>NC_140579.1:1185173517-1186373517 GCF_964204655.1 Triturus cristatus | reverse complement strand
CTTTCAGTGCATGTTTCCCAAATTCAGAATGATTATTCTTAGATTTGACTGAGACTCCCCCTTTCTTACATCTTCTCTTAGACGGGGGAGGCCCATGAATCTTAACTGCTTTAAACGGCTTAGTAAACTTCTTATCCTGTTTACCAAGTAATGGCGTACATTTATTTATAACTAAAGGAGGACCAGAATGTCCAATAGCAAGGTTCTCTTGGATAACCTGCTCTTTAGAAGCAGATGGGGTAGGAGCAGGGTCCCTTAACAAGCGAGAATCACACGGCGATACAAGAGGGTCTACTATGGCACCACAGCTATCGGCTATCCGGGAAGGGACCTGCAAATTAGAGTTATCAGGAGTCCTAAGCTTCAAGCTTTCTATAGAGCGTCGACGCTCAGTCCTCCGTTTGTCCATGTTATTGTCCTTTTCCTCCTCATGATGGACCTTTTTAAAGTAAGTGTCCAATGGGCCAGCTGTCGTAGCTCCCGTCTTCTCCATTACGGCGTTAATAGAAGTGTTATACATATTGGTTATTCTGTGCAGGCGCTACAGGTATCAACAGGTCAATAACCAAGCCCAGCCCAGCCTCACTCGGCCTCTGAGGGCCTAAGAGGGCCCACCCTTTGCCCAGGCTTAGCCCCGGGCTACGCCCCGCGCGCGTCCCGCTTGCGCGTGTATAGGGAATACTACTTTATGGCTGATAGGTGTTGAGGGGGAGGGGCCAGGAAGAGGAGGCAGCTGCTAACACCGCCAAGCAGCCTGGTCCTCGCAGTCCCGGACTGAGCTATACAAGGATAAAATCACCCCCTCTCGGCACAGCGGCCACAGCGTCCTCGTCAATGTCCTCAGGAGAGCCTCCATTGTTCAACAGCACGAGCCCAGGTGAGAGTGAATCAGTGGCAAGCCTGCGAGCGGCTCCCGCGAAGCGGGGGCCGCGAGGCGTTAAGTGACTGCGGGGGGAGGGGCCGGGAAGAGGAGGCAGCTGCTAACACCGCCAAGCAGCCTGGTCCTCGCAGTCCCGGACTGAGCTATACAAGGATAAAATCACCCCCTCTCGGCACAGCGGCCACAGCGTCCTCGTCAATGTCCTCAGGAGAGCCTCCGTTGTTCAACAGCACGAGCCCAGGTGAGAGTGAATCAGTGGCAAGCCTGCGAGCGGCTCCCGCGAAGCGGGGGCCGCGAGGCGTTAAGTGCCTGCGGGGGGAGGGGCCGGGAAGAGGAGGCAGCTGCTAACACCGCCAAGCAGCCTGGTCCTCGCAGTCCCGGACTGAGCTATACAAGGATAAAATCACCCCCTCTCGGCACAGCGGCCACAGCGTCCTCGTCAATGTCCTCAGGAGAGCCTCCGTTGTTCAACAGCACGAGCCCAGGTGAGAGTGAATCAGTGGCAAGCCTGCGAGCGGCACCCCAATGTTGTTCTTGAAAATTATTTTGCTTGCAGGTTTTTTAATATCACCATTTCCTAGTGTAAAGTTAATCTTAGGTGCAGAATTACATGTCTCCGCCTCGTACTAGTAACTGTTCACATGTAGGACCTCTATCACCGTGGCCAAGATCTCCTTCGTCAAAAGGGATCTCTCAGCCATTTTACCTATGTCTGTCCCGCTCTGCACCGTAATACCAAAGGGGATGATGGATGGAGCGTTTGAGCAAATCACACACTCACCCCCAGTCAACTGATCTGGGTTTAATTCATCATCATTCTTTATCTCACTCCACACGCCAGTTCAGACATGGCCATATGCAAGTCAGTCTGACCCTGTGCCTCATGGGAACAGTCCAGCCCGAACTGCCAAGCCATGTCTTCCCTGGACCGGAAGCAAGCTTCCTGGGACCGGTTTCGGGTTCATAACCCTCATCAGCCAGGCTATCTTGAATCCAGTGGCAAAGTGAGCAAGGGACACACATCTGGGCATACACTGTCAACTTAGGGCGAACAAAGCGATGCCAAAGAGGATGATGTATAGAGCGTTTGCGCAAATCAAACACTCACCCCCAGTCAACTGATCTGGGTTTAATTCATCATCATTCTTTAGCTCACTCAACCACTCCAGTTCAGACATGGCCATATGCAAATCAGTCTGACACTGTGCCTCATGGTAACAGTCCAGCCCGAACTGTCAAGCCAAGTCTTCCCTGGACCGGAAACAAGCATCCTGGGACCGGTTTCGGGTTCATAACCCTCATCAGCCAGGCTATCTTGAAACCACTGGCAAAGTGAGCAAGGGACCCACGTCTGGGCATACCCTGCCAACTTAGGGCAAACAAAGCGATACCAAAGGGAATGATGGACGCAGAGTTTGAGCAAATCAAACACTCACCCCCAGTCAACTGATCTGGGTTTAATTCATCATCATTCTTTAGCTCACTCAACCACTCCAGTTCAGACATGGCCATATGCAAATCAGTCTGACACTGTGCCTCATGGGAACAGTCCAGCCCGAACTGTCAAGCCAAGTCTTCCCTGGACCGGAAACAAGCATCCTGGGACCGGTTTCGGGTTCATAACCCTCATCAGCCAGGCTATCTTGAAACCACTGGCAAAGTGAGCAAGGGACCCACGTCTGGGCATACCCTGCCAACTTAGGGCAAACAAAGCGATACCAAAGGGAATGATGGACGGAGAGTTTGAGCAAATCAAACACTCTGCCCCAGTCAACTGATCTGGGATTAATTCATCATCATTATTTAGCTCACTCCACCACCCCAGTTCAGACATGGCCATATGCAAATCGGTCTGACCCTGTGCCTCATGGGAACAGTCCAGCCGGAACTGCCAAGCCATCTCTTCCCTGGACCGGAAAAATCATCCTGGGACCGGGTTCGGGTTCATAACCCTCATCAGCCAGGCTATCTTGAATCCAGTGGCAAAGGGAGCAAGGGACCCACGTCTGGGCATACTCTGCCAACTTAGGGTGAACAAAGAAATACCAAAGGGGATGATGGATGGAGCTTTGAGCAAATCAAACACTCACCCCCAGTCAACTGATCTGGGTTTAATTCATCATAATTCTTTATCTCACTCCACCACGCCAGTTCAGACATGGCCATATGCAAATCAGGCTGACCCTGTGCCTCATGGGAACAGTCCAGCCCGATCTTCCAAACCATGTCTTCCCTGGACCGGAAGCAAGCATCCTGGGACCGGTTTTGGGTTCATTACCCTCCTGAGCCAGGCTCTCTTGAATCCATTGGCAAAGTGAGCAAGGGACCCACATCTGGGCATACCCTGCCAACTTAGGACGAACAAAGCGATACCAAAGGGGATGATGGACGGAGCGTTTGAGCAAATCAAACACTCACTCCCAGTCAACTTATCTGGGTTTAATTCATCATCATTCTTTAGCTCACTCCACCACCCCGGTTCAGACATGGCCATTTGCAAATCAGTCTGACCCTGTGCCTCATGGGAACAGTCCAGACCGAACTGCCAAGCCATGTCTTCCCTGGACCGGAAGCAAGCATCCTGGGACCGGTTTCAGGTTCATAACCCTCATCAGCCTGGCTATCTTGAATCCAGTGGCAAAGTGAGCAAGGTACCCACGTCTGGGCATACCCTGCCAACTAAGGGAGAACAAAGCAATACCAAAGGGGATGATGGACGGAGTGTTTGAGGAAATCAAACACTTACCCCAGTCAACTGATCTGGGTTTAATTCATCATCATTCTTTAGCTCACTCAACCACCCCAGTTCAGACATGGCCATATGCAAATCAGTCTGACCCTGTGCCTCATGGGAACAGTCAAGCCCGAACTGCCAAGTCATGTCTTCCCTGGAATGGGAGCAAGCATCCTGGGACCGTTTTCGGGTTCATAACCCTCATCAGCCAGGCTTTCTTGAATCCAGTGGCCAAGTGAGCAAGGGACACACATCTGGGCATACACTGCCAACTTAGGGCGAACAAAGGGATACCAAAGGGGATGATGGACGGAGCGTTTGAGCATATCAAACACTCACCCCCAGTCAACTGATCTGGGTTTAATTCATCATCATTCTTTAGCTCACTCTACCACCCCAGTTCAGACATGGCCATATGCAAATCAGTCTGACCCTGTGCCTCTTGGAGCAGTCCAGCCCGAACTGCCAAGCCACGTTTTCCCAGGACTGGAAACAATCATCCTGGGACCAGTTTCGGGTTCATAACCCTCATCAGCCAGGCTATCTTGTATACAGTGGCAAAGTGAGCAAGTGACCCACTTCTGGGTATACCCTGCCAACTTAGGCCAACTTAGGGCACACAAAGCGATACCAAAGGGGATGATGGACGGAGCATTTGAGCAAATCAAACACTCTCCCCCAGTCAACTGATCTGGGTTTAATTCATCATCATTCTTTAGCTCACTCCACCACCCCAGTTCAGACATGGCCACATGCAAATTAGTCTGACCCTGTACCTCATGGCAACAGTCCAGCCCGAACTGCCAAGCCATGTCTTCCCTGGACCGGAAACAAGTATCCTGGAACGTGTTTCGGGTTCATAACCCTCGTCAGCCAGGCTCTCTTGAATCCAGTGGCAAAGTGAGCAAGGGACCCACGTCTGGGCATACCCTGCCAAATTAGGGTGAACAAAGCGATACCAAATGGGATGGTGGACGGAGCGTTTGAGCAAATCAATCACTCACCCCCAGTCAACTGATCTGGGTTTAATTCATCATCATTCTTTAGCTCACTCCACCACCCCACTTCAGATATGGCCATATGCAAATCAGTCTGACCCTGTGACTCCTGGGAACAGTCCAGCCCGAACTGCTAAGCCATGTCTTCTCTGGACCGGAATCAAGCATCCTGGGACCGGTTTCGGGTTCATATCCCTCATCAGCCAGGCTCTCTTGTATACAGTGGCAAAGTGAGCAAGTGACCCACTTCTGGGTATACCCTGCCAACTTAGGGCAAACAAAGCGATAGCAAAGGGGATGATGGACGGAGCATTTGAGCAAATCAAACACTCTCCCCCAGTCAACTGATCTGGGTTTAATTCATCATCATTCTTTAGCTCACTCCACCACCCCAGTTCAGACATGGCCACATGCAAATTAGTCTGACCCTGTACCTCATGGCAACAGTCCAGCCCGAACTGCCAAGCCATGTCTTCCCTGGACCGGAATCAAGCATCCTGGGACCGGTTTCGGGTTCATAACCCTCATCAGCAAGGCTATCTTGAAACCAGTGGCAAAGTGAGCAAGGGACCCACGTCTGGGCATACCCTGCCAACTTAGGGCGAACAAAGCGATACCAAAGGGGATGATGGACGCAGAGTTTGAGCAAATCAAACACTCACCCCCAGTCAACTGATCTGGGTTTAATTCATCATCATTCTTTAGCTCACTCCACCACCCCAGTTCAGACATGGCCATATGCAAATCAGTATGACCCTGTGCCTCATGGGAACAGTTCAGTCAGAAATGCCAAGCCATGTCTTCCCTGGACCGGAACCAAGCAACCTGGGACTGGGTTCGGGTTCATCACCCTCATCAGCCGGGCTATCTTGATTCCAGTGGCAAAGTGAGCAAGGGCCCACGTCTGGGCATACCCTGCCAACTTAGGGCGAACAAAGCAATACCAAAGGGGATGATGGACGGAGCGTTTGAGCAAATCAAACACTCACCCCCAGTCAACTGATCTGGGTTTAATTCATCATCATTCTTTAGCTCACTCCACCACCCTAGTTCAGACATGGCCATATGCAAATCAGTCTGACCCTGTGCCTCATGGGAACAGTCCAGCCCGAATTGCCAAGCCACGTTTTCCCAGGACTGGAAACAATCATCCTGGGACCGGTTTTGGGTTCATAACCCTCATCAGCCAGGCTATCTTGAATACAGTGGCAAAGTGAGCAAGGGAGCTACGTCTGGGCATACCCTGCCAACTAAGGGCAAATAAAGCGATACCAAAGGGGATGATGGACGGAGCATATGCGCAAATCAAACACTCAACCCCGGTCAACTGATCTGGGTTTAATTCATCATCATTCTTTAGCTCACTCCACCAACCTAGTTCAGACATGGCCATACGCAAGTCAGTCTGACCCTGTGCCTCATGGGAAGAGTCCAGCCCGAACTGCCAAGCCATGTCTTCCCTGGAACGGAAGCAAGCATCCTGGGACCGGTTTCATGTTCATAACCCTCATCAGCCAGGCTATCTTGAATCCAGTGGCAAAGTGAGCAAGGAACCCACGTCTGGGCATACCCTGTCAACTTAGGGCAAACAAAGCGATACCAAAGGGGATTATGGACGGAGCGTTTGAGCAAATCAAACACTCACCCCCAGTCAACTGATCTGGGTTTAATTCATCATCATTCTTTAGCTCACTCCACCACCCTAGTTCAGACATGGCCATATGCAAATCAGTCTGACCCTGTGCCTCATGGGAACAGTCCAGCCCGAATTGCCAAGCCACGTTTTCCCAGGACTGGAAACAATCATCCTGGGACCGGTTTTGGGTTCATAACCCTCATCAGCCAGGCTATCTTGAATACAGTGGCAAAGTGAGCAAGGGAGCTACGTCTGGGCATACCCTGCCAACTTAGGGCAAATAAAGCGATACCAAAGGGGATGATGGACGGAGCATTTGCGCAAATCAAACACTCAACCCCGGTCAACTGATCTGGGTTTAATTCATCATCATTCTTTAGCTCACTCCACCAACCTAGTTCAGACATGGCCATACGCAAGTCAGTCTGACCCTGTGCCTCATGGGAACAGTCCAGCCCGAACTGCCAAGCCATGTCTTCCCTGGAACGGAAGCAAGCATCCTGGGACCGGTTTCATGTTCATAACCCTCATCAGCCAGGCTATCTTGAATCCAGTGGCAAAGTGAGCAAGGAACCCACGTCTGGGCATACCCTGCCAAATTAGGGTGAACAAAGCGATACCAAATGGGAGGATGGAAGGAGCGTTTGAGCAAATCAATCACTAACCCCCAGTCAACTGATCTGGGTTTAATTCATCATCATTCTTTAGCTCACTCCACCACCCCACTTCAGATATGGCCATATGCAAATCAGTCTGACCCTGTGACTCATGGAAACAGTCCAGCCCGAACTGCCAAGCCATGTCTTCTCTGGACCGGAATCAAGCATCCTGGGACCGGTTTCGGGTTCATATCCCTCATCAGCCAGGCTCTCTTGAATCCAGTGGCAAAGTGAGCAAGGGACCCATGTCTGGGCATACCCTGCCAACTTAGGGCAAACAAAGCGATACCAAAGGGGATGATGGACGGAGCGTTTGAGCAAATCAAACACTCACCCCAGTCAACTGATCTGGGTTTAATTCATCATCATTCTTTAGCTCACTCCACCACCCCAGTTCAGACATGGCCATATGCAAATCAGTCTGACCCTGTGCCTCATGGGAACAGTCCAGCCCGAACTGCCAAGCCAAGTCTTACCTGGACCGGAAACAAGCATCCTGGGACCGGTTTTGGGTTCATAACCCTCATCAGTCAGGCTATCTTGAAACCAGTGGCAAAGTGAGTAAGGGACCCATGTCTGGGCATACCCTGCCAACTTAGGGCGAAGAAAGCGATACCAAAGGGGATGATGGACGCAGAGTTTGAGCAAATCAAACACTCACCCCCAGTCAACTGATCTGGGTTTAATTCATCATCATTCTTTAGCTCACTCCACCACCCCAGTTCAGACATGGCCATATGCAAATCAATCTGACCCTGTGACTCATGGAAACAGTCCAGCCCGAACTGCCAAGCCAAGTCTTACCTGGACCGGAAACAAGCATCCTGGGACCGGTTTTGGGTTCATAACCCTCATCAGTCAGGCTATCTTGAAACCAGTGGCAAAGTGAGCAAGGGACCCATGTCTGGGCATACCCTGCCAACTTAGGGCGAACAAAGCGATACCAAAGGGGATGATGGACACAGAGTTTTAGCAAATCAAACACTCACCCCCAGTCAACTGATCTGGGTTTAATTCATCATCATTATTTAGCTCACTCCACCACCCCAGTTCAGACATGGCCATATGCAAATCAGTATGACCCTGTGCCTCATGGGACCAGTCCAGCCCGAACTGCCAAGCCATGTCTTCCCTGGACTGGAAGCAAGCTTCCTGGGACCGGTTTCGGGTTCATAACCCTCATCAGCCAGGCTATCTTGAATCCAGTTTCAAAGTGAGCTAGGGACACACGTCTGGGCATACACTGACAACTTAGGGCGAACAAAGCGATACCAAAGGGGATGATGGACGAAGCGTTTGAGCAAATCAAACACTCACCCCCAGTCAACTGATCTGGGTTTAATTCATCATCATTCTTTAGCTCACTCCACCACCCCAGTTCAGACATGTCCATGTGCAAATCAGTCTGACCCTGTGCCTCATGGGAACAGTCCAGCCCGAACTGCCAAGCCACGTTTTCCCAGGACCGGAAACAATCATCCTGGGACTGGTGTGGGTTCATAACCCTCATCAGCCAGGCTATCTTGAATACAGTGGCAAAGTGAGCAAGGGACCTACGTCTGAGCATACCCTGCCAACTTAGGGCTAAGAAAGCGATACCAAAGGGGATGAGCGACGGAGCATTTGCGCAAATCAAACACTCAACCCCGGTCAACTGAACTGGGTTTAATTCATCATCATTCTTTATCTCACTCCACACGCCAGTTCAGACATGGCCATATGCAAGTCAGTCTGACCCTGTGCCTCATGGGAACAGTCTAGCCCGATCTGCCAAGCCATGTCTTCCCTGGACCGGAAGCAAGCATCCTGGAATGTGTTTCGGGTTCATAACCCTCATCAGCCAGGCTCTCTTGAATCCAGTGGCAAAGTGAGCAAGGGACCCACTTCTGGGCATACCCTGCCAAATTAGGGTGAACAAAGCGATACCAAATGGGATGGTGGACGGAGCGTTTGAGCAAATCAATTACTCACCCCCAGTCAACTGATCTGGGTTTAATTCATCATCATTCTTTAGCTCACTCCACCACCCTAGTTCAGACATGGCCATATGCAAATCAGTCTGACCCTGTGCCTCATGGGAACAGTCCAGCCCGAATTGCCAAGCCACGTTTTCCCAGGACTGGAAACAAACATCCTGGGACCGGTTTTGGGTTCATAACCCTCATCAGCCAGGCTATCTTGAATACAGTGGCAAAGTGAGCAAGGGAGCTACGTCTGGGCATACCCTGCCAACTTAGGGCAAATAAAGCGATACCAAAGGGGATGATGGACGGAGCATTTGCGCAAATCAAACACTCAACCCCGGTCAACTGATCTGGGTTTAATTCATCATCATTCTTTAGCTCACTCCACCAACCTAGTTCAGACATGGCCATACGCAAGTCAGTCTGACCCTGTGCCTCATGGGAAGAGTCCAGCCCGAACTGCCAAGCCATGTCTTCCCTGGAACGGAAGCAAGCATCCTGGGACCGGTTTCATGTTCATAACCCTCATCAGCCAGGCTATCTTGAATCCAGTGGCAAAGTGAGCAAGGAACCCACGTCTGGGCATACCCTGCCAAATTAGGGTGAACAAAGCGATACCAAATGGGAGGGTGGAAGGAGCGTTTGAGCAAATCAATCACTCACCCCCAGTCAACTGATCTGGGTTTAATTCATCATCATTCTTTAGCTCACTCCACCACCCCACTTCAGATATGGCCATATGCAAATCAGTCTGACCCTGTGACTCATGGAAACAATCCAGCCCGAACTGCCAAGCCATGTCTTCTCTGGACCGGAATCAAGCATCCTGGGACCGGTTTCGGGTTCATATCCCTCATCAGCCAGGCTCTCTCGAATCCAGTGGCAAAGTGAGCAAGGGACCCATGTCTGGGCATACCCTGCCAACTTAGGGCAAACAAAGCGATACCAAAGGGGATGATGGACGGAGCATTTGAGCAAATCAAACACTCTCCCCCAGTCAACTGATCTGGGTTTAATTCATCATCATTCTTTAGCTCACTCCACCACCCCAGTTCAGACATGGCCACATGCAAATTAGTCTGACCCTGTACCTCATGGCAACAGTCCAGCCCGAACTGCCAAGCCATGTCTTCCCTGGACCGGAATCAAGCATCCTGGGACCGGTTTCGGGTTCATAACCCTCATCAGCAAGGCTATCTTGAAACCAGTGGCAAAGTGAGCAAGGGACCCACGTCTGGGCATACCCTGCCAACTTAGGGCGAACAAAGCGATACCAAAGGGGATGATGGAGGCAGAGTTTGAGCAAATCAAACACTCACCCCCAGTCAACTGATCTGGGTTTAATTCATCATCATTCTTTAGCTCACTCCACCACCCCAGTTCAGACATGGCCATATGCAAATCAGTATGACCCTGTGCCTCATGGGAACAGTTCAGTCAGAAATGCCAAGCCATTTCTTCCCTGGACCGGAACCAAGCAACCTGGGACTGGGTTCGGGTTCATCACCCTCATCAGCCGGGCTATCTTGATTCCAGTGGCAAAGTGAGCAAGGGCCCACGTCTGGGCATACCCTGCCAACTTAGGGCGAACAAAGCAATACCAAAGGGGATGATGGACGGAGCGTTTGAGCAAATCAAACACTCACCCCCAGTCAACTGATCTGGGTTTAATTCATCATCATTCTTTAGCTCACTCCACCACCCTAGTTCAGACATGGCCATATGCAAATCAGTCTGACCCTGTGCCTCATGGGAACAGTCCAGCCCGAATTGCCAAGCCACGTTTTCCCAGGACTGGAAACAATCATCCTGGGACCGGTTTTGGGTTCATAACCCTCATCAGCCAGGCTATCTTGAATACAGTGGCAAAGTGAGCAAGGGAGCTACGTCTGGGCATACCCTGCCAACTAAGGGCAAATAAAGCGATACCAAAGGGGATGATGGACGGAGCATATGCGCAAATCAAACACTCAACCCCGGTCAACTGATCTGGGTTTAATTCATCATCATTCTTTAGCTCACTCCACCAACCTAGTTCAGACATGGCCATACGCAAGTCAGTCTGACCCTGTGCCTCATGGGAAGAGTCCAGCCCGAACTGCCAAGCCATGTCTTCCCTGGAACAGAAGCAAGCATCCTGGGACCGGTTTCATGTTCATAACCCTCATCAGCCAGGCTATCTTGAATCCAGTGGCAAAGTGAGCAAGGAACCCACGTCTGGGCATACCCTGTCAACTTAGGGCAAACAAAGCGATACCAAAGGGGATGATGGACGGAGCGTTTGAGCAAATCAAACACTCACCCCCAGTCAACTGATCTGGGTTTAATTCATCATCATTCTTTAGCTCACTCCACCACCCTAGTTCAGACATGGCCATATGCAAATCAGTCTGACCCTGTGCCTCATGGGAACAGTCCAGCCCGAATTGCCAAGCCACGTTTTCCCAGGACTGGAAACAATCATCCTGGGACCGGTTTTGGGTTCATAACCCTCATCAGCCAGGCTATCTTGAATACAGTGGCAAAGTGAGCAAGGGAGCTACGTCTGGGCATACCCTGCCAACTTAGGGCAAATAAAGCGATACCAAAGGGGATGATGGACGGAGCATTTGCGCAAATCAAACACTCAACCCCGGTCAACTGATCTGGGTTTAATTCATCATCATTCTTTAGCTCACTCCACCAACCTAGTTCAGACATGGCCATACGCAAGTCAGTCTGACCCTGTGCCTCATGGGAACAGTCCAGCCCGAACTGCCAAGCCATGTCTTCCCTGGAACGGAAGCAAGCATCCTGGGACCGGTTTCATGTTCATAACCCTCATCAGCCAGGCTATCTTGAATCCAGTGGCAAAGTGAGCAAGGAACCCACGTCTGGGCATACCCTGCCAAATTAGGGTGAACAAAGCGATACCAAATGGGAGGATGGAAGGAGCGTTTGAGCAAATCAATCACTAACCCCCAGTCAACTGATCTGGGTTTAATTCATCATCATTCTTTAGCTCACTCCACCACCCCACTTCAGATATGGCCATATGCAAATCAGTCTGACCCTGTGACTCATGGAAACAGTCCAGCCCGAACTGCCAAGCCATGTCTTCTCTGGACCGGAATCAAGCATCCTTGGACCGGTTTCGGGTTCATATCCCTCATCAGCCAGGCTCTCTTGAATCCAGTGGCAAAGTGAGCAAGGGACCCATGTCTGGGCATACCCTGCCAACTTAGGGCAAACAAAGCGATACCAAAGGGGATGATGGACGGAGCGTTTGAGCAAATCAAACACTCACCCCAGTCAACTGATCTGGGTTTAATTCATCATCATTCTTTAGCTCACTCCACCACCCCAGTTCAGACATGGCCATATGCAAATCAGTCTGACCCTGTGCCTCATGGGAACAGTCCAGCCCGAACTGCCAAGCCAAGTCTTACCTGGACCGGAAACAAGCATCCTGGGACCGGTTTTGGGTTCATAACCCTCATCAGTCAGGCTATCTTGAAACCAGTGGCAAAGTGAGTAAGGGACCCATGTCTGGGCATACCCTGCCAACTTAGGGCAAACAAAGCGATTCCAAAGGGGATGATGGACGCAGAGTTTGAGCAAATCAAACACTCACCCCCAGTCAACTGATCTGGGTTTAATTCATCATCATTCTTTAGCTCACTCCACCACCCCAGTTCAGACATGGCCATATGCAAATCAATCTGACCCTGTGACTCATGGAAACAGTCCAGCCCGAACTGCCAAGCCAAGTCTTACCTGGACCGGAAACAAGCATCCTGGGACCGGTTTTGGGTTCATAACCCTCATCAGTCAGGCTATCTTGAAACCAGTGGCAAAGTGAGCAAGGGACCCATGTCTGGGCATACCCTGCCAACTTAGGGCGAACAAAGCGATACCAAAGGGGATGATGGACACAGAGTTTTAGCAAATCAAACACTCACCCCCAGTCAACTGATCTGGGTTTAATTCATCATCATTATTTAGCTCACTCCACCACCCCAGTTCAGACATGGCCATATGCAAATCAGTATGACCCTGTGCCTCATGGGACCAGTCCAGCCCGAACTGCCAAGCCATGTCTTCCCTGGACCGGAAGCAAGCTTCCTGGGACCGGTTTCGGGTTCATAACCCTCATCAGCCAGGCTATCTTGAATCCAGTTTCAAAGTGAGCTAGGGACTCACGTCTGGGCATACACTGACAACTTAGGGCGAACAAAGCGATACCAAAGGGGATGATGGACGAAGCGTTTGAGCAAATCAAACACTCACCCCCAGTCAACTGATCTGGGTTTAATTCATCATCATTCTTTAGCTCACTCCACCACCCCAGTTCAGACATGTCCATGTGCAAATCAGTCTGACCCTGTGCCTCATGGGAACAGTCCAGCCCGAACTGCCAAGCCACGTTTTCCCAGGACCGGAAACAATCATCCTGGGACTGGTGTGGGTTCATAACCCTCATCAGCCAGGCTATCTTGAATACAGTGGCAAAGTGAGCAAGGGACCTACGTCTGAGCATACCCTGCCAACTTAGGGCTAAGAAAGCGATACCAAAGGGGATGAGCGACGGAGCATTTGCGCAAATCAAACACTCAACCCCGGTCAACTGAACTGGGTTTAATTCATCATCATTCTTTATCTCACTCCACACGCCAGTTCAGACATGGCCATATGCAAGTCAGTCTGACCCTGTGCCTCATGGGAACAGTCTAGCCCGATCTGCCAAGCCATGTCTTCCCTGGACCGGAAGCAAGCATCCTGGAATGTGTTTCGGGTTCATAACCCTCATCAGCCAGGCTCTCTTGAATCCAGTGGCAAAGTGAGCAAGGGACCCACTTCTGGGCATACCCTGCCAAATTAGGGTGAACAAAGCGATACCAAATGGGATGGTGGACGGAGCGTTTGAGCAAATCAATTACTCACCCCCAGTCAACTGATCTGGGTTTAATTCATCATCATTCTTTAGCTCACTCCACCACCCTAGTTCAGACATGGCCATATGCAAATCAGTCTGACCCTGTGCCTCATGGGAACAGTCCAGCCCGAATTGCCAAGCCACGTTTTCCCAGGACTGGAAACAATCATCCTGGGACCGGTTTTGGGTTCATAACCCTCATCAGCCAGGCTATCTTGAATACAGTGGCAAAGTGAGCAAGGGAGCTACGTCTGGGCATACCCTGCCAACTTAGGGCAAATAAAGCGATACCAAAGGGGATGATGGACGGAGCATTTGCGCAAATCAAACACTCAACCCCGGTCAACTGATCTGGGTTTAATTCATCATCATTCTTTAGCTCACTCCACCAACCTAGTTCAGACATGGCCATACGCAAGTCAGTCTGACCCTGTGCCTCATGGGAAGAGTCCAGCCCGAACTGCCAAGCCATGTCTTCCCTGGAACGGAAGCAAGCATCCTGGGACCGGTTTCATGTTCATAACCCTCATCAGCCAGGCTATCTTGAATCCAGTGGCAAAGTGAGCAAGGAACCCACGTCTGGGCATACCCTGCCAAATTAGGGTGAACAAAGCGATACCAAATGGGAGGGTGGAAGGAGCGTTTGAGCAAATCAATCACTCACCCCCAGTCAACTGATCTGGGTTTAATTCATCATCATTCTTTAGCTCACTCCACCACCCCACTTCAGATATGGCCATATGCAAATCAGTCTGACCCTGTGACTCATGGAAACAGTCCAGCCCGAACTGCCAAGCCATGTCTTCTCTGGACCGGAATCAAGCATCCTGGGACCGGTTTCGGGTTCATATCCCTCATCAGCCAGGCTCTCTTGAATCCAGTGGCAAAGTGAGCAAGGGACCCATGTCTGGGCATACCCTGCCAACTTAGGGCAAACAAAGCGATACCAAAGGGGATGATGGACGGAGCGTTTGAGCAAATGAATCACTCACCCCCAGTCAACTGATCTGGGTTTAATTCATCATCATTCTTTAGCTCACTCCACCACCCCACTTCAGATATGGCCATATGCAAATCAGTCTGACCCTGTGACTCATGGAAACAGTCCAGCCCGAACTGCCAAGCCATGTCTTCTCTGGACCGGAATCAAGCATCCTGGGACCGGTTTCGGGTTCATATCCCTCATCAGCCAGGCTCTCTTGAATCCAGTGGCAAAGTGAGCAAGGGACCCATGTCTGGGCATACCCTGCCAACTTAGGGCAAACAAAGCGATACCAAAGGGGATGATGGACGGAGCGTTTGAGCAAATCAAACACTCACCCCCAGTCAACTGATCTGGGTTTAATTCATCATCATTCTTTAGCTCACTCCACCACCCCAGTTCAGACATGGCCATATGCAAATCAGTATGATCCTGTGCCTCATGGGAACAGTCCAGCCCGAACTGCCAAGCCATGTCTTCACTGGACCGGAAGCAAGCTTCCTGGGACCGGTTTCGGGTTCATAACCCTCATCAGCCAGGCTATCTTGAATCCAGTGGCAAAGTGACACACGTCTGGGCATACACTGACAACTTAGGGCGAACAAAGCGATAACAAAGGGGATGATGGACGGAGCGTTTGAGCAAATCAAACACTCACCCCCAGTCAACTGATCTGGGTTTAATTCATCATCATTCTTTAGCTCACTCCACCACCCCAGTTCAGACATGGCCATATGCAAATTAGTCTGAACCTGTGCCTCATGGGAACAGTCCAGCCCGAACTGCCAAGCCACGTTTTCCCAGGACCGGAAACAATCATCCTGGGACTGGTGTGGGTTCATAACCCTCATCAGCCAGGCTATCTTGAATACAGTGGCAAAGTGAGCAAGGGACCTACGTCTGAGCACACCCTGCCAACTTAGGGCTAAGAAAGCGATACCAAAGGGGATGAGCGACGGAGCATTTGTGCAAATCAAACACTCAACCCCGGTCAACTGAACTGGGTTTAATTCATCATCATTCTATAGCTCACTCCACCAACCTAGTTCAGACATGGCCATACACAAGTCAGTCTGACCCTGTGCCTCATGGGAACAGTCCAGCCCGAACTGCCAAGCGATGTCTTCTCTGGACCGGAAGCAAGCATCCTGGGACCGCTTTCGGGTTCATAACCCTCATCAGCCAGGCTATCTTGAATCCAGTGGCAAAGTGAGCAAGGGACCCAAGTCTGGGCATACCCTGCCATCTTAGGGCGAACAAAGAAATACCAAAGGGGATGATGGATGGAGCGTTTGAGCAAATCACACACTCACCCCCAGTCAACTGATCTGTGTTTAATTCATCATAATTCTTTATCTCACTCCACCACGCCAGTTCAGACATGGCCATATGCAAATCAGTCTGACCCTGTGCCTCATGGGAACAGTCTAGCCCGATCTGCGAAGCCATGTCTTCCCTGGACCGGAAGCAAGCATCCTGGAACGTGTTTCGGGTTCATAACCCTCATCAGCCAGGCTCTCTTGAATCCAGTGGCAAAGTGAGCAAGGGACCCACTTCTGGGCATACCCTGCCAAATTAGGGTGAACAAAGCGATACCAAATGGGATGGTGGACGGAGCGTTTGAGCAAATCAATCACTCACCCCCAGTCAACTGATCTGGGATTAATTCATCATCATTCTTTAGCTCACTCCACCACCCAACTTCAGATATGGCCATATGCAAATCAGTCTGACCCTGTGACTCATGGGAACAGTCCAGCCCGAACTGCCAAGCCATGTCTTCTCTGGACCGGAATCAAGCATCCTGGGACCGGTTTCGGGTTCATATCCCTCATCAGCCAGGCTCTCTTGAATCCAGTGGCAAAGTGAGCAAGGGACCCATGTCTGGGCATACCCTGCCAACTTAGGGCAAACAAAGCGATACCAAAGTGGATGATGGACAGAGCATTTGAGCAAATCAAACACTCACCCCCAGTCAACTGATCTGGGTTTAATTCATCATCATTCTTTAGCTCACTCCACCACCCCAGTTCAGACATGGCCATATGCAAATAAGTCTGACCCTGTGCCTCATGGGAACAGTCCAGCCCGAACTGCCAAGCCAAGTCTTCCCTGGACCGGAAACAAGCATCCTGGGACGGGTTTCGGGTTCATAACCCTCATCAACCAGGCTATCTTGCAACCAGTGGCAAAGTGAGCAAGGGACCCACGTCTGGCCATACCCTGCCAACTTAGGGCGAACAAAGCGATACCAAAGGGGATGATGGACGCAGAGTTTGAGCAAATCAAACACTCACCCCCAGTCAACTGATCTGGGTTTAATTCATCATCATTCTTTAGCTCACTCCACCACCCCAGTTCAGACATGGCCATATGCAAATCAGTATGACCCTGTGCCTCATGGGAACAGTCCAGTCAGAAATGCCAAGCCATTTCTTCCCTGGACCAGAACCAAGCAACCTGGGACTGGGTTCGGGTTCATCACCCTCATCAGCCGGGCTATCTTGATTCCAGTGGCAAAGTGAGCAAGGGCCCACGTCTGGGCATACCCTGCCAACTTAGGGCGAACAAAGCAATACCAAAGGGGATGATGGACGCAGAGTTTGAGCAAATCAAACACTCAAGCCCAGTCAACTGATCTGGGTTTAATTCATCATCATTCTTTAGCTCACTCCACCACCCCAGTTCAGACATGGCCATATGCAAATCGGTCTGACCCTGTGCCTCATGGGAACAGTCCAGCCCGAACTGTCAAGCCATGTCTTCCCTGGACCGGAAAAATCATCCTGGGACCGGGTTCGGGTTCCTAACCCTCATCAGCCACGCTATCTTGAATCCAGTGGCAAAGTGAGCAAGGGACCCTCGTCTGGGCATACCCTGCCAACTTAGGGCGAAGAAAGAACTACCAAAGGGGATGATGGATGGAGCGTTTGAGCTAATCACACACTCACCCCCAGTCAACTGATCTGGGTTTAATTCATCATAATTCTTTATCTCACTCCACTACGCCAGTTCAGACATGGCCATATGAAAATCAGTCTGACCCTGTGCCTCATGGGAGCAGTCCAGCCCGATATGCCAAGCCATGTCTTCCCTGGACCGGAAGCAAGCATCCTGGGACCGGTTTTGGGTTCATTACCCTCCTGAGCCAGGCTCTCTTGAATCCGTTGGCAAAGTGAGCAAAGGACACACGTCTGGGCATACACTGACAACTTAGGGCGAAAAAAGCGATACCAAAGGGGATGATGGACGGAGCGTTTGAGCAAATCAAACACTCACCCCCAGTCAACTGATCTGGGTTTAATTCATCATCATTCTTTAGCTCACTCCACCACCCTAGTTCAGACATGGCCATATGCAAATCAGTCTGAACCTGTGCCTCATGGGAACAGTCCAGCCCGAATTGCCAAGACACGTTTTCCCAGGACTGGAAACAATCATCCTGGGACCGGTTTTGGGTTCATAACCCTCATCAGCCAGGCTATCTTGAATACAGTGGCAAAGTGAGCAAGGGAGCTACGTTTGGGCATACCCTGCCAACTTAGGCCAAAGAAAGCGATACCAAAGGGGATGATGGACGGAGCATTTGCGCAAATCAAACACTCAACCCCGGTCAACTGATCTGGGTTTAATTCATCATCATTCTTTAGCTCACTCCACCAACCTAGTTCAGACATGGCCATACGCAAGTCAGTCTGACCCTGTGCCTCATGGGAACAGTCCAGCCCGAACTGCCAAGCCATGTCTTCCCTGGAACGGAAGCAAGCATCCTGGGACAGGTTTCATGTTCATAACCCTCATCAGCCAGGCTATCTTGAATCCAGTGGCAAAGTGAGCAAGGAACCCACGTCTGGGCATACCCTGCCAAATTAGGGTGAACAAAGTGATACCAAATGGGATGGTGGAAGGAGCGTTTGAGCAAATGAATCACTCACCCACAGTCAACTGATCTGGGTTTAATTCATCATTATTCTTTAGCTCACTCCACCACCCCACTTCAGATATGGCCATATGCAAATCAGTCTGACCCTGTGACTCATGGAAACAGTCCAGCCCGAACTGCCAAGCCATGTCTTCTCTGGACCGGAATCAAGCATCCTGGGACCGGTTTCGGGTTCATATCCCTCATCAGCCAGGCTCTCTTGAATCCAGTGGCAAAGTGAGCAAGGGACCCATGTCTGGGCATACACTGCCAACTTAGGGAAAACAAAGCGATACCAAAGGGGATGATGGACGGAGCGTTTGAGCAAATGAATCACTCACCCCCAGTCAACTGATCTGGGTTTAATTCATCATCATTCTTTAGCTCACTCCACCACCCCACTTCAGATATGGCCATATGCAAATCAGTCTGACCCTGTGACTCATGGAAACAGTCCAGCCCGAACTGCCAAGCCATGTCTTCTCTGGACCGGAATCAAGCATCCTGGGACCGGTTTCGGGTTCATATCCCTCATCAGCCAGGCTCTCTTGAATCCAGTGGCAAAGTGAGCAAGGGACCCATGTCTGGGAATACCCTGCCAACTTAGGGCAAACAAAGCGATACCAAAGGGGATGATGGACGGAGCGTTTGAGCAAATCAAACACTCACCCCCAGTCAACTGATCTGGGTTTAATTCATCATCATTCTTTAGCTCACTCCACCACCCCAGTTCAGACATGGCCATATGCAAATCAGTATGATCCTGTGCCTCATGGGAACAGTCCAGCCCAAACTGCCAAGCCATGTCTTCACTGGACCGGAAGCAAGCTTCCTGGGACCGGTTTCGGGTTCATAACCCTCATCAGCCAGGCTATCTTGAATCCAGTGGCAAAGTGACACACGTCTGGGCATACACTGACAACTAAGGGCGAACAAAGCGATACCAAAGGGGATGATGGACGGAGCGTTTGAGCAAATCAAACACTCACCCCCAGTCAACTGATCTGGGTTTAATTCATCATCATTCTTTAGCTCACTCCACCACCCCAGTTCAGACATGGCCATATGCAAATTAGTCTGACCCTGTGCCTCATGGGAACAGTCCAGCCCGAACTGCCAAGCCACGTTTTCCCAGGACCGGAAACAATCATCCTGGGACTGGTGTGGGTTCATAACCCTCATCAGCCAGGCTATCTTGAATACAGTGGCAAAGTGAGCAAGGGACCTACGTCTGAGCACACCCTGCCAACTTAGGGCTAAGAAAGCGATACCAAAGGGGATGAGCGACGGAGCATTTGTGCAAATCAAACACTCAACCCCGGTCAACTGAACTGGGTTTAATTCATCATCATTCTATAGCTCACTCCACCAACCTAGTTCAGACATGGCCATACGCAAGTCAGTCTGACCCTGTGCCTCATGGGAACAGTCCAGCCCGAACTGCCAAGCCATGTCTTCTCTGGACCGGAAGCAAGCATCCTGGGACCGCTTTCGGGTTCATAACCCTCATCAGCCAGGCTATCTTGAATCCAGTGGCAAAGTGAGCAAGGGACCCAAGTCTGGGCATACCCTGCCATCTTAGGGCGAACAAAGAAATACCAAAGGGGATGATGGATGGAGCGTTTGAGCAAATCACACACTCACCCCCAGTCAACTGATCTGTGTTTAATTCATCATAATTCTTTATCTCACTCCACCACGCCAGTTCAGACATGGCCATATGCAAATAAGTCTGACCCTGTGCCTCATGGGAACAGTCTAGCCCGATCTGCCAAGCCATGTCTTCCCTGGACCGGAGGCAAGCATCCTGGAACGTGTTTCGGGTTCATAACCCTCATCAGCCAGGCTCTCTTGAATCCAGTGGCAAAGTGAGCAAGGGACCCACTTCTGGGCATACCCTGCCAAATTAGGGTGAACAAAGCGATACCAAATGGGATGGTGGACGGAGCGTTTGAGCAAATCAATCACTCACCCCCAGTCAACTGATCTGGGATTAATTCATCATCATTCTTTAGCTCACTCCACCACCCAACTTCAGATATGGCCATATGCAAATCAGTCTGACCCTGTGACTCATGGGAACAGTCCAGCCCGAACTGCCAAGCCATGTCTTCTCTGGACCGGAATCAAGCATCCTGGGACCGGTTTCGGGTTCATATCCCTCATCAGCCAGGCTATCTTGAATCCAGTGGCAAAGTGAGCAAGGGACCCAAGTCTGGGCATACCCTGCCATCTTAGGGCGAACAAAGAAATACCAAAGGGGATGATGGATGGAGCGTTTGAGAAAATCACACACTCACCCCCAGTCAACTGATCTGTGTTTAATTCATCATAATTCTTTATCTCACTCCACCACGCCAGTTCAGACATGGCCATATGCAAATCAGTCTGACCCTGTGCCTCATGGGAACAGTCTAGCCCGATCTGCCAAGCCATGTCTTCCCTGGACCGGAGGCAAGCATCCTGGAACGTGTTTCGGGTTCATAACCCTCATCAGCCAGGCTCTCTTGAATCCAGTGGCAAAGTGAGCAAGGGACCCACTTCTGGGCATACCCTGCCAAATTAGGGTGAACAAAGCTATACCAAATGGGATGGTGGACGGAGCGTTTGAGCAAATCAATCACTCACCCCCAGTCAACTGATCTGGGATTAATTCATCATCATTCTTTAGCTCACTCCACCACCCAACTTCAGATATGGCCATATGCAAATCAGTCTGACCCTGTGACTCATGGGAACAGTCCAGCCCGAACTGCCAAGCCATGTCTTCTCTGGACCGGAATCAAGCATCCTGGGACCGGTTTCGGGTTCATATCCCTCATCAGCCAGGCTCTCTTGAATCCAGTGGCAAAGTGAGCAAGGGACCCATGTCTGGGCATACCCTGCCAACTTAGGGCAAACAAAGCGATACCAAAGGGGATGATGGACGCAGCATTTGAGCAAATCAAACACTCACCCCCAGTCAACTGATCTGGGTTTAATTCATCATCATTCTTTAGCTCACTCCACCACCCCAGTTCAGACATGGCCATATGCAAATAAGTCTGACCCTGTGCCTCATGGGAACAGTCCAGCCCGAACTGCCAAGCCAAGTCTTCCCTGGACCGGAAACAAGCATCCTGGGACGGGTTTCGGGTTCATAACCCTCATCAACCAGGCTATCTTGCAACCAGTGGCAAAGTGAGCAAGGGACCCACGTCTGGCCATACCCTGCCAACTTAGGGCGAACAAAGCGATACCAAAGGGGATGATGGACGCAGAGTTTGAGCAAATCAAACACTCACCCCCAGTCAACTGATCTGGGTTTAACCCCTTGCATGCCCGCCCCTTTCCCCGCCCAGTGCCGCGCCTCCCATTAGCGGGCGGAGTTCATGACGAGCTGGACTCGTCATGGGCACAGCGCCACCGCAGCCCATGACGAGTCCAGCTCGTCATGGGCACTGAAGGGGTTAATTCATCATCATTCTTTAGCTCACTCCACCACCCCAGTTCAGACATGGCCATATGCAAATCGGTCTGAACCTGTGCCTCATGGGAACAGTCCAGCACGAACTGCCAAGCCATGTCTTCCCTGGACCGGAAAAATCATCCTGGGACCGGGTTCGGGTTCATAACCCTCATCAGCCAGGCTATCTTGAATCCAGAAGCAAAGTGAGCAAGGGACCCACGTCTGGGCATACCCTGCCAACTTAGGGCGAACAAAGAAATACCAAAGGGGAAGATGGATGGAGCGTTTGAACAAATCACACACTCACCCCCAGTCAACTGATCTGGGTTTAATTCATCATAATTCTTTATCTCACTCCACACGCCAGTTCAGACATGGCCATATTCAAATCAGTCTGACCCTGTGCCTCATGGGAACAGTCCAGCCTGAACTGCCAAGCCATGTCTTCCCTGGACCGGAAGCAAGCTTCCTGGGACCGGTTTCGGGTTCATAACCCTCATCAGCCAGGCTATCTTGAATCCAGTGGCAAAGTGAGCAAGGGACACACATCTGGGCATACACTGTCAACTTAGGGCGAACAAAGCCATACCAAAGGGGATGATGGACGGAGCGTTTGAGCAAATCAAACACTCACCCCCAGTCAACTGATCTGGGTTTGATTCATCATCATTATTTAGCTCACTCCACCACCCCAGTTTAGACATGGCCATATGCAAATCAGTCTGACCCTGTGACTCATGGGAACAGTCCAGCCTGAACTGCCAAGCCAAGTCTTCCCTGGACCGGAAACAAGCATCCTGGGACCGGTTTCGGGGTCATAACCCTCATCAGCCAGGCTATCTTGAATCCAGTGGCAAAGTGAGCAAGGGACCCACGTCTGGGCGTTACCTGCAAACTTAGGGCGAACAAAGCGATGCCAAAGGGGATGATGTATAGAGCGTTTGCGCAAATCAAACACTCACCCCCAGTCAACTGATCTGGGTTTAATTCATCATCATTCTTTAGCTCACTCAACCACTCCAGTTCAGACATGGCCACATGCAAATCAGTCTGACACTGTGCCTCATGGGAACAGTCCAGCCCGAACTGCCAAGCCAAGTCTTCCCTGGACCGGAAACAAGCATCCTGGGACCGGTTTCGGGTTTATAACCCTCGTCAGCCAGGCTATCTTGAAACCAGTGGCAAAGTGAGCAAGGGACCAACGTCTGGGCATACCCTGCCAACTTAGGGCAAACAAAGCGATACCAAAGGGGATGATGGACGCAGAGTTTGAGCAAATCAAACACTCTGCCCCAGTCAACTGATCTGGGTTTAATTCATCATCATTCTGTAGCTCACTCCACCACCCCAGTTCAGACATGGCCATATGCAAATCAGTATGACCCTGTGCCTCATGGGAACAGTCCAGCCAGAAATGCCAAGCCATCTCTTCCCTGGACCGGAAAAATCATCCTGGGACCGGGTTCGGGTTCATAATCCTCATCAGCCAGGCTATCTTGAATCCAGTGGCCAAGGGAGCAAGGGACCCCCAGTCAACTTATCTGGGTTTAATTCATCATCATTCTTTAGCTCACTCCACCACCCCGGTTCAGACATGGCCATTTGCAAATCAGTCTGGCCCTGTGCCTCATGGGAACAGTCCAGCCCGAACTGCCAAGCCATGTCTTCCCTGGACCGGAAGCAACCATCCTGGGACCGGTTTCAGGTTCATAACCCTCATCAGCCTGGCTATCTTGAATCCAGTGGCAAAGTGAGCAAGGGACCCACGTCTGGGCATACCCTGCCAACTAAGGGAGAACAAAGCGATACCAAAGGGGATGATGGACGGAGTGTTTGAGGAAATCAAACACTTACCCCAGTCAACTGATCTGGGTTTAATTCATCATCATTCTTTTTTTTTTTTTTAATTCTTTTTATTTGCAGTTTTCAAAAACAAACTTAAAACAACATCACTCACTATTGTGTACATATGACAAGCAATGACGATACGCCTCCACATCGAGCAGCTCATCACAATTTGGGTACCATCACACGTACTCAGTGCTACATTATCAAGTGCGTGGCATACAGGAGCCGATCGACCCATCCCGCCCGCATGCGGCATCATAAACCAGTTCAGCACCCAAAATAGTCCCCCCGAGAAGTACGGTCATCTCCATCTTGCGTCCGCCTTAGGGAATAGTATCGAGTCACAGCGCCTGCAGTGTAGCTTGCTCCAACCATTGTGTGAAAGGCCCCCAAATGTCCTTAGGTCGTGAACGCAGCGGCATAAGCTCCCAGTACAGGGCAAGTTGTGTCTGACAATAGACTGCGCTCGTGACCCACGCACGAATGCTAGGTGACGTAGCAACTCCCCAGTGCATCGCAACTTGTCTTCTAGCTAATAACAATAGCATCGCTGGCAGCTTGCGGTGCTTGGGCTTAATCATGTGCAAAATACCAAGCAGCGCAGCCTGCGGGGTGCACGGGATCTGTAGGCCAGTGAGTTCGCATATAATCTCTACTACCCTTTCCCAGAATGACGACAATGTAGGGCAGTGCCATGCCATATGCAAAAAGGTGGCGCCATGAGTGTAGCAGCGCCAACATTCATCCGTGTCTCTTAAACCCATTCGGTGCAGTCGACTAGGGGTACGGTAGGTCATGTGTATATATTTGAAGTGGATCAGGCGCAGCCTGTAGTTGGGGGACAAAATCTCAAGATTCTTACAGCACAAGTCCCAATGTTGTTCCGAAATATCCATACCCAACTCCGCCTCCCACAAGCCCCGCGCCGCAGGAAGAACCACGGGATGGCAAGTCTGCATTTGCACATACAAGCGGGATATAAGTTTGCGCCCGGACTCCACAGCTAGTACATTTTCCAAGGCAAGCAGGGCCGGCGGCAGCGCCGGGAACGCAGGAGACAGCCTCCGGCACGAGTGACGGAGCTGATAGTAAAGAAGCGTGTCCAGCATCGTCGGAGCCTCTGCATTACACATCTGCTCCGTAGTTAGGAAGGTGTCTCCCGGAAACAAATCGCCCCCAGTGCGGAGACCCAGCTCTTCAGCGCGCTCCCCGGTCTGCATGCTGCACAGCGGCGGCCACATCGGATTCCCGCGCAGGGGCACAGAAGGTGAATAAAGAAGGTCAAGTCCGGCCCTCCGCCGCAGCCCATCCCATGCCCACCTGAGTGCGTGTACCGGGTCTATGTCCGCGCATCTCCGGGTGTGTGGCACGTAAAGTGCCACATTCAGCGGCAGCGGTGCTACTCTGTCCGTCTCTATCGCCACATGTGGTTGAAACGGTGTGGGATGCGCCCAGTAATGCAGGAATTGAGCCTGTGCACAGTAAGCATATAAGGAGAAGTCCGGCGCTGCCAAGCCTCCCTGTCGCTGTGGGAGAGTCAGGGTCTCCCATGCCACCCTCGGTTGCTTACCCCCCCAGGCAAGCTCCACCATCTGCGAGCGTAGCCGCCGCAAAAAATGTGCAGTCAGGGGTAGAGGAATATTCCCAAACAGGTAGAGGAGTTTGGGCAGGATCACCATTTTGGCCACCGCAATTCTGCCAGCCAGCGAAAGGGGCAAGTGCTTCCAGCGGTCGACCCTCTCCTCCACCCAATTCATCACCCGTCCATAATTCTCCGTCCATATTTGCTGTTTATCCGTGCTAATCCAAATCCCCAAGTATCGCACCGGGCCAGTGGCCCATTTCAGCGGGCAATCTGGAGTAAAGCGGGGAGTCCCGGACGTCAGGGGCATAATTACCGACTTCTCCCAATTTATATTCACCCCCGATAGTTGACCATAATGCATCAGTTCTCCTGTCAGAGGGGAGAGGTTCGTCTGAGGATCAGTGACATATAACGTGATATCATCAGCATATAGTGAGATCGTCAGTGCCCTCGACGAGAACCCAATGCCTCTAGCCGCGTGATGCTGCCTGATGCGAGCAGCCAGAGGCTCCATGGCGATGGCAAAGAGCAGAGGCGATAGGGGACATCCCTGCCTGGTACCCCTCTGAATCGCAAAGGGTGCCGAGACGAGCCCGTTAACTCTCACCCTGGCAGTGATGCCAGTATAAAGCAGCCTAATGTAGCTAATGAAGGCTGCACTCACACCCATGCGCTGCAGCAGCGGAAACAGGAACCCCCATTCCAGGGAGTCGAACGCTTTGGTGGCGTCCAATAGCACCGCCGCAGCCTTAACATGTGGGGCCAAATAGTGTAGTACCCCAAAGAGGGTACGGAGGTTGTGAGAGGTCGATCTGCCCGGCACAAAGCCAGACTGGTCCGGACGGATCATGATGGGCAGCACCGGCTGTAGCCGAGTGGCCAGCATTTTCGCAAAAATCTTTGCGTCAGTGTTAATTAATGACAGTGGCCGGTAGGAGTCGCATTGTTGGCTATCCTTGTCTGGTTTCAGGAGGGTGACGATGACAGCCTCTCTAAGCGACCCAGGGAGCACACCTGACTCGAACGCCTCCGCATACATCGCCAACAGCCGGGGGACCAGGAGATCTGCGTACTCCTTGTAGAACTGCGCCGGCAGTCCATCCGGGCCCGGCGCTTTTCCGGCCGCCAACGAGCCTATGGCCTCCCGCACATCATCAGCCTCAAAAGGCCGATCGAAATAGCCTTGTTGGTGCGCATTGAACCAGATAAGCTGTACAGTATCCAAATATTCAGCAAGCTCCACCGGCGTGCGGGCCACCCGCGACCTGTAGAGGTCTTTGTAGAAGGTCCGAAACGTATCCAGGATTTCAGGGGGAGTGCATACAGTGTCCCCTCCCTGTGTCATCACTGAGGATATGAAGGGAGATGGTCTTTGAGCGCGCAGGAGCAGGGCGAGCGTTCTACCCGGGCGGTCCCCCTCACCATATCTACGGGCCACAGCATGCTTAGTCAGGAACTTAAGTTCCCTGTCAGCCTCCTCCTGATATTCAGTGAGCGTTGTGCGAGTTTCGGCCAAAGTGGCCGTCGAGGGGTCCGAGCAGTATTGCACCTCTAAGGAATGTAGGCGATCCTCTAATCTGCCTAGCGAACACCTGATAGTCTTTAGGACCCTGGCCTGCCCCGCTATGCAGTGGCCTCTTATCACCACTTTAAAGGCGTCCCACAACGTGCCTAGAGAAGCGACAGATCCCTCATTCAGTTCAAAATAGTCAAGTATTTGCTGATGAATCTCTTCCCGAAACACCTGATCTGTCAGGGCAAGTGGTGGTAGCCGCCACGTGAAGGGCGTGATGTATGGTTTGGGGACAGTCAGAGTTAGTTCGACTGGAGAATGATCAGAGAGGGTGCGTGCCCCGTGAGTGACTGCGGAGACCCATGCATGCACCTGCGGGGTTAAGAGCCAGTAGTCCAAGCGGGACCAGGCACCTCTGTGCGGGGTAAAGCAGGTGCCTTCCCGAACCGCGGGGTGCAGCACGCGCCATGTGTCTAATAGAGTGTAATCCGTCATTAGGCCCCGGATGATGCCAGCCGCTAGCGGATGATGTGTGCGTGCCACCCCCTCCCTATCCAGCTCCAGTGAAAGTACAGCATTGAAATCACCACCCCACAAGCAAGCACCCCCACCCAGGGATTGCGCCAGGTGCCAGACATTCCGGAAAAAAACAGGGTCATCAGAGTTGGGGCCATACACATTAATCAAAGTGATCGGCATATGAAAGAGCTGTCCGAGTAATATGATGTATCGCCCATCCGAATCAGCTTGCACTTTGAACGTCTGCCAGGGAAGGCCTTTACGGATAAGAATGGCCACTCCACGGGAGTAGTTGGAGCAACCCGATGTGTGTACCTCTCCCCATCGTGCATGTCTGAGCTTGTCCCCGGAGGCACGGGTCAAGTGGGTTTCCTGTAGGAAACATATATCGATTTGGTGTCGCGTCAAATGTGCATGGGTCAAGCGTATTTTGCGGTGATCGTTAAGACCACGGATATTCCAGGTAAGGCAGCGCAGTGCGGTCAGGGCGGCCTGTGCGTGCATTTCTCATGGAAGCGTGTGGTCACCGAGGGACCCAGAGGAAGGGCCCACCCGCAGGTATCCCGCCCTCCCGTCTTGTGAGTCTGCAACCACAGTAAGTCTGCCCGTGTCTGGACTGCATCGTCATGTAGTGGTGTAGCCAGAAAGTGTAGTGATGTAGAACCAACCAACAATAACCCCATCCCCCCCCCACCCACTCCAACCCCCCAATCAGGTTGAGATAGCATCCCCCCCACCACCCCCCCCAACTGGAATTGTCTTTCAATAGTATCTCGGGAATCATCCCACAGGGGCGTGGGGTCACCGGCTCACTCCCCAGTCTATCAACGACCGGGTGGCCGGACATTTCCGCCTAGCATTGAAATCAGTATCTCAAGGTACAGCCTGGAAGTCCCTGCATGCTTCTCATCACAGGTTTCCGCACGGTACTAGTAGCGTTAATCGTGCATGAACAGCCCAGTCTCAGGGGCGGGCCCATCACCCTCTGCAGGTCTCAGGAACACCCAGCGTTGGGCAGAGGGCGCGTGTGCCTTTGTATCATATTATTCAATGTCACTTAGCTGTCCCATCGGCGGATTCTCATGGTCATCTCTCTTCTACCGTTGCGAACGTTCCGTCTGTCTCGCAAACTTGATCGCGTCCGCCGCCGTAGTGAATACCATGGGCTTCCCTTTATGATGGATACGCAGCTTGGCCGGGTACAGCATTGCATACTTAGTCCCCACCTTCTGGAAGATTTTCTTGGCCGGTATGAATTCGCGCCGGGCGGCCTGCACAGCCTGCGTAAAATCCGGAAACAAGGAGATAGCCATGTTTTGAAAAGTTAGTTCCCCCTTTTCACGTGCCAACCGCAGGATGGTATCTCTGTCCCGGTAATTAAGAACCCGGGCCAGGATTGGCCGCGGCGGAGCCCCCGGCACCGGCCGCGGCCCCAGCGTGCGATGTGCGCGTTCAACCAAGAACATGGCCGACAGTCCCTCTCCAAAAAGTTCACGGAACATGTCTTCAACAAATAGTTCCATATTGCCAATGTTAGTGGATTCGGCAACCCCAATAATTCGTACATTATTTCGGCGGGAGCGAGCTTCCAAATCTTCGTTGCGCCCACGTATCACCTCCAGGACCCTGTCCATGCGGAGCAACTTCTCCTGGGTGTCTCCGTGGCCTTCCTCGCAGTCCGCGATCCTCGCTTCCATCGCCGTGATACGCTCCTCATGTTTGTCGACCCTGTGCGACATGCCATCCAGCCGCTGGGCCATGGAGTCGAGTTTTCCGTCAATTTCCTTAAGGCAGCCCTTAAGGTCACGGAACATACTTTTGACATCATCGTCCGGTGTTGGGTCCAACTGTGTTTCAGGGACCACCGTCTGCGACTCCGGCACCGAATTCATCATCATTCTTTAGCTCACTCAACCACCCCAGTTCAGACATGGCCATATGCAAATCAGTCTGACCCTGTGCCTCATGGGAACAGTCAAGCCCGAACTGCCAAGTCATGTCTTCCCTGGAATGGGAGCAAGCATCCTGGGACCGTTTTCGGGTTCATAACCCTCATCAGCCAGGCTATCTTGAATCCAGTGGCCAAGTGAGCAAGGGACACATATCTGGGCATGCACTGCCAACTTAGGGCGAACAAAGCGATACCAAAGGGGATGATGGACGGAGCGTTTGAGCAAATCAAACACTCACCCCCAGTCAACTGATCTGGGTTTAATTCATCATCATTCTTTAGCTCACGCCACCAACCTAGTTCAGACATGGCCATATGCAAATCAGTCTGACCCTGTGCCTCATGGGAACATTCCAGCCCGAACTGCAAAGCCATGTCTTACCTGGACCGGAAACAAGCATCCTGGGACCGGTTTCGGGTTCATAACCCTCATCAGCCGGGCTATCTTGATTCCAGTGGCAAAGTGAGCAAGGGCCCACATCTGGGCATACCCTGCCAACTTAGGGCGAGCAAAGCGATACCAAAGGGGATGCGGACGGAGCGTTTGAGCAAATCAAACAGTCACCCTCAGTCAACTGATCTGGGTTTAATTCATCATCATTCTTTAGCTCACTCCAGCACCCCGGTTCAGACATGGCCACATGCAAATTAGTCTGACCCTGTACCTCATGGCAACAGTGCAGCCCGAACTGCCAAGCCATGTCTTCCCTGGACCGGAAACAAGTATCCTGCAACGTGTTTCGGGTTCATAACCCTCGTCAGCCAGGCTCTCTTGAATCCAGTGGCAAAGTGAGCAAGGGACCCACGTCTGGGCATACCCTGCCAAATTAGGGTGAACAAAGCGATACCAAATGGGATGGTGGACGGAGCGTTTGAGAAAATCAATCACTCACCCCCAGTCAACTGATCTGGGTTTAATTCATCATCATTCTTTAGCTCACTCCACCACCCCACTTCAGATATGGCCATATGCAAATCAGTCTGACCCTGTGACACCTGGGAACAGTCCAGCCCGAACTGCTAAGCCATGTCTTCTCTGGACCGGAATCAAGCATCCTGGGACCGGTTTCGGGTTCATAACCCTCATCAGCCAGGCTATCTTGAATCCAGTGGCAAAGTGAGCAAGGGACACACGTCTGGGCATACCCTGACAACTTAGGGCGAACAAAGCGATACCAAAGGGGATGATGGATGCAGAGTTTGAGCAAATCAAACACTCACCCCCAGTCAACTGATCTGGGTTTAATTCATCATCATTCTTTAGCTCACTCCACCACCCCAGTTCAGACATGGCCATGTGCAAATCAGTATGACCCTGTGCCTCATGGGAACAGTACAGTCAGAAATGCCAAGCCATGTCTTCCCTGGACCGGAACCAAGCAACCTGGGACTGGGTTCGGGTTCATCACCCTCATCAGCCGGGCTATCTTGATTCCAGTGGCAAAGTGAGCAAGGGCCCACGTCTGGGCATACCCTGCCAACTTAGGGCGAACAAAGCAATACCAAAGGGGATGATGGACGCAGAGTTTGAGCAAATCAAACACTCAAGCCCAGTCAACTGATCTGGGTTTAATTCATCATCATTCTTTAGCTCACTCCACCACCCCAGTTCAGACTTTGCCATATGCAAATCGGTCTGACCCTGTGCCTCATGGGAACAGTCCAGCCCGATATGCCAAGCCATGTCTTCCCTGGACCGGAAGCAAGCATCCTGGGACCGGTTTAGGGTTCATTACCCTCCTGAGCCAGGCTCTCTTGAATCCATTGGCAAAGTGAGCAAGGGACACACGTCTGGGCATACACTGACAACTTAGGGCGAACAAAGCGATACCAAAGGGGATGATGGACGGAGCGTTTGAGCAAATCAAACACTCACCCCCAGTCAACTGATCTGGGTTTAATTCATCATCATTCTTTAGCTCACTCCACCACCCCGGTTCAGACATGGCCATTTGCAAATCAGTCTGACCCTGTGCCTCATGGGAACAGTCCAGACCGAACTGCCAAGCCATGTCTTCCCTGGACCGGAAGCAAGCATCCTGGGACCGGTTTTGGGTTCATTACCCTCCTGAGCCAGGCTCTCTTGAATCCATTGGCAAAGTGAGCAAGGGACACACGTCTGGGCATACACTGACAACTTAGGGCGAACAAAGCGATACCAAAGGGGATGATGGACGGAGCGTTTGAGCAAATCAAACACTCACCCCCAGTCAACTGATCTGGGTTTAATTCATAATCATTCTTTAGCTCACTCCACCACCCTAGTTCAGACATGGCCATATGCAAATCAGTCTGACCCTGTGCCTCATGGGAACAGTCCAGCCCGAATTGCCAAGACACGTTTTCCCAGGACTGGAAACAATCATCCTGGGACCGGTTTTGGGTTCATAACCCTCATCAGCCAGGCTATCTTGAATACAGTGGCAAAGTGAGCAAGGGAGCTATGTTTGGGCATACCCTGCCAACTTAGGGCAAAGAAAGCGATACCAAAGGGGATGATGGACGGAGCATTTGCGCAAATCAAACACTCAACCCCGGTCAACTGATCTAGGTTTAATTCATCATCATTCTTTAGCTCACTCCACCAACCTAGTTCAGACATGGCCATACGCAAGTAAGTCTGACCCTGTGCCTCATGGGAACAGTCCAGCCCGAACTGCCAAGCCATGTCTTCCCTGGAACGGAAGCAAGCATCCTGGGACCGGTTTCATGTTCATAACCCTCATCAGCCAGGCTATCTTGAATCCAGTGGCAAAGTGAGCAAGGAACCCACGTCTGGGCATACCCTGCCAAATTAGGGTGAACAAAGCGATACCAAATGGGATGGTGGAAGGAGCGTTTGAGCAAATGAATCACTCACCCCCAGTCAACTGATCTGGGTTTAATTCATCAACATTCTTTAGCTCACTCCACCACCCCAGTTCAGACATGGCCATATGCAAATCAGTCTGACCCTGTGCCTCATGGGAACAGTCCAGCCCGAACTGCCAAGCCAAGTCTTCCCTGGACCGGAAACAATCATCCTGGGACCGGTTTCGAGGTCATAACCCTCATCAGCTAGGCTATCTAGAATCCAGTGGCAAAGTGAGCAAGGGACCCACGTCTGGGCGTTACCTGCCAACTTAGGGCGAACAAAGCGATGCGAAAGGGGAGGATTGATGGAGCGTTTGAGCAAATCAAACACTCACCCCCAGTCAACTGATCTGGGTTTAATTCATTATCATTCTTTAGCTCACTCAACCACCCCAGTTCAGACATGGCCATATGCAAATCAGTCTGACACTGTGCCTCATGGAAACAGTCCAGCCCGAACTGCCAAGCCAAGTCTTACCTGAACCGGAAACAAGCATCCTGGGACCGGTTTTGGGTTCATAACCCTCATCAGTCAGGCTATCTTGAAACCAGTGGCAAAGTGAGTAAGGAACCCATGTCTGGGCATACCCTGCCAACTTAGGGCGAACAAAGCGATACCAAAGGGGATGATGGACGCAGAGTTTGAGCAAATCAAACACTCACCCCCAGTCAACTGATCTGGGTTTAATTCATCATCATTCTTTAGCTCACTCCATCACCCCAGTTCAGACATGGCCATATGCAAATCAGTATGATCCTGTGCCTCATGGGAACAGTCCAGCCCGAACTGCCAAGCCATGTCTTCACTGGACCGGAAGCAAGCTTCCTAGGACCGGTTTCGGGTTCATAACCCTCATCAGCCAGGCTATCTTGAATCCAGTGGCAAAGTGAGCAAGGGACACACGTCTGGGCATACACTGACAACTTAGGGCGAACAAAGCGATACCAAAGGGGATGATGGACGGAGCGTTTGAGCAAATCAAACACTCACCCCCAGTCAACTGATCTGGGTTTAATTCATCATCATTCTTTAGCTCACTCCACCACCCCAGTTCAGACATGGCCATATGTAAATTAGTCTGACCCTGTGCCTCATGGGAACAGTCCAGCCCGAACTGCCAAGCCACATTTTCCCAGGACCGGAAACAATCATCCTGGGACTGGTGTGGGTTCATAACCCTCATCAGCCAGGCTATCTTGAATACAGTGGCAAAGTGAGCAAGGGACCTACGTCTGAGCACACCCTGCCAACTTAGGGCTAAGAAAGCGATACCAAAGGGGATGAGCGACGGAGCATTTGTGCAAATCAAACACTCAACCCCGGTCAACTGAACTGGGTTTAATTCATCATCATTCTTTAGCTCACTCCACCAACCTAGTTCAGACATGGCCATACGCAAGTCAGTCTGACCCTGTGCCTCATGGGAACAGTCCAGCCCGAACTGCCAAGCCATGTCTTCCCTGGAACGGAAGCAAGCATCCTGGGACCGCTTTCGTGTTCATAACCCTCATCAGCCAGGCTATCTTGAATCCAGTGGCAAAGTGAGCAAGGGACCCAAGTCTGGGCATACCCTGCCAACTTAGGGCGAACAAAGAAATACCAAAGGGGATGATGGACGGAGCGTTTGAGCAAATCAAACACTCACCCCCAGTCAACTGATCTGGGTTTAATTCATCATCATTCTTTAGCTCACGCCACCAACCTAGTTCAGACATGGCCATATGCAAATCAGTCTGACCCTGTGCCTCATGGGAACAGTCCAGCCCGAACTGCCAAGCCATGTCTTCACTGGACCGGAAGCAAGCTTCCTGGGACCGGTTTCGGGTTCATAACCCTCATCAGCCAGGCTATCTTGAATCCAGTGGCAAAGTGAGCAAGGGACACACGTCTGGGCATACACTGACAACTTAGGGCGAACAAAGCGATACCAAAGGGGATGATGGACGGAGCGTTTGAGCAAATCAAACACTCACCCCCAGTCAACTGATCTGGGTTTAATTCATCATCATTCTTTAGCTCACTCCACCACCCCAGTTCAGACATGGCCATATGCAAATTAGTCTGACCCTGTGCCTCATGGGAACAGTCCAGCCCGAACTGCCAAGCCACGTTTTCCCAGGACCGGAAACAATCATCCTGGGACTGGTGTGGGTTCATAACCCTCATCAGCCAGGCTATCTTGAATACAGTGGCAAAGTGAGCAAGGGACCTACGTCTGAGCACACCCTGCCAACTTAGGGCTAAGAAAGCGATACCAAAGGGGATGAGCGACGGAGCATTTGTGCAAATCAAACACTCAACCCCAGTCAACTGAACTGGGTTTAATTCATCATCATTCTTTAGCTCACGCCACCAACCTAGTTCAGACATGGCCATATGCAAATCAGTCTGACCCTGTGCCTCATGGGAACATTCCAGCCCGAACTGCAAAGCCATGTCTTACCTGGACCGGAAACAAGCATCCTGGGACCGCTTTCGGGTTCATAACCCTCATCAGCCAGGCTATCTTGATTCCAGTGGCAAAGTGAGCAAGGGCCCACGTCTGGGCATACCCTGCCAACTTAGGGCGAGCAAAGCGATACCAAAGGGGATGCGGACGGAGCGTTTGAGCAAATCAAACAGTCACCCTCAGTCAACTGATCTGGGTTTAATTCATCATCATTCTTTAGCTCACTCCAGCACCCCGGTTCAGACATGGCCACATGCAAATTAGTCTGACCCTGTACCTCATGGCAACAGTGCAGCCCGAACTGCCAAGCCATGTCTTCCCTGGACCGGAAACAAGTATCCTGCAACGTGTTTCGGGTTCATAACCCTCGTCAGCCAGACTCTCTTGAATCCAGTGGCAAAGTGAGCAAGGGACCCACGTCTGGGCATACCCTGCCAAATTAGGGTGAACAAAGCGATACCAAATGGGATGGTGGACGGAGCGTTTGAGAAAATCAATCACTCACCCCCAGTCAACTGATCTGGGTTTAATTCATCATCATTCTTTAGCTCACTCCACCACCCCACTTCAGATATGGCCATATGCAAATCAGTCTGACCCTGTGACACCTGGGAACAGTCCAGAGAGGAACTGCTAAGCCATGTCTTCTCTGGACCGGAATCAAGCATCCTGGGACCGGTTTCGGGTTCATAACCCTCATCAGCCAGGCTATCTTGAATCCAGTGGCAAAGTGAGCAAGGGACACACGTCTGGGCATACCCTGACAACTTAGGGCGAACAAAGCGATACCAAAGGGGATGATGGATGCAGAGTTTGAGCAAATCAAACACTCACCCCCAGTCAACTGATCTGGGTTTAATTCATCATCATTCTTTAGCTCACTCCACCACCCCAGTTCAGAAATGGCCATGTGCAAATCAGTATGACCCTGTGCCTCATGGGAACAGTCCAGTCAGAAATGCCAAGCCATGTCTTCCCTGGACTGGAACCAAGCAACCTGGGACTGGGTTCGGGTTCATCACCCTCATCAGCCGGGCTATCTTGATTCCAGTGGCAAAGTGAGCAAGGGCCCACGTCTGGGCATACCCTGCCAACTTAGGGCGAACAAAGCAATACCAAAGGGGATGATGGACGCAGAGTTTGAGCAAATCAAACACTCAAGCCCAGTCAACTGATCTGGGTTTAATTCATCATCATTCTTTAGCTCACTCCACCACCCCAGTTCAGACTTTGCCATATGCAAATCGGTCTGACCCTGTGCCTCATGGGAACAGTCCAGCCCGATATGCCAAGCCATGTCTTCCCTGGACCGGAAGCAAGCATCCTGGGACCGGTTTTGGGTTCATTACCCTCCTGAGCCAGGCTCTCTTGAATCCATTGGCAAAGTGAGCAAGGGACACACGTCTGGGCATACACTGACAACTTAGGGCGAACAAAGCGATACCAAAGGGGATGATGGACGGAGCGTTTGAGCAAATCAAACACTCACCCCCAGTCAACTGATCTGGGTTTAATTCATAATCATTCTTTAGCTCACTCCACCACCCCAGTTCAGACTTTGCCATATGCAAATCGGTCTGACCCTGTGCCTCATGGGAACAGTCCAGCCCGATATGCCAAGCCATGTCTTCCCTGGACCGGAAGCAAGCATCCTGGGACCGGTTTTGGGTTCATTACCCTCCTGAGCCAGGCTCTCTTGAATCCATTGGCAAAGTGAGCAAGGGACACACGTCTGGGCATACACTGACAACTTAGGGCGAACAAAGCGATACCAAAGGGGATGATGGACGGAGCGTTTGAGCAAATCAAACACTCACCCCCAGTCAACTGATCTGGGTTTAATTCATAATCATTCTTTAGCTCACTCCACCACCCTAGTTCAGACATGGCCATATGCAAATCAGTCTGACCCTGTGCCTCATGGGAACAGTCCAGCCCGAATTGCCAAGACACGTTTTCCCAGGACTGGAAACAATCATCCTGGGACCGGTTTTGGGTTCATAACCCTCATCAGCCAGGCTATCTTGAATACAGTGGCAAAGTGAGCAAGGGAGCTACGTTTGGGCATACCCTGCCAACTTAGGGCAAAGAAAGCGATACCAAAGGGGATGATGGACGGAGCATTTGCGCAAATCAAACACTCAACCCCGGTCAACTGATCTGGGTTTAATTCATCATCATTCTTTAGCTCACTCCACCAACCTAGTTCAGACATGGCCATACGCAAGTAAGTCTGACCCTGTGCCTCATGGGAACAGTCCAGCCCGAACTGCCAAGCCATGTCTTCCCTGGAACGGAAGCAAGCATCCTGGGACCGGTTTCATGTTCATAACCCTCATCAGCCAGGCTATCTTGAATCCAGTGGCAAAGTGAGCAAGGAACCCACGTCTGGGCATACCCTGCCAAATTAGGGTGAACAAAGCGATACCAAATGGGATGGTGGAAGGAGCGTTTGAGCAAATGAATCACTCACCCCCAGTCAACTGATCTGGGTTTAATTCATCATCATTCTTTAGCTCACTCCACCACCCCACTTCAGATATGGCCATATGCAAATCAGTCTGACCCTGTGACTCATGGAAACAGTCCAGCCCGAACAGCCAAGCCATGTCTTCTCTGGACCGGAATCAAGCATCCTGGGACCGGTTTCGGGTTCATATCCCTCATCAGCCAGGCTCTCTTGAATCCAGTGGCAAAGTGAGCAAGGGACCCATGTCTGGGCATACCCTGCCAACTTAGGGCAAACAAAGCGATACCAAAGGGGATGATGGACGGAGCGTTTGAGCAAATCAAACACTCACCCCCAGTCAACTGATCTGGGTTTAATTCATCAACATTCTTTAGCTCACTCCACCACCCCAGTTCAGACATGGCCATATGCAAATCAGTCTGACCCTGTGCCTCATGGGAACAGTCCAGCCCGAACTGCCAAGCCAAGTCTTCCCTGGACCGGAAACAATCATCCTGGGACCGGTTTCGAGGTCATAACCCTCATCAGCTAGGCTATCTAGAATCCAGTGGCAAAGTGAGCAAGGGACCCACGTCTGGGCGTTACCTGCCAACTTAGGGCGAACAAAGCGATGCCAAAGGGGAGGATTGATGGAGCGTTTGAGCAAATCAAACACTCACCCCCAGTCAACTGATCTGGGTTTAATTCATTATCATTCTTTAGCTCACTCAACCACCCCAGTTCAGACATGGCCATATGCAAATCAGTCTGACACTGTGCCTCATGGAAACAGTCCAGCCCGAACTGCCAAGCCAAGTCTTACCTGGACCGGAAACAAGCATCCTGGGACCGGTTTTGGGTTCATAACCCTCATCAGTCAGGCTATCTTGAAACCAGTGGCAAAGTGAGTAAGGAACCCATGTCTGGGCATACCCTGCCAACTTAGGGCGAACAAAGCGATACCAAAGGGGATGATGGACGCAGAGTTTGAGCAAATCAAACACTCACCCCCAGTCAACTGATCTGGGTTTAATTCATCATCATTCTTTAGCTCACTCCATCACCCCAGTTCAGACATGGCCATATGCAAATCAGTATGATCCTGTGCCTCATGGGAACAGTCCAGCCCGAACTGCCAAGCCATGTCTTCACTGGACCGGAAGCAAGCTTCCTGGGACCGGTTTCGGGTTCATAACCCTCATCAGCCAGGCTATCTTGAATCCAGTGGCAAAGTGAGCAAGGGACACACGTCTGGGCATACACTGACAACTTAGGGCGAACAAAGCGATACCAAAGGTGATTATGGACGGAGCGTTTGAGCAAATCAAACACTCACCCGCAGTCAACTGATCTGGGTTTAATTCATCATCATTCTTTAGCTCACTCCACCACCCCAGTTCAGACATGGCCATATGCAAATTAGTCTGACCCTGTGCCTCATGGGAACAGTCCAGCCCGAACTGCCAAGCCACGTTTTCCCAGGACCGGAAACAATCATCCTGGGACTGGTGTGGGTTCATAACCCTCATCAGCCAGGCTATCTTGAATACAGTGGCAAAGTGAGCAAGGGACCTACGTCTGAGCACACCCTGCCAACTTAGGGCTAAGAAAGCGATACCAAAGGGGATGAGCGACGGAGCATTTGTGCAAATCAAACACTCAACCCCGGTCAACTGAACTGGGTTTAATTCATCATCATTCTTTAGCTCACTCCACCAACCTAGTTCAGACATGGCCATACGCAAGTCAGTCTGACCCTGTGCCTCATGGGAACAGTCCAGCCCGAACTGCCAAGCCATGTCTTCCCTGGAACGGAAGCAAGCATCCTGGGACCGCTTTCGTGTTCATAACCCTCATCAGCCAGGCTATCTTGAATCCAGTGGCAAAGTGAGCAAGGGACCCAAGTCTGGGCATACCCTGCCAACTTAGGGCGAACAAAGAAATACCAAAGGGGATGATGGATGGAGCGTTTGAGCAAATCACACACTCACCCCCAGTCAACTGATCTGTGTTTAATTCATCATAATTCTTTATCTCACTCCACCACGCCAGTTCAGACATGGCCATATGCAAATCAGTCTGACCCTGTGCCTCATGGGAACAGTCTAGCCCGATCTGCCAAGCCATGGCTTCCCTGGACCGGAAGCAAGCATCCTGGAACGTGTTTCGGGTTCATAACCCTCATCAGCCAGGCTCTCTTGAATCCAGTGGCAAAGTGAGCAAGGGACCCACGTCTGGGCGTTACCTGCCAACTTAGGGCGAACAAAGCGATGCCAAAGGTGATGATGGATGGAGCGTTTGAGCAAATCAAACACTCACCCCCAGTCAACTGATCTGGGTTTAATTCATCATTATTCTTTAGCTCACTCATCCACCCCAGTTCAGACATGCCCATATGCAAATCAGTCTGACAATGTGCCTCATGGGAACAGTCCAGCCCGAACTGCCAAGCCAAGTCTTCCCTGGACCGGAAACAAGCATCCTGGGACCGGTTTCGGGTTCATAACCCTCATCAACCAGGCTATCTTGAAACCAGTGGCAAAGTGAGCAAGGGACCCACGTCTGGGCATACCCTGACAACTTAGGGCGAACAAAGCGATACCAAAGGGGATGATGGATGCAGAGTTTGAGCAAATCAAACACTCACCCCCAGTCAACTGATCTGGGTTTAATTCATCATCATTCTTTAGCTCACTCCACCACCCCAGTTCAGAAATGGCCATGTGCAAATCAGTATGACCCTGTGCCTCATGGGAACAGTCCAGTCAGAAATGCCAAGCCATGTCTTCCCTGGACTGGAACCAAGCAACCTGGGACTGGGTTCGGGTTCATCACCCTCATCAGCCGGGCTATCTTGATTCCAGTGGCAAAGTGAGCAAGGGCCCACGTCTGGGCATACCCTGCCAACTTAGGGCGAACAAAGCAATACCAAAGGGGATGATGGACGCAGAGTTTGAGCAAATCAAACACTCAAGCCCAGTCAACTGATCTGGGTTTAATTCATCATCATTCTTTAGCTCACTCCACCACCCCAGTTCAGACTTTGCCATATGCAAATCGGTCTGACCCTGTGCCTCATGGGAACAGTCCAGCCCGATATGCCAAGCCATGTCTTCCCTGGACCGGAAGCAAGCATCCTGGGACCGGTTTTGGGTTCATTACCCTCCTGAGCCAGGCTCTCTTGAATCCATTGGCAAAGTGAGCAAGGGACACACGTCTGGGCATACACTGACAACTTAGGGCGAACAAAGCGATACCAAAGGGGATGATGGACGGAGCGTTTGAGCAAATCAAACACTCACCCCCAGTCAACTGATCTGGGTTTAATTCATAATCATTCTTTAGCTCACTCCACCACCCTAGTTCAGACATGGCCATATGCAAATCAGTCTGACCCTGTGCCTCATGGGAACAGTCCAGCCCGAATTGCCAAGACACGTTTTCCCAGGACTGGAAACAATCATCCTGGGACCGGTTTTGGGTTCATAACCCTCATCAGCCAGGCTATCTTGAATACAGTGGCAAAGTGAGCAAGGGAGCTACGTTTGGGCATACCCTGCCAACTTAGGGCAAAGAAAGCGATACCAAAGGGGATGATGGACGGAGCATTTGCGCAAATCAAACACTCAACCCCGGTCAACTGATCTGGGTTTAATTCATCATCATTCTTTAGCTCACTCCACCAACCTAGTTCAGACATGGCCATACGCAAGTAAGTCTGACCCTGTGCCTCATGGGAACAGTCCAGCCCGAACTGCCAAGCCATGTCTTCCCTGGAACGGAAGCAAGCATCCTGGGACCGGTTTCATGTTCATAACCCTCATCAGCCAGGCTATCTTGAATCCAGTGGCAAAGTGAGCAAGGAACCCACGTCTGGGCATACCCTGCCAAATTAGGGTGAACAAAGCGATACCAAATGGGATGGTGGAAGGAGCGTTTGAGCAAATGAATCACTCACCCCCAGTCAACTGATCTGGGTTTAATTCATCATCATTCTTTAGCTCACTCCACCACCCCACTTCAGATATGGCCATATGCAAATCAGTCTGACCCTGTGACTCATGGAAACAGTCCAGCCCGAACAGCCAAGCCATGTCTTCTCTGGACCGGAATCAAGCATCCTGGGACCGGTTTCGGGTTCATATCCCTCATCAGCCAGGCTCTCTTGAATCCAGTGGCAAAGTGAGCAAGGGACCCATGTCTGGGCATACCCTGCCAACTTAGGGCAAACAAAGCGATACCAAAGGGGATGATGGACGGAGCGTTTGAGCAAATCAAACACTCACCCCCAGTCAACTGATCTGGGTTTAATTCATCAACATTCTTTAGCTCACTCCACCACCCCAGTTCAGACATGGCCATATGCAAATCAGTCTGACCCTGTGCCTCATGGGAACAGTCCAGCCCGAACTGCCAAGCCAAGTCTTCCCTGGACCGGAAACAATCATCCTGGGACCGGTTTCGAGGTCATAACCCTCATCAGCTAGGCTATCTAGAATCCAGTGGCAAAGTGAGCAAGGGACCCACGTCTGGGCGTTACCTGCCAACTTAGGGCGAACAAAGCGATGCCAAAGGGGAGGATTGATGGAGCGTTTGAGCAAATCAAACACTCACCCCCAGTCAACTGATCTGGGTTTAATTCATTATCATTCTTTAGCTCACTCAACCACCCCAGTTCAGACATGGCCATATGCAAATCAGTCTGACACTGTGCCTCATGGAAACAGTCCAGCCCGAACTGCCAAGCCAAGTCTTACCTGGACCGGAAACAAGCATCCTGGGACCGGTTTTGGGTTCATAACCCTCATCAGTCAGGCTATCTTGAAACCAGTGGCAAAGTGAGTAAGGAACCCATGTCTGGGCATACCCTGCCAACTTAGGGCGAACAAAGCGATACCAAAGGGGATGATGGACGCAGAGTTTGAGCAAATCAAACACTCACCCCCAGTCAACTGATCTGGGTTTAATTCATCATCATTCTTTAGCTCACTCCATCACCCCAGTTCAGACATGGCCATATGCAAATCAGTATGATCCTGTGCCTCATGGGAACAGTCCAGCCCGAACTGCCAAGCCATGTCTTCACTGGACCGGAAGCAAGCTTCCTGGGACCGGTTTCGGGTTCATAACCCTCATCAGCCAGGCTATCTTGAATCCAGTGGCAAAGTGAGCAAGGGACACACGTCTGGGCATACACTGACAACTTAGGGCGAACAAAGCGATACCAAAGGTGATTATGGACGGAGCGTTTGAGCAAATCAAACACTCACCCGCAGTCAACTGATCTGGGTTTAATTCATCATCATTCTTTAGCTCACTCCACCACCCCAGTTCAGACATGGCCATATGCAAATTAGTCTGACCCTGTGCCTCATGGGAACAGTCCAGCCCGAACTGCCAAGCCACGTTTTCCCAGGACCGGAAACAATCATCCTGGGACTGGTGTGGGTTCATAACCCTCATCAGCCAGGCTATCTTGAATACAGTGGCAAAGTGAGCAAGGGACCTACGTCTGAGCACACCCTGCCAACTTAGGGCTAAGAAAGCGATACCAAAGGGGATGAGCGACGGAGCATTTGTGCAAATCAAACACTCAACCCCGGTCAACTGAACTGGGTTTAATTCATCATCATTCTTTAGCTCACTCCACCAACCTAGTTCAGACATGGCCATACGCAAGTCAGTCTGACCCTGTGCCTCATGGGAACAGTCCAGCCCGAACTGCCATGCCATGTCTTCCCTGGAACGGAAGCAAGCATCCTGGGACCGCTTTCGTGTTCATAACCCTCATCAGCCAGGCTATCTTGAATCCAGTGGCAAAGTGAGCAAGGGACCCAAGTCTGGGCATACCCTGCCAACTTAGGGCGAACAAAGAAATACCAAAGGGGATGATGGATGGAGCGTTTGAGCAAATCACACACTCACCCCCAGTCAACTGATCTGTGTTTAATTCATCATAATTCTTTATCTCACTCCACCACGCCAGTTCAGACATGGCCATATGCAAATCAGTCTGACCCTGTGCCTCATGGGAACAGTCTAGCCCGATCTGCCAAGCCATGTCTTCCCTGGACCGGAAGCAAGCATCCTGGAACGTGTTTCGGGTTCATAACCCTCATCAGCCAGGCTCTCTTGAATCCAGTGGCAAAGTGAGCAAGGGACCCACTTCTGGGCATACCCTGCCAAATTAGGGTGAACAAAGCAATACCAAATGGGATGGTGGACGGAGCGTTTGAGCAAATCAATCACTCACCCCCAGTCAACTGATCTGGGATTAATTCATCATCATTCTTTAGCTCACTCCACCACCCAACTTCAGATATGGCCATATGCAAATCAGTCTGACCCTGTGACTCATGGGAACAGTCCAGCCCGAACTGCCAAGCCATGTCTTCTCTGGACCGGAATCAAGCATCCTGGGACCGGTTTCGGGTTCATATCCCTCATCAGCCAGGCTCTCTTGAATCCAGTGGCAAAGTGAGCAAGGGACCCATGTCTGGGCATACCCTGCCAACTTAGGGCAAACAAAGCGATACCAAAGGGGATGATGGACGGAGCATTTGAGCAAATCAAACACTCACCCCCAGTCAACTGATCTGGGTTTAATTCATCATCATTCTTTAGCTCACTCCACCACCCCAGTTCAGACATGGCCATATGCAAATAAGTCTGACCCTGTGCCTCATGGGAACAGTCCAGCCCGAACTGCCAAGCCAAGTCTTCCCTGGACCGGAAACAAGCATCCTGGGACGGGTTTCGGGTTCATAACCCTCATCAACCAGGCTATCTTGCAACCAGTGGCAAAGTGAGCAAGGGACCCACGTCTGGCCATACCCTGCCAACTTAGAGCGAACAAAGCGATACCAAAGGGGATGATGGACGCAGAGTTTGAGCAAATCAAACACTCATCCCCAGTCAACTGATCTGGGTTTAACCCCTTGCATGCCCGCCCCTTTCCCCGCCCAGTGCCGCGCCTTCCATTAGCGGGCGGAGTTCATGACGAGCTGGACTCGTCATGGGCACAGCGCCACCGCAGCCCATGACGAGTCCAGCTCGTCATGGGCACTGAAGGGGTTAATTCATCATCATTCTTTAGCTCACTCCACCACCCCAGTTCAGACATGGCCATATGCAAATCGGTCTGAACCTGTGCCTCATGGGAACAGTCCAGCACGAACTGCCAAGCCATGTCTTCCCTGGACCGGAAAAATCATCCTGGGACCGGGTTCGGGTTCATAACCCTCATCACCCAGGCTATCTTGAATCCAGAAGCAAAGTGAGCAAGGGACCCACGTCTGGGCATACCCTGCCAACTTAGGGCGAACAAAGAAATACCAAAGGGGAAGATGGATGGAGCGTTTGAACAAATCACACACTCACCCCCAGTCAACTGATCTGGGTTTAATTCATCATAATTCTTTATCTCACTCCACACGCCAGTTCAGACATGGCCATATGCAAATCAGTCTGACCCTGTGCCTCATGGGAACAGTCCAGCCCGAACTGCCAAGCCATGTCTTCCCTGGACCGGAAGCAAGCTTCCTGGGACCGGTTTCGGGTTCATAACCCTCATCAGCCAGGCTATCTTGAATCCAGTGGCAAAGTGAGCAAGGGACACACATCTGGGCATACACTGTCAACTTAGGGCGAACAAAGCCATACCAAAGGGGATGATGGATGGAGCGTTTGAGCAAATCAAACACTCACCCCCAGTCAACTGATCTGGGTTTGATTCATCATCATTATTTAGCTCACTCCACCACCCCAGTTTAGACATGGCCATATGCAAATCAGTCTGACCCTGTGACTCATGGGAACAGTCCAGCCTGAACTGCCAAGCCAAGTCTTCCCTGGACCGGAAACAAGCATCCTGTGACCGGTTTCGGGGTCATAACCCTCATCAGCCAGGCTATCTTGAATCCAGTGGCAAAGTGAGCAAGGGACCCACGTCTGGGCGTTACCTGCAAACTTAGGGCGAACAAAGCGATGCCAAAGGGGATGATGTATAGAGCGTTTGCGCAAATCAAACACTCACCCCCAGTCAACTGATCTGGGTTTAATTCATCATCATTCTTTAGCTCACTCAACCACTCCAGTTCAGACATGGCCACACGCAAATCAGTCTGACATTGTGCCTCATGGGAACAGTCCAGCCCGAACTGCCAAGCCAAGTCTTCCCTGGACCGGAAACAAGCATCCTGGGACTGGTTTCGGGTTTATAACCCTCGTCAGCCAGGCTATCTTGAAACCAGTGGCAAAGTGAGCAAGGGACCAACGTCTGGGCATACCCTGCCAACTTAGGGCAAACAAAGCGATACCAAAGGGGATGATGGACGCAGAGTTTGAGCAAATAAAACACTCTGCCCCAGTCAACTGATCTGGGTTTAATTCATCATCATTCTGTAGCTCACTCCACCACCCGAGTTCAGACATGGCCATATGCAAATCAGTATGACCCTGTGCCTCATGGGAACAGTCCAGCCAGAAATGCCAAGCCATCTCTTCCCTGGACCGGAAAAATCATCCTGGGACCGGGTTCGGGTTCATAACCCTCATCAGCCAGGCTATCTTGAATCCAGTGGCCAAGGGAGCAAGGGACCCACGTCTGGGCATACCCTGCCAACTTAGGACGAACAAAGCGATACCAAAGGGGATGATGGACGGAGCATTTGAGCAAATCAAACACTCACCCCCAGTCAACTTATCTGGGTTTAATTCATCATCATTCTTTAGCTCACTCCACCACCCCGGTTCAGACATGGCCATTTGCAAATCCGTCTGGCCCTGTGCCTCATGGGAACAGTCAAGCCCGAACTGCCAAGTCATGTCTTCCCTGGAATGGGAGCAAGCATCCTGGGACCGTTTTCGGGTTCATAACCCTCATCAGCCAGGCTATCTTGAATCCAGTGGCCAAGTGAGCAAGGGACACATATCTGGGCATACACTGCCAACTTAGGGCGAACAAAGCGATACCAAAGGGGATGATGGACGGAGCGTTTGAGCAAATCAAACACTCACCCCCAGTCAACTGATCTGGGTTTAATTCATCATCATTCTTTAGCTCACGCCACCAACCTAGTTCAGACATGGCCATATGCAAATCAGTCTGACCCTGTGCCTCATGGGAACATTCCAGCCCGAACTGCAAAGCCATGTCTTACCTGGACCGGAAACAAGCATCCTGGGACCGGTTTCGGGTTCATAACCCTCATCAGCCGGGCTATCTTGATTCCAGTGGCAAAGTGAGCAAGGGCCCACGTCTGGGCATACCCTGCCAACTTAGGGCGAGCAAAGCGATACCAAAGGGGATGCGGACGGAGCGTTTGAGCAAATCAAACAGTCACCCTCAGTCAACTGATCTGGGTTTAATTCATCATCATTCTTTAGCTCACTCCAGCACCCCGGTTCAGACATGGCCACATGCAAATTAGTCTGACCCTGTACCTCATGGCAACAGTGCAGCCCGAACTGCCAAGCCATGTCTTCCCTGGACCGGAAACAAGTATCCTGCAACGTGTTTCGGGTTCATAACCCTCGTCAGCCAGGCTCTCTTGAATCCAGTGGCAAAGTGAGCAAGGGGCCCACGTCTGGGCATACCCTGCCAACTTAGGGCGAACAAAGCAATACCAAAGGGGATGATGGACGCAGAGTTTGAGCAAATCAAACACTCAAGCCCAGTCAACTGATCTGGGTTTAATTCATCATCATTCTTTAGCTCACTCCACCACCCCAGTTCAGACTTTGCCATATGCAAATCGGTCTGACCCTGTGCCTCATGGGAACAGTCCAGCCCGATATGCCAAGCCATGTCTTCCCTGGACCGGAAGCAAGCATCCTGGGACCGGTTTTGGGTTCATTACCCTCCTGAGCCAGGCTCTCTTGAATCCATTGGCAAAGTGAGCAAGGTACACACGTCTGGGCATATACTGACAACTTAGGGCGAACAAAGCGATACCAAAGGGGATGATGGACGGAGCGTTTGAGCAAATCAAACACTCACCCCCAGTCAACTGATCTGGGTTTAATTCATAATCATTCTTTAGCTCACTCCACCACCCTAGTTCAGACATGGCCATATGCAAATCAGTCTGACCCTGTGCCTCATGGGAACAGTCCAGCCCGAATTGCCAAGACACGTTTTCCCAGGACTGGAAACAATCATCCTGGGACCGGTTTTGGGTTCATAACCCTCATCAGCCAGGCTATCTTGAATACAGTGGCAAAGTGAGCAAGGGAGCTACGTTTGGGCATACCCTGCCAACTTAGGGCAAAGAAAGCGATACCAAAGGGGATGATGGACGGAGCATTTGCACAAATCAAACACTCAACCCCGGTCAACTGGTCTGGGTTTAATTCATCATCATTCTTTAGCTCACTCCACCAACCTAGTTCAGACATGGCCATACGCAAGTAAGTCTGACCCTGTGCATCATGGGAACAGTCCAGCCCGAACTGCCAAGCCATGTCTTCCCTGGAACGGAAGCAAGCATCCTGGGACCGGTTTCATGTTCATAACCCTCATCAGCCAGGCTATCTTGAATCCAGTGGCAAAGTGAGCAAGGAACCCACGTCTGGGCATACCCTGCCAAATTAGGGTGAACAAAGCGATACCAAATGGGATGGTGGAAGGAGCGTTTGAGCAAATGAATCACTCACCCCCAGTCAACTGATCTGGGTTTAATTCATCATCATTCTTTAGCTCACTCTACCACCCCACTTCAGATATGGCCATATGCAAATCAGTCTGACCCTGTGACTCATGGAAACAGTCCAGCCCGAACTGCCAAGCCATGTCTTCTCTGGACCGGAATCAAGCATCCTGGGACCGGTTTCGGGTTCATATCCCTCATCAGCCAGGCTCTCTTGAATCCAGTGGCAAAGTGAGCAAGGGACCCATGTCTGGGCATACCCTGCCAACTTAGGGCAAACAAAGCGATACCAAAGGGGATGATGGACGGAGCGTTTGAGCAAATCAAACACTCACCCCCAGTCAACTGATCTGGGTTTAATTCATCATCATTCTTTAGCTCACTCCACCACGCCAGTTCAGACATGGCCATATGCAAATCAGTCTGACCCTGTGCCTCATGGGAACAGTCCAGCCCGAACTGCCAAGCCAAGTCTTCCCTGGACCGGAAACAATCATCCTGGGACCAGTTTCGAGGTCATAACCCTCATCAGCTAGGCTATCTAGAATCCAGTGGCAAAGTGAGCAAGGGACCCACGTCTGGGCGTTACCTGCCAACTTAGGGCGAACAAAGCGATGCCAAAGGGGAGGATTGATGGAGCGTTTGAGCAAATCAAACACTCACCCCCAGTCAACTGATCTGGGTTTAATTCATCATCATTCTTTAGCTCACTCAACCACCCCAGTTCAGACATGGCCATATGCAAATCAGTCTGACACTGTGCCTCATGGAAACAGTCCAGCCCGAACTGCCAAGCCAAGTCTTACCTGGACCGGAACCAAGCATCCTGGGACCGGTTTTGGGTTCATAACCCTCATCAGTTAGGCTATCTTGAAACCAGTGGCAAAGTGAGTAAGGAACCCATATCTGGGCATACCCTGCCAACATAGGGCGAACAAAGCGATACCAAAGGGGATGATGGACGCAGAGTTTGAGCAAATCAAACACTCACCCCCAGTCAACTGATCTGGGTTTAATTCATCATCATTCTTTAGCTCACTCCATCACCCCAGTTCAGACATGGCCATATGCAAATCAGTATGATCCTGTGCCTCATGGGAACAGTCCAGCCCGAACTGCCAAGCCATGTCTTCACTGGACCGGAAGCAAGCTTCCTGGGACCGGTTTCGGGTTCATAACCCTCATCAGCCAGGCTATCTTGAATCCAGTGGCAAAGTGAGCAAGGGACACACGTCTGGGCATACACTGACAACTTAGGGCGAACAAAGCGATACCAAAGGGGATGATGGACGGAGCGTTTGAGCAAATCAAACACTCACCCCCAGTCAACTGATCTGGGTTTAATTCATCATCATTCTTTAGCTCACTCCACCACCCCAGTTCAGACATGGCCATATGCAAATTAGTCAGACCCTGTGCCTCATGGGAACAGTCCAGCCCAAACTGCCAAGCCACGTTTTCCCAGGACCGGAAACAATCATCCTGGGACTGGTGTGGGTTCATAACCCTCATCAGCCAGGCTATCTTGAATACAGTGGCAAAGTGAGCAAGGGACCTACGTCTGAGCACACCCTGCCAACTTAGGGCTAAGAAAGCGATACCAAAGGGGATGAGCGACGGAGCATTTGTGCAAATCAAACACTCAACCCCGGTCAACTGAACTGGGTTTAATTCATCATCATTCTTTAGCTCACTCCACCAACCTAGTTCAGACATGGCCATACGCAAGTCAGTCTGACCCTGTGCCTCATGGGAACAGTCCAGCCCGAACTGCCAAGCCATGTCTTCCCTGGAACGGAAGCAAGCATCCTGGGACCGCTTTCGTGTTCATAACCCTCATCAGCCAGGCTATCTTGAATCCAGTGGCAAAGTGAGCAAGGGACCCAAGTCTGGGCATACCCTGCCAACTTAGGGCGAACAAAGAAATACCAAAGGGGATGATGGATGGAGCGTTTGAGCAAATCACACACTAACCCCCAGTCAACTGATCTGTGTTTAATTCATCATAATTCTTTATCTCACTCCACCACGCCAGTTCAGACATGGCCATATGCAAATCAGTCTGACCCTGTGCCTCATGGGAACAGTCTAGCCCGATCTGCCAAGCCATGTCTTCCCTGGACCGGAAGCAAGCATCCTGGAACGTGTTTTGGGTTCATAACCCTCATCAGCCAGGCTCTCTTGAATCCAGTGGCAAAGTGAGCAAGGGACCCACTTCTGGGCATACCCTGCCAAATTAGGGTGAACAAAGCAATACCAAATGGGATGGTGGACGGAGCGTTTGAGCAAATCAATCACTCACCCCCAGTCAACTGATCTGGGATTAATTCATCATCATTCTTTAGCTCACTCCACCACCCAACTTCAGATATGGCCATATGCAAATCAGTCTGACCCTGTGACTCATGGGAACAGTCCAGCCCGAACTGCCAAGCCATGTCTTCTCTGTACCGGAATCAAGCATCCTGGGACCGGTTTCGGGTTCATAACCCTCATCAACCAGGCTATCTTGCAACCAGTGGCAAAGTGAGCAAGGGACCCACGTCTGGCCATACCCTGCCAACTTAGGGCGAACAAAGCGATACCAAAGGGGATGATGGACGCAGAGTTTGAGCAAATCAAACACTCACCCCCAGTCAACTGATCTGGGTTTAATTCATCATCATTCTTTAGCTCACTCCACCACCCCAGTTCAGACATGGCCATATGCAAATCGGTCTGAACCTGTGCCTCATGGGAACAGTCCAGCACGAACTGCCAAGCCATGTCTTCCCTGGACCGGAAAAATCATCCTGGGACCGGGTTCGGGTTCATAACCCTCATCAGCCAGGCTATCTTGAATCCAGAAGCAAAGTGAGCAAGGGACCCACGTCTGGGCATACCCTGCCAACTTAGGGCGAACAAAGAAATACCAAAGGGGATGATGGATGGAGCGTTTGAACAAATCACACACTCAGCCCCAGTCAACTGATCTGGGTTTAATTCATCATAATTCTTTATCTCACTCCACACGCCAGTTCAGACATGGCCATATGCAAATCAGTCTGACCCTGTGCCTCATGGGAACAGTCCAGCCCGAACTGCCAAGCCATGTCTTCCCTGGACCGGAAGCAAGCTTCCTGGGACCGGATTCGGGTTCATAACCCTCATCAGCCAGGCTATCTTGAATCCAGTGGCAAAGTGAGCAAGGGACACACATCTGGGCATACACTGTCAACTTAGGGCGAACAAAGCGATACCAAAGGGGATGATGGACGGAGCGTTTGAGCAAATCAAACACTCACCCCCAGTCAACTGATCTGGGTTTGATTCATCATCATTATTTAGCTCACTCCACCACCCCAGTTTAGACATGGCCATATGCAAATCAGTCTGACCCTGTGACTCATGGGAACAGTCCAGCCTGAACTGCCAAGCCAAGTCTTCCCTGGACCGGAAACAAGCATCCTGGGACCGGTTTCGGGGTCATAACCCTCATCAGCCAGGCTATCTTGAATCCAGTGGCAAAGTGAGCAAGGGACCCACGTCTGGGCGTTACCTGCAAACTTAGGGCGAACAAAGCGATGCCAAAGGGGATGATGTATAGAGCGTTTGCGCAAATCAAACACTCACCCCCAGTCAACTGATCTGGGTTTAATTCATCATCATTCTTTAGCTCACTCAACCACTCCAGTTCAGTTCAGACATGGCCACATGCAAATCAGTCTGACACTGTGCCTCATGGGAACAGTCCAGCCCGAACTGCCAAGCCAAGTCTTCCCTGGACCGGAAACAAGCATCCTGGGACCGGTTTCGGGTTTATAACCCTCGTCAGCCAGGCTATCTTGAAACCAGTGGCAAAGTGAGCAAGGGACCCACGTCTGGGCATACCCTGCCAACTTAGGGCAAACAAAGCGATACCAAAGGGGATGATGGACGCAGAGTTTGAGCAAATCAAACACTCTGCCCCAGTCAACTGATCTGGGTTTAATTCATCATCATTCTGTAGCTCACTCCACCACCCCAGTTCAGACATGGCCATATGCAAATCAGTATGACCCTGTGCCTCATGGGAACAGTCCAGCCAGAAATGCCAAGCCATGTCTTCCCTGGATAGGAACCAAGAATCCTGGGACTGGTTTCGGGTTCATAACCCTCATCAGCCGGGCTATCTTGATTCCAGTGGCAAAGTGAGCAAGGGCCCACGTCTGGGCATACCCTGCCAACTTAGGGCGAACAAAGCGATACCAAAGGGGATGATGGATGCAGAGTTTGAGCAAATCAAACACTCATCCCCAGTCAACTGATCTGGGTTTAATTCATCATCATTCTTTAGCTCACTCCACCACCCCAGTTCAGACATGGCCATATGCAAATCGGTCTGATCCTGTGCCTCATGGGAACAGTCCAGCCCGAACTGCCAAGCCATCTCTTCCCTGGACCGGAAAAATCATCCTGGGACCGGGTTCGGGTTCATAATCCTCATCAGCCAGGCTATCTTGAATCCAGTGGCCAAGGGAGCAAGGGACCCACGTCTGGGCATACCCTGCCAACTTAGGGTGAACAAAAAAATACCAAAGGGGATGATGGATGGAGCTTTGAGCAAATCAAACACTCACCCCCAGTCAACTGATCTGGGTTTAATTCATCATAATTCTTTATCTCACTCCACCACGCCAGTTCAGACATGGCCATATGCAAATCAGGCTGACCCTGTGCCTCATGGGAACAGTCCAGCCCGATCTTCCAAACCATGTCTTCCCTGGACCGGAAGCAAGCATCCTGGGACCGGTTTCGTGTTCATTACCCTCCTGAGCCAGGCTCTCTTGAATCCATTGGCAAAGTGAGCAAGGGACCCACATCTGGGCATACCCTGCCAACTTAGGACGAACAAAGCGATACCACAGGGGATGATGGACGGAGCGTTTGAGCAAATCAAACACTCACCCCCAGTCAACTTATCTGGGTTTAATTCATCATCATTCTTTAGCTCACTCCACCACCCCGGTTCAGACATGGCCATTTGCAAATCAGTCTGACCCTGTGCCTCATGGGAACAGTCCAGCCCGAACTGCCAAGCCATGTCTTCCCTGGACCGGAAGCAAGCATCCTGGGACCGGTTTCAGGTTCATAACCCTCATCAGCCTGGCTATCTTGAATCCAGTGGCAAAGTGAGCAAGGTACCCACGTCTGGGCATACCCTGCCAACTAAGGGAGAACAAAGCGATACCAAAGGGGAGGATGGACGGAGTGTTTGAGGAAATCAAACACTTACCCCAGTCAACTGATCTGGGTTTAATTCATCATCATTCTTTAGCTCACTCACCCACCCCAGTTCAGACATGGCCATATGCAAATCAGTCTGACCCTGTGCCTCATGGGAACAGTCAATCCCGAACTGCCAAGTCATGTCTTCCCTGGAATGGGAGCAAGCATCCTAGGACCGTTTTCGGGTTCATAACCCTCATCAGCCAGGCTATCTTGAATCCAGTGGCCAAGTGAGCAAGGGACACACATCTGGGCATACACTGCCAACTTAGGGCAAACAAAGCGATACCAAAGGGGATGATGGACGGAGTGTTTAAGCAAATCAAACCCTCACCCCCAGTCAACTGATCTGGGTTTAATTCATCATCATTCTTTAGCTCACTCAACCACCCCAGTTCAGACATGGCCATATGCAAATCAGTCTGACCCTGTGCCTCATGGGAACAGTCAATCCCGAACTGCCAAGTCATGTCTTCCCTGGAATGGGAGCAAGCATCCTAGGACCGTTTTCGGGTTCATATCCCTCATCAGCCAGGCTCTCTTGAATCCAGTGGCAAAGTGAGCAAGGGACACACTTCTGGGCATACCCTGACAACTTAGGGCAAACAAAGCGATACCAAAGGGGATGATGGACGGAGTGTTTGAGCAAATCAAACACTCACCCCCAGTCAACTGATCTGGGTTTAATTCATCATCATTCTTTAGCTCACTCTACCACCCCAGTTCAGACATGGCCATATGCAAATCAGTCTGACCCTGTGCCTCATGGAGCAGTCCAGCCCGAACTGCCAAGCCACGTTTTCCCAGGACCGGAAACAATCATCCTGGGACCAGTTTCGGGTTCATAACCCTCATCAGCCAGGCTATCCTGTATACAGTGGCAAAGTGAGCAAGTGACCCACTTCTGGGTATACCCTGCCAACTTAGGGCAAACAAAGCGATACCAAAGGGGATGATGGACGGAGCATTTGAGCAAATCAAACACTCTCCCCCAGTCAACTGATCTGGGTTTAATTCATCATCATTCTTTAGCTCACTCCACCAACCTAGTTCAGACATGGCCATCTGCAAATCAGTCTGACCCTGTGCCTCATGGGAACATTCCAGCCCGAACTGTCAAGCCATGTCTTACCTGGACCGGAAACAAGCATCCTGGGACCGGTCTCGGGTTCATAACCCTCATCAGCCAGGCTATCTTGAATCCATTGGCAAAGTGAGCAATGGACCCACGTCTGGGCATACCCTGCCAACTTAGGGCGAGCAAAGCGATACCAAAGGGGATGCGGACGGAGCGTTTGAGCAAATCAAACAGTCACCCTCAGTCAACTGATCTGGGTTTAATTCATCATCATTCTTTAGCTCAGTCCACCACCCTGGTTCAGACATGGCCACATGCAAATTAGTCTGACCCTGTAACTCATGGCAACAGTCCAGCCCGAACTGCCAAGCCATGTCTTCCCTGGACCGGAAACAAGTATCCTGGTACGTGTTTCGGGTTCATAACCCTCGTCAGCCAGGCTCTCTTGAATCCAGTGGCAAAGTGAGCAAGGGACCCACGTCTGGGCATACCCTGCCAAATTAGGGTGAACAAAGCGATACCAAATGGGATGGTGGATGGAGCGTTTGATCAAATCAATCACTCACTCCAGTCAACTGATCTGGGTTTAATTCATCATCATTCTTTAGCTCACTCCACCACCCCACTTCAGATATGGCCATATGCACATCAGTCTGACCCTGTGACTCCTGGGAACAGTCCAGCCCGAACTGCTAAGCCATGTCTTCTCTGGACCGGAATCAAGCATCTTGGGACCGGTTTCGGGTTCATAACCCTCATCAGCCGGGCTATCTTGATTCCAGTGGCAAAGTGAGCAAGGGCCCACATCTGGGCATACCCTGCCAACTTAGGGCGAACAAAGCAATACCAAAGGGGATGATGGACACAGAGTTTGAGCAAATCAAACACTCAACCCCAGTCAACTGATCTGGGTTTAATTCATCATCATTCTTTAGCTCACTCCACCATCCCAGTTCAGACATGGCCATATGCAAATCGGTCTGACCCTGTGCCTCATGGGAACAGTCCAGCCCGAACTGTCAAGCCATGTCTTCCCTGGACCGGAAAAATCATCCTGGGACCGGGTTCGGGTTCCTAACCCTCATCAGCCAGGCTATCTTGAATCCAGTGGCAAAGTGAGCAAGGGACCCACGTCTGGGCATACCCTGCCAACTTAGGGCGAACAAAGAAATACCAAAGGGGATGCTGGATGGAGCGTTTGAGCAAATCACACACTCACCCCCAGTCAACTGATCTGGGTTTAATTCATCATAATTCTTTATCTCACTCCACCACGCCAGTTCAGACATGGCCATATGCAAATCAGTCTGACCCTGTGCCTCATGGGAACAGTCCAGCCCGATCTGCCAAGCCATGTCTTCCCTGGAATGGGAGCAAGCATCCTAGGACCGTTTTCGGGTTCATAACCCTCATCCGCCAGGCTATCTTGAATCCAGTGGCAAAGTGAGCAAGGGACACACATCTGGGCATACACTGTCAACTTAGGGCGAACAAAGCGATACCAAAGGGGATGATGGACGGAGCGTTTGAGCAAATCAAACACTCACCCCCAGTCAACTGATCTGGGTTTAATTCATCATCATTATTTAGCTCACTCCACCACCCCAGTTTAGACATGGCCATATGCAAATCAGTCTGACCCTGTGCCTCATGGGAACAGTCCAGCCCGAACTGCCAAGCCAAGTCTTCCCTGGACCGGAAACAAGCATCCTGGGACCGGTTTCGGGGTCATAACCCTCATCAGCCAGGCTATCTTGAATCCAGTGGCAAAGTGAGCAAGGGACCCACGTCTGGGCGTTACCTGCAAACTTAGGGCGAACAAAGCGATGCCAAAGGGGATGATGTATAGAGCGTTTGCGCAAATAAAACACTCACCCCCAGTCAACTGATCTGGGTTTAATTCATCATCATTCTTTAGCTCACTCAACCACTCCAGTTCAGACATGGCCATATGCAGATCAGTCTGACACTGTGCCTCATGGGAACAGTCCAGCCCGAACTGCCAAGCCAAGTCTTCCCTGGCCCGGAAAGAAGCATCCTGGGACCGGTTTCGGGTTCATAACCCTCATCAGCCAGGCTATCTTGAAACCAGTGGCAAAGTGAGCAAGGGACCCACGTCTGGGCATACCCTGCCAACTTAGGGCAAACAAAGCGATACCAAAGGGGATGATGGACGCAGAGTTTGAGCAAATCAAACACTCTGCCCCAGTCAACTGATCTGGGTTTAATTCATCATCATTCTTTAGCTCACTCCACCACCCCAGTTCAGACATGGCCATATGCAAATCAGTATGACCCTGTGCCTCATGGGAACAGTTCAGCCAGAAATGCCAAGCCATGTCTTCCCTGGATAGGAACCAAGAATCCTGGGACTAGTTTCGGGTTCATAACCCTCATCAGCCGGGCTATCTTGATTCCAGTGGCAAAGTGAGCAAGGGCCCACGTCTGGGCATACCCTGCCAACTTAGGGCGAACAAAGCGATACCAAAGGGGATGATGGACGCAGAGTTTGAGCAAATCAAACACTCAACCCCAGTCAACTGATTTGGGTTTAATTCATCATCATTCTTTAGCTCACTCCACCATCCCAGTTCCGTCATGGCCATATGCAAATCGGTCTGACCCTGTGCCTCATGGGAACAGTCCAGCCTGAACTGCCAAGCCATCTCTTCGCTGGACCGGAAAAATCATCCTGGGACCGGGTTCGGGTTCATAACCCTCATCAGCCAGGCTATCTTGAATCCAGTGGCAAAGGGAGCAAGGGACCCACGCCTGGGCATACCCTGCCAACTTAGGGTGAACAAAGAAATACCGAAGGGGATGATGGATGGAGCTTTGAGCAAATCAAACACTCACCCCCAGTCAACTGATCTGGGTTTAATTCATCATAATTCTTTATCTCACTCCACCACGCCAGTTCAGACATGGCCATATGCAAATCAGGCTGACCCTGTGCCTCATGGGAACAGTCCAGCCCGATCTTCCAAACCATGATTTCCCTGGACCGGAAGCAAGCATCCTGGGACCGGTTTCGGGTTCATTACCCTCCTGAGCCAGGCTCTCTTGAATCCATTGGCAAAGTGAGCAAGGGACCCACATCTGGGCATACCCTGCCAACTTAGGACGAACAAAGCGATACCAAAGGGGATGATGGACGGAGCGTTTGAGCAAATCAAACACTCACCCCCAGTCAACTTATCTGGGTTTAATTCATCATCATTCTTTAGCTCACTCCACCACCCCGGTTCAGACATGGCCATTTGCAAATCAGTCTGACCCTGTGCCTCATTGGAACGGTCCAGCCCGAAATGCCAAGCCATGTCTTCCCTGGACCGGAAGCAAGCATCCTGGGACCAGTTTCAGGTTCATAACCCTAATCAGCCTGGCTATCTTGAATCCAGTGGCAAAGTGAGCAAGGTACCCACGTCTGGGCATACCCTGCCAACTAAGGGAGAACAAAGCGATACCAAAGGGGATGATGGACGGAGTGTTTGAGGAAATCAAACACTTACCCCAGTCAACTGATCTGGGTTTAATTCATCATCATTCTTTAGCTCACTCAACCACCCCAGTTCAGACATGGCCATATGCAAATCAGTCTGACCCTGTGCCTCATGAGAACAGTCAAGCCCGAACTGCCAAGTCATGTCTTCCCTGGAATGGGAGCAAGCATCCTGGGACCGTTTTCGGTTTCATAACCCTCATCAGCCTGGCTATCTTGAATCCAGTGGCATAGTGAGCAAGGTACCCACGTCTGGGCATACCCTGCCAACTAAGGGAGAACAAAGCGATACCAAAGGGGATGATGGACGCAGAGTTTGAGCAAATCAATCACTCACCCCCAGTCAACTGATCTGGGTTTAATTCATCATCATTCTTTAGCTCAGTCCACCACCCCGGTTTAGACATGGCCACATGCAAATTAGTCTGACCCTGTGCCTCATTGGGAATAGTCCAGCCCGAACTGCCAAGCCATGTCTTCCCTGGACCGGAAGCAAGCATCCTGGAACGTGTTTCTGGTTCATAACCCTCATCAGCCAGGCTCTCTTGAATCCAGTGGCAAAGTGAGCAAGGGACCCACTTCTGGGCATACCCTGCCAAATTAGGGTGAACAAAGCGATACCAAATGGGATGGTGGACGGAGCGTTTGAGCAAATCAATCACTCACCCCCAGTCAACTGATCTGGGATTAATTCATCATCATTCTTTAGCTCACTCCACCACCCAACTTCAGATATGGCCATATGCAAATCAGTCTGACCCTGTGACTCATGGGAACAGTCCAGCCGTAACTGCCAAGCCATGTCTTCTCTGGACCGGAATCAAGCATCCTGGGACTGGTTTCGGGTTCATATCCCTCATCAGCCAGGCTCTCTTGAATCCAGTGGCAAAGTGAGCAAGGGACCCACTTCTGGCCATACCCTGCCAACTTAGGGCAAACAAAGCGATACCAAAGGGGATGATGGACGGAGCGTTTGAGCAAATCAAACACTCACCCCCAGTCAACTGATCTGGGTTTAATTCATCATCATTCTTTAGCTCACTCCACCACTCCTGTTCAGACATGGCCATATGCAAATCAGTCTGACCCTGTGCCTCATGGGAACAGTCCAGCCCGAACTGCCAAGCCAAGTCTACCCTGGACTGGAAACAAGCATCCTGGGACCGGTTTCGGGGTCATAACCCTCATCAGCCAGGCTATCTTGAATCCAGTGGCAAAGTGAGCAAGGGACCCACGTCTGGGCGTTACCTGCCAACTTAGGGCGAACAAAGCGATGCCAAAGGTGATGATGGATGGAGCGTTTGAGCAAATCAAACACTCACCCCCAGTCAACTGATCTGGGTTTAATTCATCATTATTCTTTAGCTCACTCATCCACCCCAGTTCAGACATGCCCATATGCAAATCAGTCTGACAATGTGCCTCATGGGAACAGTCCAGCCCGAACTGCCAAGCCAAGTCTTCCCTGGACCGGAAACAAGCATCCTGGGACCGGTTTCGGGTTCATAACCCTCATCAACCAGGCTATCTTGAAACCAGTGGCAAAGTGAGCAAGGGACCCACGTCTGGGCATACCCTGCCAACTTAGGGCGAACAAAGCGATACCAAAGGGGATGATGGACGCAGAGTTTGAGCAAATCAAACACTCACCCCCAGTCAACTGATCTGGGTTTAATTCATCATCATTCTTTAGCTCACTCCACCACCCCAGTTCAGACATGGCCATATGCAAATCGGTCTGAACCTGTGCCTCATGGGAACAGTCCAGCCCGAACTGCCAAGCCATGTCTTCCCTGGACCGGAAAAATCATCCTGGGACAGGGTTCGGGTTCATAACCCTCATCAGCCAGGCTATCTTGAATCCAGAAGCAAAGTGAGCAAGGGACCCACGTCTGGGCATACCCAGCCAACTTAGGGCGAACAAAGCAATACCAAAGGGGATGATGGATGGAGCGTTTGAGCAAATCACACACTCACCCCCAGTCAACTTATCTGGGTTTAATTCATCATAATTCTTTATCTCACTCCACACGCCAGTTCAGACATGGCCATATGCAAATCAGTCTGACCCTGTGCCTCATGGGAACGATCCAGCCCGAACTGCCAAGCCATGTCTTCCCTGGACCGGAAGCAAGCTTCCTGGGACCGGTTTCGGGTTCATAACCCTCATCAGCCAGGCTATCTTGAATCCAGTGGCAAAGTGAGCAAGGGACACACATCTGGGCATACACTGTCAACTTAGGGCGAACAAAGCGATACCAAAGGGGATGATGGACGGAGCGTTTGAGCAAATCAATCACTCACCCCAGTCAACTGATCTGGGTTTAATTCATCATCATTATTTAGCTCACTCCACCACCCCAGTTTAGACATGGCCATATGCAAATCAGTCTGACCCTGTGCCTCATGGGAACAGTTCAGCCCGAACTGCCAAGCCAAGTCTTCCCTGGACCGGAAACAAGCATCCTGGGACCGGTTTCGGGGTCATAACCCTCATCAGCCAGGCTATCTTGAATCCAGTGGCAAAGTGAGCAAGGGACCCACGTCTGGGCGTTACCTGCAAACTTAGGGCGAACAAAGCGATGCCAAAGGGGATGATGTATAGAGCGTTTGCGCAAATAAAACACTCACCCCCAGTCAACTGATCTGGGATTAATTCATCATCATTCTTTAGCTCACTCCACCACCCAACTTCAGATATGGCCATATGCAAATCAGTCTGACCCTGTGACTCATGGGAACAGTCCAGCCGGAACTGCCAAGCCATGTCTTCTCTGGACCGGAATCAAGCATCCTGGGACTGGTTTCGGGTTCATATCCCTTATCAGCCAGGCTCTCTTGAATCCAGTGGCAAAGTGAGCAAGGGACCCACTTCTGGGCATACCCTGCCAACTTAGGGCAAACAAAGCGATACCAAAGGGGATGATGGACGGAGTGTTTGAGCAAATCAAACACTCACCCGCAGTCAACTGATCTGGGTTTAATTCATCATCATTCTTTAGCTCACTCTACCACCCCAGTTCAGACATGGCCATATGCAAATCAGTCTGACCCTGTGCCTCATGGAGCAGTCCAGCCCGAACTGCCAAGCCACGTTTTCCCAGGACCGGAAACAATCATCCTGGGACCAGTTTCGGGTTCATAACCCTCATCAGCCAGGCTATCCTGTATACAGTGGCAAAGTGAGCAAGTGACCCACTTCTGGGTATACCCTGCCAACTTAGGGCAAACAAAGCGATACCAAAGGGGATGATGGACGGAGCATTTGAGCAAATCAAACACTCTCCCCCAGTCAACTGATCTGGGTTTAATTCATCATCATTCTTTAGCTCACTCCACCAACCTAGTTCAGACATGGCCATCTGCAAATCAGTCTGACCCTGTGCCTCATGGGAACATTCCAGCCTGAACTGTCAAGCCATGTCTTACCTGGACCGGAAACAAGCATCCTGGGACCGGTCTCGGGTTCATAACCCTCATCAGCCAGGCTATCTTGAATCCATTGGCAAAGTGAGCAATGGACCCACGTCTGGGCATACCCTGCCAACTTAGGGCGAGCAAAGCGATACCAAAGGGGATGAGGACGGAGCGTTTGAGCAAATCAAACAGTCACCCTCAATCAACTGATCTGGGTTTAATTCATCATCATTCTTTAGCTCACTCCACCACCCTGGTTCAGACATGGCCACATGCAAATTAGTCTGACCCTGTACCTCATGGCAACAGTCCAGCCCGAACTGACAAGCCATGTCTTCCCTGGACCGGAAACAAGTATCCTGGTACGTGTTTCGGGTTCATAACCCTCGTCAGCCAGGCTCTCTTGAATCCAGTGGCAAAGTGAGCAAGGGAGCTACGTCTGGGCATACCCTGCCAACTTAGGGCAAACAAAGCGATACCAAAGGGGATGATGGACGCAGAGTTTGAGCAAATCAAACACTCACCCCCAGTCAACTGATCTGGGTTTAATTCATCATCATTCTTTAGCTCACTCCACCACCCCAGTTCAGACATGGCCATATGCAAATCGGTCTGAACCTGTGCCTCATGGGAACAGTCCAGCCCGAACTGCCAAGCCATGTCTTCCCTGGACCGGAAAAATCATCCTTGGACCGGGTTCGGGTTCATAACCCTCATCAGCCAGGCTATCTTGAAACCAGTGGCAAAGTGAGCAAGGGACCCACGTCTGGGCATACCCTGCCAACTTAGGGCAAACAAAGCGATACCAAAGGGGATGATGGACGCAGAGTTTGAGCAAATCAAACACTCTGCCCCAGTCAACTGATCTGGGTTTAATTCATCATCATTCTTTAGCTCACTCCACCACCCCAGTTCAGACATGGCCATATGCAAATCAGTATGACCCTGTGCCTCATGGGAACAGTCCAGCCAGAAATGCCAAGCCATGTCTTCCCTGGATAGGAACCAAGAATCCTGGGACTAGTTTCGGGTTCATAACCCTCATCAGCCGGGCTATCTTGATTCCAGTGGCAAAGTGAGCAAGGGCCCACGTCTGGGCATACCCTGCCAACTTAGGGCGAACAAAGCGATACCAAAGGGGATGATGGACGCAGAGTTTGAGCAAATCAAACACTCAACCCCAGTCAACTGATTTGGGTTTAATTCATCATCATTCTTTAGCTCACTCCACCATCCCAGTTCCGTCATGGCCATATGCAAATCGGTCTGACCCTGTGCCTCATGGGAACAGTCCAGCCTGAACTGCCAAGCCATCTCTTCCCTGGACCGTAAAAATCATCCTGGGACCGGGTTCGGGTTCATAACCCTCATCAGCCAGGCTATCTTGAATCCAGTGGCAAAGGGAGCAAGGGACCCACGCCTGGGCATACCCTGCCAACTTAGGGTGAACAAAGAAATACCGAAGGGGATGATGGATGGAGCTTTGAGCAAATCAAACACTCACCCCCAGTCAACTGATCTGGGTTTAATTCATCATAATTCTTTATCTCACTCCACCACGCCAGTTCAGACATGGCCATATGCAAATCAGGCTGACCCTGTGCCTCATGGGAACAGTCCAGCCCGATCTTCCAAACCATGATTTCCCTGGACTGGAAGCAAGCATCCTGGGACCGGTTTCGGGTTTATTACCCTCCTGAGCCAGGCTCTCTTGAATCCATTGGCAAAGTGAGCAAGGGACCCACATCTGGGCATACCCTGCCAACTTAGGACGAACAAAGCGATACCAAAGGGGATGATGGACGGAGCGTTTGAGCAAATCAAACACTCACCCCCAGTCAACTTATCTGGGTTTAATTCATCATCATTCTTTAGCTCACTCCACCACCCCGGTTCAGACATGGCCATTTGCAAATCAGTCTGACCCTGTGCCTCATTGGAACAGTCCAGCCCGAAATGCCAAGCCATGTCTTCCCTGGACCGGAAGCAAGCATCCTGGGACCAGTTTCAGGTTCATAACCCTCATCAGCCTGGCTATCTTGAATCCAGTGGCAAAGTGAGCAAGGTACCCACGTCTGGGCATACCCTGCCAACTAAGGGAGAACAAAGCGATACCAAAGGGGATGATGGACGGAGTGTTTGAGGAAATCAAACACTTACCCCAGTCAACTGATCTGGGTTTAATTCATCATCATTCTTTAGCTCACTCAACCACCCCAGTTCAGACATGGCCATATGCAAATCAGTCTGACCCTGTGCCTCATGAGAACAGTCAAGCCCGAACTGCCAAGTCATGTCTTCCCTGGAATGGGAGCAAGCATCCTGGGACCGTTTTCGGTTTCATAACCCTCATCAGCCTGGCTATCTTGAATCCAGTGGCATAGTGAGCAAGGTACCCACGTCTGGGCATACCCTGCCAACTAAGGGAGAACAAAGCGATACCAAAGGGGATGATGGACGCAGAGTTTGAGCAAATCAATCACTCACCCCCAGTCAACTGATCTGGGTTTAATTCATCATCATTCTTTAGCTCAGTCCACCACCCCGGTTCAGACATGGCCACATGCAAATTAGTCTGACCCTGTGCCTCATTGGGAACAGTCCAGCCCGAACTGCCAAGCCATGTCTTCCCTGGACCGGAAGCAAGCATCCTGGAACGTGTTTCTGGTTCATAACCCTCATCAGCCAGGCTCTCTTGAATCCAGTGGCAAAGTGAGCAAGGGACCCACTTCTGGGCATACCCTGCCAAATTAGGGTGAACAAAGCGATACCAAATGGGATGGTGGACGGAGCGTTTGAGCAAATCAATCACTCACCCCCAGTCAACTGATCTGGGATTAATTCATCATCATTCTTTAGCTCACTCCACCACCCAACTTCAGATATGGCCATATGCAAATCAGTCTGACCCTGTGACTCATGGGAACAGTCCAGCCGTAACTGCCAAGCCATGTCTTCTCTGGACCGGAATCAAGCATCCTGGGACTGGTTTCGGGTTCATTTCCCTCATCAGCCAGGCTCTCTTGAATCCAGTGGCAAAGTGAGCAAGGGACCCACTTCTGGCCATACCCTGCCAACTTAGGGCAAACAAAGCGATACCAAAGGGGATGATGGACGGAGCGTTTGAGCAAATCAAACACTCACCCCCAGTCAACTGATCTGGGTTTAATTCATCATCATTCTTTAGCTCACTCCACCACTCCTGTTCAGACATGGCCATATGCAAATCAGTCTGACCCTGTGCCTCATGGGAACAGTCCAGCCCGAACTGCCAAGCCAAGTCTACCCTGGACTGGAAACAAGCATCCTGGGACCGGTTTCGGGGTCATAACCCTCATCAGCCAGGCTATCTTGAATCCAGTGGCAAAGTGAGCAAGGGACCCACGTCTGGGCGTTACCTGCCAACTTAGGGCGAACAAAGCGATGCCAAAGGTGATGATGGATGGAGCGTTTGAGCAAATCAAACACTCACCCCCAGTCAACTGATCTGGGTTTAATTCATCATTATTCTTTAGCTCACTCATCCACCCCAGTTCAGACATGCCCATATGCAAATCAGTCTGACAATGTGCCTCATGGGAACAGTCCAGCCCGAACTGCCAAGCCAAGTCTTCCCTGGACCGGAAACAAGCATCCTGGGACCGGTTTCGGGTTCATAACCCTCATCAACCAGGCTATCTTGAAACCAGTGGCAAAGTGAGCAAGGGACCCACGTCTGGGCATACCCTGCCAACTTAGGGCGAACAAAGCGATACCAAAGGGGATGATGGACGCAGAGTTTGAGCAAATCAAACACTCACCCCCAGTCAACTGATCTGGGTTTAATTCATCATCATTCTTTAGCTCACTCCACCACCCCAGTTCAGACATGGCCATATGCAAATCGGTCTGAACCTGTGCCTCATGGGAACAGTCCAGCCCGAACTGCCAAGCCATGTCTTCCCTGGACCGGAAAAATCATCCTGGGACAGGGTTCGGGTTCATAACCCTCATCAGCCAGGCTATCTTGAATCCAGAAGCAAAGTGAGCAAGGGACCCACGTCTGGGCATACCCAGCCAACTTAGGGCGAACAAAGCAATACCAAAGGGGATGATGGATGGAGCGTTTGAGCAAATCACACACTCACCCCCAGTCAACTTATCTGGGTTTAATTCATCATAATTCTTTATCTCACTCCACACGCCAGTTCAGACATGGCCATATGCAAATCAGTCTGACCCTGTGCCTCATGGGAACGATCCAGCCCGAACTGCCAAGCCATGTCTTCCCTGGACCGGAAGCAAGCTTCCTGGGACCGGTTTCGGGTTCATAACCCTCATCAGCCAGGCTATCTTGAATCCAGTGGCAAAGTGAGCAAGGGACACACATCTGGGCATACACTGTCAACTTAGGGCGAACAAAGCGATACCAAAGGGGATGATGGACGGAGCGTTTGAGCAAATCAATCACTCACCCCAGTCAACTGATCTGGGTTTAATTCATCATCATTATTTAGCTCACTCCACCACCCCAGTTTAGACATGGCCATATGCAAATCAGTCTGACCCTGTGCCTCATGGGAACAGTTCAGCCCGAACTGCCAAGCCAAGTCTTCCCTGGACCGGAAACAAGCATCCTGGGACCGGTTTCGGGGTCATAACCCTCATCAGCCAGGCTATCTTGAATCCAGTGGCAAAGTGAGCAAGGGACCCACGTCTGGGCGTTACCTGCAAAAATAGGGCGAACAAAGCGATGCCAAAGGGGATGATGTATAGAGCGTTTGCGCAAATAAAACACTCACCCCCAGTCAACTGATCTGGGATTAATTCATCATCATTCTTTAGCTCACTCCACCACCCAACTTCAGATATGGCCATATGCAAATCAGTCTGACCCTGTGACTCATGGGAACAGTCCAGCCGGAACTGCCAAGCCATGTCTTCTCTGGACCGGAATCAAGCATCCTGGGACTGGTTTCGGGTTCATATCCCTCATCAGCCAGGCTCTCTTGAATCCAGTGGCAAAGTGAGCAAGGGACCCACTTCTGGGCATACCCTGCCAACTTAGGGCAAACAAAGCGATACCAAAGGGGATGATGGACGGAGTGTTTGAGCAAATCAAACACTCACCCGCAGTCAACTGATCTGGGTTTAATTCATCATCATTCTTTAGCTCACTCTACCACCCCAGTTCAGACATGGCCATATGCAAATCAGTCTGACCCTGTGCCTCATGGAGCAGTCCAGCCCGAACTGCCAAGCCACGTTTTCCCAGGACCGGAAACAATCATCCTGGGACCAGTTTCGGGTTCATAACCCTCATCAGCCAGGCTATCCTGTATACAGTGGCAAAGTGAGCAAGTGACCCACTTCTGGGTATACCCTGCCAACTTAGGGCAAACAAAGCGATACCAAAGGGGATGATGGACGGAGCATTTGAGCAAATCAAACACTCTCCCCCAGTCAACTGATCTGGGTTTAATTCATCATCATTCTTTAGCTCACTCCACCAACCTAGTTCAGACATGGCCATCTGCAAATCAGTCTGACCCTGTGCCTCATGGGAACATTCCAGCCTGAACTGTCAAGCCATGTCTTACCTGGACCGGAAACAAGCATCCTGGGACCGGTCTCGGGTTCATAACCCTCATCAGCCAGGCTATCTTGAATCCATTGGCAAAGTGAGCAATGGACCCACGTCTGGGCATACCCTGCCAACTTAGGGCGAGCAAAGCGATACCAAAGGGGATGAGGACGGAGCGTTTGAGCAAATCAAACAGTCACCCTCAATCAACTGATCTGGGTTTAATTCATCATCATTCTTTAGCTCACTCCACCACCCTGGTTCAGACATGGCCACATGCAAATTAGTCTGACCCTGTACCTCATGGCAACAGTCCAGCCCGAACTGCCAAGCCATGTCTTCCCTGGACCGGAAACAAGTATCCTGGTACGTGTTTCGGGTTCATAACCCTCGTCAGCCAGGCTCTCTTGAATCCAGTGGCAAAGTGAGCAAGGGAGCTACGTCTGGGCATACCCTGCCAACTTAGGGCAAACAAAGCGATACCAAAGGGGATGATGGACGGAGCATTTGTGCAAATCAAACACTGAACCCCGGTCAACTGATCTCGGTTTAATTCATCATCATTCTTTAGCTCACTCCACCAACCTAGTTCAGACATGGCCATACGCAAGTCAGTCTGAACCTGTGCCTCATGGGAACAGTCCAGCCCGAACTGCCAAGCCAAGTCTTCCCTGGACCGGAAACAATCATCCTGGCACCGGTTTCGGGGTCATAACCCTCATCAACCAGGCTATCTAGAATCCAGTGGCAAAGTGAGCAAGGGACCCACGTCTGGGCGTTACCTGCCAACTTAGGGACTGTGCCAAGCCACGTTTTCCCAGGACCGGAAACAATCATCCTGGGACTGGTTTTGGGTTCATAACCCTCATCAGCCAGGCTATCTTGAATCCAGTGGCAAAGTGAGCAAGGGACCCACGCCTGGACGTTACCTGCCAACTTAGGGCGAACAAAACGATGCCAAAGGGGATGATGGATGGACCGTTTGAGCAAATCAAACACTCACCCCCAGTCAACTGATCTGGGTTTAATTCATCATCATTCTTTTGCTCACTCATCCACCCCAGTTCAGACATGGCCATATGCAAATCAGTCTGACACTGTGCCTCATGGGAACAGTCCAGCCCGAACTGCCAAGCCAAGTCTTCCCTGGACCGGAAACAAGCATCCTGGGACTGGTTTCGGGTTCATAACCCTCATCAACCAGGCTATCTTGAAACCAGTGGCAAAGTGAGCAAGGGACCCACGTCTGGGCATACCCTGCCAACTTAGGGTAAACAAAGCGATACCAAAGGGGATGATGGACGCAGAGTTTGAGCAAATCAAACACTCACCCCCAGTCAACTGATCTGGGTTTAATTCATCATCATTCTTTAGCTCACTCCACCACCCCAGTTCAGACATGGCCATATGCAAATCGGTCTGAACCTGTGCCTCATGGGAACAGTCCAGCCCGAACTGCCAAGCCATGTCTTCCCTGGACCGGAAAAATCATCCTTGGACCGGGTTCGGGTTCATAACCCTCATCAGCCAGGCTATCTTGAATCCAGAAGCAAAGTGAGCAAGGGACCCACGTCTGGGCATACCCTGCCAACTTAGGGCGAACAAAGAAATACCAAAGGGGATGATGGATGGAGCGTTTGAGCAAATCACACACTCACCCCCAGTCAACTGATCTGGGTTTAATTCATCATAATTCTTTATCTCACTCCACACGCCAGTTCAGACATGGCCATATGCAAATCAGTCTGACCCTTTGCCTCATGGGAACAGTCCAGCCCGATCTGCCAAGCCATGTCTTCCCTGGACCGGAAGCAAGCATCCTGGGACCGCTTTCGGGTTCATTACCCTCCTGAGCCAGGCTCTCTTCAATCCATTGGCAAAGTGAGCAAGGGACCCACGTCTGGGCATACCCTGCCAAATTAGGGCGAACAAAGCGATACCAAAGGGGATGATGGACGCAGAGTTTGAGCAAATCAAACACTCACCCCCAGTCAACTGATCTGGGTTTAATTCATCATCATTCTTTAGCTCACTCCACCACCCCAGTTCAGACATGGCCATATGCAAATCGGTCTGAACCTGTGCCTCATGGGAACAGTCCAGCCCGAACTGCCAAGCCATGTCTTCCCTGGACCGGAAAAATCATCCTGGGACCGGGTTCGGGTTCATAACCCTCATCAGCCAGGCTATCTTGAATCCAGAAGCAAAGTGAGCAAGGGACCCACGTCTGGGCATACCCTGCCAAATTAGGGCGAACAAAGCGATACCAAAGGGGATGATGGACGCAGAGTTTGAGCAAATCAAACACTCACCCCCAGTCAACTGATCTGGGTTTAATTCATCATCATTCTTTAGCTCACTCCACCACCCCGGTTCAGACATGGCCATATGCAAATCAGTCTGACCCTGTGCCTCATGGGAACAGTCCAGCCCGATCTGCCAAGCCATGTCTTCCCTGGACCGGAAGCAAGCTTCCTGGGACCGGTTTCGGGTTCATAACCCTCATCCGCCAGGCTCTCTTGAATCCAGTGGCAAAGTGAGCAAGGGACACACGTCTGGGCATACACTGACAACTTAGGGCGAACAAAGTGATACCAAAGGGGATGATGGACGGAGCGTTTGAGCAAATCAACCACTCACCCCCAGTCAACTGATCTGGGTTTAATTCATCATCATTCTTTAGCTCACTCCACCATCCCAGTTCAGACATGGCCATATGCAAATCAGTCTGACCCTGTGCCTCATGGGAACAGTCCAGCCCGAACTGCCAAGCCACGTTTTCCCAGGACCGGAAGCAAGCATCCTGGGACCGGTTTCGGGTTCATTACCCTCCTGAGCCAGGCTCTCTTGAATCCATTGGCAAAGTGAGCAAGGGACCTACGTCTGGGCATACCCTGCCAACTTAGGGCGAACAAAGCGATACCAAAGGGGATGATGGACGGAGCGTTTGAGCAAATCAAACACTCACCCCCAGTCAACTGATCTGGGTTTAATTCATCATCATTCTTTAGCTCACTCCACCAATCTAGTTCAGACATGGCCATACGCAAGTCAGTCTGACCCTGTGCTTCATGGGAACAGTCCAGCCCGAACTGCCAAGCCATGTCTTCCCTGGAACGGAAGCAAGCATCCTGGGACCGGTTTCATGTTCATAACCCTCATCAGCCAGGCTATCTTGAATCCAGTGGCAAAGTGAGCAAGGGACCCACGTCTGGGCATACCCTGCCAAATTAGGGTGAACAAAGCTATACCAAATGGGATGGTGGAAGGAGCGTTTGAGCAAATCAATCACTCACCCCCAGACAACTGATCTGGGTTTAATTCATCATAATTCTTTAGGTCACTCCACCACCCCACTTCAGATATGGCCATATGCAAATCAGTCTCACCCTGTGACTCATGGAAACAGTCCAGCCCGAACTGCCAAGCCATGTCTTCTCTGGACCGGAATCAAGCATCCTGGGACCGGTTTCGGGTTCATATCCCTCATCAGCCAGGCTCTCTTGAATCCAGTGGCAAAGTGAGCAAGGGACCCATGTCTGGGCATACCCTGCCAACTTAGGGCAAACAAAGCGATACCAAAGGGGATGATGGACGGAGCGTTTGAGCAAATCACACACTCACCCCCAGTCAACTGATCTGGGTTTAATTCATCATAATTCTTTATCTCACTCCACCACGCCAGTTCAGACAAGGCCATATGCAAATCAGTCTGACCCTGTGCCTCGTGGGAACAGTACAGCCCGATATGCCAAGCCATGTCTTCCCTGGACCGGAAGCAAGCATCCTGGGACCGGTTTCGGGTTCATTACCCTCCTGAGCCAGGCTCTCTTGAATCCATTGGCAAAGTGAGCAAGGGACCCACGTCTGGGCATACACTGACAACTTAGGGCAAACAAAGCGATACCAAAGGGGATGATGGACGGAGCGTTTGAGCAAATCAAACACTCACCCCCAGTCAACTTATCTGGGTTTAATTCATCATCATTCTTTAGCTCACTCCACCACCCCGGTTCAGACATGGCCATTTGCAAATCAGTCTGACCCTGTGCCTCATGGAGCAGTCCAGCCCGAACTGCCAAGCCACGTTTTCCCAGGAGCGGAAACAATTATCCTGGGACCAGTTTCGGGTTCATAACCCTCATCAGCCAGGCTATCTTGTATACAGTGGCAAAGTGAGCAAGTGACCCACTTCTGGGTATACCCTGCCAACTTAGGGCAAACAAAGCGATACCAAAGGGGATGATGGACGGAGCATTTGAGCAAATCAAACACTCTCCCCCAGTCAACTGATCTGGGTTTAATTCATCATCATTCTTTAGCTCACTCCACCAACCAAGTTCAGACATGGCCATATGCAAATCAGTCTGACCCTGTGCCTCATGGGAACATTCCAGCCCGAACTGCCAAGCCTTGTCTTACCTGGACCGGAAACAAGCATCCTGGGACCGGTCTCGGGTTCATAACCCTCATCAGCCAGGCTATCTTGAATCCAGTGGCAAAGTGAGCAATGGACCCACGTCTGGGCATACCCTGCCAACTTAGGGCGAGCAAAGCGATACCAAAGGGGATGCGGACGGAGCGTTTGAGCAAATCAAACACTCACCCCCAGTCAACTGATCTGGGTTTAATTCTTCATCATTCTTTAGCTCACTCCACCACCCCACTTCAGATATGGCCATATGCAAATCAGTCTGACCCTGTGCCTCATGGGAACAGTCCAGCCCGAACTGCCAAGCCACGTTTTCCCAGGACCGGAAGCAAGCATCCTGGGACCGGTTTCGGGTTCATTACCCTCCTGAGCCAGGCTCTCTTGAATCCATTGGCAAAGTGAGCAATGGACCCACGTCTGGGCATACCCTGCCAACTTAGGGCGAGCAAAGCGATACCAAAGGGGATGCGGACGGAGCGTTTGAGCAAATCAAACACTCACCCCCAGTCAACTGATCTGGGTTTAATTCTTCATCATTCTTTAGCTCACTCCACCACCCCACTTCAGATATGGCCATATGCAAATCAGTCTGACCCTGTGCCTCATAGGAACAGTCCAGTCAGAAATGCCAAGCCATGTCTTCCCTGGACCGGAACCAAACAACCTGGGACTGGGTTTGGGTTCATCACCCTCATCAGCCGGGCTATCTTGATTCCAGTGGCAAAGTGAGCAAGGGCCCACGTCTGGGCATACCCTGCCAACTTAGGGCGAACAAAGCAATACCAAAGGGAGTGATGGACGCAGAGTTTGAGCAAATCAAACACTCAAACCCAGTCAACTGATCTGGGTTTAATTCATCATCATTCTTTAGCTCACTCCACCACCCCAGTTCAGACATGGTCATATGCAAATCGGTCTGACCCTGTGCCTCATGGGAACAGTCCAGCCCGAACTGTCAAGCCATGTCTTCCCTGGACCGGAAAAATCATCCTGGGACCGGGTTCGGGTTCCTAACCCTCATCAGCCAGGCTATCTTGAATCCAGTGGCAAAGTGAGCAAGGGACCCACGTCTGGGCATACCCTGCCAACTTAGGGCGAACAAAGAAATACCAAAGGGGATGATGGATGGAGCGTTTGAGCAAATCACACACTCACCCCCAGTCAACTGATCTGGGTTTAATTCATCATAATTCTTTATCTCACTCCACCACGCCAGTTCAGACATGGCCATATGCAAATCAGTCTGACCCTGTGCCTCATGGGAACAGTCCAGCCCGATGTGCCAAGCCATGTCTTCCCTGGACCGGAAGCAAGCATCCTGGGACCGGTTTCGGGTTCATTACCCTCCTGAGCCAGGCTCTCTTGAATCCATTGGCAAAGTGAGCAAAGGACACACGTCTGGACATACACTGACAACTTAGGGCGAACAAAGCGATACCAAAGGGGATGATGGACGGAGCGTTTGAGCAAATCAAACACTCACCCCCAGTCAACTGATCTGGGTTTAATTCATCATCATTCTTTAGCTCACTCCACCACCCTAGTTCACACATGGCCATATGCAAATCAGTCTGACCCTGTGCCTCATGGGAACAGTCCAGCCCGAACTGCCAAGCCAAGTTTTCCCAGGACAGGAAACAATCATCCTGGGACCGGTTTTGGGTTCATAACCCTCATCAGCCAGGCTATCTTGAATACAGTGGCAAAGTGAGCAAGGGAGCTACGTCTGGGCATACCCTGCCAACTTAGGGCAAAGAAAGCGATACCAAAGGGGATGATGGACGGAGCATTTGCGCAAATCAAACACTCAACCCCGGTCAACTGATCTCGGTTTAATTCATCATCATTCTTTAGCTCACTCCACCAATCTAGTTCAGACATGGCCATACGCAAGTCAGTCTGACCCTGTGCTTCATGGGAACAGTCCAGCCCGAACTGCCAAGCCATGTCTTCCCTGGAACGGAAGCAAGCATCCTGGGACCGGTTTCATGTTCATAACCCTCATCAGCCAGGCTATCTTGAATCCAGTGGCAAAGTGAGCAAGGGACCCACGTCTGGGAATACCCTGCCAAATTAGGGTGAACAAAGCGATACCAAATGGGATGGTGGAAGGAGCGTTTGAGCAAATCAATCACTCACCCCCAGACAACTGATCTGGGTTTAATTCATCATAATTCTTTAGGTCACTCCACCACCCCACTTCAGATATGGCCATATGCAAATCAGTCTGACCCTGTGACTCATGGAAACAGTCCAGCCCGAACTGCCAAGCCATGTCTTCTCTGGACCGGAATCAAGCATCCTGGGACCGGTTTCGGGTTCATATCCCTCATCAGCCAGGCTCTCTTGAATCCAGTGGCAAAGTGAGCAAGGGACCCATGTCTGGGCATACCCTGCCAACTTAGGGAAAACAAAGCGATACCAAAGGGGATGATGGACGGAGCGTTTGAGCAAATCACACACTCACCCCCAGTCAACTGATCTGGGTTTAATTCATCATAATTCTTTATCTCACTCCAACACGCCAGTTCAGACATGGCCATATGCAAATCAGTCTGACCCTGTGCCTCATGGGAACAGTCCAGCCCGATATGCCAAGCCATGTCTTCTCTGGACCGGAAGCAAGCATCCTGGGACCGGTTTCGGGTTCATTACCCTCCAGAGCCAGTCTCTCTTGAATCCATTGGCAAAGTGAGCAAGGTACACACGTCTGGGCATACACTGACAACTTAGGGCGAACAAAGCGATACCAAAGGGGATGATGGACGGAGCGTTTGAGCAAATCAAACACTCACCCCCAGTCAACTGATCTGGGTTTAATTCATCATCATTCTTTAGCTCACTCCACCACCCTAGTTCAGACATGGCCATATGCAAATCAGTCTGACCCTGTGCCTCATGGGAACAGTCCAGCCCGAACTGCCAAGCCACGTTTTCCCAGGACCGGAAACAATCATCCTGAGACCGGTTTTGGGTTCATAACCCTCATCAGCCAGGCTATCTTGAATACTGAGGCAAAGTGAGCAAGGGAGCTACGTCTGGGCATACCCTGCCAAATTAGGGCAAAGAATGCGATACCAAAGGGGATGATGGACGGAGCATTTGCGCAAATCAAACACTCAACCCCGGTCAACTGATCTCGGTTTAATTCATCATCATTCTTTAGCTCACTTCACCAACCTAGTTCAGACATGGCCATACGCAAGTCAGTCTGACCCTGTGCCTCATGGGAACAGTCCAGCCCGAAATGCCAAGCCAAGTCTTCCCTGGACCGGAAACAATCATCCTGGGACCGGTTTCGTGCTCATAACCCTCATCAACCAGGCTATCTAGAATCCAGTGGCAAAGTGAGAAAGGGACCCACGTCTGGGCGTTACCTGCCAACTTAGGGCGAACAAAGCGATGACAAAGGGGATGATGGATGGAGCGTTTGGGCAAATCAAACACTCACCCCCAGTCAACTGATCTGGGTTTAATTAATCATCATTCTTTAGCTCACTCATCCACCCCAGTTCAGACATGGCCATATGCAAATCAGTCTGACACTGTGCCTCATGGGAACAGTCCAGCCCGAACTGCCAAGCCAAGTCTTCCCTGGACCGGAAACAATCATCCTGGGACCGGTTTTGGGTTCATAACCCTCATCAGCCAGGCTATCTTGAATACAGTGGCAAAGTGAGCAAGGGAGCTACGTCTGGGCATACCCTGCCAACTTAGGGCAAAGAAAGCGATACCAAAGGGGATGATGGACGGAGCATTTGCGCAAATCAAACACTCAACCCCGGTCAACTGATCTCGGTTTAATTCATCATCATTCTTTAGCTCACTCCACCAATCTAGTTCAGACATGGCCATACGCAAGTCAGTCTGACCCTGTGCTTCATGGGAACAGTCCAGCCCGAACTGCCAAGCCATGTCTTCCCTGGAACGGAAGCAAGCATCCTGGGACCGGTTTCATGTTCATAACCCTCATCAGCCAGGCTATCTTGAATCCAGTGGCAAAGTGAGCAAGGGACCCACGTCTGGGAATACCCTGCCAAATTAGGGTGAACAAAGCGATACCAAATGGGATGGTGGAAGGAGCGTTTGAGCAAATCAATCACTCACCCCCAGACAACTGATCTGGGTTTAATTCATCATAATTCTTTAGGTCACTCCACCACCCCACTTCAGATATGGCCATATGCAAATCAGTCTGACCCTGTGACTCATGGAAACAGTCCAGCCCGAACTGCCAAGCCATGTCTTCTCTGGACCGGAATCAAGCATCCTGGGACCGGTTTCGGGTTCATATCCCTCATCAGCCAGGCTCTCTTGAATCCAGTGGCAAAGTGAGCAAGGGACCCATGTCTGGGCATACCCTGCCAACTTAGGGAAAACAAAGCGATACCAAAGGGGATGATGGACGGAGCGTTTGAGCAAATCACACACTCACCCCCAGTCAACTGATCTGGGTTTAATTCATCATAATTCTTTATCTCACTCCAACACGCCAGTTCAGACATGGCCATATGCAAATCAGTCTGACCCTGTGCCTCATGGGAACAGTCCAGCCCGATATGCCAAGCCATGTCTTCTCTGGACCGGAAGCAAGCATCCTGGGACCGGTTTCGGGTTCATTACCCTCCAGAGCCAGTCTCTCTTGAATCCATTGGCAAAGTGAGCAAGGTACACACGTCTGGGCATACACTGACAACTTAGGGCGAACAAAGCGATACCAAAGGGGATGATGGACGGAGCGTTTGAGCAAATCAAACACTCACCCCCAGTCAACTGATCTGGGTTTAATTCTTCATCATTCTTTAGCTCACTCCACCACCCCACTTCAGATATGGCCATATGCAAATCAGTCTGACCCTGTGCCTCATAGGAACAGTCCAGTCAGAAATGCCAAGCCATGTCTTCCCTGGACCGGAACCAAACAACCTGGGACTGGGTTTGGGTTCATCACCCTCATCAGCCGGGCTATCTTGATTCCAGTGGCAAAGTGAGCAAGGGCCCACGTCTGGGCATACCCTGCCAACTTAGGGCGAACAAAGCAATACCAAAGGGAGTGATGGACGCAGAGTTTGAGCAAATCAAACACTCAAACCCAGTCAACTGATCTGGGTTTAATTCATCATCATTCTTTAGCTCACTCCACCACCCCAGTTCAGACATGGTCATATGCAAATCGGTCTGACCCTGTGCCTCATGGGAACAGTCCAGCCCGAACTGTCAAGCCATGTCTTCCCTGGACCGGAAAAATCATCCTGGGACCGGGTTCGGGTTCCTAACCCTCATCAGCCAGGCTATCTTGAATCCAGTGGCAAAGTGAGCAAGGGACCCACGTCTGGGCATACCCTGCCAACTTAGGGCGAACAAAGAAATACCAAAGGGGATGATGGATGGAGCGTTTGAGCAAATCACACACTCACCCCCAGTCAACTGATCTGGGTTTAATTCATCATAATTCTTTATCTCACTCCACCACGCCAGTTCAGACATGGCCATATGCAAATCAGTCTGACCCTGTGCCTCATGGGAACAGTCCAGCCCGATGTGCCAAGCCATGTCTTCCCTGGACCGGAAGCAAGCATCCTGGGACCGGTTTCGGGTTCATTACCCTCCTGAGCCAGGCTCTCTTGAATCCATTGGCAAAGTGAGCAAAGGACACACGTCTGGACATACACTGACAACTTAGGGCGAACAAAGCGATACCAAAGGGGATGATGGACGGAGCGTTTGAGCAAATCAAACACTCACCCCCAGTCAACTGATCTGGGTTTAATTCATCATCATTCTTTAGCTCACTCCACCACCCTAGTTCACACATGGCCATATGCAAATCAGTCTGACCCTGTGCCTCATGGGAACAGTCCAGCCCGAACTGCCAAGCCAAGTTTTCCCAGGACAGGAAACAATCATCCTGGGACCGGTTTTGGGTTCATAACCCTCATCAGCCAGGCTATCTTGAATACAGTGGCAAAGTGAGCAAGGGAGCTACGTCTGGGCATACCCTGCCAACTTAGGGCAAAGAAAGCGATACCAAAGGGGATGATGGACGGAGCATTTGCGCAAATCAAACACTCAACCCCGGTCAACTGATCTCGGTTTAATTCATCATCATTCTTTAGCTCACTCCACCAATCTAGTTCAGACATGGCCATACGCAAGTCAGTCTGACCCTGTGCTTCATGGGAACAGTCCAGCCCGAACTGCCAAGCCATGTCTTCCCTGGAACGGAAGCAAGCATCCTGGGACCGGTTTCATGTTCATAACCCTCATCAGCCAGGCTATCTTGAATCCAGTGGCAAAGTGAGCAAGGGACCCACGTCTGGGAATACCCTGCCAAATTAGGGTGAACAAAGCGATACCAAATGGGATGGTGGAAGGAGCGTTTGAGCAAATCAATCACTCACCCCCAGACAACTGATCTGGGTTTAATTCATCATAATTCTTTAGGTCACTCCACCACCCCACTTCAGATATGGCCATATGCAAATCAGTCTGACCCTGTGACTCATGGAAACAGTCCAGCCCGAACTGCCAAGCCATGTCTTCTCTGGACCGGAATCAAGCATCCTGGGACCGGTTTCGGGTTCATATCCCTCATCAGCCAGGCTCTCTTGAATCCAGTGGCAAAGTGAGCAAGGGACCCATGTCTGGGCATACCCTGCCAACTTAGGGAAAACAAAGCGATACCAAAGGGGATGATGGACGGAGCGTTTGAGCAAATCACACACTCACCCCCAGTCAACTGATCTGGGTTTAATTCATCATAATTCTTTATCTCACTCCAACACGCCAGTTCAGACATGGCCATATGCAAATCAGTCTGACCCTGTGCCTCATGGGAACAGTCCAGCCCGATATGCCAAGCCATGTCTTCTCTGGACCGGAAGCAAGCATCCTGGGACCGGTTTCGGGTTCATTACCCTCCAGAGCCAGTCTCTCTTGAATCCATTGGCAAAGTGAGCAAGGTACACACGTCTGGGCATACACTGACAACTTAGGGCGAACAAAGCGATACCAAAGGGGATGATGGACGGAGCGTTTGAGCAAATCAAACACTCACCCCCAGTCAACTGATCTGGGTTTAATTCATCATCATTCTTTAGCTCACTCCACCACCCTAGTTCAGACATGGCCATATGCAAATCAGTCTGACCCTGTGCCTCATGGGAACAGTCCAGCCCGAACTGCCAAGCCACGTTTTCCCAGGACCGGAAACAATCATCCTGAGACCGGTTTTGGGTTCATAACCCTCATCAGCCAGGCTATCTTGAATACTGAGGCAAAGTGAGCAAGGGAGCTACGTCTGGGCATACCCTGCCAAATTAGGGCAAAGAATGCGATACCAAAGGGGATGATGGACGGAGCATTTGCGCAAATCAAACACTCAACCCCGGTCAACTGATCTCGGTTTAATTCATCATCATTCTTTAGCTCACTTCACCAACCTAGTTCAGACATGGCCATACGCAAGTCAGTCTGACCCTGTGCCTCATGGGAACAGTCCAGCCCGAAATGCCAAGCCAAGTCTTCCCTGGACCGGAAACAATCATCCTGGGACCGGTTTCGTGCTCATAACCCTCATCAACCAGGCTATCTAGAATCCAGTGGCAAAGTGAGAAAGGGACCCACGTCTGGGCGTTACCTGCCAACTTAGGGCGAACAAAGCGATGGCAAAGGGGATGATGGATGGAGCGTTTGGGCAAATCAAACACTCACCCCCAGTCAACTGATCTGGGTTTAATAATCATCATTCTTTAGCTCACTCATCCACCCCAGTTCAGACATGGCCATATGCAAATCAGTCTGACACTGTGCCTCATGGGAACAGTCCAGCCCGAACTGCCAAGCCAAGTCTTCCCTGGACCGGAAACAAGCATCCTGGGACCGGTTTCGGGTTCATAACCCTCATCAACCAGGCTATCTTCAATCCAGTGGCAAAGTGAGCAAGGGACCCTCGTCTGGGCATACCCTGCCAACTTAAGGCGAACAAAGAAATACCAAAGGGGATGATGGATGGAGCATTTGAGCAAATCACACACTCACCCCCAGTCAACTGATCTGGGTTTAATTCATCATCATTCTTTAGCTCACTCCACCACCCCAGTTCAGACATGGCCATATGCAAATCTGTCTGAACCTGTGCCTCATGGGAACAGTCCAGCCCGAACTGCCAAGCCATGTCTTCCCTGGACCGGAAAAATCATCCTGGGACCGGGTTCGGGTTCATAACCCTCATCAGCCAGGCTATCTTGAATCCAGAAGCAAAGTGAGCAAGGGACCCACGTCTGGGCATACCCTGCCAGCTTAGGGCGAACAAAGAAATACCAAAGGAGATGATGGATGGAGCGTTTGAGCAAATCACACACTCACCCCCAGTCAACTGATCTGGGTTTAATTCATCATAATTCTTTATCTCACTCCACACGCCAGTTCAGACATGGCCATATGCAAATCAGTCTGACCCTTTGCCTCATGGGAACAGTCCAGCCCGATCTGCCAAGCCAAGTCTTCCTTGGACCGGAAGCAAGCTTCCTGGGACCGGTTTCGGGTTCATAAACCTCATCAGCCAGGCTCTCTTGAATCCAGTGGCAAAGTGAGCAAGGGACACACGTCTGGGCATACCCTGCCAACTTAGGGCGAATAAAGCGATACCAAAGGGGATGATGGACGGAGCGTTTGAGCAAATCAAACACTCACCCCCAGTCAACTGATCTGGGTTTAATTCATCATCATTCTTTAGCTCACTGCACCACTCCAGTTCAGACATGGCCATATGCAAATCAGTCTGACCCTGTGCATCATGGGAACAGTCCAGCCCGAACTGCCAAGCCATGTCTTCCTTGGACCGGAAGCAAGCTTCCTGGGACCGGTTTCGGGTTCATAAACCTCATCAGCCAGGCTCTCTTGAATCCAGTGGCAAAGTGAGCAAGGGACACACGTCTGGGCATACACTGACAACTTAAGGCAAACAAAGTGATACCAAAGGGGATGATGGACAGAGCGTTTGAGCAAATCAACCACTCACCCCCAGTCAACTGATCTGGGTTTAATTCATCATCATTCTTTAGCTCACTCCACCACCCCAGTTCAGACATGGCCATATGCAAATCAGTCTGACCCTGTGCCTCATGGGAACAGTCCAGCCCGAACTGCCAAGCCACGTTTTCCCAGGACCGGAAACAATCATCCTGGGACCGGTTTCGGGTTCATAACCCTCATCAGCCAGGCTTTCTTGAATACAGTGGCAAAGTGAGCAAGGGACCTACGTCTGGGCATACCCTGCCAACTTAGGGCAAAGAAAGCGATACCAAAGGGGATGATGGACGGAGCATTTGCGCAAATCAAACACTCAACCCCGGTCAACTGATCTGGGTTTAATTCATCATCATTCTTTAGCTCACTCCACCAACCTAGTCCAGACATGGCCATACGCAAATCAGTCTGACCCTGTGCCTCATGGGAACAGTACAGCCCGAACTGCCAAGCCATGTCTTACCTGGGCAGGAAACTAGCATCCTGGGACAGGTTTCATGTTCATAACCCTCATCAGCCAGGCTATCTTGAATCCAGTGGCAAAGTGAGCCAGGGACCCACGTCTGGGCATACCCTGCCCACTTAGGGCGAACAAAGAAATACCAAAGCGGCTGATCGATGGAGCATTTGAGCAAATCACACACTCACCCCCTGTCAACTGATCTAGGTTTAATTCATCATCATTCTTTAGCTCACTCCACCACCCCAGTTCAGACATGGCCATATGCAAATCAGTCTGACCCTGTGCCTCATGGGAACAGTCCAGCCCGAACTGCCAAGCCATGTCTTCCCTGGAATGGAAGCAAGCATCCTGGGACTGGATTCGGGTTCATAACCCTCATCAGCCAGGCTATCTTGAATCCAGTGGCCAAGTGAGCAAGGGACACACATCTGGGCATACACTGCCAACTTAGGGCGAATAAAGCGATACCAAAGGGGATGATGGACGGAGCGTTTGAGCAAATCAAACACTCACCCCCAGTCAACTGATCTGGGTTTAATTCATCATCATTCTTTAGCTCACTCCACCACCCCAGTTCAGACATGGCCATATGCAAATCAGTCTGACCCTGTGCCTCATGGGAACAGTCCAGCCTGAACTGCCAAGCCATGTCTTCCCTGGACCGGATGCAAGCATCCTGGGACTGGTTTCAGGTTCATAATTCTCATCACCCTGGCTCTCTTGAATCCAGTGGCAAAGTGAACAAGGGACCCACATCTGGGCATACCCTGCCAACTTAGGGCGAACAAAGAGATACCAAAGGGGATGATGGACGGAGCGTTTGAGCAGATCAAACACTATCCCCCAGTCAACTGATCTGGGTTTAATTCATCATCATTCTTTAGCTCACTGCACCACTCCAGTTCAGACATGGCCATGTGCAAATCAGTCTGACCCTGTGCCTCATGGGAACAGTCCAGCCCGAACTGCCAAGCCATGTCTTCCCTGGAATGGAAGCAAGCATCCTGGGACCGGTTTCGGGTTCATAACCCTCATCAGCCAGGCTATCTTGAATCCAGTGGCCAAGTGAGCAAGGGACACACATCTGGGCATACACTGCCAACTTAGGGCGAATAAAGCGATACCAAAGGGGATGATGGACGGAGCGTTTGAGCAAATCAAGCACTCACCCCCAGTCAACTGATCTGGGTTTAATTCATCATCATTCTTTAGCTCACTCCACCACCCCAGTTCAGAAATTGCCATATGCAAATCAGTCTGACCCTGTGCCTCATGGGAACAGTCCAGCCCGAACTGCCAAGCCACGTTTTCCCAGGACCGGAAACAATCATCCTGGGACCGGTTTTGGGTTCATAACCCTCATCAGCCAGGCTATCTTGAATACAGTGGCAAATTGAGCAAGGGACCTACGTCTGGGCATACCCTGCCAACTTAGGGCAAAGAAAGCGATACCAAAGGGGATGATGGATGGAGCATTTGCACAAATCAAACACTCAACCCCGGTCAACTGATCTGGGTTTAATTCATCACCATTCTTTAGCTCACTCCACCAACCTAGTTCAGACATGGCCATACGCAAATCAGTCTGACCCTGTGCCTCATGGGAACAGTCCAGCCCGAACTGCCAAGCCATGTCTTCCCTGGAATGGAAGCAAGCATCCTGGGACCGGTTTCGGGTTCATAACCCTCATCAGCCAGGCTATCTTGAATCCAGTGGCAAAGTGAGCAAGGGACACACGCCTGGGCATACCGTGCCAACTTAGGGAGAACAAAGCGATACCAAAGGGGATGATGGACGGAGCGTTTGAGGAAATCAAACACTTACCCCCAGTCAACTGATCTGGGTTTAATTCATCATCATTCTTTAGCTCACTCAACCACCCCAGTTCAGACATGGCCATATGCAAATCAGTCTGACCCTGTGCCTCATGGGAACAGTCCAGCCCGATCTGCCAAGCCATGACTTCCCTGGACCGGAAGCAAGCATCCTGGGACCGGTTTCGGGTTCATTACCCTCCTGAGCCAGGCTCTCTTGAATCCATTGGCAAAGTGAGGAAGGGACCCACGTCTGGGCATACCCTGCCAACTTAGGGCGAACAAAGCTATAGCAAAGGGGATGATGGACGGAGCATTTGAGCAAATCAAACACTCACCCCCAGACAACTTATCTGGGATTAATTCATCATCATTCTTTAGCTCACTCCACCATCCCGGTTCAGACATAGCCATTTGCAAATCAGTCTGACCCTGTGTCTCATGGGAACAGTCCAGTCCGAACTGCCAAGCCATGTCTTCCCTGGGCCGGAAGCAAGCATCCTGGGACTGGTTTCAGGTTGATAATCCTCATCAGCCTGGCTCTCTTAAATCCAGTGGCAAAGTGAGCAAGGGACCCACGTCTGGGCATACCCTGCCAACTTAGGGCGAGCAAACCGATACCAAAGGGGATGCAGACGGAACGTTTGAGCAAATCAAACACTCACCCTCAGTCAACTGATCTGGGTTTAATTCATCATCATTCTTTAGCTCACTCCACCACCCCGGTTCAGACATAGCCACATGCAAATCAGTCTGACCCTGTACCTCATGGCAACAGTCCAGCCCGAACTGCCAAGCCATGTCTTCCCTGGACCGGAACCTAGCATCCTGGGACTGGTTTCGGGTTCATAACCCTCATCAGCCAGGCTATCTTGATTCCAGTGGCAAAGTGAGCAAGGGCCCACGTCTGGGCTAGGGGTGGGCGGAATTTGCGTAACCGCGTTACGCAAATCTCCGCGAAACGGTAAAAAATCTCCGCGAACACGCAGAAATTCCGCGAACACGCGGAATTGCATGTTCGCGATACTTTTTTCCTGTTCGCGATCTCTGTTTGCGTGCTCGGGGTGAAATATCTCGTGAACACGCATATTGAGAACGCGAACAAGCAAAACATTTCGCGAAGTCGCGGAACGCAGATTTTTGGGCAATTTTGCGTTCTCCGCGGAACGCGAAATTACCCAAATTCCGCAAATTCCGCGAACGGAACGGAATTTGCCGCCCAGGCCTAGTCTGGGCATGCCCTGCCAACTTAGGGAGAACAAAGCAATACCAAAGGGGATGATGGATGCAGAGTTTGAGCAAATCAAACAATCAACCCCAGTCAACTGATCTGGGTTTAATTCATTATCATTCTTTAGCTCACTCCACCACCCCAGTTCAGACATGGCCATATGCAAATCGGTCTGACCCTGTGCCTCCTGGGAACAGTCCAGCCCGAACTGCCAAGCCATGTCTTCCCTGGACCGGAAAAATCATCCTGGGACCGGGTCCGGGTTCATAACCCTCATCAGCCACGCTATCTTGAATCCAGTGGCAAAGTGAGCAAGGGACCCACGTCTGGGCATACCCTGCCAACTTACTGCGAACAAGGAAATACCAAAGGGGATGATGGATGGAGCGTTTGAGCAAATCACACACTTACCCCCAGTCAACTGATCTGGGTTTAATTCATCATAATTCTTTATCTCACTCCACACGCCAGTTCAGACATGGCCATATGCAAATCAGTCTGACCCTTTGCCTCATGGGAACAGTCCAGCCCGATCTGCCAAGCCATGTCTTCCCTGGACCGGAAGCAAGCATCCTGGGACCGGTTTCGGGTTCATTACCCTCCTGAACCAGGCTCTCTTCAATCCTTTGGCAAAGTGAGCAAGGGACCAACGTCTGGGCATACCCTGCCAAATTAGGGCGAACAAAGCGATACCAAAGGGGATGATGGACGGAGCGTTTGAGCAAATCAAACACTCACCCCCAGACAACTTATCTGGGTTTAATTCATCTTCATTCTTTAGCTCACTCCACCATCCCGGTTCAGACATGGCCATTTGCAAATCAGTCTGACCCTGTCCCTCATGGGAACAGTCCAGCCCAAACTGCCAAGCCATGTCTTCCCTGGGCCGGAAGCAAGCATCCTGGGATCTGGTTTCAGGTTCATAATCCTCATCAGCCTGGCTCTCTTGAATCCAGTGGCAAAGTGAGCAAGGGACTCACGTCTGGGCATACCCTGCCAACTTAGGGCGAACAAAGAGATACCAAAGGGGATGATGGACGGAGCGTTTGAGCAAATCAAACACTCACCCCCAGTCAACTGATCTGGGTTTAATTCATCATCATTCTTTAGCTCACTGCACCACTCCAGTTCAGACATGGCCATATGCAAATCATTCTGACCCTGTGCCTCATGGGAACAGTCCAGCCCGAACTGCCAAGCCATGTCTTCCCTGGACCGGAAAAATCATCCTGGGACCGGATTCGGGTTTATAACCCTCATCAGCCACGCTATCTTGAATCCAGTGGCAAAGTGAGCAAGGGACCCACGTCTGGGCATACCCTGCCAACTTAGGGCGAACAAAGAAATACCAAAGGGGATGATGGATAGAGCATTTGAGCAAATCACACACTCACCCCCAGTCAACTGATCTGGGTTTAATTCATCATAATTCTTTATCTCACTCCAGCACGCCAGTTCAGACATGGCCATATGCAAATCAGTCTGACCCTGTGCCTCATGGGAAAAGTCCAGCCCGATCTGCCAATCCATGTCTTCCCTGGACCGGAAGCAAGCATCCTGGGACCGGTTTCGGGTTCATTATCCTCCTGAGCCAGCCTCTCTTGAATCCATTGGCAAAGTGAGCAAGGGACCCACGTCTGGGCATACCCTGCCAACTTAGGGCGAACAAAGCGATACCAAAGGGGATGATGGACGGAGCATTTGAGCAAATCAACCACTCACCCCCAGACAACTTATCTGGGTTTAATTCATCATCATTCTTTAGTTCACTCCACCACCCCGGTCCAGACATGGCCATTTGCAAATCAGTCTGACCCTGTGCCTCATGGACACAGTCCAGCCCGAACTGCCAAGCCATGTCTTCCCTGGACCGAAAGCAAGCATCCTGGGACTGGTTTCAGGTTCATAATCCTCATCAGCCTGGCTCTCTTGAATCCAGTGGCAAAGTGAACAAGGGACCCACGTCTGGGCATACCCTGCCAACTTAGGGCGAACAAAGAGATACCAAAGGGGATGATGGACGGAGCGCTTGAGCAAATCAAACACTCACCCCCAGTCAACTGATTTGGGTTTAATTCATCATCATTCTTTAGCTCACTGCACCACTCCAGTTCAGACATGGCCATGTGCAAATCAGTCTGACCCTGTGCCTCATTGGAACAGTCCAGCCTGAACTGCCAAGCCATGTCTTACCTGGACCGGAAACAAGCATCCTGGGACCGGTTTCGGGTTCATAACCCTCATCAGCCAGGCTATCTTGAATCCAGTGGCAAAGTGAGCAATGGACCCACGTCTGGGAATACCCTGCCAACTTAGGGCGAGCAAAGCGATACCAAAGGGGATGCAGACGGAACGTTTGAGCAAATCAAACACTCACCCTCAGTCAACTGATCTGGGATTAATTCATCATCATTCTTTAGCTCACTCCACCACCCCAGTTCAGACATCGCCACATGCAAATCAGTCTGACCCTGTACCTCATGGCAACAGTCCAGCCCGAACTGCCAAGCCATGTCTTCCCTGGACCGGAACCAAGCATCCTGGGACTGGTTTCGGGTTCATAACCCTCTTCAGCCACGCTATCTTGAATCCAGTGGCAAAGTGAGCAAGGGACCCACGTCTGGGCATACCCTGCCAATTTAGGGCGAACAAATCGATACCAAAGGGGATGATGGACGGAGCGTTTGAGCAAATCAACCACTCACCCCCAGACAACTGATCTGGGTTTAATTCATCATCATTCTTTAGCTCACTCCACCACCCCAGTTCAGACATGGCCATATGCAAATCAGTCTGACCCTGTGCCTCATGGGAACAGTCCAGCCCGAACTGCCAAGCCACGTTTTCCCAGGACCGGAAACAATCATCCTGGGACTGGTTTTGGGTTCATAAACCTCATCAGCCAGGCTATCTTGTATACAGTGGCAAAGTGAGCAAGGGACCTACGTCTGAGCATACCCTGCCAACTTAGGGCTAAGAAAGCGATACCAAAGGGGATGATGGACAGAGCATTTGCGCAAATCAAACACTCAACCCCGGTCAACTGATCTGGGTTTAATTCATCATCATTCTTTAGCTCACTCCACCAACCTAGTTCAGACATGGCCATACGCAAGTCATTCCAGCCCGAACTGCCAAGCCATGTCTTCCCTGGAACGGAAGCAAGCATTCTGGGACCGGTTTCGGGTTCATAACCCTCATCAGCCAGGCTATCTTGAATCCAGAAGCAAAGTGAGCAAGGGACCCACGTCTGGGCATACCCTGCCAACTTAGGGCTAACAAAGAAATACCAAAGAGGATGATGGATGGAGCGTTTGAGCAAATCACACACTCACCCCCAGTCAACTAATCTGGGTTTAATTCATCATAATTCTTTATCTCACTCCACACGCCAGTTCAGACATGGCCATATGCAAATCAGTCTGACCCTTTGCCTCATGGGAACAGTCCAGCCCGATCTGCCAAGCCATGTCTTCCCTGGACCGGAAGCAAGCATCCTGGGACCGGTTTCGGGTTCATTACCCTCCTGAACCAGGCTCTCTTCAATCCTTTGGCAAAGTGAGCAAGGGACCAACGTCTGGGCATACCCTGCCAAATTAGGGCGAACAAAGCGATACCAAAGGGGATGATGGACGGAGCGTTTGAGCAAATCAAACACTCACCCCCAGACAACTTATCTGGGTTTAATTCATCTTCATTCTTTAGCTCACTCCACCATCCCGGTTCAGACATGGCCATTTGCAAATCAGTCTGACCCTGTCCCTCATGGGAACAGTCCAGCCCAAACTGCCAAGCCATGTCTTCCCTGGGCCGGAAGCAAGCATCCTGGGATCTGGTTTCAGGTTCATAATCCTCATCAGCCTGGCTCTCTTGAATCCAGTGGCAAAGTGAGCAAGGGACTCACGTCTGGGCATACCCTGCCAACTTAGGGCGAACAAAGAGATACCAAAGGGGATGATGGACGGAGCGTTTGAGCAAATCAAACACTCACCCCCAGTCAACTGATCTGGGTTTAATTCATCATCATTCTTTAGCTCACTGCACCACTCCAGTTCAGACATGGCCATATGCAAATCATTCTGACCCTGTGCCTCATGGGAACAGTCCAGCCCGAACTGCCAAGCCATGTCTTCCCTGGACCGGAAGCAAGCTTCCTGGGACCGGTTTCGGGTTCATATCCCTCATCAGCCAGGCTATCTTGAATCCAGTGGCAAAGTGAGCAAGGGACACACATCTGGGAATACACTGACAACTTAGGGCGAACAAAGTGACACCAAAGGGGATGATGGACGCAGAGTTTGAGCAAATCAAACACTCACCCCCAGTCAACTGATCTGGGTTTATATCATCATCATTCTTTAGCTCACTCCACCACCCCAGTTCAGACATGGCCATATGCAAATCAGTCTGACCCTGTGCCTCATGGGAACAGTCCAGCCCGAACTGCCAAGCCACCTTTTCCCAGGACCGGAAACAATCATCCTGGGACCGGCTTCGGGTTCATAACCCTCATCAGCCAGGCTATCTTGTATACAGTGGCAAAGTGAGCAAGGGACCCACATCTGGGCATACCCTGCCAACCTAGGGCAAACATAGCGATACCAAAGGGGATGATGGACGGAGCATTTGAGCAAAACAAACACTCTCCCCCAGTCAACTGATCTGGGTTTAATTCATCATCATTCTTTAGTTCACTCCACCAACCTAGCTCAGACATGGCCATATGTAAATCAGTCTGACCCTGTGCCTCATGGGAACATTCCAGCCTGAACTGCCAAGCCATGTCTTACCTGGACCGGAAACAAGCATCCTGGGACCAGTTTCGGGTTCATAACCCTCATCAGCCAGGCTATCTTGAATCCAGTGGCAAAGTGAGCAAGGGACCCACGTCTGGGCATACACTGCCAACTGAGGGCGAATAAAGCGATACCAAAGGGGATGATGGATGGAGCGTTTGAGCAAATCAAACACTCACCCCTAGGCAACTGATCTGGGTTTAATTCATCATCATTCTTTAGCTCACTCAACCACTCCAGTTCAGACATGGCCATATGAAAATTAGTCTGACCCTGCGCCTCATGGGAACAGTCCAGCCCCAACTGCCAAGCCATGTCTTCCCTGGAATGGAAGCAAGCATCCTGGGACTAGTTTCGAGTTCATAACCCTCACCAGCCAGGCTATCTTGAATCCAGTGGCCAAGTGAGCAAGGGACACACATCTGGGCATACACTGCCAACTTAGGGCGAATTAAGCGATACCAAAGGGGATGATGGACGGAGCGTTTGAGCCAATCAAACACTCACCCCCAGTCAACTGGTCTGGGTTTAATTCATCATCATTCGTTAGCTCACTCCACCACCCCAGTTCAGACATGGCCATATGCAAATCAGTCTGACCCTGTGCCTCATGGGAACAGTCCAGCCCGAACTGCCAAGCCACGTTTTCACAGGACCGGAAACAATCATCCTGGGACCAGTTTCGGGTTCATAACCCTCATCAGCCAGGCTATCTTGTATACAGTGCAAAGTGAGCAAAGGACCCACGTCTGGGTATACCCTGCCAATTTAGGGCGAACAAATCGATACCAAAGGGGATGATGGACGGAGCGTTTGACCAAATCAACCACTCACCCCCAGACAACTGATCTGGGTTTAATTCATCATCATTCTTTAGCTCACTCCACCACCCAAGTTCAGACATGGCCATATGCAAATCAGTCTGACCCTGTGCCTCATGGGAACAGTCCAGCCCGAACTGCCAAGCCACGTTTTCCCAGGACCGGAAACAATCATCCTGGGACTGGTTTTGGGTTCATAACCCTCATCAGCCAGGCTATCTTGTATACAGTGGCAAAGTGAGCAAGGGACCTACGTCTGAGCATACCCTGCCAACTTAGGGCTAAGAAAGCGATACCAAAAGGGATGATGGACGGAGCATTTGCGCAAATCAAACACTCAACCCCGGTCAACTGATCTGGGTTTAATTCATCATCATTCTTTAGCTCACTCCACCAACCTAGTTCAGACATGGCCATACGCAAGTCATTCCAGCCCGAACTGCCAAGCCATGTCTTCCCTGGAACGGAAGCAAGCATCCTGGGACCGGTTTCGGGTTCATAACCCTCATCAGCCAGGCTATCTTGAATCCAGAAGCAAAGTGAGCAAGGGACCCACGTCTGGGCATACCCTGCCAAATTAGGGCGAACAAAGCGATACCAAAGGGGATGATGGACGGAGCGTTTGAGCAAATCAAACACTCACCCCCAGACAACTTATCTGGGTTTAATTCATCATCATTCTTTAGCTCACTCCACCACCCCGGTTCAGACATGGCCATTTGCAAATCAGTCTGACCCTGTCCCTCATGGGAACAGTCCAGCCCGAATTGCCAAGCCATGTCTTCCCTGGGCCGGAAGCAAGCATCCTGGGATCTGGTTTCAGGTTCATAATCCTCATCAGCCTGGCTCTCTTGAATCCAGTGGCAAAGTGAGCAAGGGACCCACGTCTGGGCATACCCTGCCAACTTAGGGCGAACAAAGAGATATCAAAGGGGATGATGGACGGAGCGTTTGAGCAAATCAAACACTCACCCCCAGTCAACTGATCTGGGTTTAATTCATCATCATTCTTTAGCTCACTGCACCACTCCAGTTCAGACATGGCCATATGCAAATCAGTCTGACCCTGTGCCTCATGGGAACAGTCCAGCCCGAACTGCCAAGCCATGTCTTCCCTGGACCGGAAGCAAGCTTCCTGGGACCGGTTTCGGGTTCATATCCCTCATCAGCCAGGCTATCTTGAATCCAGTGGCAAAGTGAGCAAGGGACACACGTCTGGGAATACACTGACAACTTCGGGCGAACAAAGTGATACCAAAGGGGATGATGGACGGAGCGTTTGAGCAAATCAACCACTCACAACCAGTCAACTGATCTGGGTTTAATTCATCATCATTCTTTAGCTCACTCCACCATCCTAGTTCAGACATGGCCATACGCAAATCAGTCTGACCCTGTGCCTCATGGGAACATTCCAGCCCGAACTGCCAAGCCATGTCTTACCTGGGCAGGAAACTAGCATCCTGGGACCGGTTTCATGTTCATAACCCTCATCAGCCAGGCTATCTTGAATCCAGTGGCAAAGTGAGCAAGGGACCCACGTCTGGGCATACCCTGCCAACTTAGGGCGAACAAAGTGACACCAAAGGGGATGATGGACGCAGAGTTTGAGCAAATCAAACACTCACCCCCAGTCAACTGATCTGGGTTTAATTCATCATCATTCTTTAGCTCACTCCACCACCCCAGTTCAGACATGGCCATATGCAAATCAGTCTGACCCTGTGCCTCATGGGAACAGTCCAGCCCGAACTGCCAAGCCACCTTTTCCCAGGACCGGAAACAATCATCCTGGGACCGGCTTCGGGTTCATAACCCTCATCAGCCAGGCTATCTTGTATACAGTGGCAAAGTGAGCAAGGGACCCACATCTGGGCATACCCTGCCAACCTAGGGCAAACATAGCGATACCAAAGGGGATGATGGACGGAGCATTTGAGCAAATCAAACACTCTCCCCCAGTCAACTGATCTGGGTTTAATTCATCATCATTCTTTAGTTCACTCAACCACTCCAGTTCAGACATGGCCATATGAAAATTAGTCTGACCCTGCGCCTCATGGGAACAGTCCAGCCCCAACTGCCAAGCCATGTCTTCCCTGGAATGGAAGCAAGCATCCTGGGACTAGTTTCGAGTTCATAACCCTCACCAGCCAGGCTATCTTGAATCCAGTGGCCAAATGAGCAAGGGACACACATCTGGGCATACACTGCCAACTTAGGGCGAATTAAGCGATACCAAAGGGGATGATGGACGGAGCGTTTGAGCCAATCAAACACTCACCCCCAGTCAACTGGTCTGGGTTTAATTCATCATCATTCGTTAGCTCACTCCACCACCCCAGTTCAGACATGGCCATATGCAAATCAGTCTGACCCTGTGCCTCATGGGAACAGTCCAGCCCGAACTGCCAAGCCACGTTTTCACAGGACCGGAAACAATCATCCTGGGACCAGTTTCGGGTTCATAACCCTCATCAGCCAGGCTATCTTGTATACAGTGCAAAGTGAGCAAAGGACCCACGTCTGGGTATACCCTGCCAACTTAGGGCAAACAAAGCGATACCAAAGGGGATGATGGACGGAGCATTTGAGCAAATCAAACACTCTGCCCCAGTCAACTGATCTGGGTTTAATTCATCATCATTCTTTAGCTCACTCCACCAACCTAGTTCAGACATGGCCATATGCAAATCAGTCTGACCCTGTGCCTCATGGGAACAGTCCAGCCCGACCTGCCAAGCCACGTTTTCCCAGGACCGGAAGCAAGCATCCTGGGACCGGTTTCGGGTTCATAACCCTCATCAGCCAGGCTATCTTGAATACAGTGGCAAAGTGAGCAAGGGATCTACTTCTGGGCATACCCTGCCAACTTAGGGCAAAGAAAGCGATACCAAAGGGGATGATGGACGGAGCATTTGAGCAAATCAAACACTCAACCCCGGTCAACTGATCTGGGTTTAATTCATCATCATTCTTTAGCTCACTTCACCAACCTAGTTCAGACATGGCCATACGCAAATCAGTCTGACCCTGTGCCTCATGGGAACAGTCCAGCCCGAACTGCCAAGCAATGTCATCCCTGGAACGGAAGCAAGCATCCTGGGACCGGTTTCGGGTTCGTAACCCTCATCAGCCAGGCTATCTTGAATCCAGTGGCAAAGTGAGAAATGGACCCACGTCTGGGAATACCCTGCCAACTTAGGGCGAGCAAAGCGATACCAAAGGGGATGCAGACGGAACGTTTGAGCAAATCAAACACTCACCCTCAGTCAACTGATCTGGGATTAATTCATCATCATTCTTTAGCTCACTCCACCACCCCGGTTCAGACATCGCCACATGCAAATCAGTCTGACCCTGTACCTCATGGGAACAGTCCAGCCTGAACTGCCAAGCCATGTCTTACCTGGACCGGAAACAAGCATCCTGGGACCGGTTTCGGGTTAATAACCCTCATCAGCCAGGCTATCTTGAATACAGTGGCAAAGTGAGCAAGGGACCTATGTCTGGGCATACCCTGCCAACTTAGGGCAAAGAAAGCGATACCAAAGGGGATGATGGACGGAGCATTTGAGCAAATCAAACACTCAACCCCGGTCAATTGATCTGGGTTTAATTCATCATCATTCTTTAGCTCACCCCACCAACCTAGTTCAGCCATGGCCATACGCAAATCAGTCTGACCCTGTGCCTCATGGGAACAGTCCAGCCCGAACTGCCAAGCCATGTCTTCCCTGGAACGGAAGCAAGCATACTGGGACCGGTTTCGGGTTCATAACCCTCATCAGCCAGGCTATCTTGAATCCAGTGGCAAAGTGAGCAAGGGCCCACGTCTGGGCATACCCTGCCAACTTAGGACGAACAAAGCAATACCAAAGGGGATGATGGATGCAGAGTTTGAGCAAATCAAACACTCAACCCCAGTCAACTGATCTGGGTTTAATTCATCATCATTCTTTAGCTCACTCCACTACCCCAGTTCAGACATGGCCATATGCAAATCGGTCTGACCCTGTGCCTCATGGGAACAGTCCAGCCCCAACTGCCAAGCCATGTCTTCCCTGGACCGGAAAAATCATCCCGGGACTGGGTTCGGGTTCATAACCCTCATCAGCCACGCTATCTTGAATCCAGTGGCAAAGTGAGCAAGGGACCCACGTCTGGGCATACCCTGCCAACTTAGGGCGAACAAAGAAATACCAAAGGGGATGATGGATGGAGCGTTTGAGCAAATCACACACTCACCCCCAGTCAACTGATCTGGGTTTAATTCATCATAATTCTTTATCTCACTCCACCAGGCCAGTTCAGACATGGCCATATGCAAATCAGTCCGACCCTGTGCCTCATGGGAACAGTCCAGCCCGATCAACCAATCCATGTCTTCCCTGGACCGGAAGCAAGCATCCTGGCAATGGTTTCGGGTTCATTATCCTCCTGAGCCAGGCTCTCTTGAGTCCATTGGCAAAGTGAGCAAGGGACCCACGTCTGGGCATACCCTGCCAACTTAGGGCGAACAAAGCGATACCAAAGGGGATGATGGACGGAGCGGTTGAGCAAATCAACCACTCACCCCCAGACAACTTATCTGGGTTTAATTCATCATCATTCTTTAGCTCACTCCACCACCCCGGTTCAGACATGGCCATTTGCAAATCAGTCTGACCCTGTGCCTCATGGTTCACAGTCCAGCCCGAACTGCCAAGCCATGTCTTCCCTGGACCGGACGCAAGCATCCTGGGACTGGTTTCAGGTTCATAATCCTCATCAGCATGGCTCTCTTGAATCCAGTGGCAAAGTGAGCAAGGGACCCACGTCTGGGCATACCCTGCCAATTTAGGGCGAACAAAGAGATACCAAAGGGGATGATGGACGGAGCGTTTGAGCAAATCAAACACTCACCCCCAGACAAATGATTTGGGTTTAATTCATCATCATTCTTTAGCTCACTCCACCACCCCAGTTCAGACATGGCCATATGCAAATCAGTCTGACCCTGTGCCTCATGGGAACAGTCCAGCCCGAACTTCCAAGCCACGTTTTCCCAGGACCGGAAACAATCATCCTGGGACTGGTTTTGGGTTCATAACCCTCATCAGCCAGGCTATCTTGTATACAGTGGCAAAGTGAGCAAGGGACCTACGTCTGAGCATACCCTGCCAACTTAGGGCTAAGAAAGCGATACCAAAGGGGATGATGGACGGAGCATTTGCGCAAATCAAACACTCAACCCCGGTCAACTGATCTGGGTTTAATTCATCATCATTCTTTAGCTCACTCCACCAACCTAGTTCAGACATGGCCATACGCAAGTCAGTCTGACCCTGTGCCTCATGGGAACAGTCCAGCCCGAACTGCCAAGCCATGTCTTCTCTGGAACGGAAGCAAGCATCCTGGGACCGGTTTCGGGTTCATAACCCTCATCAGCCAGGCTATCTTGAATCCAGAAGCAAAGTGAGCAAGGGACCCACGTCTGGGCATACCCTGCCAACTTAGGGCGAACAAAGAAATACCAATGGGGATGATGGATGGAGCGTTTGAGCAAATCACACACTCACCCCCAGTCAACTGATCTGGGTTTAATTCATCATAATTCTTTATCTCACTCCACACGCCAGTTCAGACATGGCCATATGCAAATCAGTCTGACCCTTTGCCTCATGGGAACAGTCCAGCCCGATCTGCCAAGCCATGTCTTCCCTGGACCGGAAGCAAGCATCCTGGGACCGGTTTCGGGTTCATTACCCTCCTGAGCCAGGCTCTCTTCAATCCTTTGGCAAAGTGAGCAAGGGACCCACGTCTGGGCATACCCTGCCAAATTAGGGCGAACAAAGCGATACCAAAGGGGATGATGGACGGAGCATTTGAGCAAATCAAACACTCACCCCCAGACAACTTATCTGGGTTTAATTCATCATCATTCTTTAGCTCACTCCACCACCCCGGTTCAGACATGGCCATTTGCAAATCAGTCTGACCCTGTCCCTCATGGGAAAAGTCCAGCCCGAACTTCCAAGCCATGTCTTCCCTGGGCCGGAAGCATGCATCCTGGGATCGGGTTTCAGGTTCATAATCCTCATCAGCCTGGCTCTCTTGAATCCAGTGGCAAAGTGAGCAAGGGACCCACGTCTGGGCATACCCTGCCAACTTAGGGCGAACAAAGAGATACCAAAGGGGATGATGGACGGAGCGTTTGAGCAAATCAAACACTCACCCCCAGTCAACTGATCTGGGTTTAATTCATCATCATTCTTTAGCTCACTGCACCACTCCAGTTCAGACATGGCCATATGCAAATCAGTCTGACCCTGTGCCTCATGGGAACAGTCCAGCCCGAACTGCCAAGCCATGTCTTCCCTGGACCGGAAGCAAGCTTCCTGGGACCGGTTTCGGGTTCATATCCCTCATCAGCCAGGCTATCTTGAATCCAGTGGCAAAGTGAGCAAGGGACACACGTCTGGGAATACACTGACAACTTAGGGCGAACAAAGTGATACCAAAGGGGATGATGGACGGAGCGTTTGAGCAAATCAACCACTCACAACCAGTCAACTGATCTGGGTTTAATTCATCATCATTCTTTAGCTCACTCCAACACCCCAGTTCAGACATGGCCATATGCAAATCAGTCTGACCCTGTGCCTCATAGGAACAGTCCAGCCCGAACTGCCAAGCCACGTTTTCCCAGTACCGGAAACAATCATCCTGGGACCGGTTTCGGGTTCATAACCCACATCAGCCAGGCTATCTTGAATACAGTGGCAAAGTGAGCAAGGGACCTACGTCTGGGCATACCCTGCCAACTTAGGGCAAAGAAAGCGATACCAAAGGGGATGATGGATGGAGCATTTGCGCAAATCAAACACTCAACCCCGGTCAACTGATCTGGGTTTAATTCATCATCATTCTTTAGCTCACTCCACCAACCTAGTTCAGACATGGCCATACGCAAATCAGTCTGACCCTGTGCCTCATGGGAACAGTCCAGCCCGAACTGCCAAGCCATGTCTCACCTGGGCATGAAACTAGCATCCTGGGACCGGTTTCATGTTCATAACCCTCATCAGCCTGGCTCTCTTGAATCCAGTGGCAAAGTGAACAAGGGACCCACGTCTGGGCATACCCTACCAACTTAGGGCAAACAAAGCGATACCAAAGGGGATGATGGACGCAGAGTTTGAGCAAATCAAACACTCTGCCCCAGTCAACTGATCTGGGTTTAATTCATCATCATTCTTTAGCTCACTCCACCACCCCAGTTCAGACATGGCCATATGCAAATCAGTATGACCCTGTGCCTCATGGGAACAGTCCAGCCTGAACTGCCAAGCCATGTCTTACCTGGACCGGAAACAAGCATCCTGGGACCGGTTTTGGGTTCATAACCCTCATCAGCCAGGCTATCTTGAATCCAGTGGCAAAGTGAGAAATGGACCCACGTCTGGGAATACCCTGCCAACTTAGGGCGAGCAAAGCGATACCAAAGGGGATGCAGACGGAACGTTTGAGCAAATCAAACACTCACCCTCAGTCAACTGATCTGGGATTAATTCATCATCATTCTTTAGCTCACTCCACCACCCCGGTTCAGACATCGCCACATGCAAATCAGTCTGACCCTGTACCTCATGGGAACAGTCCAGCCTGAACTGCCAAGCCATGTCTTACCTGGACCGGAAACAAGCATCCTGGGACCGGTTTCGGGTTCATAACCCTCATCAGCCAGGCTATCTTGAATACAGTGGCAAAGTGAGCAAGGGACCTATGTCTGGGCATACCCTGCCAACTTAGGGCAAAGAAAGCGATACTAAAGGGGATGATGGACGGAGCATTTGAGCAAATCAAACACTCAACCCCGGTCAATTGATCTGGGTTTAATTCATCATCATTCTTTAGCTCACTCCACCAACCTAGTTCAGACATGGCCATACGCAAATCAGTCTGACCCTGTGCCTCATGGGAACAGTCCAGCCCGAACTGCCAAGCCATGTCTTCCCTGGAATGGAAGCAAGCATACTGGGACCGGTTTCGGGTTCATAACCCTCATCAGCCAGGCTATCTTGAATCCAGTGGCAAAGTGAGCAAGGGCCCACGTCTGGGCATACCCTGCCAACTTAGGACGAACAAAGCAATACCAAAGGGGATGATGGATGCAGAGTTTGAGCAAATCAAACACTCAACCCCAGTCAACTGATCTGGGTTTAATTCATCATCATTCTTTAGCTCACTCCACTACCCCAGTTCAGACATGGCCATATGCAAATCGGTCTGACCCTGTGCCTCATGGGAACAGTCCAGCCCCAACTGCCAAGCCATGTCTTCCCTGGACCGGAAAAATCATCCCGGGACTGGGTTCGGGTTCATAACCCTCATCAGCCACGCTATCTTGAATCCAGTGGCAAAGTGAGCAAGGGACCCACGTCTGGGCATACCCTGCCAACTTAGGGCGAACAAAGAAATACCAAAGGGGATGATGGATGGAGCGTTTGAGCAAATCACACACTCACCCCCAGTCAACTGATCTGGGTTTAATTCATCATAATTCTTTATCTCACTCCACCAGGCCAGTTCAGACATGGCCATATGCAAATCAGTCTGACCCTGTGCCTCATGGGAACAGTCCAGCCCGATCAACCAATCCATGTCTTCCCTGGACCGGAAGCAAGCATCCTGGCAATGGTTTCGGGTTCATTATCCTCCTGAGCCAGGCTCTCTTGAGTCCATTGGCAAAGTGAGCAAGGGACCCACGTCTGGGCATACCCTGCCAACTTAGGGCGAACAAAGCGATACCAAAGGGGATGATGGACGGAGCGGTTGAGCAAATCAACCACTCACCCCCAGACAACGTATCTGGGTTTAATTCATCATCATTCTTTAGCTCACTCCACCACCCCGGTTCAGACATGGCCATTTGCAAATCAGTCTGACCCTGTGCCTCATGGTTCACAGTCCAGCCCGAACTGCCAAGCCATGTCTTCCCTGGACCGGACGCAAGCATCCTGGGACTGGTTTCAGGTTCATAATCCTCATCAGCATGGCTCTCTTGAATCCAGTGGCAAAGTGAGCAAGGGACCCACGTCTGGGCATACCCTGCCAATTTAGGGCGAACAAAGAGATACCAAAGGGGATGATGGACGGAGCGTTTGAGCAAATCAAACACTCACCCCCAGACAAATGATTTGGGTTTAATTCATCATCATTCTTTAGCTCACTCCACCACCCCAGTTCAGACATGGCCATATGCAAATCAGTCTGACCCTGTGCCTCATGGGAACAGTCCAGCCCGAACTGCCAAGCCACGTTTTCCCAGGACCGGAAACAATCATCCTGGGACTGGTTTTGGGTTCATAACCCTCATCAGCCAGGCTATCTTGTATACAGTGGCAAAGTGAGCAAGGGACCTACGTCTGAGCATACCCTGCCAACTTAGGGCTAAGAAAGCGATACCAAAGGGGATGATGGACGGAGCATTTGCGCAAATCAAACACTCAACCCCAGTCAACTGATCTGGGTTTAATTCATCATCATTCTTTAGCTCACTCCACCAACCTAGTTCAGACATGGCCATACGCAAGTCAGTCTGACCCTGTGCCTCATGGGAACAGTCCAGCCCGAACTGCCAAGCCATGTCTTCCCTGGAACGGAAGCAAGCATCCTGGGACCGGTTTCGGGTTCATAACCCTCATCAGCCAGGCTATCTTGAATCCAGAAGCAAAGTGAGCAAGGGACCCACGTCTGGGCATACCCTGCCAACTTAGGGCGAACAAAGAAATACCAATGGGGATGATGGATGGAGCGTTTGAGCAAATCACACACTCACCCCCAGTCAACTGATCTGGGTTTAATTCATCATAATTCTTTATCTCACTCCACACGCCAGTTCAGACATGGCCATATGCAAATCAGTCTGACCCTTTGCCTCATGGGAACAGTCCAGCCCGATCTGCCAAGCCATGTCTTCCCTGGACCGGAAGCAAGCATCCTGGGACCGGTTTCGGGTTCATTACCCTCCTGAGCCAGGCTCTCTTCAATCCTTTGGCAAAGTGAGCAAGGGACCCACGTCTGGGCATACCCTGCCAACTTAGGGCGAACAAAGAGATACCAAAGGGGATGATGGACGGAGCGTTTGAGCAAATCAAACACTCACCCCCAGTCAACTGATCTGGGTTTAATTCATCATCATTCTTTAGCTCACTGCACCACTCCAGTTCAGACATGGCCATATGCAAATCAGTCTGACCCTGTGCCTCATGGGAACAGTCCAGCCCGAACTGCCAAGCCATGTCTTCCCTGGACCGGAAGCAAGCTTCCTGGGACCGATTTCGGGTTCATATCCCTCATCAGCCAGGCTATCTTGAATCCAGTGGCAAAGTGAGCAAGGGACACATGTCTGGGAATACACTGACAACTTAGGGCGAACAAAGTGATACCAAAGGGGATGATGGACGGTGCGTTTGAGCAAATCAACCCCTCACAACCAGTCAACTGATCTGGGTTTAATTCATCATCATTCTTTAGCTCACTCCAACACCCCAGTTCAGACATGGCCATATGCAAATCAGTCTGACCCTGTGCCTCATAGGAACAGTCCAGCCCGAACTGCCAAGCCACGTTTTCCCAGTACCGGAAACAATCATCCTGGGACCGGTTTCGGGTTCATAACCCACATCAGCCAGGCTATCTTGAATACAGTGGCAAAGTGAGCAAGGGACCTACGTCTGGGCATACCCTGCCAACTTAGGGCAAAGAAAGCGATACCAAAGGGGATGATGGATGGAGCATTTGCGCAAATCAAACACTCAACCCCGGTCAACTGATCTGGGTTTAATTCATCATCATTCTTTAGCTCACTCCACCAACCTAGTTCAGACATGGCCATACGCAAATCAGTCTGACCCTGTGCCTCATGGGAACAGTCCAGCCCGAACTGCCAAGCCATGTCTCACCTGGGCAGGAAACTAGCATCCTGGGACCGGTTTCATGTTCATAACCCTCATCAGCCAGGCTATCTTGAATCCAGTGGCAAAGTGAGCAAGGGACCCACGTCTGGGCATACCCTGCCCACTTAGGGCGAACAAAGAAATACCAAAGGGGATGATCGATGGAGCATTTGAGCAAATCACACACTCACCCCCAGTCAACTGATCTGGGTTTAATTCATCATCATTCTTTAGCTCACTCAACCACTCCAGTTCAGACATGGCCATATGAAAATTAGTCTGACCCTGCGCCTCATGGGAACAGTCCAGCCCCAACTGCCAAGCCATGTCTTCCCTGGAATGGAATCAAGCATCCTGGGACTGGTTTCGGGTTCATAACCCTCACCAGCCAGGCTATCTTGAATCCAGTGGCCAAGTGAGCAAGGGACACACATCTGGGCATACACTGCCAACTTAGGGCGAATAAAGCGATACCAAAGGGGATGATGGACGGAGCGTTTGAGCAAATCAAACACTCACCCCCAGTCAACTGATCTGGGTTTAATTCATCATCATTCTTTAGCTCACTCCACCACCCCAGTTCAGACATGGCCATATGCAAATCAGTCTGACCCTGTGCCTCATGGGAACAGTCCAGCCCGAACTGCCAAGCCACCTTTTCCCAGGAACGGAAACAATCATCCTGGGACCGGTTTCGTGTTCATAACCCTCATCAGCCAGGCTATCTTGAATACAGTGGCAAAGTGAGCAAGGGATCTACTTCTGGGCATACCCTGCCAACTTAGGGAAAAGAAAGTGATACCAAAGGGGATGATGGACGGAGCATTTGAGCAAATCAAACACTCAACCCCGGTCAACTGATCTGGGTTTAATTCATCATCATTCTTTAGCTCACTTCACCAACCTAGTTCAGACATGGCCATATGCAAATCAGTCTGACCCTGTGCCTCATGGGAACAGTCCAGCCCGAACTGCCAAGCAATGTCATCCCTGGAACGGAAGCAAGCATCCTGGGACCGGTTTCGGGTTCGTAACCCTCATAAGCCAGGCTATCTTGAATCCAGTGGCAAAGTGAGCAAGGGACCCACGTCTGGGCATACCCTGCCAACTTAGGGCGAACAAAGAAATACCAAAGGGGATGATGGATGGAGCGTTTGAGCAAATCAAACACTCACCCCCAGTCAACTGATCTGGGTTTAATTCATCATCATTCTTTAGCTCACTCAACCACTCCAGTTCAGACATGGCCATATGCAAATTAGTCTGACCCTGTGCCTCATGGGAACAGTCTAGCCCCAACTGCCAAGCCATGTCTTCCCTGGAATGGAAGCAAGCATCCTGGGACTGGTTTCGGGTTCATAACCCTCACCAGCCAGGCTATCTTGAATCCAGTGGCCAAGTGAGCAAGGGACACACATCTGGGCATACACTGCCAACTTAGGGCGAATAAAGCGATACCAAAGGGGATGATGGACGGAGCGTTTGAGCAAATCAAACACTCACCCCCAGTCAAATGATCTGGGTTTAATTCATCATCATTTGTTAGCTCACTCCACCACCCCAGTTCAGACATGGCCATTTGCAAATCAGTCTGACCCTGTGCCTCATGGGAACAGTCCAGCCCGAACTGCCAAGCCACGTTTTCACAGGACTGGAAACAATCATCCTGGGACCAGTTTTGGGTTCATAACCCTCATCAGCCAGGCTATCTTGTATACAGTGCAAAGTGAGCAAAGGACCCACTTCTGGGTATACCCTGCCAACTTAGGGCAAACAAAGCGATACCAAAGGGGATGATGGACGGAGCATTTGAGCAAATCAAACACTCTGCCCCAGTCAACTGATCTGGGTTTAATTCATCATCATTCTTTAGCTCACTCCACCAACCTAGTTCAGACATGGCCATATGCAAATCAGTCTGACCCTGTGCCTCATGGGAACATTCCAGCCTGAACTGCCAAGCCATGTCTTACCTGGACCGGAAACAAGCATCCTGGGACCGGTTTTGGGTTCATAACCCTCATCAGCCAGGCTATCTTGAATCCAGTGGCAAAGTGAGCAATGGACCCACGTCTGGGCATACCCTGCCAACTTAGGGCGAGCAAAGCGATACCAAAGGGGATGCAGATGGAGCGTTTGAGCAAATCAAACACTCACCCTCAGTCAACTGATCTGGGTTTAATTCATCATCATTCTTTAGTTCACTTCACCTCCCTGGTTCAGACATGGCCACATGCAAATCAGTCTGACCCTGTACCTCATGGCAATAGTCCAGCCCGAACTGCCAAGCCATGTCTTCCTTGGAACGGAAGCAAGCATCCTGGGACCGGTTTCGGGTTCATAACCCTCATGAGCCAGGCTATCTTGAATCCCGTGGCAGAGTGAGCAAGGGAACCACGTCTGGGTATACCCTGCCAACTTAGGGCGAACAAAGAAATACCAAAGGGGATGATGGATGGAGCATTTGAGCAAATCACACACTCACTCCCAGTCAACTGATCTGGGTTTAATTCATCATAATTCTTTATCTCACTCCACCACGCCAGTTCAGATATGGCCATATGCAAATCAGTCTGACCCTGTGCCTCATGGGAACAGTCCAGCCCGAACTGCCAAGCCATGTCTTCCCTGGACCGGAAGCAAGCTTCCTGGGACCGGTTTCGGGTTCATAACCCTCATCAGCCAGGCTATCTTGAATCCAGTGGCAAAGTGAGCAAGGGACCCATGTCTGGGCATACCCTGCCAACTTAGGGTGAAAAAAGAGATACCAAAGGGGATGATGGACGGAGCGTTTGAGCAAATCAAACACTCACCCCCAGACAACTTATCTGGGTTTAATTCATCATCATTCTTTAGCTCACTCAACCACTCCAGTTCAGACATGGCCATATGAAAATTAGTCTGACCCTGCGCCTCATGGGAACAGTCCAGCCCCAACTGCCAAGCCATGTCTTCCCTGGAATGGAATCAAGCATCCTGGGACTGGTTTCGGGTTCATAACCCTCACCAGCCAGGCTATCTTGAATCCAGTGGCCAAGTGAGCAAGGGACACACATCTGGGCATACACTGCCAACTTAGGGCGAATAAAGCGATACCAAAGCGGATGATGGACGGAGCGTTTGAGCAAATCAAACACTCACCCCCAGTCAACTGATCTGGGTTTAATTCATCATCATTCTTTAGCTCACTCCACCACCCCAGTTCAGACATGGCCATATGCAAATCAGTCTGACCCTGTGCCTCATGGGAACAGTCCAGCCCGAACTGCCAAGCCACCTTTTCCCATGACCGGAAACAATCATCCTGGGACCGGTTTCGTGTTCATAACCCTCATCAGCCAGGCTATCTTGAATACAGTGGCAAAGTGAGCAAGGGATCTACTTCTGGGCATACCCTGCCAACTTAGGGCAAAGAAAGCGATACCAAAGGGGATGATGGACGGAGCATTTGAGCAAATCAAACACTCAACCCCGGTCAACTGATCTGGGTTTAATTCATCATCATTCTTTAGCTCACTTCACCAACCTAGTTCAGACATGGCCATATGCAAATCAGTCTGACCCTGTGCCTCATGGGAACAGTCCAGCCCCAACTGCCAAGCCATGTCTTCCCTGGAATGGAATCAAGCATCCTGGGACTGGTTTCGGGTTCATAACCCTCACCAGCCAGGCTATCTTGAATCCAGTGGCCAAGTGAGCAAGGGACACACATCTGGGCATACACTGCCAACTTAGGGCGAATAAAGCGATACCAAAGGGGATGATGGACGGAGCGTTTGAGCAAATCAAACACTCACCCCCAGTCAACTGATCTGGGTTTAATTCATCATCATTTGTTAGCTCACTCCACCACCCCAGTTCAGACATGGCCATATGCAAATCAGTCTGACCCTGTGCCTCATGGGAACAGTCCAGCCCGAACTGCCAAGCCACGTTTTCACAGGACTGGAAACAATCATCCTGGGACCAGTTTTGGGTTCATAACCCTCATCAGCCAGGCTATCTTGTATACAGTGCAAAGTGAGCAAAGGACCCACTTCTGGGTATACCCTGCCAACTTAGGGCAAACAAAGCGATACCAAAGGGGATGATGGACGGAGCATTTGAGCAAATCAAACACTCTGCCCCAGTCAACTGATCTGGGTTTAATTCATCATCATTGTTGGACCCGGCCTCGTGGCGTGGTCCTTAACCCCCTGGATTGTGCCCGTTCCCCGCCCCGGCCGTCACGGGCCACCCGTCTGAACTGCACCAAGGCCCTTCACCCGGAGCTGCACGTGGACGCATACTCCTCGTGGCTCCGCCATCTTGTTGGCATCCACGTCACACCGTGCACCAGCCGGCGCGACCCCGCTCAACCCGGCCTCGACCCCAGCGAAGCCCCGACATCGAGGCACCACGAACTAGCCAGGGGGTGCCGCAGGAACCATTCATCGCCCCCGGCGGAGGACAGTATCGATGGGACCCCCAACTGTCCTCCCCTCTCGAGGTGTGATCGCCCTGCAACTCCCATGGGCCTGGCGCCTCTCCTGCTGGGCGTCTGGCCACCTCCACCCGGCCACTCCGCCCCCTCGGGCGCATAGGTCCGGACATCAAAGGGCTCCAGACCTATATCTGGGGCGACCCCACCACAGCTCGGCAGTTGTATCCCGGAGTCGAGAGCCCTGCTGATTGAATCGCGGCTGACCCTACGGAGAAGAACTCTTGTCGGAACCATCACGAGCCCTGCTGACTGCGTCGCGGCTCCTTCCTGTGAACCCTTTCTGAACCACCTGGAACATCGGAGCCCTGCTGACGCCGTCGCGGCCCAACCTCGCTGAAACCTCCCTCGGAGCCCTGCTGACGACGTCGCGGCTCGAGCTGAGCAGAAACCATCTTGAGAGCCCTGCTGATTGGATCGCGGCTCTCCACGAACTGTACGCCAGAACCCTGCTGACGCCGTCGCGGCTCAACCCCTCCGAGATCCGGAGGTCCTCCAGCTTGAGGATAAGAACTGGGCCCCAGGTACCCTCGTACCGCATTCCTGCCAAAGACTGTCCCGCTACCCCGACCCTTCCAAAGAGACACTGAGACTTTTGGTGGATCCCTCGATCCCTTCGTGTAAATATTGACCTTGTAACCTTTTTATTGCTGATAAAGAATTGCTTGTCACAAGACAACCTCCTTGAGTCCTGTGTGGTGGTGTTACTGTGCTAGGACGTGATAGGAGAAGGATCTCTCAGGAGACTTCTCGGCAGCGCTCGGCTACTTCGTGCAGTGTGAGGGCCCCCCCTTGGTGGTCGCACCGACTCCTCGGGGTCCGCCTTCCAACATTTGGTGGCCAGCGACGGGATCCGAGCCGAACGCAGTACGTACCAGCCAGTACCCACTAGCTACCCATCCAAACGAACAGCATCATGAGCAGCCAGGAAAACAACGCGACAATGGAGTTCCAGCCCGAACGGCTGGAAGAATATACGCACAAAGAATTGAAACAGTTCTGCAAAGACAAAGGCATTGCAACCACCAGCCTAGGTACCAAAGAGGAGATGCAGAAAGCTCTGAGGGCATGGTTGGAGGCCGGGGCAGGCCCCTCCCAGGAAGAAGGGCCCTTGCCCCTGACTGAGACCGCAGCAACCGCACGGACTCCGGCAACCGGAGGAAGAAAGAGCCTAGAAACCGGCCTCTCCGAAGAAGAAATACGAGAGCGGGAAAAGGTCCGGAGCCACGAGCTAGAGCTCGCCCGACTGCGGCTGGACGGTGAACTCCAGCTGGCAGAAAAGAAACTGGCCCTAGAGCAGCTGCGCCTTCAAGAAGAGATAGAGGAGAAGAGACGACACCGGGAGTTGGAGGAAAAGAAACTAACTCTTGAGCACGAGCGCAGTCTCAAGGAGCTCGAGATCAAGGCCAAGAACGGAGGGACTGACACCCCCAGTACTAGAGACACTCTACCGCCTTCCGAGGCCAAGGTACATATCCCGAAAGAAGTCGTCAAGGAGTATTACAAGAATGACGACATCCAACAATGGTTCAAGGCCTACGAGGTGGCCATGACCTCTCATCGGGTGCCCCGAAAGGACTGGGGCGCGGGCCTGTGGGGGCGGTTCCTGAGTGAGGGGCGGGACACGCTGCTCCAGCTACCGGAGGAGGTGATGACCTCCTACGATCACATGAAGGAGGCCCTGCTCACCCGCTACGGGCTAACAGCGGAAATGTACCGCCAGCGGTTCAGAGACTGCAAGAAAATCCCGGGTACCACATGGGTGGAATATGTGGACTTTTTCAGTCGGGCCCTAGAAGGGTGGATCAAAGGGAGCAAAGTAACCACCTACGGGCAGCTGGTCGACCTCATCGTGTGGGAACACCTTTCCAACAATTGCTTCGTGGAACTGAGACAGCACCTCCTCGACAGCAAAATGACCGACCCGCGAAAACTTGCCGTCGAGGCCGATCGATGGGTCAACTCCCGGGTCCCCCGGAACTCAATGGGGGAGTACCAGAGGAACCCCAACGGACCCCCCCGCCAGCGCGGTGGGGGGGGAGGGCCGAACAGGAACCGAGACCCTCCCGCCGGGGCCCCCAGGAGCCCCCCTCGAGGGCCACCGCAGCCACATCTCTCCCCGAGCCTAGCCCGAAAGGTGGGCCCGGCCCGACCCGGACCACGGCCGCCAGTGACCTGCTACGGCTGCCAACAAACAGGACACTTTGCCAGCGATCCGGCCTGCCCTCTGAACCGAAGAAACGGGGCCGGCGGGCACCCGCCCCGGCAGCTGACAGCCGCCGCCTTGGGGGGAGGAGAAGAGGAAGAGGAGGCCCTCGACCGAGAGAACACTGAGTGGGAGCCGGCAGCCATGTCCCTGGCCTGCCTGGGTAGCCGAGAGATGGTACCCTGCACCCCCATCCCAACCAACACCCAGAAGTACCGGCAGCAGGTCACGGTCAATGGACAACGGGCCGAAGCCCTTCGTGACACAGGCGCCAGTATCACCGCTGTCCGCTGCCACCTGGTGACCCCTGGGCAGATTCTACCGAATGTGCTGTGCCCCGTACGGACGGCCGACAACAGTGAAAGCCTATGCCAGATGGCCCTGGTCCCCTTCGAGTGGGGAGGGGTGACGGGCCTGCTGAAGGTGACAGTGCGCGACGACGCCCCGGTCGACTGCCTCCTGGGGAACGACTTGGAAAGTTCCCCCTGGGCTCAAGTAGAGCGACGAGAGCACCTCCGAATGTTGGGACTGGCTGATTGGGCCTGCGCCATCACCCGGTCCATGACCGCCCAGGCCCCCCGCTCATCCTCGACCTCCGGGACCGCCCAGCCCGAGGGGCTCACACCCCCTCCCACCAGCAGCGAGGAGGAGGCGGACACCGACCCTGGACCCAGCGAATCCTCCCCCGAAGAGATGGCTTCTCCGAGCGCCCTCCCAGAGCTGACACAATGGCGACACGAAGGGGGCCCCACCCGAGAGCAGTTCCAGCAAGAACAACAGTCCTGTCCCTCTCTCGAAGGGGTCCGACAACAGGCGACCGCGCAAGCCAACGGTGACCAGACCGGCACCCACTGGATCTACTGGACCGAGGGCCTGTTGTACAGTGAACAGAAAGTAGCAGAACTCGGGGCCAGCCGCGTGTTGGTGGTCCCCCTCCGCTTCCGGGAGTTCCTTCTCCACCTGGCCCATGATGTGCCCCTCGCCGGACACTTGGGGCAAGACAAAACGTACAGTCGTCTGGTGACCCACTTCTACTGGCCCCGGATGCGGAGAGATGTGGACAACCACTGCCGGTCCTGCCAGACCTGCCAAGCCAGCGGAAAGACGGGGGGTCGGGTCAAGGCCCCCCTCCAGCCCTTTCCAGCCGTCAGCACCCCGTTCGAACGGGTCGGGATCGATATCGTGGGACCCCTGGACCCCCAAACCGCCCTGGGCCACTGCTTCATCCTGGTACTCGTGGACCACGCCACCAGGTACCCGGAGGCGGTCCCGCTAAGAACTATAACGGCCCCTGTGGTAGGCCGGGCCTTGATGGGGATCTTCTCCCGAGTGGGATTCCCCAGCGAAGTGGTGAGCGACCGCGGCACGAACTTTATCTCCAGGTACATGCGGTCTCTGTGGCAACAGTGCGGGGTCACATACAAGTTCACGACCCCCTATCACCCTCAGGGGAACGGACTGGTTGAGCGGTTCAACCGAACATTAAAAGGGATGATCCAGGACCTGGAAGAACCCCTCAGGCGGAAATGGGATGTCCTGCTGCCCTGCCTCCTGTTTGCCTATCGGGAGGTCCCGCAGAAGTCCCTGGGGTTCAGCCCGTTTGAACTATTGTATGGACACCCGGTCCGCGGACCGCTCAGCCTGGTCAAGGAGGGCTGGGAGATGAAGCCCCGAGGAGCCCCTCCTGACGTCTACCGATACCTCCTGACCCTCCGAAACCAGACCCGCAGGTTCCGAGCCATGGCCGAAGCCAACCTCGAGGCCAGCCAGGAGGACATGAAGCGGTGGTACGATCGCAACACCTCTACTATAGAATTCGAGCCAGGACAGAAAGTATGGGTCATGGCCCCGGTCGAACCCGGCGCCCTCCAGGACAAGTGGACCGGGCCCTTCAAGGTGGTGGAGAAGAAAAGTCCCGTCACCTACCTGGTCGATCTGGAGTCCCCCCGGAACCCCCTCCGGGTCCTACATGCTAACAGGCTAAAACCCCACTTTGCCCGGACCTAACTGAGCCTGCTGCTGGCGACTGACGAAGGGGGCGAGGACGACTCCGAGCCCTTGCCCGACCTCTTGCAATCCGACATTCACGATGGATCGATCGAAGGGGTCCAACTCGCCTCGTCCCTGACCCCGGAACAGCGCAACGACTGCCAGCAATTACTGCGGGACTACGCAGCCCTCTTCTCTCTCACCCCGGGGGTGACCCACTGGTGCGTCCACGATGTCGACACCGGGGAGAGCCCCCCCATACGACACAGAGCCTACCGGGTGCCTGACCGAGTGCGGGCCTGCATCCAGGCCGAAGTAGCGAAGATGCTGGCCCTGGGGGTCATCGAGCCTTCCGACAGCCCGTGGGCCAGCCCTGTCGTCCTGGTGCCCAAGGCCGCAGCTCCCGGTCACCCCCCGGAGTTGCGATTCTGCGTGGACTACCGAGCCCTGAATGCAGTAACCAAGACAGACGCACACCCGATACCCCGGGCCGACGAACTCATCGACCGCCTAGGGGCCGCTCGCTACTTGAGCACGCTGGACCTCACCGCCGGGTACTGGCAAATCCAGCTCACCCCCGGCGCCCAAGAAAGATCCGCCTTTTCGACCCCGGATGGGCATTACCACTTTTGGGTGATGCCCTTCGGAATGAAGAACGCCCCGGCCACCTTCCAAAGACTGGTGAACAAGGTTTTGGCCGGGCTTGAGGCCTTCAGCGCGGCCTACTTAGATGACATTGCCGTGTACAGCAACCACTGGGCCGAGCACCTTCTCCACCTGAAGGCCGTCCTGGCCGCCCTTCAGCGGGCCGGGCTCACAATCAAGGCCAGCAAATGCCAAATCGGCCACGGATCCGTGACCTACCTGGGCCATCAAGTGGGGAGCGGGCAGGTGGCCCCCCTCCAAGCAAAGATAGATGCCATCCAGACCTGGGAACCCCCCACTACCCAGACCGCTGTCCGGGCCTTCCTGGGCCTCACCGGATACTACCGGCGGTTTATCCGGGACTATGGGAGCATTGTTGGCCCCCTCACAGAGTTAACGTCCAAAAAGCAGCCCAAGAAGGTACACTGGACACCCCGCTGCCAAACAGCCTTCGACACCCTAAAGACAGCCATGTGTACTGCTCCGGTGCTGCAGGCCCCGGACTACCAGAAGGAGTTCGTGGTACAGACGGACGCCTCCGAGTATGGGATCGGGGCCGTCCTATCCCAAGCCGACGAAAAGGGGCTCGACCGACCAGTGGCCTTCATCAGCCGACGACTACTGCCCCGAGAGCAACGCTGGAGCACTATTGAGCATGAGGCCTTCGCTGTGGTGTGGGCCCTCAAGAAGCTCCGGCCCTACCTCTTTGGCACCCACTTCCGGGTCCAGACCGACCACCGGCCCTTGCAATGGCTAATGCAAATGCGGGGCGAGAACCCCAAGCTGCTGCGGTGGTCCATCTCGCTACAAGGGATGGACTTTGACGTCGAACACCGGCCCGGCAATGACCACGCCAACGCCGACGGCCTGTCCCGCTTCTTCCGCCTTGACGAGGAGAATCCCCAAGGAGATGGGTGACTCTCCATGCCTTCGGCTGGGGGGGACGCCTGTTGGACCCGGCCTCGTGGCGTGGTCCTTAACCCCCTGGATTGTGCCCGTTCCCCGCCCCGGCCGTCACGGGCCACCCGTCTGAACTGCACCAAGGCCCTTCACCCGGAGCTGCACGTGGACGCATACTCCTTGTGGCTCCGCCATCTTGTTGGCATCCACGTCACACCGTGCACCAGCCGGCGCGACCCCGCTCAACCCAGCCTCGACCCCAGCGAAGCCCCGACATCGAGGCACCACAAACTAGCCAGGGGGTGCCGCAGGAACCATTCATCGCCCCCGGCGGAGGACAGTATCGATGGGACCCCCAACTGTCCTCCCCTCTCGAGGTGTGATCGCCCTGCAACTCCCATGGGCCTGGCGCCTCTCCTGCTGGGCGTCTGGCCACCTCCACCCGGCCACTCCGCCCCCTCGGGCGCATAGGTCCGGACATCAAAGGGCTCCAGACCTATATCTGGGGCGACCCCACCACAGCTCGGCAGTTGTATCCCGGAGTCGAGAGCCCTGCTGATTGAATCGCGGCTGACCCTACGGAGAAGAACTCTTGTCGGAACCATCACGAGCCCTGCTGACTGCGTCGCGGCTCCTTCCTGTGAACCCTTTCTGAACCACCTGGAACATCGGAGCCCTGCTGACGCCGTCGCGGCCCAACCTCGCTGAAACCTCCCTCGGAGCCCTGCTGACGACGTCGCGGCTCGAGCTGAGCAGAAACCATCTTGAGAGCCCTGCTGATTGGATCGCGGCTCTCCACGAACTGTACGCCAGAACCCTGCTGACGCCGTCGCGGCTCAACCCCTCCGAGATCCGGAGGTCCTCCAGCTTGAGGATAAGAACTGGGCCCCAGGTACCCTCGTACCGCATTCCTGCCAAAGACTGTCCCGCTACCCCGACCCTTCCAAAGAGACACTGAGACTTTTGGTGGATCCCTCGATCCCTTCGTGTAAATATTGACCTCGTAACCTTTTTATTGCTGATAAAGAATTGCTTGTCACAAGACAACCTCCTTGAGTCCTGTGTGGTGGTGTTACTGTGCTAGGACGTGATAGGAGAAGGATCTCTCAGGAGACTTCTCGGCAGCGCTCGGCTACTTCGTGCAATGTGAGGGCCACCCCTTGGTGGTCGCACCGACTCCTCGGGGTCCGCCTTCCAACAATCATTCTTTAGCTCACTCCACCAACCTAGTTCAGACATGGCCATATGCAAATCAGTCTGACCCTGTGCCTCATGGGAACATTCCAGCCTGAACTGCCAAGCCATGTCTTACCTGGACCGGAAACAAGCATCCTGGGACCGGTTTTGGGTTCATAACCCTCATCAGCCAGGCTATCTTGAATCCAGTGGCAAAGTGAGCAATGGACCCACGTCTGGGCATACCCTGCCAACTTAGGGCGAGCAAAGCGATACCAAAGGGGATGCAGATGGAGCGTTTGAGCAAATCAAACACTCACCCTCAGTCAACTGATCTGGGTTTAATTCATCATCATTCTTTAGTTCACTTCACCTCCCCGGTTCAGACATGGCCACATGCAAATCAGTCTGACCCTGTACCTCATGGCAATAGTCCAGCCCGAACTGCCAAGCCATGTCTTCCTTGGAACGGAAGCAAGCATCCTGGGACCGGTTTCGGGTTCATAACCCTCATCAGCCAGGCTATCTTGAATCCAGTGGCAGAGTGAGCAAGGGAACCACGTCTGGGTATACCCTGCCAACTTAGGGCGAACAAAGAAATACCAAAGGGGATGATGGATGGAGCATTTGAGCAAATCACACACTCACTCCCAGTCAACTGATCTGGGTTTAATTCATCATAATTCTTTATCTCACTCCACCACGCCAGTTCAGATATGGCCATATGCAAATCAGTCTGACCCTGTGCCTCATGGGAACAGTCCAGCCCGAACTGCCAAGCCATGTCTTCCCTGGACCGGAAGCAAGCATCCTGGGACTGGTTTCAGGTTCATAATCCTCATGAGCCTGGCTCTCTTGAATCCAGTGGCAAAGTGAGCAAGGGACCCACGTCTGGGCATACCCTGCCAACTTAGGGTGAACAAAGAGATACCAAAGGGGATGATGGACGGAGCCTTTGAGCAAATCAAACACTCACCCCCAGTCAACTGATCTGGGTTTAATTCATCATCATTCTTTAGCTCACTGCACCACTCTAGTTCAGACATGGCCATATGCAAATCAGTCTGACCCTGTACCTCATGGGAACAGTCCAGCCCGAACTACCAAGCCATGTCTTCCCTGGACCGGAAGCAAGCTTCCTGGGACCGGTTTTGGGTTCATAACCCTCATCAGCCAGGCTATCTTGAATCCAGTGGCAAAGTGAGCAAGGGACACACGTCTGGGCATACACTGACAACTTAGGGCGAACAAAGCAATACTAAAGGGGATGATGGACGGAGCGTTTGAGCAAATCAAACACTCACCCCCAGTCAACTGATCTGGGTTTAATTCATCATCATTCTTTAGCTCACTCCACCACCCCAGTTCAGACATGGCCATATGCAAATCAGTCTGACCCTGTGCCTCATGGGAACAGTCCAGCCCGAACTGCCAAGCCATGTCTTCCCTGGACCGGAAGCAAGCATCCTGGGACTGGTTTCAGGTTCATAATCCTCATGAGCCTGGCTCTCTTGAATCCAGTGGTAAAGTGAGCAAGGGACCCACGTCTGGGCATACCCTGCCAACTTAGGGTGAACAAAGAGATACCAAAGGGGATGATGGACGGAGCGTTTGAGCAAATCAAACACTCACCCCCAGTCAACTGATCTGGGTTTAATTCATCATCATTCTTTAGCTCACTGCACCACTCTAGTTCAGACATGGCCATATGCAAATCAGTCTGACCCTGTACCTCATGGGAACAGTCCAGCCCGAACTACCAAGCCATGTCTTCCCTGGACCGGAAGCAAGCTTCCTGGGACCGGTTTTGGGTTCATAACCCTCATCAGCCAGGCTATCTTGAATCCAGTGGCAAAGTGAGCAAGGGACACACGTCTGGGCATACACTGACAACTTAGGGCGAACAAAGCAATACTAAAGGCGATGATGGACGGAGCGTTTGAGCAAATCAAACACTCACCCCCAGTCAACTGATCTGGGTTTAATTCATCATCATTCTTTAGCTCACTCCACCACCCCAGTTCAGACATGGCCATATGCAAATCAGTCTGACCCTGTGCCTCATGGGAACAGTCCAGCCCGAACTGCCAAGCCACATTTTCCCAGGACCGGAAACAATCATCCTGGGACCGGTTTTGGGTTCATAACCCTCATCAACCAGGCTATCTTGAATACAGTGGCAAAGTGAGCAAGGAACCTACGTCTGGGCATACTCTGCCAACTTAGGGCAAAGAAAGCGATACCAAAGGGGATGATGGACGGAGCATTTGTGCAAATCAAACACTCAACCCCGGTCAACTGATCTGGGTTTAATTCATCATCATTCTTTAGCTCACTCCACCAACCTAGTTAAGACATGGCCATACGCAAATCACTCTGACCCTGTGCCTCATGGGAACAGTCCAGCCTGAACTGCCAAGCCATGTCTTCCCTGGAACGGAAGCAAGCATCCTGGGACCGGTTTCAGGTTCATAACCCTCATCAGCCGGGCTATCTTGAATCCAGTGGCAAAGTGAGCAAGGGAATACAGAAAGAGGCGTGGGTGGTGCACTGCAAAGCTAGGTGAAAGGTATTTTCGTTCAATAAGGTCTGGGTGCGCAATCAGGGTGGTGTTATCCGTCCTATCACCATCAATGAACAGCTGAGTAGTGTCTTGCAAAGATCTGCAAGTACATCCCCTGGGTAGGCACTCCAATGGGTAATCAAACTAAGTTGATTCATGCAAAAGTGAATCCTTTTAAGATGCGTGTTTTTAAATGCTTTTATTCAGCAAATTAGTTCAATTCGATATTGTTTGGCATATCAAATGTTCATTTGTAATCCATACTAGCAGATCTATGAATCTTGATCTCCTATGCATTTCGGGCTGGGACGCCCTTGGTCACGGAGCACTGTTGAGGAAGGGAGGGAGGGATGAGTCAGTGAGGGTATACCGCCTGGATTTACACGTGCTTAATGTGACTAAGTGCAACAATAACTAAAACGGGTGTGTTTGCTAACGTTTTAGTGACTGAGTGAAGGTACTGGGTAGTGCAATGGAAATTACTGCGTGTGTTGGTTGAATGCGCGCTGCGCAATGACATGCTGGGTTCTGTAGCGCTGTGGGCGAAGAACACTTACTTCATAGATACCGGTGGCAAAGCGTGCCGTCCATTGCTTAGTCGGGGGGTCTGCGTGTGGTACGGGCGGGTGCTCGTAATGTTTAAACACTCGGTGATGTGACGTGAAGAAACGTAAACATAAACAAAGGACTACTCGGTGGTTTAGCACGCACTTCAAGCACAATGCAATTCGAGGAAATTAGTAAAAGCACCGAAGCGAGAGCCCATACATTAGCATATGATGAAACTGAGAGACAACGGATATATTCACTGATTGAGGAAGACATCACCCCTGCTCCTACCAGTCGTAACAAGGAGCAATGCATTAAACAGTCGTTATACCTATCCAAGCGTCATATCAACCAAAAGCTCCACGCGAGCACATTACTGAGATACCACCGGGCACTCAGAATCCCACGTGGATTGCGCATAGCATTGAAGCCTTCCCTTTGCAAAAATTCGAAACCTTTCCTAGAAAAATGGAATGGAATATTGAATAAGTGCAGCCTGGACTTAATACTCTTGATAGTGGAGGAACTAGCTGGCATTCTAAAAGAGTTGGAAATAGAGATGAAAGAAATTGACAATGAAAAGAAAAATCTTCTCACATCCGAGGAACTATCGTCTACCTTAGAAGACATCAAAGGCATTCTGGACAAACACCAAAAAGACATCAATGAACGCAAAATTAGAAAGTTCCGACGGGACACGCTTGATTACAAGCTTGATGAGGTTTACTCCTGGGCCGACGTGTACGCCCAAAGGCGACGCAACAAACCCTTTAATGCTCAAACTGACACATCATCCTCTGACTCCGATACCACTAGCCGCACTTCAAGAAAATCCACCACTGGCCCAAGACCAGCACTAAGTTCTGAAAGAGCTAGCACCTCAACCACTAGTCATGAGGAAACATCGACGAGTCATTTTTTAGAGGTGGACACCACCGAACTCGAAGACTCAGGCGCAGCCAGGCCAAAAGACAAAGAAAAAAGCCCACCCAACACCCGAAGCATGGTAGCCAAAAAGGACTTGAAACCAAAAAAGACAGTCTAGTGATTAACATCTCTGACATACAAATCTCGAGCCATGAAATGAACCTGCTTGAACGAGGTACCTCGTTCATTCCAACCACTGTGACTAATTTGCTTGAACTAGAGGTCAGTACCTTTAAGTTCACAAGGAAATTAAGACTTAGACATTTCTTTGACAATGTCTTACCAGTAACAAACACCACAACTAGCACAAGAGAGGATGAGCTTAAAGGCTTAAGACCCCCCAGCACCTACCAGGCTCCATGTAGTCATAAATGTATTGATTTATTTGAAACACTAGTACGCAACGATCTACAGACGATCAATTACAAAGCACCAAGGAGAGCATTCAACCTTACCAACAAGGATCGTGACACACTTAAAGCACTGGCCAACAACCCCAAAATAAAATGTACCAAGGCCGACAAGGGAGGTGCATTAGTAATTATGAACTCAAGTATGTACACACAAAAACTATGGGAACATATACAAGACACGGAGACCTATCAGGCACTGGACAATAATCCCACCATTGAGTTCCAGAATCTACTTAAAGAAATCATTAATCGAGCCCATGAAGCTGGTACAATTGAAGACCGAACTAAAAATTACTTGATAACAGAACATCCAAGAAGTCCAACGATCCACATGTGTCCCAAAATACACAAGAATCTTACAGACCCACCCTGTAGACCAATAGTGTCAACAAAAGGATCCATACATGAGAATACAGGCAAATTTCTCGACAAGTACCTCCAACCTCTCATCGTTAACACAGCTAGTTATATCAAAGACACTACAGACTTCCTTGTGAAACTATCATCCATCCAAGTCAATAATATGCCACCACTGATCTTATGCACTGCAGACGTGAGTTCTCTCTATACATCTATACCTCACCTTGGAGGCATTGAAGCCATCGAACAAATTTTGCTTAACAGTGAGATAAAGACATACATGCAGGCCTTCCTCATGGAACTGATGATATTTATTCTCTATCACAGTTACTTCAAGCTAGACAATCAATGGTTTTTACAGCTATCCGGAATGGCGATGGGAAATTGTGCTGCCCCAACGTACGCAAATGTGTACATGGAGAACTTTGAAAAACAGTACATATATACCAACTCTAAGTTCAAAGATTATGCCAAAATGTACGTCAGATATATAGATGACCTGTTTTTCATGTGGTCCAACACCAAAGAGTCTCTTCAGGATCTGTTAACAGAAATCAACAGCAAAGATCCAAGAATAAAACTAACATGGCACATAAGTGACACAGATATCTCCTTCCTTGACGTGAATATCAAGATCACACCAGAGGGATTCATTACCGATTTACACAGAAAAAACACAGACAGAAACAATACCTTACATTTTTCCAGCTTCCACCAAGGGTCCCTGAAGCAACACCTGCCATATTCGCAAATGTTGCGTGTTAAACGCATCGTTTCAGACGAACAGACATACATCATGCGCATTAATGAGATGCGTGAACGATTCCGTGCTAGAGGATATCCTGAACATACTCTGAATGAAGCACAATCTAGAGTTGCTCTCATCACCAGAGAAGATAGCCTTTTGAAAAGCAATAGAGTGCAAGAACAACGTATGGTGATAGTATCCAAATACTCCACAGCCAGCCCTACATACAAGAAGATTATACGGAAGCACTGGCCCATCTTACAAAGTGAACCCGACTTCAAGGGCATTTTTGAGAAACCACCAATTTTTGCACACACAAGAAGCAGAAATTTCAAGGAAATTTTGTCTAAACCCACTGAAACCCACACACAACACCGTGGCACCATACCTTGCTTCAATTGCAATCACTGCAATAGTGTCATCAAAGGCAACAGTATCCAGCACCCAATGAAAGGTCACAACATTAAACTTCAAGTTGATGCTACCTGTGACTCGATGAATTTGATATATGCTTTGAAATGTCCCTGTGGAAAGCTGTATATCGGTAAAACCGAACGGAAAATTAAAACTCGCCTCAACGAGCATAAATCTAACATCAGGCTGAAAGTTGAGAAATCCAACATCGCCATGCATTTTGCTGAGACTCGGCATTCCATCGCCCAATTAAAATTCATAGTACTTGAAACCCTCACCAAACGAGAAGGGATTGACAATCATAAACTCTTGTTAAAAAGAGAACTTGAATGGATTTATCTGTTACAGACTCTGAAGCCGCATGGTCTTAATGACCGTATTGAGTATAGTTGTTACCTGTAATACTAATATTATGCATTGCTTATTATGTTACTGTTTATTCACGTAATACTACTTCTGTTTTTTGACATTGTCTCTCTGCATTCTCCCCAGTTTGCATTACCTGTACTCTATCTCCCCACATTCTAAGATGGCCGCCACCCTGCATACTTCCGAGTAGTCCTTTGTTTATGTTTACGTTTCTTCACGTCACATCACCGAGTGTTTAAACATTACGAGCACCCGCCCGTACCACACGCAGACCCCCCGACTAAGCAATGGACGGCACGCTTTGCCACCGGTATCTATGAAGTAAGTGTTCTTCGCCCACAGCGCTACAGAACCCAGCATGTCATTGCGCAGCGCGCATTCAACCAACACACGCAGTAATTTCCATTGCACTACCCAGTACCTTCACTCAGTCACTAAAACGTTAGCAAACACACCCGTTTTAGTTATTGTTGCACTTAGTCACATTAAGCACGTGTAAATCCAGGCGGTATACCCTCACTGACTCATCCCTCCCTCCCTTCCTCAACAGTGCTCTGTGACCAAAGGCGTCCCAGCCCGAAATGCATAGGAGATCAAGATTCATAGATCTGCTAGTATGGATTACAAATGAACATTTGATATGCCAAACAATATCGAATTGAACTAATTTGCTGAATAAAAGCATTTAAAAACACGCATCTTAAAAGGATTCACTTTTGCATGAATCAACTTAGTTTGATTACCCATTGGAGTGCCTACCCAGGGGATGTACTTGCAGATCTTTGCAAGACACTACTCAGCTGCAAAGTGAGCAAGGGACCCACGTCTGGGCATACCCTGCCAACTTAGGGCGAACAAAGAAATACCAAAGGGGATGATGGATGGAGCATTTGAGCAAATCACACACTCACCCCCAGTCAACTGATCTGGGTTTAATTCATCATCATTCATTAGCTCACTACACCACTCTAGTTCAGACATGGCCATATGCAAATCAGTCTGACCCTGTGCCTCATGGGAACAGTCCTGCCCGAACTTCCAAGCCATGTCTTCCCTGGACCGGAAGCAAGCTTCCTGGGACCGGTTTCGGGTTCATAACCCTCATCAGCCAGGCTATCTTGAATCCAGTGGCAAAGTGAGCAAGGGACACACGTCTGGGCATACACTGACAACTTAGGGCGAACAAAGCGATACCAAAGGGGATGATGGACGGAGCGTTTGAGCAAATCAAACACTCACCCCCAGTCAACTGATCTGGGTTTAATTTATCATCATTCTTTAGCTCACTCCACCAACCTAATTAAGACATGGCCATACGCAAATCACTCTGACCCTGTGCCTCATGGGAACAGTCCAGCCCGAACTGCCAAGCCATGTCTTCCCTGGAACGGAAGCAAGCATCCTGGGACCGGTTTCGGGTTCATAACCCTCATCAGCCGGGCTATCTTGAATACAGTGGCAAAGTGAGCAAGGGACCCACGTCTGGGCATACCCTGCCAACTTAGGGTGAACAAAGAAATACCAAAGGGGATGATGGATGGAGCATTTGAGCAAATCACACACTCACCCCCAGTCAACTGATCTGGGTTTAATTCATCATAATTCTTTATCTCACTCCACCACGCCAGTTCAGACATGGCCATATGCAAATTAATCTGACCCTGTGCCTCATGGGAACAGTCCAGCCCGAACTGCCAAGCCATGTCTTCCCTGGACCGGAAGCAAGCTTCCTGGGACCGGTTTCACGTTCATTACCCTCATCAGCCAGGCTATCTTGAATCCAGTGGCAAAGTGAGCAAGGGACACACATCTGGGCATACACTGTCAACTTAGGGCGAACAAAGCGATACCAAAGGGGATGATGGACAGAGCGTTTGAGCAAATCAAACACTCACCCCCAGTCAACTGATCTGGGTTTAATTCATCATCATTATTTAGCTCACTCCACCACCCCAGTTTAGACATGGCCATATGCAAATCAGTCTGACCCTGTGCCTCATGGGAACAGTCCAGCCCGAACTGCCAAGCCAAGTCTTCCCTGGACCGGAAACAAGCATCCTGGGACCGGTTTCGGGGTCATAACCCTCATCAGCCAGGCTATCTTGAATCCAGTGGCAAAGTGAGCAAGGGACCCACGTCTGGGCGTTACCTGCAAACTTAGGGCGAACAAAGCGATGCCAAAGGGGATGATGTATAGAGCGTTTGCGCAAATGAAACACTCACCCCCAGTCAACTGATCTGGGTTTAATTCATCATCATTCTTTAGCTCACTCAACCACTCCAGTTCAGACATGGCCATATGCAAATCAGTCTGCCACTGTGACTCATGGGAACAGTCCAGCCCGAACTGCCAAGCCAAGTCTTCCCTGGACCGTAAACAAGCATCCTGGGACCGGTTTCGGGTTCATAACCCTCATCAGCCAGGCTATCTTGAAACCAGTGGCAAAGTGAGCAAGGGACCCATGTCTGGGCATACCCTGCCAACTTAGGGCAAACAAAGCGATACCAAAGGGGATGATGGACGCAGAGTTTGAGCAAATCAAACACTCTGCCCCAGTCAACTGATCTGGGTTTAATTCATCATCATTCTTTAGCTCACTCCACCACCCCAGTTCAGACATGGCCATATGCAAATCAGTATGACCCTGTGCCTCATGGGAACAGTCCAGCCAGAAATGCCAAGCCATGTCTTCCATGGACAGGAACCAAGAATCCTGGGACTGGTTTTGGGTTCATAACCCTCATCAGCCGGGCTATCTTTATTCCAGTGGCAAAGTGAGCAAGGGCCCACGTCTGGGCATACCCTGCCAACTTAGGGCGAACAAAGCGATACCAAAGGGGATGATGGACGCAGAGTTTGAGCAAATCAAACACTCAACCCCAGTCAACTGATCTGGGTTTAATTCATCATCATTCTTTAGCTCACTCCACCACCCCAGTTCAGACATTGCCATATGCAAATCAGTCTGACCCTGTGCCTCATGGGAACAGTCCAGCCCGAACTGCCAAGCCACGTTTTCCCAGGACCGGAAACAATCATCCTGGGACCGGTTTTGGGTTCATAACCCTCATCAGCCAGGCTATCTTGAATACAGTGGCAAAGTGAGCAAGGGACCTACGTCTGGGCATACTCTGCCAACTTAGGGCAAAGAAAGCGATACCAAAGGGGATGATGGACGGAGCATTTGTGCAAATCAAACACTCAACCCCGGTCAACTGATCTGGGTTTAATTCATCATCATTCTTTAGCTCACTCCACCAACCTAGTTAAGACATGGCCATACGCAAATTACTCTGACCCTGTGCCTCATGGGAACAGTCCAGCTCGAACTGCCAAGCCATGTCTTCCCTGGAACGGAAGCAAGCATCCTGGGACCGGTTTCGGGTTCATAACCCTCATCAGCCGGGCTATCTTGAATACAGTGGCAAAGTGAGCAAGGGACCCACGTCTGGGCATACCCTGCCAACTTAGGGTGAACAAAGAAATACCAAAGGGGATGATGGATGGAGCATTTGAGCAAATCACACACTCACCCCCAGTCAACTGATCTGGGTTTAATTCATCATAATTCTTTATCTCACTCCACCACGCCAGTTCAGACATGGCCATATGCAAATTAATCTGACCCTGTGCCTCATGGGAACAGTCCAGCCCGAACTGCCAAGCCATGTCTTCCCTGGACCGGAAGCAAGCTTCCTGGGACCGGTTTCGGGTTCATTACCCTCATTAGCCAGGCTATCTTGAATCCAGTGGCAAAGTGAGCAAGGGACACACATCTGGGCATACACTGTCAACTTAGGGCGAACAAAGCGATACCAAAGGGGATGATGGACGGAGCGTTTGAGCAAATCAAACACTCACCCCCAGTCAACTGATCTGGGTTTAATTCATCATCATTATTTAGCTCACTCCACCACCCCAGTTTAGACATGGCCATATGCAAATCAGTCTGACCCTGTGCCTCATGGGAACAGTCCAGCCCGAACTGCCAAGCCAAGTCTTCCCTGGACCGGAAACAAGCATACTGGGACCGGTTTCGGGGTCATAACCCTCATCAGCCAGGCTATCTTGAATCCAGTGGCAAAGTGAGCAAGGGACCCACGTCTGGGCGTTACCTGCAAACTTAGGGCGAACAAAGCGATGCCAAAGGGGATGATGTATAGAGCGTTTGCGCAAATGAAACACTCACCCCCAGTCAACTGATCTGGGTTTAATTCATCATCATTCTTTAGCTCACTCAACCACTCCAGTTCAGACATGGCCATATGCAAATCAGTCTGACACTGTGCCTCATGGGAACAGTCCAGCCCGAACTGCCAAGCCAAGTCTTCCCTGGACCGGAAACAAGCATCCTGGGACCGGTTTCGGGTTCATAACCCTCATCAGCCAGGCTATCTTGAAACCAGTGGCAAAGTGAGCAAGGGACCCACGTCTGGGCATACCCTGCCAACTTAGGGCAAACAAAGCGATACCAAAGGGGATGATGGACGCAGAGTTTGAGCAAATCAAACACTCTGCCCCAGTCAACTGATCTGGGTTTAATTCATCATCATTCTTTAGCTCACTCCACCACCCCAGTTCAGACATGGCCATATGCAAATCAGTATGACCCTGTGCCTCATGGGAACAGTCCAGCCAGAAATGCCAAGCCATGTCTTCCATGGACAGGAACCAAGAATCCTGGGACTGGTTTTGGGTTCATAACCCTCATCAGCCGGGCTATCTTTATTCCAGTGGCAAAGTGAGCAAGGGCCCACGTCTGGGCATACCCTGCCAACTTAGGGCGAACAAAGCGATACCAAAGGGGATGATGGACGCAGAGTTTGAGCAAATCAAACACTCAACCCCAGTCAACTGATCTGGGTTTAATTCATCATCATTCTTTAGCTCACTCCACCACCCCAGTTCAGACATTGCCATATGCAAATCGGTCTGACCCTGTGCCTCATGGGAACAGTCCAGCCCGAACTGCCAAGCCATCTCTTCCCTGGACCGGAAAAATCATCCTGGGACCGGGTTCGGGTTCATAACCCTCTTCAGCCAGGCTATCTTGAATCCAGTGGCAAAGGGAGCAAGGGACCCACGTCTGGGCATACCCTGCCAACTTAGGGTGAACAAAGAAATACCAAAGGGGATGATGGATGGAGCTTTGAGCAAATCAAACACTCACCCCCAGTCAACTGATCTGGGTTTAATTCATCATAATTCTTTATCTCACTCCACCACGCCAGTTCAGACATGGCCATATGCAAATCAGGCTGACCCTGTGCCTCATGGGAACAGTCCAGCCCGATCTTCCAAACCATGTCTTCCCTGGACCGGAAGCAAGCATCCTGGGACCGGTTTCGGGTTCATTACCCTCCTGAGCCAGGCCCTCTTGAATCCATTGGCAAAGTGAGCAAGGGACCCACGTCTGGGAATACCCTGCCAACTTAGGACGAACAAAGCGATACCAAAGGGGATGATGGACGGAGCGTTTGAGCAAATCAAACACTCACCCCCAGTCAACTTATCTGGGTTTAATTCATCATCATTCTTTAGCTCACTCCACCACCCCGGTTCAGACATGGCCATTTGCAAATCAGTCTGACCCTGTGCCTCATGGAAACAGTCCAGCCCGAACTGCCAAGCCATGTCTTCCCTAGACCGGAAGCAAGCATCCTGGGACCGGTTTCAGGTTCATAACCCTCATCAGCCCCCTCATCAGCCTGGCTATCTTGAATCCAGTGGCAAAGTGAGCAAGGTACCCACGTCTGGGCATACCTTGCCAACTAAGGGAGAACAAAGCGATACCAAAGGGGATGATGGACGGAGTGTTTGAGGAAATCAAACACTTACCCCAGTCAACTGATCTGGGTTTAATTCATCATCATTCTTTAGCTCACTCAACCACCCCAGTTCAGACATGGCCATATGCAAATCAGTCTGACCCTGTGCCTCATGGGAACAGTCAAGCCTGAACTGCCAAGTCATGTCTTCCCTGGAATGGGAGCAAGCATCCTGGGACCGTTTTCGGGTTCATAACCCTCATCAGCCAGGCTATCTTGAATCCAGTGGCCAAGTGAGCAAGGGACACACATCTGGGCATACACTGCCAACTTAGGGCGAACAAAGCGATACCAAAGGGGATGATGGACGGAGCGTTTGAGCAAATCAAACACTCACCCCCAGTCAACTGATCTGGGTTTAATTCATCATCATTCTTTAGCTCACTCTACCACCCCAGTTCAGACATGGCCATATGCAAATCAGTCTGACCCTGTGCCTCATGGAGCAGTCCAGCCCGAACTGCCAAGCCACGTTTTCCCAGGACAGGAAACAATCATCCTGGGACCAGTTTCGGGTTCATAACCCTCATCAGCCAGGCTATCTTGAATCCAGTGGCCAAGTGAGCAAGGGACACACATCTGGGCATACACTGCCAACTTAGGGCGAACAAAGCGATACCAAAGGGGATGATGGACGGAGCATTTGAGCAAATCAAACACTCTCCCCCAGTCAACTGATCTGGGTTTAATTCATCATCATTCTTTTGCTCACTCCACCAACCTAGTTCAGACATGGCCATATGCAAATCAGTCTGACCCTGTGCCTCATGGGAACATTCCAGCCTGAACTGCCAAGCCATGTCTTACCTGGAATGGAAACAAGCATCCTGGGACCGGTCTCGGGTACCTAACCCTCATCAGCCAGGCTATCTTGAATCCAGTGGCAAAGTGAGCAATGGACCCACGTCTGGGCATACCCTGCCAACTTAGGGCGAGCAAAGCGATACCAAAGGGGATGCGGCGGAGCGTTTGAGCAAATCAAACACTCACCCTCAGTCAACTGATCTGGGTTTAATTCATCATCATTCTTTAGCTCACTCCACCACCCCGGTTCAGACATGGCCACATGCAAATCAGTCTGACCCTGTACCTCATAACAACAGTCCAGCCCGAACTGCCAAGCCATGTCTTCCCTGGACCGGAAACAAGTATCCTGGAACGTGTTTCGGGTTCATAACCATCATCAGCCAGGCTCTCTTGAATCCAGTGGCAAAGTGAGCAAGGGACCCACGTCTGGGCATACCCTGCCAAATTAGGGTGAACAAAGCGATACCAAATGGGATGGTGGACGGAGCGTTTGAGCAAATCAATCACTCACCCCCAGTCAACTGATCTATGTTTAATTCATCATCATTCTTTAGCTCACTCCACCACCCCAGTTCAGACATGGCCATATGCAAATCGGTCTGACCCTGTGCCTCATGGGAACAGTCCAGCCCGAACTGTCAAGCCATGTCTTCCCTGGACCTGAAAAATCATCTTGGGACTGGGTTCGGGTTCCTAACCCTCATCAGCCAGGCAATCTTGAATCCAGTGGCAAAGTGAGCAAGGGACACACATCTGGGCATACACTGTCAACTTAGGGCGAACAAAGCGATACCAAAGGGGATGATGGACGGAGCGTTTGAGCAAATCAAACACTCACCCCCAGTCAACTGATCTGGGTTTAATTCATCATCATTATTTAGCTCACTCCACCACCCCAGTTCAGACATGGCCATATGCAAATCAGTATGACCCTGTGCCTCATGGGAACAGTCCAGTCAGAAATGCCAAGCCATGTCTTCCCTGGACCGGAACCAAGCAACCTGGGACTGGGTTCGGGTTCATCACCCTCATCAGCCGGGCTATCTTGATTCCAGTAGCAAAGTGAACAAGGGCCCACGTCTGGGCATACCCTGCCAACTTAGGGCGAACAAAGCAATACCAAAGGGGATGATGGACGCAGAGTTTGAGCAAATCAAACACTCAACCCCAGTCAACTGATCTGGGTTTAATTCATCATGATTCTTTAGCTCACTCCACCACGCCAGTTCAGACATGGCCATATGCAAATCGGTCTGACCCTGTGCCTCATGGGAACAGTCCAGCCCGAACTGTCAAGCCATGTCTTCCCTGGACCTGAAAAATCATCCTGGGACCGGGTTCGGGTTCCTAACCCTCATCAGCCAGGCTATCTTGAATACAGTGGCAAAGTGAGCAAGGGAGCTACGTCTGGGCATACCCTGCCAACTTAGGGCAAAGAAAGCGATACCAAAGGGGATGATGGACGGAGCATTTGCGCAAATCAAACACTCACCCCAGGTCAACTGATCTGGGTTTAATTCATCATCATTCTTTAGCTCACTCCACCAACCTAGTTCAGACATGGCCATACGCAAGTCAGTCTGACCCTGTGCCTCATGGAAACAGTCCTGCACGAACTGCCAAGCCATGTCTTCCCTGGAACGGAAGCAAGCATCCTGGGACCGGTTTCATGTTCATAACCCTCATCAGCCAGGCTATCTTGAATCCAGTGGCAAAGTGAGCAAGGGACCCACGTCTGGGCATACCCTGCCAAATTAGGGTGAACAAAGCGATACCAAACGGGATGGTGGAAGGAGCGTTTGAGCAAATCACACACTAACCTCCAGTCAACTGATCTGGGTTTAATTCATCATCATTCTTTAGCTCACTCAACCACTCCAGTTCAGACATGGCCATATGCAAATTAGTCTGACCCTGTGCCTCATGGGAACAGTCCAGCCCCAACTGCCAAGCCATGTCTTCCCTGGAATGGAAGCAAGCATCCTGGGGCTGGTTTCGGGTTCATAACCCTCACCAGCCAGGCTATCTTGAATCCAGTGGCCAAGTGAGCAAGGGACACACATCTGGGCATACACTGCCAACTTAGGGCGAATAAAGCGATACCAAAATGGATGATGGACGGAGCGTTTGAGCAAATCAAACTCTCACCCCCAGTCAACTGATCTGGGTTTAATTCATCATCATTCTTTAGCTCACTCCGCCACCCCAGTTCAGACATGGCCATATGCAAATCAGTCTGACCCTGTGCCTCATGGGAACAGTCCAGCCCGAACTGCCAAGCCACGTTTTCACAGGACCGGAAACAATCATCCTGGGACCAGTTTCGGGTTCATAACCCTCATCAGCCAGGCTATCTTGTATACAGTGCAAAGTGAGCAAAGGACCCACGTCTGGGTATACCCTGCCAACTTAGGGCAAACAAAGCAATACCAAAGGGGATGATGGACGAAGCATTTGAGCAAATCAAACACTCTGCCCCAGTCAACTGATCAGGGTTTAATTCATCATCATTCTTTAGCTCACTCCACCACCCCAGTTCAGACACGGCCATATGCAAATCAGTCTGACCCTGTGCCTCAGTCCAGCCCGAACTGCCAAGCCACATTTTCCCAGGACCGGAAACAATCATCCTGGGACCGGTTTTGGGTTCATAACCCTCATCAACCAGGCTATCTTGAATACAGTGGCAAAGTGAGCAAGGAACCTACGTCTGGGCATACTCTGCCAACTTAGGGCAAAGAAAGCGATACCAAAGGGGATGATGGACGGAGCATTTGTGCAAATCAAACACTCAACCCCGGTCAACTGATCTGGGTTTAATTCATCATCATTCTTTAGCGCACTCCACCAACCTAGTTAAGACATGGCCATACGCAAATCACTCTGACCCTGTGCCTCATGGGAACAGTCCAGCCTGAACTGCCAAGCCATGTCTTCCCTGGAACGGAAGCAAGCATCCTGGGACCGGTTTCAGGTTCATAACCCTCATCAGCCGGGCTATCTTGAATCCAGTGGCAAAGTGAGCAAGGGAATACAGAAAGAGGCGTGGGTGGTGCACTGCAAAGCTAGGTGAAAGGTATTTTCGTTCAATAAGGTCTGGGTGCGCAATCAGGGTGGTGTTATCCGTCCTAACACCATCAATGAACAGCTGAGTAGTGTCTTGCAAAGATCTGCAAGTACATCCCCTGGGTAGGCACTCCAATGGGTAATCAAACTAAGTTGATTCATGCAAAAGTGAATCCTTTTAAGATGCGTGTTTTTAAATGCTTTTATTCAGCAAATTAGTTCAATTCGATATTGTTTGGCATATCAAATGTTCATTTGTAATCCATACTAGCAGATCTATGAATCTTGATCTCCTATGCATTTCGGGCTGGGACGCCCTTGGTCACGGAGCACTGTTGAGGAAGGGAGGGAGGGATGAGTCAGTGAGGGTATACCGCCTGGATTTACACGTGCTTAATGTGACTAAGTGCAACAATAACTAAAACGGGTGTGTTTGCTAACGTTTTAGTGACTGAGTGAAGGTACTGGGTAGTGCAATGGAAATTACTGCGTGTGTTGGTTGAATGCGCGCTGCGCAATGACATGCTGGGTTCTGTAGCGCTGTGGGCGAAGAACACTTACTTCATAGATACCGGTGGCAAAGCGTGCCGTCCATTGCTTAGTCGGGGGGTCTGCGTGTGGTACGGGCGGGTGCTCGTAATGTTTAAACACTCGGTGATGTGACGTGAAGAAACGTAAACATAAACAAAGGACTACTCGGTGGTTTAGCACGCACTTCAAGCACAATGCAATTCGAGGAAATTAGTAAAAGCACCGAAGCGAGAGCCCATACATTAGCATATGATGAAACTGAGAGACAACGAATATATTCACTGATTGAGGAAGACATCACCCCTGCTCCTACCAGTCGTAACAAGGAGCAATGCATTAAACAGTTGTTATACCTATCCAAGCGTCATATCAACCAAAAGCTCCACGCGAGCACATTACTGAGATACCACCGGGCACTCAGAATCCCACGTGGATTGCGCATAGCATTGAAGCCTTCCCTTTGCAAAAATTCGAAACCTTTCCTAGAAAAATGGAATGGAATATTGAATAAGTGCAGCCTGGACTTAATACTCTTGATAGTGGAGGAACTAGCCGGCATTCTAAAAGAGTTGGAAATAGAGATGAAAGAAATTGACAATGAAATGAAAAATCTTCTCACATCCGAGGAACTATCGTCTACCTTAGAAGACATCAAAGGCATTCTGGACAAACACCAAAAAGACATCAATGAACGCAAAATTAGAAAGTTCCGACGGGACACGCTTGATTACAAGCTTGATGAGGTTTACTCCTGGGCCGACGTGTACGCCCAAAGGCGACGCAACAAACCCTTTAATGCTCAAACTGACACATCATCCTCTGACTCCGATACCACTAGCCGCACTTCAAGAAAATCCACCACTGGCCCAAGACCAGCACTAAGTTCTGAAAGAGCTAGCACCTCAACCACTAGTCATGAGCAAACATCGACGAGTCATTTTTTAGAGGTGGACACCACCGAACTCGAAGACTCAGGCGCAGCCAGGCCAAAAGACAAAGAAAAAAGCCCACCCAACACCCGAAGCATGGTAGCCAAAAAGGACTTGAAACCAAAAAAGACAGTCTAGTGATTAACATCTCTGACATACAAATCTCGAGCCATGAAATGAACCTGCTTGAACGAGATACCTCGTTCATTCCAACCACTGTGACTAATTTGCTTGAACTAGAGGTCAGTACCTTTAAGTTCACAAGGAAATTAAGACTTAGACATTTCTTTGACAATGTCTTACCAGTAACAAACACCACAACTAGCACAAGAGAGGATGAGCTTAAAGGCTTAAGACCCCCCAGCACCTACCAGGCTCCATGTAGTCATAAATGTATTGATTTATTTTAAACACTAGTACGCAACGATCTACAGACGATCAATTACAAAGCACCAAGGAGAGCATTCAACCTTACCAACAAGGATCGTGACACACTTAAAGCACTGGCCAACAACCCCAAAATAAAATGTACCAAGGCCGACAAGGGAGGTGCATTAGTAATTATGAACTCAAGTATGTACACACAAAAACTATGGGAACATATACAAGACACGGAGACCTATCAGGCACTGGACAATAATCCCACCATTGAGTTCCAGATTCTACTTAAAGAAATCATTAATCGAGCCCATGAAGCTGGTACAATTGAAGACCGAACTAAAAATTACTTGATAACAGAACATCCAAGAAGTCCAACGATCCACATGTGTCCCAAAATACACAAGAATCTTACAGACCCACCCTGTAGACCAATAGTGTCAACAAAAGGATCCATACATGAGAATACAGGCAAATTTCTCGACAAGTACCTCCAACCTCTCATCGTTAACACAGCTAGTTATATCAAAGACACTACAGACTTCCTTGTGAAACTATCATCCATCCAAGTCAATAATATGCCACCACTGATCTTATGCACTGCAGACGTGAGTTCTCTCTATACATCTATACCTCACCTTGGAGGCATTGAAGCCATCGAACAAATTTTGCTTAACAGTGAGATAAAGACATACATGCAGGCCTTCCTCATGGAACTGATGATATTTATTCTCTATCACAGTTACTTCAAGCTAGACAATCAATGGTTTTTACAGCTATCCGGAATGGCGATGGGAAATTGTGCTGCCCCAACGTACGCAAATGTGTACATGGAGAACTTTGAAAAACAGTACATATATACCAACTCTAAGTTCAAAGATTATGCCAAAATGTACGTCAGATATACAGATGACCTGTTTTTCATGTGGTCCAACACCAAAGAGTCTCTTCAGGATCTGTTAACAGAAATCAACAGCAAAGATCCAAGAATAAAACTAACATGGCACATAAGTGACACAGATATCTCCTTCCTTGACGTGAATATCAAGATCACACCAGAGGGATTCATTACCGATTTACACAGAAAAAACACAGACAGAAACAATACCTTACATTTTTCCAGCTTCCACCAAGGGTCCCTGAAGCAACACCTGCCATATTCGCAAATGTTGCGTGTTAAACGCATCGTTTCAGACGAACAGACATACATCATGCGCATTAATGAGATGCGTGAACGATTCCGTGCTAGAGGATATCCTGAACATACTCTGAATGAAGCACAATCTAGAGTTGCTCTCATCACCAGAGAAGATAGCCTTTTGAAAAGCAATAGAGTGCAAGAACAACGTATGGTGATAGTATCCAAATACTCCACAGCCAGCCCTACATACAAGAAGATTATACGGAAGCACTGGCCCATCTTACAAAGTGAACCCGACTTCAAGGGCATTTTTGAGAAACCACCAATTTTTGCACACACAAGAAGCAGAAATTTCAAGGAAATTTTGTCTAAACCCACTGAAACCCACACACAACACCGTGGCACCATACCTTGCTTCAATTGCAATCACTGCAATAGTGTCATCAAAGGCAACAGTATCCAGCACCCAATGAAAGGTCACAACATTAAACTTCAAGTTGATGCTACCTGTGACTCGATGAATTTGATATATGCTTTGAAATGTCCCTGTGGAAAGCTGTATATCGGTAAAACCGAACGGAAAATTAAAACTCGCCTCAACGAGCATAAATCTAACATCAGGCTGAAAGTTGAGAAATCCAACATCGCCATGCATTTTGCTGAGGCTCGGCATTCCATCGCCCAATTAAAATTCATAGTACTTGAAACCCTCACCAAACGAGAAGGGATTGACAATCATAAACTCTTGTTAAAAAGAGAACTTGAATGGATTTATCTGTTACAGACTCTGAAGCCGCATGGTCTTAATGACCGTATTGAGTATAGTTGTTACCTGTAATACTAATATGATGCATTGCTTATTATGTTACTGTTTATTCACGTAATACTACTTCTGTTTTTTGACATTGTCTCTCTGCATTCTCCCCAGTTTGCATTACCTGTACTCTATCTCCCCACATTCTAAGATGGCCGCCACCCTGCATACTTCCGAGTAGTCCTTTGTTTATGTTTACGTTTCTTCACGTCACATCACCGAGTGTTTAAACATTACGAGCACCCGCCCGTACCACACGCAGACCCCCCGACTAAGCAATGGACGGCACGCTTTGCCACCGGTATCTATGAAGTAAGTGTTCTTCGCCCACAGCGCTACAGAACCCAGCATGTCATTGCGCAGCGCGCATTCAACCAACACACGCAGTAATTTCCATTGCACTACCCAGTACCTTCACTCAGTCACTAAAACGTTAGCAAACACACCCGTTTTAGTTATTGTTGCACTTAGTCACATTAAGCACGTGTAAATCCAGGCGGTATACCCTCACTGACTCATCCCTCCCTCCCTTCCTCAACAGTGCTCCGTGACCAAGGGCGTCCCAGCCCGAAATGCATAGGAGATCAAGATTCATAGATCTGCTAGTATGGATTACAAATGAACATTTGATATGCCAAACAATATCGAATTGAACTAATTTGCTGAATAAAAGCATTTAAAAACACGCATCTTAAAAGGATTCACTTTTGCATGAATCAACTTAGTTTGATTACCCATTGGAGTGCCTACCCAGGGGATGTACTTGCAGATCTTTGCAAGACACTACTCAGCTGCAAAGTGAGCAAGGGACCCACGTCTGGGCATACCCTGCCAACTTAGGGCGAACAAAGAAATACCAAAGGGGATGATGGATGGAGCATTTGAGCAAATCACACACTCACCCCCAGTCAACTGATCTGGGTTTAATTCATCATCATTCATTAGCTCACTACACCACTCTAGTTCAGACATGGCCATATGCAAATCAGTCTGACCCTGTGCCTCATGGGAACAGTCCTGCCCGAACTACCAAGTCATGTCTTCCCTGGACCGGAAGCAAGCTTCCTGGGACCGGTTTCGGGTTCATAACCCTCATCAGCCAGGCTATCTTGAATCCAGTGGCAAAGTGAGCAAGGGACACACGTCTGGGCATACACTGACAACTTAGGGCGAACAAAGTGATACCAAAGGGGATGATGGACGGAGCGTTTGAGCAAATCAAACACTCACCCCCAGTCAACTGATCTGGGTTTAATTTATCATCATTCTTTAGCTCACTCCACCAACCTAGTTAAGACATGGCCATACGCAAATCACTCTGACCCTGTGCCTCATGGGAACAGTCCAGCCCGAACTGCCAAGCCATGTCTTCCCTGGAACGGAAGCAAGCATCCTGGGACCGGTTTCGGGTTCATAACCCTCATCAGCCGGGCTATCTTGAATACAGTGGCAAAGTGAGCAAGGGACCCACGTCTGGGCATACCCTGCCAACTTAGGGTGAACAAAGAAATACCAAAGGGGATGATGGATGGAGCATTTGAGCAAATCACACACTCACCCCCAGTCAACTGATCTGGGTTTAATTCATCATAATTCTTTATCTCACTCCACCACGCCAGTTCAGACATGGCCATATGCAAATTAATCTGACCCTGTGCCTCATGGGAACAGTCCAGCCCAAACTGCCAAGCCATGTCTTCCCTGGACCGGAAGCAAGCTTCCTGGGACTGGTTTCACGTTCATTACCCTCATCAGCCAGGCTATCTTGAATCCAGTGGCAAAGTGAGCAAGGGACACACATCTGGGCATACACTGTCAACTTAGGGCGAACAAAGCGATACCAAAGGGGATGATGGACAGAGCGTTTGAGCAAATCAAACACTCACCCCCAGTCAACTGATCTGGGTTTAATTCATCATCATTATTTAGCTCACTCCACCACCCCAGTTTAGACATGGCCATATGCAAATCAGTCTGACCCTGTGCCTCATGGGAACAGTCCAACCCGAACTGCCAAGCCAAGTCTTCCCTGGACCGGAAACAAGCATCCTGGGACCGGTTTCGGGGTCATAACCCTCATCAGCCAGGCTATCTTGAATCCAGTGGCAAAGTGAGCAAGGGACCCACGTCTGGGCGTTACCTGCAAACTTAGGGCGAACAAAGCGATGCCAAAGGGGATGATGTATAGAGCGTTTGCGCAAATGAAACACTCACCCCCAGTCAACTGATCTGGGTTTAATTCATCATCATTCTTTAGCTCACTCAACCACTCCAGTTCAGACATGGCCATATGCAAATCAGTCTGCCACTGTGACTCATGGGAACAGTCCAGCCCGAACTGCCAAGCCAAGTCTTCCCTGGACCGGAAACAAGCATCCTGGGACCGGTTTCGGGTTCATAACCCTCATCAGCCAGGCTATCTTGAAACCAGTGGCAAAGTGAGCAAGGGACCCACGTCTGGGCATACCCTGCCAACTTAGGGCAAACAAAGCGATACCAAAGGGGATGATGGACGCAGAGTTTGAGCAAATCAAACACTCTGCCCCAGTCAACTGATCTGGGTTTAATTCATCATCATTCTTTAGCTCACTCCACCACCCCAGTTCAGACATGGCCATATGCAAATCAGTATGACCCTGTGCCTCATGGGAACAGTCCAGCCAGAAATGCCGAGCCATGTCTTCCATGGACAGGAACCAAGAATCCTGGGACTGGTTTTGGGTTCATAACCCTCATCAGCCGGGCTATCTTTATTCCAGTGGCAAAGTGAGCAAGGGCCCACATCTGGGCATAGCCTGCCAACTTAGGGCGAACAAAGCGATACCAAAGGGGATGATGGACGCAGAGTTTGAGCAAATCAAACACTCAACCCCAGTCAACTGATCTGGGTTTAATTCATCATCATTCTTTAGCTCACTCCACCACCCCAGTTCAGACATTGCCATATGCAAATCAGTCTGACCCTGTGCCTCATGGGAACAGTCCAGCCCGAACTGCCAAGCCACGTTTTCCCAGGACCGGAAACAATCATCCTGGGACCGGTTTTGGGTTCATAACCCTCATCAGCCAGGCTATCTTGAATACAGTGGCAAAGTGAGCAAGGGACCTACGTCTGGGCATACTCTGCCAACTTAGGGCAAAGAAAGCGATACCAAAGGGGATGATGGACGGAGCATTTGTGCAAATCAAACACTCAACCCCGGTCAACTGATCTGGGTTTAATTCATCATCATTCTTTAGCTCACTCCACCAACCTAGTTAAGACATGGCCATACGCAAATCACTCTGACCCTGTGCCTCATGGGAACAGTCCAGCCCGAACTGCCAAGCCATGTCTTCCCTGGAACGGAAGCAAGCATCCTGGGACCGGTTTCGGGTTCATAACCCTCATCAGCCGGGCTATCTTGAATACAGTGGCAAAGTGAGCAAGGGACCCACGTCTGGGCATACCCTGCCAACTTAGGGTGAACAAAGAAATACCAAAGGGGATGATGGATGGAGCATTTGAGCAAATCACACACTCACCCCCAGTCAACTGATCTGGGTTTAATTCATCATAATTCTTTATCTCACTCCACCACGCCAGTTCAGACATGGCCATATGCAAATTAATCTGACCCTGTGCCTCATGGGAACAGTCCAGCCCGAACTGCCAAGCCATGTCTTCCCTGGACCGGAAGCAAGCTTCCTGGGACCGGTTTCGGGTTCATTACCCTCATTAGCCAGGCTATCTTGAATCCAGTGGCAAAGTGAGCAAGGGACACACATCTGGGCATACACTGTCAACTTAGGGCGAACAAAGCGATACCAAAGGGGATGATGGACGGAGCGTTTGAGCAAATCAAACACTCACCCCCAGTCAACTGATCTGGGTTTAATTCATCATCATTATTTAGCTCACTCCACCACCCCAGTTTAGACATGGCCATATGCAAATCAGTCTGACCCTGTGCCTCATGGGAACAGTCCAGCCAGAACTGCCAAGCCAAGTCTTCCCTGGACCGGAAACAAGCATACTGGGACCGGTTTCGGGGTCATAACCCTCATCAGCCAGGCTATCTTGAATCCAGTGGCAAAGTGAGCAAGGGACCCACGTCTGGGCGTTACCTGCAAACTTAGGGCGAACAAAGCGATGCCAAAGGGGATGATGTATAGAGCGTTTGCGCAAATGAAACACTCACCCCCAGTCAACTGATCTGGGTTTAATTCATCATCATTCTTTAGCTCACTCAACCACTCCAGTTCAGACATGGCCATATGCAAATCAGTCTGACACTGTGCCTCATGGGAACAGTCCAGCCCGAACTGCCAAGCCAAGTCTTCCCTGGACCGGAAACAAGCATCCTGGGACCGGTTTCGGGTTCATAACCCTCATCAGCCAGGCTATCTTGAAACCAGTGGCAAAGTGAGCAAGGGACCCACGTCTGGGCATACCCTGCCAACTTAGGGCAAACAAAGCGATACCAAAGGGGATGATGGACGCAGAGTTTGAGCAAATCAAACACTCTGCCCCAGTCAACTGATCTGGGTTTAATTCATCATCATTCTTTAGCTCACTCCACCACCCCAGTTCAGACATGGCCATATGCAAATCAGTATGACCCTCTGCCTCATGGGAACAGTCCAGCCAGAAATGCCACGCCATGTCTTCCATGGACAGGAACCAAGAATCCTGGGACTGGTTTTGGGTTCATAACCCTCATCAGCCGGGCTATCTTTATTCCAGTGGCAAAGTGAGCAAGGGCCCACGTCTGGGCATACCCTGCCAACTTAGGGCGAACAAAGCGATACCAAAGGGGATGATGGACGCAGAGTTTGAGCAAATCAAACACTCAACCCCAGACAACTGATCTGGGTTTAATTCATCATCATTCTTTAGCTCACTCCACCACCCCAGTTCAGACATTGCCATATGCAAATCGGTCTGACCCTGTGCCTCATGGGAACAGTCCAGCCCGAACTGCCAAGCCATCTCTTCCCTGGACCGGAAAAATCATCCTGGGACCGGGTTCGGGTTCATAACCCTCTTCAGCCAGGCTATCTTGAATCCAGTGGCAAAGGGAGCAAGGGACCCACATCTGGGCATACCCTGCCAACTTAGGGTGAACAAAGAAATACCAAAGGGGATGATGGATGGAGCTTTGAGCAAATCAAACACTCACCCCCAGTCAACTGATCTGGGTTTAATTCATCATAATTCTTTATCTCACTCCACCACGCCAGTTCAGACATGGCCATATGCAAATCAGGCTGACCCTGTGCCTCATGGGAACAGTCCAGCCCGATCTTCCAAACCATGTCTTCCCTGGACCGGAAGCAAGCATCCTGGGACCGGTTTCGGGTTCATTACCCTCCTGAGCCAGGCCCTCTTGAATCCATTGGCAAAGTGAGCAAGGGACCCACGTCTGGGAATACCCTGCCAACTTAGGACGAACAAAGCGATACCAAAGGGGATGATGGACGGAGCGTTTGAGCAAATCAAACACTCACCCCCAGTCAACTTATCTGGGTTTAATTCATCATCATTCTTTAGCTCACTCCACCACCCCGGTTCAGACATGGCCATTTGCAAATCAGTCTGACCCTGTGCCTCATGGAAACAGTCCAGCCCGAACTGCCAAGCCATGTCTTCCCTAGACCGGAAGCAAGCATCCTGGGACCGGTTTCAGGTTCATATCCCTCATCAGCCCCCTCATCAGCCTGGCTATCTTGAATCCAGTGGCAAAGTGAGCAAGGTACCCACGTCTGGGCATACCCTGCCAACTAAGGGAGAACAAAGCGATACCAAAGGGGATGATGGACGGAGTGTTTGAGGAAATCAAACACTTACCCCAGTCAACTGATCTGGGTTTAATTCATCATCATTCTTTAGCTCACTCAACCACCCCAGTTCAGAAATGGCCATATGCAAATCAGTCTGACCCTGTGCCTCATGGGAACAGTCAAGCCTGAACTGCCAAGTCATGTCTTCCCTGGAATGGGAGCAAGCATCCTGGGACCGTTTTCGGGTTCATAACCCTCATCAGCCAGGCTATCTTGAATCCAGTGGCCAAGTGAGCAAGGGACACACATCTGGGCATACACTGCCAACTTAGGGCGAACAAAGCGATACCAAAGGGGATGATGGACGGAGCGTTTGAGCAAATCAAACACTCACCCCCAGTCAACTGATCTGGGTTTAATTCATCATCATTCTTTAGCTCACTCTACCACCCCAGTTCAGACATGGCCATATGCAAATCAGTCTGACCCTGTGCCTCATGGAGCAGTCCAGCCCGAACTGCCAAGCCACGTTTTCCCAGGACAGGAAACAATCATCCTGGGACCAGTTTCGGGTTCATAACCCTCATCAGCCAGGCTATCTTGAATCCAGTGGCCAAGTGAGCAAGGGACACACATCTGGGCATACACTGCCAACTTAGGGCGAACAAAGCGATACCAAAGGGGATGATGGACGGAGCATTTGAGCAAATCAAACACTCTCCCCCAGTCAACTGATCTGGGTTTAATTCATCATCATTCTTTTGCTCACTCCACCAACCTAGTTCAGACATGGCCATATGCAAATCAGTCTGACCCTGTGCCTCATGGGAACATTCCAGCCTGAACTGCCAAGCCATGTCTTACCTGGAATGGAAACAAGCATCCTGGGACCGGTCTCGGGTTCCTAACCCTCATCAGCCAGGCTATCTTGAATACAGTGGCAAAGTGAGCAAGGGACCTACGTCTGGGCATACTCTGCCAACTTAGGGCAAAGAAAGCGATACCAAAGGGGATGATGGACGGAGCATTTGTGCAAATCAAACACTCAACCCCGGTCAACTGATCTGGGTTTAATTCATCATCATTCTTTAGCTCACTCCACCAACCTAGTTAAGACATGGCCATACGCAAATCACTCTGACCCTGTGCCTCATGGGAACAGTCCAGCCCGAACTGCCAAGCCATGTCTTCCCTGGAACGGAAGCAAGCATCCTGGGACCGGTTTCGGGTTCATAACCCTCATCAGCCGGGCTATCTTGAATACAGTGGCAAAGTGAGCAAGGGACCCACGTCTGGGCATACCCTGCCAACTTAGGGTGAACAAAGAAATACCAAAGGGGATGATGGATGGAGCATTTGAGCAAATCACACACTCACCCCCAGTCAACTGATCTGGGTTTAATTCATCATAATTCTTTATCTCACTCCACCACGCCAGTTCAGACATGGCCATATGCAAATTAATCTGACCCTGTGCCTCATGGGAACAGTCCAGCCCGAACTGCCAAGCCATGTCTTCCCTGGACCGGAAGCAAGCTTCCTGGGACCGGTTTCGGGTTCATTACCCTCATTAGCCAGGCTATCTTGAATCCAGTGGCAAAGTGAGCAAGGGACACACATCTGGGCATACACTGTCAACTTAGGGCGAACAAAGCGATACCAAAGGGGATGATGGACGGAGCGTTTGAGCAAATCAAACACTCACCCCCAGTCAACTGATCTGGGTTTAATTCATCATCATTATTTAGCTCACTCCACCACCCCAGTTTAGACATGGCCATATGCAAATCAGTCTGACCCTGTGCCTCATGGGAACAGTCCAGCCCGAACTGCCAAGCCAAGTCTTCCCTGGACCGGAAACAAGCATACTGGGACCGGTTTCGGGGTCATAACCCTCATCAGCCAGGCTATCTTGAAACCAGTGGCAAAGTGAGCAAGGGACCCACGTCTGGGCATACCCTGCCAACTTAGGGCAAACAAAGCGATACCAAAGGGGATGATGGACGCAGAGTTTGAGCAAATCAAACACTCTGCCCCAGTCAACTGATCTGGGTTTAATTCATCATCATTCTTTAGCTCACTCCACCACCCCAGTTCAGACATGGCCATATGCAAATCAGTATGACCCTGTGCCTCATGGGAACAGTCCAGCCAGAAATGCCACGCCATGTCTTCCATGGACAGGAACCAAGAATCCTGGGACTGGTTTTGGGTTCATAACCCTCATCAGCCGGGCTATCTTTATTCCAGTGGCAAAGTGAGCAAGGGCCCACGTCTGGGCATACCCTGCCAACTTAGGGCGAACAAAGCGATACCAAAGGGGATGATGGACGCAGAGTTTGAGCAAATCAAACACTCAACCCCAGTCAACTGATCTGGGTTTAATTCATCATCATTCTTTAGCTCACTCCACCACCCCAGTTCAGACATTGCCATATGCAAATCGGTCTGACCCTGTGCCTCATGGGAACAGTCCAGCCCGAACTGCCAAGCCATCTCTTCCCTGGACCGGAAAAATCATCCTGGGACCGGGTTCGGGTTCATAACCCTCTTCAGCCAGGCTATCTTGAATCCAGTGGCAAAGGGAGCAAGGGACCCACGTCTGGGCATACCCTGCCAACTTAGGGTGAACAAAGAAATACCAAAGGGGATGATGGATGGAGCTTTGAGCAAATCAAACACTCACCCGCAGTCAACTGATCTGGGTTTAATTCATCATAATTCTTTATCTCACTCCACCACGCCAGTTCAGACATGGCCATATGCAAATCAGGCTGACCCTGTGCCTCATGGGAACAGTCCAGCCCGATCTTCCAAACCATGTCTTCCCTGGACCGGAAGCAAGCATCCTGGGACCGGTTTCGGGTTCATTACCCTCCTGAGCCAGGCCCTCTTGAATCCATTGGCAAAGTGAGCAAGGGACCCACGTCTGGGAATACCCTGCCAACTTAGGACGAACAAAGCGATACCAAAGGGGATGATGGACGGAGCGTTTGAGCAAATCAAACACTCACCCCCAGTCAACTTATCTGGGTTTAATTCATCACCATTCTTTAGCTCACTCCACCACCCCGGTTCAGACATGGCCATTTGCAAATCAGTCTGACCCTGTGCCTCATGGGAACAGTCAAGCCTGAACTGCCAAGTCATGTCTTCCCCGGAATGGGAGCAAGCATCCTGGGACCGTTTTCGGGTTCATAACCCTCATCAGCCAGGCTATCTTGAATCCAGTGGCCAAGTGAGCAAGGGACACACATCTGGGCATACACTGCCAACTTAGGGCGAACAAAGCGATACCAAAGGGGATGATGGACGGAGCGTTTGAGCAAATCAAACACTCACCCCCAGTCAACTGATCTGGGTTTAATTCATCATCATTCTTTAGCTCACTCTACCACCCCAGTTCAGACATGGCCATATGCAAATCAGTCTGACCCTGTGCCTCATGGAGCAGTCCAGCCCGAACTGCCAAGCCACGTTTTCCCAGGACAGGAAACAATCATCCTGGGACCAGTTTCGGGTTCATAACCCTCATCAGCCAGGCTATCTTGAATCCAGTGGCCAAGTGAGCAAGGGACACACATCTGGGCATACACTGCCAACTTAGGGCGAACAAAGCGATACCAAAGGGGATGATGGACGGAGCATTTGAGCAAATCAAACACTCTCCCCCAGTCAACTGATCTGGGTTTAATTCATCATCATTCTTTTGCTCACTCCACCAACCTAGTTCAGACATGGCCATATGCAAATCAGTCTGACCCTGTGCCTCATGGGAACATTCCAGCCTGAACTGCCAAGCCATGTCTTACCTGGAATGGAAACAAGCATCCTGGGACCGGTCTCGGGTTCCTAACCCTCATCAGCCAGGCTATCTTGAATCCAGTGGCAAAGTGAGCAATGGACCCACGTCTGGGCATAACCTGCCAACTTAGGGCGAGCAAAGCGATACCAAAGGGGATGCGGCGGAGCGTTTGAGCAAATCAAACACTCACCCTCAGTCAACTGATCTGGGTTTAATTCATCATCATTCTTTAGCTCACTCCACCACCCCGGTTCAGACATGGCCACATGCAAATCAGTCTGACCCTGTACCTCATAACAACAGTCCAGCCCGAACTGCCAAGCCATGTCTTCCCTGGACCGGAAACAAGTATCCTGGAACGTGTTTCGGGTTCATAACCATCATCAGCCAGGCTCTCTTGAATCCAGTGGCAAAGTGAGCAAGGGACCCACGTCTGGGCATACCCTGCCAAATTAGGGTGAACAAAGCGATACCAAATGGGATGGTGGACGGAGCGTTTGAGCAAATCAATCACTCACCCCCAGTCAACTGATCTATGTTTAATTCATCATCATTCTTTAGCTCACTCCACCACCCCAGTTCAGACATGGCCATATGCAAATCGGTCTGACCCTGTGCCTCATGGGAACAGTCCAGCCCGAACTGTCAAGCCATGTCTTCCCTGGACCTGAAAAATCATCTTGGGACTGGGTTCGGGTTCCTAACCCTCATCAGCCAGGCAATCTTGAATCCAGTGGCAAAGTGAGCAAGGGACACACATCTGGGCATACACTGTCAACTTAGGGCGAACAAAGCGATACCAAAGGGGATGATGGACGGAGCGTTTGAGCAAATCAAACACTCACCCCCAGTCAACTGATCTGGGTTTAATTCATCATCATTATTTAGCTCACTCCACCACCCCAGTTCAGACATGGCCATATGCAAATCAGTATGACCCTGTGCCTCATGGGAACAGTCCAGTCAGAAATGCCAAGCCATGTCTTCCCTGGACCGGAACCAAGCAACCTGGGACTGGGTTCGGGTTCATCACCCTCATCAGCCGGGCTATCTTGATTCCAGTAGCAAAGTGAACAAGGGCCCACGTCTGGGCATACCCTGCCAACTTAGGGCGAACAAAGCAATACCAAAGGGGATGATGGACGCAGAGTTTGAGCAAATCAAACACTCAACCCCAGTCAACTGATCTGGGTTTAATTCATCATGATTCTTTAGCTCACTCCACCACGCCAGTTCAGACATGGCCATATGCAAATCGGTCTGACCCTGTGCCTCATGGGAACAGTCCAGCCCGAACTGTCAAGCCATGTCTTCCCTGGACCTGAAAAATCATCCTGGGACCGGGTTCGGGTTCCTAACCCTCATCAGCCAGGCTATCTTGAATACAGTGGCAAAGTGAGCAAGGGAGCTACGTCTGGGCATACCCTGCCAACTTAGGGCAAAGAAAGCGATACCAAAGGGGATGATGGACGGAGCATTTGCGCAAATCAAACACTCACCCCAGGTCAACTGATCTGGGTTTAATTCATCATCATTCTTTAGCTCACTCCACCAACCTAGTTCAGACATGGCCATACGCAAGTCAGTCTGACCCTGTGCCTCATGGGAACAGTCCAGCACGAACTGCCAAGCCATGTCTTCCCTGGAACGGAAGCAAGCATCCTGGGACCGGTTTCATGTTCATAACCCTCATCAGCCAGGCTATCTTGAATCCAGTGGCAAAGTGAGCAAGGGACCCACGTCTGGGCATACCCTGCCAAATTAGGGTGAACAAAGCGATACCAAACGGGATGGTGGAAGGAGCGTTTGAGCAAATCACACACTAACCTCCAGTCAACTGATCTGGGTTTAATTCATCATCATTCTTTAGCTCACTCAACCACTCCAGTTCAGACATGGCCATATGCAAATTAGTCTGACCCTGTGCCTCATGGGAACAGTCCAGCCCCAACTGCCAAGCCATGTCTTCCCTGGAATGGAAGCAAGCATCCTGGGGCTGGTTTCGGGTTCATAACCCTCACCAGCCAGGCTATCTTGAATCCAGTGGCCAAGTGAGCAAGGGACACACATCTGGGCATACACTGCCAACTTAGGGCGAATAAAGCGATACCAAAGTGGATGATGGACGGAGCGTTTGAGCAAATCAAACTCTCACCCCCAGTCATCTGATCTGGGTTTAATTCATCATCATTCTTTAGCTCACTCCACCACCCCAGTTCAGACATGGCCATATGCAAATCAGTCTGACCCTGTGCCTCATGGGAACAGTCCAGCCCGAACTGCCAAGCCACGTTTTCACAGGACCGGAAACAATCATCCTGGGACCAGTTTCGGGTTCATAACCCTCATCAGCCAGGCTATCTTGTATACAGTGCAAAGTGAGCAAAGGACCCACGTCTGGGTATACCCTGCCAACTTAGGGCAAACAAAGCAATACCAAAGGGGATGATGGACGGAGCATTTGCGCAAATCAAACACTCAACCCCGGTCAACTGATCTGGGCTTAAGTCATCATCATTCTTTAGCTCACTCCACCAACCTAGTTAAGACATGGCCACACGCAAGTCAGTCTGACCCTGTGCCTCATGGGAACAGTCCAGCCCGAACTGCCAAGCCATGTCTTCCCTGGAACGGAAGCAAGCATCCTGGGACCGGTTTCGGGTTCATAACCCTCATCTGCCAGGCTATCTTGAATCCATTGGCAAAGTGAGCAAGGGACCCAAGTCTGGGCATACCCTGCCAACTTAGGGCGAACAAAGAAATACCAAAGCGGATGATGGATGGAGCGTTTGAGCAAATCACACACTCACCCCCAGTCAACTGATCTGTGTTTAATTCATCATAATTCTTTATCTCACTCCACCACGCCAGTTCAGACATGGCCATATGCAAATCAGTCTGACCCTGTGCCTCATGGGAACAGTCCAGCCCGATCTGCCAAGCCATGTCTTCCCTGGACCGGAAGCAAGCATCCTGGAACGTGTTTCGGGTTCATAACCCTCATCAGCCAGGCTCTCTTGAATCCAGTGGCAAAGTGAGCAAGGGACCCACTTCTGGGCATACCCTGCCAAATTAGGGTGAACAAAGCGATACCAAATGGGATGGTGGACGGAGCGTTTGAGCAAATCAATCACTAACCCCCAGTCAACTGATCTGGGATTAATTCAACATCATTCTTTAGCTCACTCCACCACCCAACTTCAGATATGGTCATATGCAAATCAGTCTGACCCTGTGACTCATGGACACAGTCCAGCCCGAACTGCCAAGCAAAGTCTACCCTGGACCGGAAACAAGAATCCTGGGACCGGTTTCGGGGTCATAACCCTCATCAGCCAGGCTATCTTGAATCCAGTGGCAAAGTGAGCAAGGGACCCACGTCTGGGCATTACCTTCCAACTTAGGGCGAACAAAGCGATGCCAAAGGGGATGATGGATGGAGCGTTTGAGCAAATCAAACACTCACCCCCAGTCAACTGATCTGGGTTTAATTCATCATCATTCTTTAGCGCACTCATCCACCCCAGTTCAGACATGGCCATATGCAAATCAGTCTGACACTGTGCCTCATGGGAACAGTCCAGCCCGCACTGCCAAGCCAAGTCTTCCCTGGACCGGAAACAAGCATCCTGGGACCAGTTTTGGGTTCATAACCCTCATCAACCAGGCTATCTTGAAACCAGTGGCAAAGTGAGCAAGGGACCCACGTCTGGGCATAACCTGCCAACTTAGGGCGAATAAAGTGATACCAAAGGGGATGATGGACGCAGAGTTTGAGCAAATCAAACACTCACCCCCAGTCAACTGATCTGGGTTTAATTCATCATCATTCTTTAGCTCACTCCACCACCCCAGTTCAGACATGGCCATATGCAAATCGGTCTGAACCTGTGCCTCATGGGAACAGTCCAGCCCGAACTGCCAAGCCATGTCTTCCCTGGACCGGAAAAATCATCCTGGGACCGGGTTCGGGTTCATAACCCTCATCAGCCAGGCTATCTTGAATCCAGAAGCAAAGTGAGCAAGGGACCCACGTCTGGGCATACCCTGCCAAATTAGGGCGAACAAAGCGATACCAAAGGGGATGATGGACGGAGCGTTTGAGCAAATCAAACACTCACCCCCAGACAACTTATCTGGGTTTAATTCATCATCATTCTTTAGCTCACTCCACCACCCCGGTTCAGACATGGCCATTTGCAAATCAGTCTGACCCTGTGCCTCATGGGAACAGTCCAGCCCGAACTGCCAAGCCATGTCTTCCCTGGGCCGGAAGCAAGCATCCTGGGATCTGGTTTCAGGTTCATAATCCTCATCAGCCTGGCTCTTTTGAATCCAGTGGCAAAGTGAGCAAGGGACCCACGTCTGGGCATACCCTGCCAACTTAGGGTGAACAAAGAGATACCAAAGGGGATGATGGACGGAGCGTTTGAGCAAATCAAACACTCACCCCCATTCAACTGATCTGGGTTTAATTCATCATCATTCTATAGCTCACTGCACCACTCCAGTTCAGACATGGCCATATGCAAATCAGTCTGACCGTGTGCCTCATGGGAACAGTCCAGCCCGAACTGCCAAGCCATGTCTTCCCTGGACCGGAAGCAAGCTTCCTGGGACCGGTTTCGGGTTCATAACCCTCATCAGCCAGGCTATCTTGAATCCAGTGGCAAAGTGAGTAAGGGACACACGTCTGGGCATACACTGACAACTTATGGCGAACAAAGTGATACCAAAAGGGATGATGGACGGAGCGTTTGAGCAAATCAACCACTCACCCCCAGTCAACTGATCTGGGTTTAATTTATCATCATTCTTTAGCTCACTCTGCCACCCCGGTTCAGACATCGCCACATGCAAATCAGTCTGACCCTGTACCTCATGGCAACAGTCCAGCCCGAACTGCCAAGCCATGTCTTCCCTGGACCGGAACCAAGCATCCTGGGACTGGTTTCGGGTTCATAACCCTCATCAGCTGGGCTATCTTGATTCCAGTGGCAAAGTGAGCAAGGGCCCACGTCTGGGCATACCCTAACCAACTTAGGGCGAACAAAGAAATACCAAAGGGGATGATGGATGGAGCATTTGAGCAAATCACACACTCACCCCCAGTCAACTGATCTGGGTTTAATTCATCATAATTCTTTATCTCACTCCACCACGCCAGTTCAGACATGGCCATATGCAAATCAGTCTGACCCTGTGCCTCATGGGAACAGTCCAGCCCGATCTGCCAATCCATGTCTTCCCTGGACCGGAAGCAAGCATCCTGGGACCGGTTTCGGGTTCATTATCCTCCTGAGCCAGGCTCTCTGGAATCCATTTGCAAAGTGAGCAGGGGACCCACGTCTGGGCATACCCTGCCACCTTAGGGTGAACAAAGCGATACCAAAGGGGATGATGGACGGAGCGTTTTAGCAAATCAACCACTCACCCCCAGACAACTTATCTGGGTTTAATTCATCATCATTCTTTAGCTCACTCCACCACCCCGGTCCAAACATGGCCATTTGGAAATCAGTCTGACCCTGTGCCTCATGGACACAGTCCAGCCCGAACTGCCAAGCCATGTCTTCCCTGGACCTGAAGCAAGCATCCTGGGAATGGTTTCAGGTTCATAATCCTCATCAGCCTGGCTCTCTTGAATCCAGTGGCAAAGTGAACAAGGGACCCACGTCGGGGCATACCCTGCCAACTTAGGGCGAACAAAGAGATACCAAAGGGGATGATGGACGGAGCGTTTGAGCAAATCACTCACCCCCAGTCAATTGATCTGGGTTTAATTCATCATCATTCTTTAGCTCACTCCACCACCCCAGTTCAGACATGGCCATATTCAAATCGGTCTGACCCTGTGCCTCATGGGAACAGTCCAGCCCGAACTGCCAAGCCATGTCTTCCCTGGACCGGAAAAATCATCCTAGGACCGGGTTCGGGTTCATAACCCTCATCAGCCACGCTATCTTGAATCCAGTGGCAAAGTGAGCAAGGGACCCACGTCTGGGCATACTCTGCCAACTTAGGGCGAACAAAGAATTACCAAAGGGGATGATGGATGGAGCATTTGAGCAAATCACACACTCACCCCCAGTCAACTGATCTGGGTTTAATTCATCATAATTCTTTATCTCACTCCACCACGCCAGTTCAGACATGGCCATATGCAAATCAGTCTGACCCTGTGCCTCATGGGAATAGTCCAGCCCGATCTGCCAATCCATGTCTTCCCTGGACCGGAAGCAAGCATCCTGGGACCGGTTTCGGGTTCATTATCCTCCTGAGCCAGACTCTCTTGAATCCATTGGGAAAGTGAGCAAGGGACCCACGTCTGGGCATACCCTGCCACCTGAGGGTGAACAAAGCGATACCAAAGGGGATGATGGACGGAGCGTTTGAGCAAATCAACCACTCACCCCCAGACAACTTATCTGGGTTTAATTCATCATCATTCTTTAGCTCACTCCACCACCCCGGTTCAAACATGGCCATTTGCAAATCAGTCTGACCCTGTGCCTCATGGACACAGTCCAGCCCGAACTGCCAAGCCATGTCTTCCCTGGACCGGAAGCAAGCATCCTGGAACTGGTTTCAGGTTCATAATCCTCATCAGCCTGGCTCTCTTGAATCCAGTGGCAAAGTGAACAAGCGACCCACGTCGGGGCATACCCTGCCAACTTAGGGCGAACAAAGAGATACCAAAGGGGATGATGGACGGAGCGTTTGAGCAAATCACTCACCCCCAGTCAACTGATCTGGGTTTAATTCATCATCATTCTTTAGCTCACTCCACCACCCCAGTTCAGACATGGCCATATGCAAATCGGTCTGACCCTGTGCCTCATGGGAACAGTCCAGCCCGAACTGCCAAGCCATGTCTTCCCTGGACCGGAAAAATCATCCTAGGACCGGGTTCGGGTTCATAACCCTCATCAGCCACGCTATCTTGAATCCAGTGGCAAAGTGAGCAAGGGACCCACGTCTGGGCATACCCTGCCAACTTAGGGCGAACAAAGAATTACCAAAGGGGATGATGGATGGAGCATTTGAGCAAATCACACACTCACCCCCAGTCAACTGATCTGGGTTTAATTCATCATAATTCTTTATCTCACTCCACCACGCCAGTTCAGACATGGCCATATGCAAATCAGTCTGACCCTGTGCCTCATGGGAATAGTCCAGCCCGATCTGCCAATCCATGTCTTCCCTGGACCGGAAGCAAGCATCCTGGGACCGGTTTCGGGTTCATTAGCCTCCTGAGCCAGACTCTCTTGAATCCATTGGCAAAGTGAGCAAGGGACCCACGTCTGGGCATACCCTGCCACCTGAGGGTGAACAAAGCGATACCAAAGGGGATGATGGACGGAGCGTTTGAGCAAATCAACCACTCACCCCCAGACAACTTTTCTGGGTTTAATTCATCATCATTCTTTAGCTCACTCCACCACCCCGGTTCAAACATGGCCATTTGCAAATCAGTCTGACCCTGTGCCTCATGGACACAGTCCAGCCCGAACTGCCAAGCCATGTCTTCCCTGGACCGGAAGCAAGCATCCTGGGACTGGTTTCAGGTTCATAATCCTCATCAGCCTGGCACTCTTGAATCCAGTGGCAAAGTGAACAAGGGACCCACGTCGGGGCATACCCTGCCAACTTAGGGCGAACAAAGAGATACCAAAGGGGATGATGGACGGAGCATTTGAGCAAATCAAACACTCACCCCCAGTCAACTGATTTGGGTTTAATTCATCATCATTCTTTAGCTCACTGCACCACTCCAGTTCAGACATGGCCATGTGCAAATCAGTCTGACCCTGTACCTCATGGGAACAGTCCAGCCCGAACTGCCAAGCCATGTCTTCCCTGGAATGGAAGCAAGCATCCTGGGACCGGTTTCGGGTTCATAACCCTCATCAGCCAGGCTATCTTGAATCCTGTGGCCAAGTGAGCAAGGGATACACATCTGGGCATACACTGCCAACTTAGGGCGAATAAAGCGATACCAAAGGGGATGATGGACGGAGCGTTTGAGCAAATCAAACACTCACCCCCAGTCAACTGATCTGGGTTTAATTCATCATCATTCTTTAGCTCACTCCACCACCCCAGTTCAGACATGGCCATATGCAAATCTGTCTGACCCTGTGCCTCATGGGAACAGTCCAGCCAAAACTGCCAAGCCACGTTTTCCCAGGACCGGAAACAATCATCCTGGGACCAGTTTCGGGTTCATAACCCTCATCAGCCAGGCTATCTTGTATACAGTGGCAAAGTGAGCAAGGGACCCACGTCTGGGTATACCCTGCCAATTTAGGGCAAACAAAGCGATACCAAAGGGGATGATTGACGGAGCATTTGAGCAAATCAAACACTCTGCCCCAGTCAACTGATCTGGGTTTAATTCATCATCATTCTTTAGGTCACTCCACCAACCTAGTTCAGACATGGCCATATGCAAATCAGTCTGACCCTGTGCCTCATGGGAACATTCCAGCCCGAACTGCCAAGCCATGTCTTACCTGGACCGGAAACAAGCATCCTGGGACCAGTTTCGGGTTCATAACCCTCATCAGCCAGGCTATCTTGAATCCAGTGGCAAAGTGAGCAATGGACCCACGTCTCGGAATACCCTGCCAACTTAGGGCGAGCAAAGCGATACCAGAGTGGATGCAGACGGAACGTTTGAGCAAATCAAACACTCACCCTCAGTCAATTGATCTGGGTTTAATTCATCATCATTCTTTAGCTCACTCCACCACCCCGGTTCAGACATCGCCACATGCAAATCAGTCTGACCCTGTACCTCATGGCAACAGTCCAGCCCGAACTGCCAAGCCATGTCTTCCCTGGACCGGAACCAAGCATCCTGGGACTGGTTTCGGGTTCATAACCCTCATCAGCTGGGCTTTCTTGATTCCAGTGGCAAAGTGAGCAAGAGCCCACGTCTAGGCATACCCTGCCAACTTAGGGCGAACAAAGAAATACCAAAGGGGATGATGGATGGAGCATTTGAGCAAATCACACCCTCACCCCCAGTCAACTGATCTGGGTTTAATTCATCATAATTCTTTATCTCACTCCACCACGCCAGTTCAGACATGGCCATATGCAAATCAGTCTGACCCTGTGCCTCATGGGAACAGTCCAGCCCGATCTGCCAATCCATGTCTTCCCTGGACCGGAAGCAAGCATCCTGGGACCGGTTTCGGGTTCATTATCCTCCTGAGCCAGGCTCTCTTGAATCCATTGGCAAAGTGAGCAGGGGACCCACGTCTGGGCATACCCTGCCACCTTAGGGTGAACAAAGCGATACCAAAGGGGATGATGGACGGAGCGTTTTAGCAAATCAACCACTCACCCCCAGACAACTTATCTGGGTTTAATTCATCATCATTCTTTAGCTCACTCCACCACCCCGGTCCAAACATGGCCATTTGGAAATCAGTCTGACCCTGTGCCTCATGGACACAGTCCAGCCCGAACTGCCAAGCCATGTCTTCCCTGGACCGGAAGCAAGCATCCTGGGAATGGTTTCAGGTTCATAATCCTCATCAGCCTGGCTCTCTTGAATCCAGTGGCAAAGTGAACAAGGGACCCACGTCTGGGCATACCCTGCCAACTTAGGGCGAACAAAGAGATACCAAAGGGGATGATGGACGGAGCGTTTGAGCAAATCAAACACTCACCCCCAGTCAACTGATTTGGGTTTAATTCATCATCATTCTTTAGCTCACTGCACCACTCCAGTTCAGACATGACCATGTGCAAATCAGTCTGACCCTGTTCCTCATGGGAACAGTCCAGCCCGAACTGCCAAGCCATGTCTTACCTGGACCGGAAACAAGCATCCTGGGACCGGTTTCGGGTTCATAACCCTCATCAGCCAGGCTATCTTGAATCCAGTGGCAAAGTGAGCAATGAACCCACTTCTGGGAATACCCTGCCAACTTAGGGCGAGCAAAGCGATACCAAAGGGGATGCAGACGGAACATTTCAGCAAATCAAACACTCACCCTCAGTCAACTGATCTGGGTTTAATTCAGGATCATTCTTTAGCTCACTCCACCACCCCGGTTCAGACATCGCCACATGCAAATCAGTCTGACCCTGTACCTCATGGCAACAGTCCAGCCCGAACTGCCAAGCCATGTCTTCCCTGGACCGGAACCAAGCATCCTGGGACTGGTTTCGGGTTCATAACCCTCATCAGCCGGGCTATCTTGATTCCAGTGGCAAAGTGAGCAAGGGCCCACGTCTGGGCATACCCTGCCAACTTAGGGCGAACAAAACAATACCAAAGGGGATGATGGATGCAGAGTTTGAGCAAATCAAACACTCAACCCCAGTCAACTGATCTGGGTTTAATTCATCTTCATTCTTTAGCTCACTCCACTACCCCAGTTCAGACATGGCCATATGCAAATCGGTCTGACCCTGTGCCTCATGGGAACAGTCCAGCCCGAACTGCCAAGCCATGTCTTCCCTGGACCGGAAAAATCATCCTGGGACCGGGTTCGGGTTCATAACCCTCATCAGCCACGCTATCTTGAATCCATTGGCAAAGTGAGCAAGTGACCCACGTCTGGGCATACCCTGCCAACTTAGGGCGAACAGAGAAATACCAAAGGGGATGATGGATGGAGCGTTTGAGCAAATCACACACTCACCCCCAGTCAACTGATCTGGGTTTAATACATCATAATTCTTTATCTCACTCCACCACGCCAGTTCAGACATGGCCATATGCAAATCAGTCTGACCCTGTGCCCCATGGGAACAGTCCAGCCCGATTTGCCAATCCATGTCTTCCCTGGACCGGAAGCAAGCATCCTGGGACCGGTTTCGGGTTCATTATCCTCCTGAGCCAGGCTCTCTTGAATCCATTGGCAAAGTGAGCAAGGCACCCACGTCTGGGCATACCCTGCCAACTTAGGGCGAACAAAGCGATACCAAAGGGGATGATGGACGGAGCGTTTGAGCAAATCAACCACTCACCCCCAGACAACTTATCTGGGTTTAATTCATAATCATTCTTTAGCTCACTCCACCACCCCGGTTCAGACATGGCCATTTGCAAATCAGTCTGACCCTGTGCCTCATGGACACAGTCCAGCCCGAACTGCCAAGCCATGTCTTCCCTGGACCGGAAGCAAGCATCCTGGGAACGGTTTTGGGTTCATAACCCTCATCAGCCAGGCTATCTTGAATACAGTGGCAAAGTGAGCAAGGGACCCACGTCTGGGCATACCCTGCCAACTTAGGGCGAACAAAGCGATACCAAAGGGGATGATGGACGGAGCGTTTGAGCAAATCAAACACTCACCCCCAGTCAACTGATTTGGGTTTAATTCATCATCATTCTTTAGCTCACTGCACCACTCCAGTTCAGACATGGCCATGTGCAAATCAGTCTGACCCTGTGCCTCATGGGAACAGTCCAGACCGAACTGCCAAGCCATGTCTTCCCTGGAATGGAAGCAAGCATCCTGGGACCGGTTTCGGGTTCATAACCCTCATCAGCCCGGCTATCTTGAATCCAGTGGCCAAGTGAGCAAGGGACACACATCTGGGCATACACTGCCAACTTAGGGCGAATAAAGCGATACCAAAGGGGATGATGGACGGAGCATTTGAGCAAATCAAACACTCACCCCAGTCAACTGATCTGGGTTTAATTCATCATCATTCTTTAGCTCACTCCACCACCCCAGTTCAGAAATGGCCATATGCAAATCAGTCTGACCCTGTGCCTCATGGGAACAGTCCAGCCCGAACTGCCAAGCCACGTTTTCCCAGGACCGGAAACAATCATCCTGGGAACGGTTTTGGGTTCATAACCCTCATCAGCCAGGCTATCTTGAATACAGTGGCAAAGTGAGCAAGGGACCCACGTCTGGGCATACCCTGCCAACTAAGGGCGAACAAAGAGATACCAAAGGGGATGATGGACGGAGCGTTTGAGCAAATCAAACACTCACCCCCAGTCAACTGATTTGGGTTTAATTCATCATCATTCTTTAGCTCACTTCACCACTCCAGTTCAGACATGGCCATGTGCAAATCAGTCTGACCCTGTGCCTCATGGGAACAGTCCAGCCCGACCTGCCAAGCCATGTCTTACCTGGACCGGAAACAAGCATCCTGGGACCGGTTTCGGGTTCATAACCCTCATCAGCCAGGCTATCTTGAATCCAGTGGCAAAGTGAGCAATGGACCCACGTCTGGGAATACCCTGCCAACTGAGGGCGAGCAAAGCGATACCAAAAGGGATGCAGACAGAACGTTTGAGCAAATCAAACACTCACCCTCAGACAACTGATCTGGGTTTAATTCATCATCATTCTTTAGCTCACTCCACTACCCCAGTTCAGACATGGCCATATGCAAATCGGTCTGACCCTGTGCCTCATGGGAACAGTCCAGCCCGAACTGCCAAGCCATGTCTTCCCTGGACCGGAAAAATCCTCCTGGGACCGGGTTCGGGTTCATAACCCTCATCAGCCACGCTATCTTGAATCCAGTGGCAAAGTGAGCAAGGGACCCACGTCTGGGCATACCCTGCCAACTTAGGGCGAACAAAGAAATACCAAAGGGGATGATGGATGGAGCGTTTGAGCAAATCACACACTCACCCCCAGTCAACTTATCTGGGTTTACTTCATCATAATTCTTTATCTCACTCCACCACGCCAGTTCAGACATGGCCATATGCAAATCAGTCTGACCCTGTGCCTCATGGGAACAGTCCAGCCCGATCTGCCAATCCATGTCTTCCCTGGACCGGAAGCAAGCATCCTGGGACCGGTTTCGGGTACATTATCCTCCTGAGCCAGGCTCTCTTGAATCCATTGGCAAAGTGAGCAAGGGACCCACGTCAGGGCATACCCTGCCAACTTAGGGCAAACAAATCGATACCAAAGGGGATGATGGACGGAGCGTTTGAGCAAATCAACTACTCACCCCCAGACAACGTATCTGGGTTTAATTCATCATCATTCTTTAGGTCACTCCACCACCCCAGTTCAGACATGGCCATTTGCAAATCAGTCTGACCCTGTGCCTCATGGACACAGTCCAGCCCGAACTGCCAAGCCATGTCTTCCCTGGACCGGAAGCAAGCATCCTGGGACTGGTTTCAGGTTCATAATCTTCATCAGCCTGGCTCTCTTGAATCCAGTGGCAAAGTGAACAAGGGACCCACGTCTGGGCATACACTGCCAACTTAGGGCGAACAAAGAGATACCAAAGGGGATGATGGACGGAGCGTTTGAGAAAATCAAACACTCACCCCCAGGTCAACTGATCTGGGTTTAATTCATCATCATTCTTTAGCTCACTGCACCACTCTAGTTCAGACATGGCCATATGCAAATCAGTCTGACCCTGTGCCTCATGGGAACAGTCCAGCCCGAACTACCAAGCCATGTCTTCCCTGGACCGGAAGCAAGCTTCCTGGGACCTGTTTCGGGTTCATAACCCTCATCAGCCAGGCTATCTTGAATCCAGTGGCAAAGTGAGCAAGGGACACACGTCTGGGCATACCCTGCCAACTTAGGGCGAACAAAGCAATACCAAAGGGGATGATGGATGCAGAGTTTGAGCAAATCAAACACTCAACCCCAGTCAACTGATCTGGGTTTAATTCATCATCATTCTTTAGCTCACTCCACTACCCCAGTTCAGACATGGCCATATGCAAATCGGTCTGACCCTGTGCCTCATGGGAACAGTCCAGCCGGAACTGCCAAGCCATGTCTTCCCTGGACCAGAAAAATCATCCTGGGACCAGGTTCTGGTTCATAACCCTCATCAGCCACGCTATCTTGAATCCAGTGGCAAAGTGAGCAAGGGACCCACGTCTGGGCATACCCTGCCAACTTAGGGCGAACAAAGAAATACCAAAGTGGATGATAGATGGAGCATTTGAGAAAATCACACACTCAACCCCAGTCAACTGATCTGGGTTCAATTCATCATAAGTCTTTATCTCACTCCACCACGCCAGTTCAGACATGGCCATATGCAAATCAGTCTGACCCTGTGCCTCATGGGAACAGTCCAGCCCGATCTGCCAATCCATTTCTTCCCTGGACCGGAAGCAAGCATCCTGGGACTGGTTTCAGGTTCATAATCCTCATCAGCCTGGCTCTCTTGAATCCAGTGGCAAAGTGAACAAGGGACCCACGTCTGGGCATACTCTGCCAACTTAGGGCGAACAAAGAGATACCAAAGGGGATGATGGACGGAGCGTTTGAGCAAATTAAACACTCACCCCCAGTCAACTGATTTGGGTTTAATTCATCACCATTCTTCAGCTCACTGCACCACTCCAGTTCAGACATGGCCATGTGCAAATCAGTCTGATCCTGTGCCGCATGGGAACAGTCCAGCCCGAACTGCCAAGCCATGTCTTCCCTGGAATGGAAGCAAGCATCCTGGGACCGGTTTCGGGTTCATAACCCTCATCAGCCTGGCTATCTTGAATCCAGTGGCCAAGTGAGCAAGAGACACACATCTGGGCATACCCTGCCACCTTAGGGTGAACAAAGCGATACCAAAGGGGATGATGGACGGAGCGTTTGAGCAAATCAACCACTCACCCCCAGACAACTTATCTGGGTTCAATTCATCATCATTCTTTAGCTCACTCCACCACCCCGGTTCAAACATGGCCATTTGCAAATCAGTCTGACCCTGTGCCTCATGGACACAGTCCAGCCCGAACTGCCAAGCCATGTCTTCCCTGGACCGGAAGCAAGCATCCTGGGACTGGTTTTAGGTTCATAATCCTCATCAGCCTGGCTCTCTTGAATCCAGTGGCAAAGTGAACAAGGGACCCATGTCTGGGCATAACCTGCCAACTTAGGGTGAGCAAAGCGATACCAAAGGGGATGCAGACGGAACGTTTGAGCAAATCAAACACTCACCCTCAGTCAACTGATCTGGGTTTAATTCATCATCATTCTTTAGCTCACTCAACCACCCCAGTTTAGACATGGCCATATGCAAATCAGTCTGACACTGTGCCTCATGGGAACAGTCCAGCCCGAACTGCCAAGCCATGTCTTAACTGGACCGGAAACAAGCATCCTGGGACCGGTTTCGGGTTCATAACCCTCATCAGCCAGGCTATCTTGAATCCAGTGGCAAAGTGAGCAATGGACCCACGTCTGGGCATACCCTGCCAACTTAGGGCGAGCAAAGTGATACCAAAGGGGATGCAGATGGAGCGTTTGAGCAAATCAAACACTCACCCTCAGTCAACTGATCTGGGTTTAATTCATCATCATTCTTTAGTTCACTCCACCTCCCCAGTTCAGACGTGGCCACATGCAAATCCGTCTGACCCTGTACCTCATGGCAATAGTCCAGCCCGAACTGCCAAGCCATGTCTTCCCTGGAACGGAAGCAAGCATCCTGGGACCGGTTTCGGGTTCATAACCCTCATCAGCCAGGCTATCTTGAATCCAGTGGCACAGTGAGCAAGGGACCCACGTCTGGGCATACCCTGCCAACTTAGGGCGAACAAACCGATACCAAAGGGGATGATGGACGAAGCGTTTGAGCAAATCAAACACTCACCCCCAGACAACTTATCTGGGATTAATTTATCATCATTCTTTAGCTCAATCCACCACCCCGGTTCAGACATGGCCATTTGCAAATCAGTCTGACCCTGTGCCTCATGGGAACAGTCCAGCCCGAACTGCCAAGCCATGTCTTCCCTGGACCGGAAGCAAGCATCCTGGGACTGGTTTCAGGTTCATAATCCTCATCAGCCTGGCTCTCTTGAATCCAGTGGCAAAGTGAGCAAGGGACCCACGTCTGGGCATACCCTGCCAACTTAGGGCGAACAAAGAGATACCAAAGGGCATGATGGACAGAGCGTTTGAGAAAATCAAACACTCACCCCCAGTCAACTGATCTGGGTTTAATTCATCATCATTATTTAGCTCACTGCACCACTCTAGTTCAGACATGGCCATATGCAAATCAGTCTGACCCTGTGCCTCATGGGAACAGTCCAGCCCGAACTATCAAGCCATGTCTTCCCTGGACCGGAAGCAAGCTTCCTGGGACCTGTTTCGGGTTCATAACCCTCATCAGCCAGGCTATCTTGAATCCAGTGGCAAAGTGAGCAAGGGACACACGTCTGGGCATACACTGACAACTTAGGGCAAACAAAGCGATACCAAAGGGGATGATGGACGGAGCGTTTGAGCAAATCAACCACTCACCCCCAGACAACTTATCTGGGTTTAATTCATCATCATTCTTTAGCTCACTCCACCACCCTGGTTCAGACATGGCCATTTGCAAATCAGTCTGACCCTGTGCCTCATGGACACAGTCCAGCCCGAACTACCAAGCCATGTCTTCCCTGGACCGGAAGCAAGCATCCTGGGACTGGTTTCAAGTTCATAATCCTCATCAGCCTGGCTCTCTTGAATCCAGTGGCAAAGTGAACAAGGGACCCACGTCTGGGCATACCCTGCCAACTTAGGGCGAACAAAGAGATACCAAAGGGGATGATGGACGGAGCATTTGAGCAAATCAAACACTCACCCCCAGTCAACTGATTTGGGTTTAATTCATCATCATTCTTTAGCTCACTGCATCACTCCAGTTCAGACATGGCCATGTGCAAATCAGTCTGACCCTGTGCCTCATGGGAACAGTCCAGCCCGAAATGCCAAGCCATGTCTTCCCTGGAATGGAAGCAAGCATCCTGGGACCGGTTTCGGGTTCATAACTCTCATCAGCCCGGCTATCTTGAATCCAGTGGCCAAGTGAGCAAGGGACACACATCTGGGCATACACTGCCAACTTAGGGCGAATAAAGCGATACCAAAGGGGATGATGGACGGAGTGTTTGAGCAAATCAAACACTCACCCCAGTCAACTGATCTGGGTTTAATTCATCATCATTCTTTAGCTCACTCCACCACCCCAGTTCAGAAATGGCCATATGCAAATCAGTCTGACCCTGTGCCTCATGGGAACAGTCCAGCCCGAACTGCCAAGCCACGTTTTCCCAGGACCGGAAACAATCATCCTGGGAACGGTTTTGGGTTCATAACCCTCATCAGCCAGGCTATCTTGAATACAGTGGCAAAGTGAGCAAGGGACCCACGTCTGGGCATACCCTGCCAACTAAGGGCGAACAAAGAGATACCAAAGGGGATGATGGACGGAGCGTTTGAGCAAATCAAACACTCACCCCCAGTCAACTGATTTGGGTTTAATTCATCATCATTCTTTAGCTCACTTCACCACTCCAGTTCAGACATGGCCATGTGCAAATCAGTCTGACCCTGTGCCTCATGGGAACAGTCCAGCCCGACCTGCAAAGCCATGTCTTACCTGGACCGGAAACAAGCATCCTGGGACCGGTTTCGGGTTCATAACCCTCATCAGCCAGGCTATCTTGAATCCAGTGGCAAAGTGAGCAATGGACCCACGTCTGGGAATACCCTGCCAACTTAGGGCGAGCAAAGCGATACCAAAAGGGATGCAGACAGAACGTTTGAGCAAATCAAACACTCACCCTCAGTCAACTGATCTGGGTTTAATTCATCATCATTCTTTAGCTCACTCCACCACCCCGGTTCAGACATCGCCACATGCAAATCAGTCTGACCCTGTACCTCATGGCAACAGTCCAGCCCGAACTGCCAAGCCATGTCTTCCCTGGACCGGAACCAAGCATCCTGGGACTGGTTTCGGGTTCATAACCCTCATCAGCCGGGCTATCTTGATTCCAGTGGCAAAGTGAGCAAGGGCCCACGTCTGGGCATACCCTGCCAACTTAGGGCGAACAAAGCAATACCACAGGGGATGATGGATGCAGAGTTTGAGCAAATCAAACACTCAACCCCAGTCAACTGATCTGGGTTTAATTCATCATCATTCTTTAGCTCAATCCACTACCCCAGTTCAGACATGGCCATATGCAAATCGGTCTGACCCTGTGCCTCATGGGAACAGTCAAGCCCGAACTGCCAAGCCATGTCTTCCCTGGACCGGAAAAATCATCCTGGGACCGGGTTCGGGTTCATAACCCTCATCAGCCATGCTATCTTGAATCCAGTGGCAAAGTGGGCAAGGGACCCACGTCTGGGCATATCCTGCCAACTTAGGGCGAACAAAGAAATACCAAAGGGGATGATGGATGGAGCGTTTGAGCAAATCACACACTCACCCCCAGTCAACTTATCTGGGTTTAATTCATCATCATTCTTTAGCTCACTGCACCACTCTAGTTCAGACATGGCCATATGCAAATCAGTCTGACCCTGTGCCTCATGGGAACAGTCCAGCCCGAACTACCAAGCCATGTCTTCTCTGGACCAGAAGCAAGCTTCCTGGGACCGGTTTCGGGTTCATAACCCTCATCAGCCAGGCTATCTTGAATCCAGTGGCAAAGTGAGCAAGGGACACACGTCTGGGCATACACTGACAACTTGGGGCGAACAAAGCGATACCAAAGGGGATGATGGACGGAGCGTTTGAGCAAATCAAACACTCACCCCCAGTCAACTGATCTGGGTTTAATTCATCATCATTCTTTAACTCACTCCACCACCCCAGTTCAGACATGGCCATATGCAAATCAGTCTGACCCTGTGCCTCATGGGAACAGTCCAGCCCGAACTGCCAAGCCACGTTTTCCCAGGACCGGAAGCAATCATCCTGGGACCGGTTTTGGGTTCATAACCCTCATCAGCCAGGCTATCTTGAATACAGTGGCAAAGTGAGCAAGGGACCTCCGTCTGGGCATACTCTGCCAACTTAGGGCAAAGAAAGCGATACCAAAGCGGATGATGGACGGAGCATTTGCGCAAATCAAACACTCAACCCCGGTCAACTGATCTGGGTTTAATTCATCATCATTCTTTAGCTCACTCCACCAACCTAGTTAAGACATGGCCATACGCAAATCACTCTGACCCTGTGCCTCATGGGAACAGTCCAGCCCGAACTGCCAAGCCATGTCTTCCCTGGAACGGAAGCAAGCATCCTGGGACCGGTTTCGGGTTCATAACCCTCATCAGCCAGGCTATCTTGAATCCAGTGGCAAAGTGAGCAAGGGACCTATGTCTGGGCATACCATGCCAACTTAGGGCGAACAAAGAGATACCAAGGGGGATGATGGACGGACCGTTTGAGCAAATCAAACACTCACCCCCAGTCAACTGATTTGGGTTTAATTCATCATCATTCTTTAGCTCACTGCACCACTCCAGTTCAGACATGGCCATGTGCAAATCAGTCTGACCCTGTGCCTCATGGGAACAGTCCAGCCCGAACTGCCAAGCCATGTCTTACCTGGACCGGAACCAAGCATCCTGGGACTGGTTTCGGGTTCATAACCCTCATCAGCCGGGCTATCTTCATTCCAGTGGCAAAGTGAGCAAGGGCCCACGTCTGGGCATACCCTGAAACTCAGGGCGAACAAAGCAATACCAAAAGGGATGATGGATGCAGAGTTTGAGCAAATCAAACACTCAACCCCAGTCAACTGATCTGGGTTTAATTCATCATCATTCTTTAGCTCATTCCACTACCCAAGTTCAGACATGGCCATATGCAAATCGGTCTGACCCTGTGCCTCATGGGAACAGTCCAGCCCGAACTGCCAAGCCATGTCTTCCCTGGACCGGAAAAATCATCCTGGGACCAGGTTCGGGTTCATAACCCTCATCAGCCACGCTATCTTGAATCCAGTGGCAAAGTGAGCAAGGGACCCACGTCTGGGCATACCCTGCCACCTTAGGGTGAACAAAGCGATACCAAAGGGGATGATGGACGGAGCGTTTGAGCAAATCAACCACTCACCCCCAGACAACTTATCTGGGTTCAATTCATCATCATTCTTTAGCTCACTCCACCACCCCGGTTCAAACATGGCCATTTGCAAATCAGTCTGACCCTGTGCCTCATGGACACAGTCCAGCCCGAACTGCCAAGCCATGTCTTCCCTGGACCGGAAGCAAGCATCCTGGGACTGGTTTTAGGTTCATAATCCTCATCAGCCTGGCTCTCTTGAATCCAGTGGCAAAGTGAACAAGGGACCCATGTCTGGGCATAACCTGCCAACTTAGGGCGAGCAAAGCGATACCAAAGGGGATGCAGACGGAACGTTTGAGCAAATCAAACACTCACCCTCAGTCAACTGATCTGGGTTTAATTCATCATCATTCTTTAGCTCACTCCACCACCCCGGTTCAGACATCGCCACATGCAAATCAGTCTGACCCTGTACCTCATGGCAACAGTCCAGCCCGAACTGCCAAGCCATGTCTTCCCTGGACCGGAACCGAGCATCCTAGGACTGGTTTCGGGTTCATAACCCTCATCAGCCGGGCTATCTTCATTCCAGTGGCAAAGTGAGCAAGGGCCCACGTCTGGGCATACCCTGCCAACTTAGGGCGAACAAAGCAATACCAAAGGGGATGATGGATGCAGAGTTTGAGCAAATCAAACACTCAACCCCAGTCAACTGATCTGGGTTTAATTCATCATCATTCTTTAGCTCACTCCACTACCCCAGTTCAGACATGGCCATATGCAAATCGGTCTGACCCTGTGCCTCATGGGAACAGTCCAGCCGGAACTGCCAAGCCAGGTCTTCCCTGGACCAGAAAAATCATCCTGGGACCAGGTTCTGGTTCATAACCCTCATCAGCCACGCTATCTTGAATCCAGTGGCAAAGTGAGCAAGGGACCCACGTCTGGGCATACCCTGCCAACTTAGGGCGAACAAAGAAATACCAAAGTGGATGATAGATGGAGCATTTGAGAAAATCACACACTCAACCCCAGTCAACTGATCTGGGTTCAATTCATCATAAGTCTTTATCTCACTCCACCACGCCAGTTCAGACATGGCCATATGCAAATCAGTCTGACCCTGTGCCTCATGGGAACAGTCCAGCCCGATCTGCCAATCCATTTCTTCCCTGGACCGGAAGCAAGCATCCTGGGACTGGTTTCAGGTTCATAATCCTCATCAGCCTGGCTCTCTTGAATCCAGTGGCAAAGTGAACAAGGGACCCACGTTTGGGCATACTCTGCCAACTTAGGGCGAACAAAGAGATACCAAAGGGGATGATGGACGGAGCGTTTGAGCAAATTAAACACTCACCCCCAGTCAACTGATTTGGGTTTAATTCATCATCATTCTTTAGCTCACTTCACCACTCCAGTTCAGACATGGCCATGTGCAAATCAGTCTGACCCTGTGCCTCATGGGAACAGTCCAGCCCGACCTGCAAAGCCATGTCTTACCTGGACCGGAAACAAGCATCCTGGGACCGGTTTCGGGTTCATAACCCTCATCAGCCAGGCTATCTTGAATCCAGTGGCAAAGTGAGCAATGGACCCACGTCTGGGAATACCCTGCCAACTTAGGGCGAGCAAAGCGATACCAAAAGGGATGCAGACAGAACGTTTGAGCAAATCAAACACTCACCCTCAGTCAACTGATCTGGGTTTAATTCATCATCATTCTTTAGCTCACTCCACCACCCCGGTTCAGACATCGCCACATGCAAATCAGTCTGACCCTGTACCTCATGGCAACAGTCCAGCCCGAACTGCCAAGCCATGTCTTCCCTGGACCGGAACCAAGCATCCTGGGACTGGTTTCGGGTTCATAACCCTCATCAGCCGGGCTATCTTGATTCCAGTGGCAAAGTGAGCAAGGGCCCACGTCTGGGCATACCCTGCCAACTTAGGGCGAACAAAGCAATACCACAGGGGATGATGGATGCAGAGTTTGAGCAAATCAAACACTCAACCCCAGTCAACTGATCTGGGTTTAATTCATCATCATTCTTTAGCTCAATCCACTACCCCAGTTCAGACATGGCCATATGCAAATCGGTCTGACCCTGTGCCTCATGGGAACAGTCCAGCCCGAACTGCCAAGCCATGTCTTCCCTGGACCGGAAAAATCATCCTGGGACCGGGTTCGGGTTCATAACCCTCATCAGCCATGCTATCTTGAATCCAGTGGCAAAGTGGGCAAGGGACCCACGTCTGGGCATATCCTGCCAACTTAGGGCGAACAAAGAAATACCAAAGGGGATGATGGATGGAGCGTTTGAGCAAATCACACACTCACCCCCAGTCAACTTATCTGGGTTTAATTCATCATCATTCTTTAGCTCACTGCACCACTCTAGTTCAGACATGGCCATATGCAAATCAGTCTGACCCTGTGCCTCATGGGAACAGTCCAGCCCGAACTACCAAGCCATGTCTTCTCTGGACCAGAAGCAAGCTTCCTGGGACCGGTTTCGGGTTCATAACCCTCATCAGCCAGGCTATCTTGAATCCAGTGGCAAAGTGAGCAAGGGACACACGTCTGGGCATACACTGACAACTTGGGGCGAACAAAGCGATACCAAAGGGGATGATGGACGGAGCGTTTGAGCAAATCAAACACTCACCCCCAGTCAACTGATCTGGGTTTAATTCATCATCATTCTTTAACTCACTCCACCACCCCAGTTCAGACATGGCCATATGCAAATCAGTCTGACCCTGTGCCTCATGGGAACAGTCCAGCCCGAACTGCCAAGCCACGTTTTCCCAGGACCGGAAACAATCATCCTGGGACCGGTTTTGGGTTCATAACCCTCATCAGCCAGGCTATCTTGAATACAGTGGCAAAGTGAGCAAGGGACCTCCGTCTGGGCATACTCTGCCAACTTAGGGCAAAGAAAGCGATACCAAAGCGGATGATGGACGGAGCATTTGCGCAAATCAAACACTCAACCCCGGTCAACTGATCTGGGTTTAATTCATCATCATTCTTTAGCTCACTCCACCAACCTAGTTAAGACATGGCCATACGCAAATCACTCTGACCCTGTGCCTCATGGGAACAGTCCAGCCCGAACTGCCAAGCCATGTCTTCCCTGGAACGGAAGCAAGCATCCTGGGACCGGTTTCGGGTTCATAACCCTCATCAGCCAGGCTATCTTGAATCCAGTGGCAAAGTGAGCAAGGGACCTATGTCTGGGCATACCATGCCAACTTAGGGCGAACAAAGAGATACCAAGGGGGATGATGGACGGACCGTTTGAGCAAATCAAACACTCACCCCCAGTCAACTGATTTGGGTTTAATTCATCATCATTCTTTAGCTCACTGCACCACTCCAGTTCAGACATGGCCATGTGCAAATCAGTCTGACCCTGTGCCTCATGGGAACAGTCCAGCCCGAACTGCCAAGCCATGTCTTACCTGGACCGGAACCAAGTATCCTGGGACTGGTTTCGGGTTCATAACCCTCATCAGCCGGGCTATCTTCATTCCAGTGGCAAAGTGAGCAAGGGCCCACGTCTGGGCATACCCTGAAACTCAGGGCGAACAAAGCAATACCAAAAGGGATGATGGATGCAGAGTTTGAGCAAATCAAACACTCAACCCCAGTCAACTGATCTGGGTTTAATTCATCATCATTCTTTAGCTCATTCCACTACCCAAGTTCAACTTCAGACATGGCCATATGCAAATCGGTCTGACCCTGTGCCTCATGGGAACAGTCCAGCCCGAACTGCCAAGCCATGTCTTCCCTGGACCGGAAAAATCATCCTGGGACCAGGTTCGGGTTCATAACCCTCATCAGCCACGCTATCTTGAATCCAGTGGCAAAGTGAGCAAGGGACCCACGTCTGGGCATACCCTGCCACCTTAGGGTGAACAAAGCGATACCAAAGGGGATGATGGACGGAGCGTTTGAGCAAATCAACCACTCACCCCCAGACAACTTATCTGGGTTCAATTCATCATCATTCTTTAGCTCACTCCACCACCCCGGTTCAAACATGGCCATTTGCAAATCAGTCTGACCCTGTGCCTCATGGACACAGTCCAGCCCGAACTGCCAAGCCATGTCTTCCCTGGACCGGAAGCAAGCATCCTGGGACTGGTTTTAGGTTCATAATCCTCATCAGCCTGGCTCTCTTGAATCCAGTGGCAAAGTGAACAAGGGACCCATGTCTGGGCATAACCTGCCAACTTAGGGCGAGCAAAGCGATACCAAAGGGGATGCAGACGGAACGTTTGAGCAAATCAAACACTCACCCTCAGTCAACTGATCTGGGTTTAATTCATCATCATTCTTTAGCTCACTCCACCACCCCGGTTCAGACATCGCCACATGCAAATCAGTCTGACCCTGTACCTAATGGCAACAGTCCAGCCCGAACTGCCAAGCCATGTCTTCCCTGGACCGGAACCGAGCATCCTAGGACTGGTTTCGGGTTCATAACCCTCATCAGCCGGGCTATCTTCATTCCAGTGGCAAAGTGAGCAAGGGCCCACGTCTGGGCATACCCTGCCAACTTAGGGCGAACAAAGCAATACCAAAGGGGATGATGGATGCAGAGTTTGAGCAAATCAAACACTCAACCCCATTCAACTGATCTGGGTTTAATTCATCATCATTCTTTAGCTCACTCCACTACCCCAGTTCAGACATGGCCATATGCAAATCGGTCTGACCCTGTGCCTCATGGGAACAGTCCAGCCGGAACTGCCAAGCCATGTCTTCCCTGGACCAGAAAAATCATCCTGGGACCAGGCTCTGGTTCATAACCCTCATCAGCCACGCTATCTTGAATCCAGTGGCAAAGTGAGCAAGGGACCCACGTCTGGGCATACCCTGCCAACTTAGGGCGAACAAAGAAATACCAAAGTGGATGATAGATGGAGCATTTGAGAAAATCACACACTCAACCCCAGTCAACTGATCTGGGTTCAATTCATCATAAGTCTTTATCTCACTCCACCACGCCAGTTCAGACATGGCCATATGCAAATCAGTCTGACCCTGTGCCTCATGGGAACAGTCCAGCCCGATCTGCCAATCCATTTCTTCCCTGGACCGGAAGCAAGCATCCTGGGACTGGTTTCAGGTTCATAATCCTCATCAGCCTAGCTCTCTTGAATCCAGTGGCAAAGTGAACAAGGGACCCACGTTTGGGCATACTCTGCCAACTTAGGGCGAACAAAGAGATACCAAAGGGGATGATGGACGGAGCGTTTGAGCAAATTAAACACTCACCCCCAGTCAACTGATTTGGGTTTAATTCATCACCATTCTTCAGCTCACTGCACCACTCCAGTTCAGACATGGCCATGTGCAAATCAGTCTGATCCTGTGCCGCATGGGAACAGTCCAGCCCGAACTGCCAAGCCATGTCTTCCCTGGAATGGAAGCAAGCATCCTGGGACCGGTTTCGGGTTCATAACCCTCATCAGCCTGGCTATCTTGAATCCAGTGGCCAAGTGAGCAAGAGACACACATCTGGGCATACCCTGCCACCTTAGGGTGAACAAAGCGATACCAAAGGGGATGACGGACGGAGCGTTTGAGCAAATCAACCACTCACCCCCAGACAACTTATCTGGGTTCAATTCATCATCATTCTTTAGCTCACTCCACCACTCCAGTTCAGACATGGCCATATGCAAATTAGTCTGACCCTGTGCCTCATGGACACAGTCCAGCCCAAACTGCCAAGCCATGTCTTCCCTGGAATGGAAGCAAGCATCCTGGGACTGGTTTCGGGTTCATAACCCTCATCAGCCAGGCTATCTTGTATACAGTGGCAAAGTGAGCAAGGGACCCACGTCTGGGCATACCCTGCCAACTTAGGGCGAACAAAGAGATACCAAAGGGGATGATGGACGGAGCATTTGAGCAAATCAAACACTCACCCCCAGTCAACTGATTTGGGTTTAATTCATCATCATTCTTTAGCTCACTGCACCACCCCGGTTCAGACATCGCCACATGCAAATCAGTCTGACCCTGTGCCTCATGTGAACAGTCCAGCCAGAACTGCCAAGCCACGTTTTCACAGGACCGGAAACAATCATCCTGGGACCAGTTTCGGGTTCATAACCCTCATCAGCCAGGCTATCTTGTATACAGTGCAAAGTGAGCAAAGGACCCACGTCTGGGTATACCCTGCCAACTTAGGGCGAACAAAGAAATACCAAAGGGGATGATGGATGGAGCATTTGAGCAAATCACACACTCACCCCAAGTCAACTGATCAGGGTTTAATTCATCATCATTCTTTAGCTCACTCCACCAACCTAGTTCAGACATGGCCATATGCAAATCAGTCTGACCTTGTGCCTCATGGGAACATTCCAGCTTGAACTGCCAAGCCATGTCTTACCTGGACCGGAAAAATCATCCTGGGACCGGGTTCGGGTTCATAACCCTCATCAGCCATGCTATCTTGAATCCAGTGGCAAAGTGAGCAAGGGACCCATGTCTGGGCATACCCTGCCAACTTAGGGCGAACAAAGAAATACCAAAGGGGATGATGGATGGAGCGTTTGAGCAAATCACACACTCAACCCCAGTCAACTGATCTGGGTTTAATTCATCATCATTCTTTAGCTCACTCCACTACCCCAGTTCAGACATGGCCATATGCAAATCGGTCTGACCCTGTGCCTCATGGGAACAGTCCAGCCCGAACTGCCAAGCCATGTCTTCCCTGGACCGGAAAAATCATCCTGGGACCGGGTTCGGGTTCATAACCCTCATCAGCCACGCTATCTTGAATCCAGTGGCAAAGTGAGCAAGGGACCCACGTCTGGGCATACCCTGCCAACTTAGGGCGAACAAAGAAATACCAAAGGGGATGATGGATGGAGCGTTTGAGCAAATCACACACTCAAACCCAGTCAACTGATCTGAGTTTAATTCATCATAATTCTTTATCTCACTCCACCACGCCAGTTCAGACATGGCCATATGCAAATCAGTCTGACCCTGTGCCTCATGGGAACAGTCCAGCCCGATCTGCCAATCCATGTCTTCCCTGGACCGGAAGCAAGCATCCTGGGACCGGTTTCGGGTTCATTATCCTCCTGAGCCAGGCTCTCTTGAATCCATTGGCAAAGTGAGCAAGGGACCCACGTCTGGGCATACCCTGCCAACTTAGGGCGAACAAAGCGATACCAAAGGGGATGATGGACGGAGCATTTGAGCAAATCAACCACTCACCCCCAGACAACTCATCTGGGTTTAATTCATCATCATTCTTTAGCTCACTCCACCACCCCGGTTCAGACATGGCCATTTGCAAATCAGTCTGACCCTGTGCCTCATGGACACAGTCCAGCCCGAACTGCCAAGCCATGTCTTCCCTGGACCGGAAGCAAGCATCCTGGGACTGGTTTCAGGTTCATAATCCTCATCAGCCTGGCTCTCTTGAATCCAGTGGCAAAGTGAACAAGGGACCCACGTCTGGGCATACCCTGCCAACTTAGGGCGAACAAAGAGATACCAAAGGGGATGATGGACGGAGCGTTTGAGCAAATCAAACACTCACCCCCAGTCAACTGATTTGGGTTTAATTCATCACCATTCTTCAGCTCACTGCACCACTCCAGTTCAGACATGGCCATGTGCAAATCAGTCTGACCCTGTGCCTCATGGGAACAGTCCAGCCCGAACTGCCAAGCCATGTCTTCCCTGGAATGGAAGCAAGCATCCTGGGACCGGTTTCGGGTTCATAACCCTCATCAGCCTGGCTATCTTGAATCCAGTGGCCAAGTGAGCAAGAGACACACATCTGGGCATACACTGCCAACTTAGGGCGAATAAAGCGATACCAAAGGGGATGATGGACGGAGCGTTTGAGCAAATCAAACACTCACCCCAGTCAACTGATCTGGGTTTAATTCATCATCATTCTTTAGCTCACTCCACCACCCCAGTTCAGATATGGCCATATGCAAACCAGTCTGACCCTGTGCCTCATGGGAACAGTCCAGCCCGAACTGCCAAGCCACGTTTTCCCAGGACCGGAAACAATCATCCTGGGACCGGTTTTGGGTTCATAACCCTCATCAGCCAGGCTATCTTGAATACAGTGGCAAAGTGAGCAAGGGACCCACGTCTGGGCATACCCTGCCAACTTAGGGCGAACAAAGAGATACCAAAGGGGATGATGGACGGAGCGTTTGAGCAAATCAAACACTCACCCCCAGTCAACTGATTTGGGTTTAATTCATTATCATTCTTTAGCTCACTGCACCACTCCAGTTCAGACATGGCCATGTGCAAATCAGTCTGACCCTGTGCCTCATGGGAATTGTCCAGCCCGAACTGCCAAGCCATGTCTTACCTGGACCGGAAACAAGCATCCTGGGACCGGTTTCGGGTTCATAACCCTCATCAGCCAGGCTATCTTGAATCCAGTGGCAAAGTGAGCAATGGACCCATGTCTGGGAATACCCTGCCAACTTAGGGCGAGCAAAGCGATACCAAAGGGGATGATGGACGGAGCGTTTGAGCAAATCAACCACTCACCCCCAGTCAACTGATTTGGGTTTAATTCATCATCATTCTTTAGCTCACTGCACCACTCCAGTTCAGACATGGGTATGTGGAAATCAGTCTGACCCTGTGCCTCATGGGAACAGTCCAGCCCGAACTGCCAAGCCATGTCATCCCTGGAACGGAAGCAAGCATCCTGGGACCGGTTTCGGGTTCGTAACCCTCATAAGCCAGGCTATCTTGAATCCAGTGGCAAAGTGAACAATGGACCCACGTCTGGGAATACCCTGCCAACTTAGGGCGAGCAAAGCGATACCAAAGGGGATGCAGACGGAACGTTTGAGCAAATCAAACACTCACCCTCAGTCAACTGATCTGGGTTTAATTCATCATCATTCTTTAGCTCACTCCACCACCCCGGTTCAGACATCGCCACATGCAAATCAGTCTGACCCTGTACCTCAGGGCAACAGTCCAGCCCGAACTGCTAAGCCAATTCTTCCCTGGACCGGAACCAAGCATCCTGGGACTGGTTTCGGGTTCATAACCCTCATCAGCCGGGCTATCTTGATTCGAGTGGCAAAGTGAGCAACGGCCCACGTCTGGGCATACCCTGCCAACTTAGGGCGAACAAAGCAATACCAAAGGGGATGATGGATGCAGAGTTTGAGCAAATCAAACACTCAACCCCAGTCAACTGATCTGGGTTTAATTCATCATCATTCTTTAGCTCACTCCACTACCCCAGTTCAGACATGGCCATATGCAAATCGGTCTGACCCTGTGCCTCATGGGAACAGTCCAGCCCGAACTGCCAAGCCATGTCTTCCCTGGACCGGAAAAATCATCCTGGGACCGGGTTCGGGTTCATAAGCCTCATCAGCCACGCTATCTTGAATCCAGTGGCAAAGTGAGCAAGGGACCCATGTCTGGGCATACCCTGCCAACTTAGGGCGAACAAAGAAATACCAAAGGGGATGATGGATGGATCGTTTGAGCAAATCACACACTCACCCCCAGTCAACTGATCTGGGTTTAATTCATCATCATTCTTTATCTCACTCCACCACGCCAGTTCAGACATGGCCATATGCAAATCAGTCTGACCCTGTGCCTCATGGGAACAGTCCAGCCCGATCTGCCAATCCATTTTTTCCCTGGACCGGAAGCAAGCATCCTGGGACCGGTTTCAGGTTCATTATCCTCCTGAGCCAGGCTCTCTTGAATCCATTGGCAAAGTGAGCAAGGGACCCACGTCTGGGCATACCCTGCCAACTTAGGGTGAACAAAGCGATACCAAAGGGGATGATGGACGAAGCGTTTGAGCAAATCAACCAGTCACCCCCAGACAACTTATCAGGGTTTAATTCATCATCATTCTTTAGCTCACTCCACCACCCCGGTTCAGACATGGCCATTTGCAAATCGGTCTGACCCTGTGCCTCATGGACACAGTCCAGCCCGAACTGCCAAGCCATGTCTTCCCTGGACCGGAAGCAAGCATCCTGGGACTGGTTTCAGGTTCATAATCCTCATCAGCCTGGCTCTCTTGAATCCAGTGGCAAAGTGAGCAAGGGACACACATCTGGGCATACACTGCCAACTTAGGGCGAACAAAGCGATACCAAAGGGGATGATGGACGGAGCGTTTGAGCAAATCAAACACTCACCCCCAGTCAACTGATTTGGGTTTAATTCATCATCATTCTTTAGCTCACTGCACCACTCCAGTTCAGACATGGCTATGTGGAAATCAGTCTGACCCTGTGCCTCATGGGAACAGTCCAGCCCGAACTGCCAAGCCATGTTTTCCCAGGACCGGAAACAATCATCCTGGGACCGGTTTTGGGTTCATAACCCTCATCAGCCAGGCTATCTTGAATACAGTGGCAAAGTGAGCAAGGGACCTACGTCTGGGCATACCCTGCCAACTTAGGGCAAAGAAAGCGATACCAAAGGGGATGATGGACGGAGCATTTGAGCAAATCAAACACTCAACCACAGTCACCTGATCTGGGTTTAATTCATCATTATTCTTTAGCTCACTTCACCAACCTAGTTCAGACATGGCCATATGCAAATCAGTCTGACCATGTGCCTCATGGGAACAGTCCAGCCCGAACTGCCAAGCCATGTCATCCCTGGAACGGAAGCAAGCATCCTGGGACCGGTTTCGGGTTCGTAACCCTCATAAGCCAGGCTATCTTGAATCCAGTGGCAAAGGGAGCAAGGGACCCACGTCTGGGCATACACTGCCAACTTAGGACGAATAAAGCGATACCAAAGGGGATGATGGATGGAGCGTTTGAGCAAATCAAACACTCACCCCCAGTCAACTGATCTGGGTTTAATTCATCATCATTCTTTAGCTCACTCAACCACTCCAGTTCAGACATGGCCATATGCAAATTAGTCTGACCCTGTGCCTCATGGGAACAGTCCAGCCCCAACTGCCAAGCCATGTCTTCCCTGGAATGGAAGCAAGCATCCTGGGACTGGTTTCGGGTTCACAACCCTCACCAGCCCGGCTATCTTGAATCCAGTGGCCAAGTGAGCAAGGGACACACATCTGGGCATACACTGCCAACTTGGGGCGAATAAAGCGATACCAAAGGGGATGATAGACGGAGCGTTTGAGCAAATCAAACACTCACCCCCAGTCAACTGATCTGGGTTTAATTCATCATCATTCTTTAGCTCACTCCACCACCCCAGTTCAGACATGGCCATATGCAAATCAGTCTGACCCTGTGCCTCATGTGAACAGTCCAGCCAGAACTGCCAAGCCACGTTTTCACAGGACCGGAAACAATCATCCTGGGACCAGTTTCGGGTTCATAACCCTCATCAGCCAGGCTATCTTGTATACAGTGCAAAGTGAGCAAAGGACCCACGTCTGGGTATACCCTGCCAACTTAGGGCGAACAAAGAAATACCAAAGGGGATGATGGATGGAGCATTTGAGCAAATCACACACTCACCCCAAGTCAACTGATCAGGGTTTAATTCATCATCATTCTTTAGCTCACTCCACCAACCTAGTTCAGACATGGCCATATGCAAATCAGTCTGACCCTGTGCCTCATGGGAACATTCCAACTTGAACTGCCAAGCCATGTCTTACCTGGACCGGAAAAATCATCCTGGGACCGGGTTCGGGTTCATAACCCTCATCAGCCACGCTATCTTGAATCCAGTGGCAAAGTGAGCAAGGGACCCACGTCTGGGCATACCCTGCCAACTTAGGGCGAACAATGAAATACCAAAGGGGATGATGGATGGAGCGTTTGAGCAAATCACACACTCAACCCCAGTCAACTGATCTGGGTTTAATTCATCATCATTCTTTAGCTCACTCCACTACCCCAGTTCAGACATGGCCATATGCAAATCGGTCTGACCCTGTGCCTCATGGGAACAGTCCAGCCCGAACTGCCAAGCCATGTCTTCCCTGGACCGGAAAAATCATCCTGGGACCGGGTTCGGGTTCATAACCCTCATCAGCCACGCTATCTTGAATCCAGTGGCAAAGTGAGCAAGGGACCCACGTCTGGGCATACCCTGCCAACTTAGGGCGAACAAAGAAATACCAAAGGGGATGATGGATGGAGCGTTTGAGCAAATCACACACTCAAACCCAGTCAACTGATCTGGGTTTAATTCATCATAATTCTTTATCTCACTCCACCACGCCAGTTCAGACATGGCCATATGCAAATCAGTCTGACCCTGTGCCTCATTGGAACAGTCCAGCCCGATCTGCCAATCCATGTCTTCCCTGGACCGGAAGCAAGCATCCTGGGACCGGTTTCGGGTTCATTATCCTCCTGAGCCAGGCTCTCTTGAATCCATTGGCAAAGTGAGCAAGGGACCCACGTCTGGGCATACCCTGCCAACTTAGGGCGAACAAAGCGATACCAAAGGGGATGATGGACGGAGCGTTTGAGCAAATCAACCACTCACCCCCAGACAACTCATCTGGGTTTAATTCATCATCATTCTTTAGCTCACTCCACCACCCCGGTTCAGACATGGCCATTTGCAAATCAGTCTGACCCTGTGCCTCATGGACACAGTCCAGCCCGAACTGCCAAGCCATGTCTTCCCTGGACCGGAAGCAAGCATCCTGGGACTGGTTTCAGGTTCATAATCCTCATCAGCCTGGCTCTCTTGAATCCAGTGGCAAAGTGAACAAGGGACCCACGTCTGGGCATACCCTGCCAACTTAGGGCGAACAAAGAGATACCAAAGGGGATGATGGACGGAGCGTTTGAGCAAATCAAACACTCACCCCCAGTCAACTGATTTGGGTTTAATTCATCACCATTCTTCAGCTCACTGCACCACTCCAGTTCAGACATGGCCATGTGCAAATCAGTCTGACCCTGTGCCTCATGGGAACAGTCCAGCCCGAACTGCCAAGCCATGTCTTCCCTGGAATGGAAGCAAGCATCCTGGGACCGGTTTCGGGTTCATAACCCTCATCAGCCTGGCTATCTTGAATCCAGTGGCCAAGTGAGCAAGAGACACACATCTGGGCATACACTGCCAACTTAGGGCGAATAAAGCGATACCAAAGGGGATGATGGACGGAGCGTTTGAGCAAATCAAACACTCACCCCAGTCAACTGATCTGGGTTTAATTCATCATCATTCTTTAGCTCACTCCACCACCCCAGTTCAGATATGGCCATATGCAAACCAGTCTGACCCTGTGCCTCATGGGAACAGTCCAGCCCGAACTGCCAAGCCACGTTTTCCCAGGACCGGAAACAATCATCCTGGGACCGGTTTTGGGTTCATAACCCTCATCAGCCAGGCTATCTTGAATACAGTGGCAAAGGGAGCAAGGGACCCACGTCTGGGCATACCCTGCCAACTTAGGGCGAACAAAGAGATACCAAAGGGGATGATGGACGGAGCGTTTGAGCAAATCAAACACTCACCCCCAGTCAACTGATTTGGGTTTAATTCATCATCATTCTTTAGCTCACTGCACCACTCCAGTTCAGACATGGCCATGTGCAAATCAGTCTGACCCTGTGCCTCATGGGAATTGTCCAGCCCGAACTGCCAAGCCATGTCTTACCTGGACCGGAAACAAGCATCCTGGGACCGGTTTCGGGTTCATAACCCTCATCAGCCAGGCTATCTTGAATCCAGTGGCAAAGTGAGCAATGGACCCATGTCTGGGAATACCCTGCCAACTTAGGGCGAGCAAAGCGATACCAAAGGGGATGATGGACGGAGCGTTTGAGCAAATCAACCACTCACCCCCAGTCAACTGATTTGGGTTTAATTCATCATCATTCTTTAGCTCACTGCACCACTCCAGTTCAGACATGGGTATGTGGAAATCAGTCTGACCCTGTGCCTCATGGGAACAGTCCAGCCCGAACTGCCAAGCCATGTCATCCCTGGAACGGAAGCAAGCATCCTGGGACCGGTTTCGGGTTCGTAACCCTCATAAGCCAGGCTATCTTGAATCCAGTGGCAAAGTGAACAATGGACCCACGTCTGGGAATACCCTGCCAACTTAGGGCGAGCAAAGCGATACCAAAGGGGATGCAGACGGAACGTTTGAGCAAATCAAACACTCACCCTCAGTCAACTGATCTGGGTTTAATTCATCATCATTCTTTAGCTCACTCCACCACCCCGGTTCAGACATCGCCACATGCAAATCAGTCTGACCCTGTACCTCATGGGAACAGTCCAGCCCGAACTGCCAAGCCATGTCTTCCCTGGACCGGAAAAATCATCCTGGGACCGGGTTCGGGTTCATAAGCCTCATCAGCCACGCTATCTTGAATCCAGTGGCAAAGTGAGCAAGGGACCCATGTCTGGGCATACCCTGCCAACTTAGGGCGAACAAAGAAATACCAAAGGGGATGATGGATGGATCGTTTGAGCAAATCACACACTCACCCCCAGTCAACTGATCTTTGTTTAATTCATCATCATTCTTTATCTCACTCCACCACGCAGTTCAGACATGGCCATATGCAAATCAGTCTGACCCTGTGCCTCATGGGAACAGTCCAGCCCGATCTGCCAATCCATTTCTTCCCTGGACCGGAAGCAAGCATCCTGGGACCGGTTTCAGGTTCATTATCCTCCTGAGCCAGGCTCTCTTGAATCCATTGGCAAAGTGAGCAAGGGACCCACGTCTGGGCATACCCTGCCAACTTAGGGTGAACAAAGCGATACCAAAGGGGATGATGGACGAAGCGTTTGAGCAAATCAACCAGTCACCCCCAGACAACTTATCAGGGTTTAATTCATCATCATTCTTTAGCTCACTCCACCACCCCGGTTCAGACATGGCCATTTGCAAATCGGTCTGACCCTGTGCCTCATGGACACAGTCCAGCCCGAACTGCCTAGCCATGTCTTCCCTGGACCGGAAGCAAGCATCCTGGGACTGGTTTCAGGTTCATAATCCTCATCAGCCTGGCTCTCTTGAATCCAGTGGCAAAGTGAGCAAGGGACACACATCTGGGCATACACTGCCAACTTAGGGCGAACAAAGCGATACCAAAGGGGATGATGGATGGAGCGTTTGAGCAAATCAAACACTCACCCCCAGTCAACTGATTTGGGTTTAATTCATCATCATTCTTTAGCTCACTGCACCACTCCAGTTCAGACATGGCTATGTGGAAATCAGTCTGACCCTGTGCCTCATGGGAACAGTCCAGCCCGAACTGCTAAGCCATGTCTTCCCTGGAATGGAAGCAAGCATCCTGGGACTGGTTTCGGGTTCATAACCCTCATCAGCCCGGCTATCTTGAATCCAGTGGCCAAGTGAGCAAGGGACACACATCTGGGCATACACTGCCAACTTAGGGCGAATAAAGCGATACCAAAGGGGATGATGGACGGAGCGTTTGAGCAAATCAAACACTCACCCCAGTCAACTGATCTGGGTTTAATTCATCATCATTCTTTAGCTCACTCCACCACCCCCGTTCAGAAATGGCCATATGGAAATCAGTCTGACCCTGTGCCTCATGGGAACAGTCCAGCCCGAACTGCCAAGCCATGTTTTCCCAGGACCGGAAACAATCATCCTGGGACCGGTTTTGGGTTCATAACCCTCATCAGCCAGGCTATCTTGAATACAGTGGCAAAGTGAGCAAGGGACCTACGTCTGGGCATACCCTGCCAACTTAGGGCAAAGAAAGCGATACCAAAGGGGATGATGGACGGAGCATTTGAGCAAATCAAACACTCAACCACAGTCACCTGATCTGGGTTTAATTCATCATCATTCTTTAGCTCACTTCACCACCCCAGTTCAGACATGGCCATATGCAAATCAGTCTGACCCTGTGCCTCATGTGAACAGTCCAGCCAGAACTGCCAAGCCACGTTTTCACAGGACCGGAAACAATCATCCTGGGACCAGTTTCGGGTTCATAACCCTCATCAGCCAGGCTATCTTGAATACAGTGGCAAAGTGAGCAAGGGACCTACGTCTGGGCATACCCTGCCAACTTAGGGCAAAGAAAGCGATACCAAAGGGGATGATGGACGGAGCATTTGAGCAAATCAACCACTCACCCCCAGACAACTTATCTGGGTTTAATTCATCACCATTCTTTAGCTCACTCCACCACCCCGGTTCAGAAATGGCCATATGCAAATCAGTCTGACCCTGTGCCTCATGGGAACAGTCCAGCCCGAACTGCCAAGCCACATTTTCCCAGGACCGGAAACAATCATCCTGGGACCGGTTTTGGGTTCATAACCCTCATCAGCCAGGCTATCTTGAATACAGTGGCAAAGTGAGCAAGGGACCTACGTCTGGGCATACCCTGCCAACTTAGGGCAAAGAAAGCGATACCAAAGGGGATGATGGACGGAGCATTTGAGCAAATCAAACACTCAACCCCGGTCAACTGATCTGAGTTTAATTCATCATCATTCTTTAGCTCACTTCACCAACCTAGTTCAGACATGGCCATACGCAAATCAGTCTGACCCTGTGCCTCATGGGAACAGTCCAGCCCGAACTGCCAAGCCATGTCATCCCTGGAACGGAAGCAAGCATCCTGGGACCGGTTTCGGGTTCGCAACCCTCATAAGCCAGGCTATCTTGAATCCAGTGGCAAAGTGAGCAAGGGACCCACGTCTGGGCATACACTGCCAACTTAGGGCGAATAAAGCGATACCAAAGGAGATGATGGATGGAGCGTTTGAGCAAATCAAACACTCACCCCCAGTCAACTGATCTGGGTTTAATTCATCATCATTCTTTAGCTCACTCAACCACTCCAGTTCAGACATGGCCATATGCAAATTAGTCTGACCCTGTGCCTCATGGGAACAGTCCAGCCCCAACTGCCAAGCCATGTCTTCCCTGGAATGGAAGCAAGCATCCTGGGACTGGTTTTGGGTTCATAACCCTCACCAGCCTGGCTATCTTGAATCCAGTGGCCAAGTGAGCAAGGGACACACATCTGGGCATACACTGCCAACTTAGGGCGATTAAAGTGATACCAAAGGGGATGATGGACGGAGCGTTTGAGAAAATCAAACACTCACCCCCAGTCAACTGATCTGGGTTTATTTCATCGTCATTCTTTAGCTCACTCCACCACCCCAGTTCAGACATGGCCATATGCAAATCAGTTTGACCCTGTGCCTCATGGGAACAGTCCAGCCCGAACTGCCAAGCCACGTTTTCACGACCGGAAACAATCATCCTGGGACCAGTTTCGGGTTCATAACCCTCATCAGCCAGGCTATCTTGTATACAGTGCAAAGTGAGCAAAGGACCCACGTCTCGGTATTCCCTGCCAACTTAGGGCAAACAAAGCGATACCAAAGGGGATGATGGATGGAGCATTTGAGCAAATCAAACACTCTGCCCCAGTGAACTGATCTGGGTTTAATTCATCATCATTCTTTAGCTCACTCCACCAACCTAGTTCAGACATGGCCATATGCAAATCAGTCCGACCCTGTGCCTCATGGGAACATTCCAGCCCGAACTGCCAAGCCATGTCTTCCCTGGAACGGAAGCAAGCAATCTGGGACCGGTTTCGGGTTCATAACCCTCATCTGCCAGGCTATCTTGAATCCAGTGGCAGAGTGAGCAAGGGAACCATGTCTGGGTATACCCTGCCAACTTATGGCGAACAAAGAAACACCAAAGGGGATGATGGAGGGAGCATTTGAGCAAATCACACACTCACCCCCAGTCAACTGATCTGGGTTTAATTCATCATAATTCTTTATCTCACTCCACCATGCCAGTTCAGACATGGCCATATGCAAATCAGTCTGACCCTGTGCCTCATGGGAACAGTCCAGCCCGAACTGCCAATCCATGTCTTCCCTGGACCGGAAGCAAGCTTCCTGGGACCGGTTTCGGGTTCATAACCCTCATCAGTCAGGCTATCTTGAATCCAGTGGCAAAGTGAGCAAGGGACCTACGTCTGGGCATACCCTGCCAACTTAGGGCGAACAAACCGATACCAAAGGGGATGATGGATGGAGCATTTGAGCAAATAAAACACTCACCCCCAGACAACTTATCTGGGTTTAATTCATCATCATTCTTTAGCTCACTCCACCACCCCGGTTCAGACATGGCAATTTGCAAATCAGTCTGACCCTGTGCCTCATGGGAACAGTCCAGCCCAAACTGCCAAGCCATGTCTTCCCTGGACCAGAAGCAAGCATCCTGGGACTGGTTTCAGGTTCATAATCCTCATCAGCCTGGCTCTCTTGAATCCAGTGGCAAAGTGAGCAAGGGACCCACGTCTGGGCATACCCTGCCAACTTAGGGCGAACAAAGAGATACCAAAGGGGATGATGGACGGAGCGTTTGAGCAAATCAAACACTCACCCCCAGTCAACTGATCTGGGTTTAATTCATCATCATTCTTTAGCTCACTGCACCACTCTAGTTCAGACATGGCCATATGCAAATCAGTCTGACCCTGTGCCTCATGGGAACAGTCCAGCCCGAACTACCAAGCCATGTCTTCCCTGGACCGGAAGCAAGCTTCCTGGGACCAGTTTCGGGTTCATAACCCTCATCAGCCAGGCTATCTTGAATCCAGTGGCAAATTGAGCAAGGGACACACGTCTGGGCATACACTGACAACTTAGGGCGAACAAAGCGATACCAAAGGGGATGATGTACGGAGCGTTTGAGCAAATCAAACACTCACCCCCAGTTAACTGATCTGGGTTTAAATCATCATCATTCTTTAGCTCACTCCACCACCCCAGTTCAGACATGGCCATATGCAAATCAGTCTGACCCTGTGCCTCATGGGAACAGTCCAGCCCGAACTGCCAAGCCACGTTTTCCCAGGACCGGAAACCATCATCCTGGGACCGGTTTTGGGTTCATAACCCTCATCAGCCAGGCTATCTTGAATACAGTGGCAAAGTGAGCAAGGGACCTAGGTCTGGGCATACTCTGCCAACTGAGGGCAAAGAAAGTGATACCAAAGGGGATGATGGACGGAGCATTTGCGCAAATCAAACACTCAACCCCGGTCAACTGATCTGGGTTTAATTCATCATCATTCTTTAGCTCACTCCACCAACCTAGTTGAGACATGGCCATACGCAAATCACTCTGACCCTGTGCCTCATTGGAACAGTCCAGCCCGAACTGCCAAGCCATGTCTTCCCTGGAACGGAAGCAAGCATCCTGGGACCGGTTTCGGGTTCATAACCCTCATCAGCCAGGCTATCTTGAATCCAGTGGCAAAGTGAGCAAGGGACCCACGTCTGGGCATACTCTGCCAACTTAGGGCAAATAAAGAAATACCAAAGGGGATGATGGATGATGGATGGAGCATTTGAGCAAATCACACACTCACCCCCAGTCAACTGATCTGGGTTTAATTCATCATAATTCTTTATCTCACTCCACCACGCCAGTTCAGACATGGCCATATGCAAATCAGTCTGACCCTGTGCCTCATGGGAACAGTCCAGCCCGAACTGCCAAGCCATGTCTTCCCTGGACCGGAAGCAAGCTTTCTGGGACCGGTTTTGGGTTCATAACCCTCATCAGCCAGGCTATCTTGAATCCAGTGGCAAAGTGAGCAAGGGACAGACATCTGGGCATACACTGTCAACTTAGGGCGAACAAAGCGATACCAAAGGGGATGATGGACGGAGCGTTTGAGCAAATCAAACACTCACCCCCAGTCAACTGATCTGGGTTTAATTCATCATCATTATTTAGCTCACTCCACCACCCCAGTTTAGACATGGCCATATGCAAATCAGTCTGACCCTGTGCCTCATGGGAACAGTCCAGCCTGATCTGCCAATCCATGTCTTCCTTGGACCGGAAGCAAGCATCCTGGGACCGGTTTCGGGTTCATTATCCTCCTGAGCCAGGCTCTCTTGAATCCATTGGCAAAGTGAGCAAGGGACCCACGTCTGGGCATACCCTGCCAACTTAGGGCGAACAAAGTGATACCAAAGGAGATGATGGATGGAGCGTTTGAGCAAATCAAACACTCACCCCCAGTCAACTGATCTGGGTTTAATTCATCATCATTCTTTAGCTCACTCAACCACTCCAGTTCAGACATGGCCATATGCAAATTAGTCTGACCCTGTGCCTCATGGGAACAGTCCAGCCCCAACTGCCAAGCCATGTCTTCCCTGGAATGGAAGCAAGCATCCTGGGACTGATTTCGGGTTCATAACCCTCACCAGCCAGGCTATCTTGAATCCAGTGGCAAAGTGAGCAAGGGACACACATCTGGGCATACACTGCCAACTTAGGGCGAATAAAGTGATACCAAAGGGGATGATGGACGGAGCGTTTGAGCAAATCAAACATTCACCCCCAGTCAACTGATCTGGGTTTAATTCATCATCATTCTTTAGCTCACTCCACCACCCCAGTTCAGACATGGCCATATGCAAATCAGTCTGACCCTGTGCCTCATGGGAACAGTCCAGCCCGAACTGCCAAGCCACGTTTTCACGACCGGAAACAATCATCCTGGGACCAGTTTCGGGTTCATAACCCTCATCAGCCAGGCTATCTTGTATACAGTGCAAAGTTATCAAAGGACCCACGTCTGGGTATACCCTGCCAACTTAGGGTAAATAAAGCGATACCAAAGGGGATGATGGACGGAGCATTTGAGCAAATCAAACACTCTGCCCCAGTCAACTGATTTGGGTTTAATTCATCATCATTCTTTAGCTCACTCCACCAACCTAGTTCAGACATGGCCATATGCAAATCAGTCTGACCCTCTGCCTCATGGGAACATTCCAGCCTGAACTGCCAAGCCATGTCTTCCCTGGAACGGAAGCAAGCATCCTGGGACCGGTTTCGGGTTCATAACCCTCATCAGCCAGGCTATCTTAAATCCAGTGGCAGAGTGAGCAAGGGAACCACGTCTGGGTATACCCTGCCAACTTATGGCGAACAAAGAAATACCAAAGGGGATGATGGATGGAGCATTTGAGCAAATCACACACTCACCCCCAGTCAACTGATCTGGGTTTAATTCATCATAATTCTTTATCTCACTCCACCACACCAGTTCAGACATGGCCATATGCAAATCAGTCTGACCCTGTGCCTCATGGGAACAGTCCAGCCCGAACTGCCAAGCCATGTCTTCCCTGGACCGGAAGCAAGCTTCCTGGGACCGGTTTCGGGTTCATAACCCTCATCAGCCAGGCTATCTTGAATCCAGTGGCAAAGTGAGCAAGGGACCCACGTCTGGGCATACCCTGCCAACTTAGGGCGAACAAACCGATACCAAAGGGGATGATGGATGGAGCGTTTGAGCAAATCAAACACTCACCCCCAGATATCTTATCTGGGTTTAATTCATCATCATTCTTTAGCTCACTCCACCACCCCGGTTCAGACATGGCCATTTGCAAATCAGTCTGACCCTGTGCCTCATGGGAACAGTCCAGCCCGAACTGCCAAGCCATGTCTTCCCTGGACCGGAAGCAAGCATCCTGGGACTGGTTTCAGGTTCATAACCCTCATCAGCCAGGCTCTCTTGAATCCAGTGGCAAAGTGAGCAAGGGACACACGTCTGGGCATACACTGACAACTTAGGGCGAACAAAGCGATACCAAAGGGGATGATGGACGGAGCGTTTGAGCAAATCAAACACTCACCCCCAGTCAACTGATCTGGGTTTAATTCATCATCATTCTTTAGCTCACTCCACCACCCCAGTTCAGACATGGCCATATGCAAATCAGTCAGACCCTGTGCCTCATGGGAACAGTCCAGCCCGAACTGCCAAGCCACGTTTTCCCAGGACCGGAAAACAATCATCCTGGGACCGGTTTTGGGTTCATAACCCTCATCAGCCAGGCTATCTTGAATACAGTGGCAAAGTGAGCAAGGGACCTAGGTCTGGGCATACTCTGCCAACTGAGGGCAAAGAAAGCGATACCAAAGGGGATGATGGATGGAGCATTTGCGCAAATCAAACACTCAACCCCGGTCAACTGATCTGGGTTTAATTCATCATCATTCTTTAGCTCACTCCACCAACCTAGTTAAGACATGGCCATACGCAAATCACTCTGACCTTGTGCCTCATGGGAACAGTCCAGCCCGAACTGCCGAGCCATGTCTTCCCTGGAATGGAAGCAAGCATCCTGGGACCGGTTTCGGGTTCATAACCCTCATCAGCCAGGCTATCTTGAATCCAGTGGCAGAGTGAGCAAGGGAACCACGTCTGGGTATACCCTGCCAACTTATGGCGAACAAAGAAATACCAAAGGGGATGATGGATGGAGCATTTGAGCAAATCACACACTCACCTCCAGTCAACGGATCTGGGTTTAATTCATCATCATTCTTTAGCTCACTCCACCACCCCAGTTCAGACATGGCCATATGCAAATCAGTATGACCCTGTGCCTCATGGGAACAGTCCAGCCAGAAATGCCAAGCCATGTCTTCCCTGGACAGGAACCAAGAATCCTGGGACTGGTTTCAGGTTCATAACCCTCATCAGCCGGGCTATATTGATTCCAGTGGCAAAGTGAGCAAGGGCCCACGTCTGTGCATACCCTGCCAACTTAGGGCGAACAAAGCGATACCAAAGGGGATGATGGACGCAGAGTTTGAGCAAATCAAACACTCAACCCCAGTCAACTGACCTGGGTTTAATTCATCATCATTCTTTAGCTCACTCCACCACCCCAGTTCAGACATGGCCATATGCAAATCGGTCTGACCCTGTGCTTCATGGGAACAGTCCAGCCCGAACTGCCAAGCCATCTCTTCCCTGGACGGGAAAAATCATCCTGGGACCGGGTTCGGGTTCATAACCCTCATCAGCCAGGCTATCTTGAATCCAGTGGCAAAGGGAGCAAGGGACCCACGTCTGGGCATACCCTGCCAACTTAGGGTGAACAAAGAAATACCAAAGGGGATGATGGATGGAGCTTTGAGCAAATCAAACACTCACCCCAGTCAACTGATCTGGGTTTAATTCATCATAATTCTTTATCTCACTCCACCACGCCAGTTCAGACATGGCCATATGCAAATCAGGCTGACCCTGTGCCTCATGGGAACAGTCCAGCCCGATCTTCCAAACCATGTCTTCCCGGGACCGTAAGCAAGCATCCTGGGACCGGTTTCGGGTTCATTACCCTCCTGAGCCAGACTCTCTTGAATCCATTGGCAAAGTGAGCAAGGGACCCACGTCTGGGCATACCCTGCCAACTTAGGGCGAACAAAGCGATACCAAAGGAAATGATGGATGGAGCGTTTGAGCAAATCAAACACTCACCCCCAGTCAACTGATCTGGGTTTAATTCATCATCATTCTTTAGCTCACTCAACCACTCCAGTTCAGACATGGCCATATGCAAATTAGTCTGACCCTGTGACTCATGGGAACAGTCCAGCCCCAACTGCCAAGCCATGTCTTCTCTGGACCGGAAACAAGCATCCTGGGACAGGTTTCGGGTTCATAACCCTCATCAGCCAGGCTATCTTGAATCCAGTGGCAAAGTGAGCAATGGACCCACGTCTGGGCATACCCTGCCAACTTAGGGCGAGCAAAGCGATACCAAAGGGGATGCAGATAGAGCGTTTGAGCAAATCAAACACTCACCCTCAGTCAACTGATCTGGGTTTAATTCATCATCATTCTTTAGTTCACTCCACCTCCCCGGTTCAGACATGGCCACATGCAAATCAGTCTGACCCTGTGCCTCATGGGAACAGTCCAGCCCAAACTGCCAAGCCATGTCTTCCCTGGACCGGAAGCAAGCTTCCTGGGACCGGTTTCGGGTTCATAACCCTCATCAGCCAGGCTATCTTGAATCCAGTGGCAAAGTGAGCAAGGGACACACGTCTGGGCATACACTGACAACTTAGGGCTAACAAAGCGATACCAATGGGGATAATGGACGGAGCGTTTGAGCAAATCAAACACTCACCCCCAGTCAACTGATCTGGGTTTAATTTATCATCATTCTTTAGCTCACTCCACCACCCCAGTCCAGACATGGCCATATGCAAATCAGTCTGACCCTGTGCCTCATGGGAACAGTCCAGCCCGAACTGCCAAGCCACGTTTTCCCAGGACCGGAAACAATCATCCTGGGACCGGTTTTGGGTTCATAACCCTCATCAGCCAGGCTATCTTGAATACAGTGGCAAAGTGATCAAAGGACCTAGGTCTGGGCATACTCTGCCAACTGAGGGCAAAGAAAGCGATAACAAAGGGGATGATGGACGGAGCATTTGCACAAATCAACCACTCAACCCCGGTCAACTGATCTGGGTTTAATTCATCATCATTCTTTAGCTCACTCCACCAACCTAGTTAAGACATGGCCATACGCAAATCACTCTGACCCTGTGCCTCATGGGAACAGTCCAGCCCGAACTGCCAAACCATGTCTTCCCTGGAATGGAAGCAAGCATCCTGGGACCGGTTTTGGGTTCATAACCCTCATCAGCCAGGCTATCTTGAATCCAGTGGCAAAGTGAGCAAGGGACCCACGTCTGGTCATACCCTGCCAACTTAGGGCGAACAAAGAAATACCAAAGGGGATGATGGATGATGGATGGAGCATTTGAGCAAATCACACACTCACCCCCAGTCAACTGATCTGGGTTTAATTCATCATAATTCTTTATCTCACACCACCACGCCAGTTCAGACATGGCCATATGCAAATCAGTCTGACCCTGTGCCTCATGGGAACAGTCCAGCCCGAACTGCCAAGCCATGCCTTCCCTGGACCGGAAGCAAGCTTCCTGGGACCGGTTTCGGGTTCATAACCCTCATCAGCCAGGCTATCTTGAATCCAGTGGCAAAGTGAGCAAGGTACAGACATCTGGGCATACACTGTCAACTTAGGGCGAACAAAGCGATACCAAAGGGGATGATGGACGGAGCGTTTGAGCAAATCAAACACTCACCCCCAGTCAACTGATCTGGGTTTAATTCATCATCATTATTTAGCTCACTCCACCACCCCAGTTTAGACATGGCCATATGCATATCAGTCTGACCCTGTGCCTCATGGGAACAGTCCAGCCCGAACTGCCAAGCCAAGTCTTCCCTGGACCGGAAACAAGCATCCTGGGACCGGTTTCGGGGTCATAACCCTCATCAGCCAGGCTATCTTGAATCCAGTGGCAAAGTGAGCAAGGTACCCACGTCTGGGTGTTACCTGCAAACTTAGGGCGAACAAAGCGATGCCAAAGGGGATGATGTATAGAGCGTTTGCGCAAATCAAACACTCACCCCCAGTCAACTGATCTGGGTTTAATTCATCATCATTCTTTAGCTCACTCAACCACTCCAGTTCAGACATGGCCATATGCAAATCAGTCTGACACTGTGCCTCATGGGAACAGTCCAGCCCGAACTGCCAAGCCAAGTCTTCCCTGGACCGGAAACAAGCATCCTGGGACCGGTTTTGGGCTCATAACCCTCATCAGCCAGGCTATCTTGAATCCAGTGGCAAAGTGAGCAATGGACCCACGTCTGGGCATACCCTGCCAACTTAGGGCGAGCAAAGAGATACCAAAGGGGATGCAGATAGAGCGTTTGAGCAAATCAAACACTCACCCTCAGTCAACTGATTTGGGTTTAATTCATCATCATTCTTTAGTTCACTCCACCTCCCCGGTTCAGACATGGCCACATGCAAATCAGTCTGACCCTGTGCCTCATGGGAACAGTCCAGCCCAAACTGCCAAGCCATGTCTTCCCTGGACCGGAGGCAAGCTTCCTGGGACCGGTTTCGGGTTCATAACCCTCATCAGCCAGGCTATCTTGAATCCAGTGGCAAAGTGAGCAAGGGACACACATCTGGGCATACACTGACAACTTAGGGCTAACAAAGCGATACCAATGGGGATAATGGACGGAGCGTTTGAGCAAATCAAACACTCACCCCCAGTCAACTGATCTGGGTTTAATTTATCATCATTCTTTAGCTCACTCCACCACCCCAGTCCAGACATGGCCATATGCAAATCAGTCTGATCCTGTGCCTCATGGGAACAGTCCAGCCCGAACTGCCAAGCCATGTTTTCCCAGGACCGGAAACAATCATCCTGGGACCGGTTTTGGGTTCATAACCCTCATCAGCCAGGCTATCTTGAATACAGTGGCAAAGTGAGCAAAGGACCTAGGTCTGGGCATACTCTGCCAACTGAGGGCAAAGAAAGCGATAACAAAGGGGATGATGGACGGAGCATTTGCACAAATCAACCACTCAACCCCGGTCAACTGATCAGGGTTTAATTCATCATCATTCTTTAGCTCACTCCACCAACCTAGTTAAGACATGGCCATACGCAAATCACTCTGACCCTGTGCCTCATGGGAACAGTCCAGCCCGAACTGCCAAACCATGTCTTCCCTGGAATGGAAGCAAGCATCCTGGGACCGGTTTTGGGTTCATAACCCTCATCAGCCAGGCTATCTTGAATCCAGTGGCAAAGTGAGCAAGGGACCCACGTCTGGTCATACCCTGCCAACTTAGGGCGAACAAAGAAATACCAAAGGGGATGATGGATGATGGATGGAGCATTTGAGCAAATCACACACTCACCCCCAGTCAACTGATCTGGGTTTAATTCATCATAATTCTTTATCTCACTCCACCACGCCAGTTCAGACATGGCCATATGCAAATCAGTCTGACCCTGTGCCTCATGGGAACAGTCCAGCCCGAACTGCCAAGCCATGCCTTCCCTGGACCGGAAGCAAGCTTCCTGGGACCGGTTTCGGGTTCATAACCCTCATCAGCCAGGCTATCTTGAATCCAGTGGCAAAGTGAGCAAGGGACAGACATCTGGGCATACACTGTCAACTTAGGGCGAACAAAGCGATACCAAAGGGGATGATGGACGGAGCGTTTGAGCAAATCAAACACTCACCCCCAGTCAACTGATCTGGGTTTAATTCATCATCATTATTTAGCTCACTCCACCACCCCAGTTTAGACATGGCCATATGCAAATCAGTCTGACCCTGTGCCTCATGGGAACAGTCCAGCCCGAACTGCCAAGCCAAGTCTTCCCTGGACCGGAAACAAGCATCCTGGGACCGGTTTCGGGGTCATAACCCTCATCAGCCAGGCTATCTTGAATCCAGTGGCAAAGTGAGCAAGGTACCCACGTCTGGGTGTTACCTGCAAACTTAGGGCGAACAAAGCGATGCCAAAGGGGATGATGTATAGAGCGTTTGCGCAAATCAAACACTCACCCCCAGTCAACTGATCTGGGTTTAATTCATCATCATTCTTTAGCTCACTCAACCACTCCAGTTCAGACATGGCCATATGCAAATCAGTCTGACACGGTGCCTCATGGGAACAGTCCAGCCCGAACTGCCAAGCCAAGTCTTCCCTGGACCGGAAACAAGCATCCTGGGACCGGTTTCGGGTTCATAACCCTCATCAGCCAGGCTATCTTGAATCCAGTGGCAAAGTGAGCAAGGGACCCGCGTCTGGGCATACCCTGCCAACTTAGGGCAAACAAAGCGATACCAAAGGGAATGATGGACGCAGAGTTTGAGCAAATCAAACACTCTGCCCCAGTCAACTGATCTGGGTTTAATTCATCATCATTCTTTAGCTCACTCCACCACCCCAGTTCAGACATGGCCATATGCAAATCAGTATGACCCTGTGCCTCATGGGAACAGTCCAGCCCGAACTGCCAAGCCATCTCTTCCCTGGACCGGAAAAATCATCCTGGGACCGGGTTCGGGTTCATAACCCTCATCAGCCAGGCTATCTTGAATCCAGTGGCAAAGGGAGCAAGGGACCCATGTCTGGGCATACCCTGCCAACTTAGGGTGAACAAAGAAATACCAAAGGGGATGATGGATGGAGCTTTGAGCAAATCAAACACTCACCCCCAGTCAACTGATCAGGGTTTAATTCATCATAATTCTTTATCTCACTCCACCATGCCAGTTCAGACATGGCCATATGCAAATCAGGCTGACCCTGTGCCTCATGGGAACAGTCCAGCCCGATCTTCCAAACCATGTCTTCCCTGGACCGGAAGCAAGCATCCTGGGACCGGTTTCGGGTTCATTACCCTCCTGAGCCAGGCTCTCTTGAATCCATTGGCAAAGTGAGCAAGGGACCCAAGTCTGGGCATACCCTGCCAACTTAGGACGAACAAAGCGATACCAAAGGGGATGATGGACGGAGCATTTGAGCAAATCAAACACTCACCCCCAGTCAACTTATCTGGGTTTAATTCATCATCATTCTTTAGCTCACTCCACCACCCCGGTTCAGACATGGCCATTTGCAAATCAGTCTGACCCTGTGCCTCATGGGAACAGTCCAGCCCGAACTGCCAAGCCACGTTTTCCCAGGACCGGAAACAATCATCCTGGGACCAGTTTCGGGTTCATAACCCTCATCAGCCTGGCTATCTTGTATACAGTGGCAAAGTGAGCAAGTGACCCACTTCTGGGTATACCCTGCCAACTTAGGGCAAACAAAGCGATACCAAAGGGGATGATGGATGGAGCATTTGAGCAAATCAAACACTCTCACCCAGTCAACTGATCTGGGTTTAATTCATCATCATTCTTTAGCTCACTCCACCAACCTAGTTCAGACATGGCCATATGCAAATCAGTCTGACCCTGTGCCTCATGGGAACATTCCAGCCCGAACTGCCAAGCCATGTCTTACCTGGACCGGAAACAAGCATCCTGGGACCGGTCTCGGGTTCATAACCCTCATCAGCCAGGCTATCTTGAATCCAGTGGCAAAGTGAGCAATGGACCCACGTCTGGGCATACCCTACCAACTTAGGGCGAGCAAAGCGATACCAAAGGGGATGCGGACGGAGCGTTTAAGCAAATCAAACACTCACCCTCAGTCAACTGATCTGGGTTTAATTCATCATCATTCTTTAGCTCACTCCACCACCCCACTTCAGATATGGCCATATTCAAATCAGTCTGACCCTGTGACTCATGGGAACAGTCCAGCCCGAACTGCTAAGCCATGTCTTCTCTGGACCGGAATCAAGCATCCTGGGACCGGTTTCGGGTTCATAACCCTCATCAGCCAGGCTATCTTGAAACCAGTGGCAAAGTGAGCAAGGGACCCACGTCTGGGCATACCCTGCCAACTTAGGGCGAACAAAGCGATACCAAAGGGGATGATGGACGCAGAGTTTGAGCAAATCAAACACTCACCCCCGGTCAACTGATCTGGGTTTAATTCATAATCATTCTTTAGCTCACTCCAACACCCCAGTTCAGACATGGCCATATGCAAATCAGTATGACCCTGTGCCTCATGGGAACAGTCCAGTCAGAAATGCCAAGCCATGTCTTCCCTTGACCAGACCCAAGCAACCTGGGACTGGGTTGGGGTTCATCACCCTCATCAGCCGGGCTATCTTGATTCCAGTGGCAAAGTGAGCAATGGCCCACGTCTGGGCATACCCTGCCAACTTAGGGCGAACAAAGCAATACCAAAGGGGATGATGGACGCAGAGTTTGAGCAAATCAAACACTCAACCCCAGTCAACTGATCTGGGTTTAAATTATCATCATTCTTTAGCTCACTCCACCACCCCAGTTCAGACATGGCCATATGCAAATCGGTCTGACCCTGTGCCTCATGGGAACAGTCCAGCCCGAACTGTCAAGCCATGTCTTCCCTGGACCGGAAAAATCATCCTGGGACCGGGTGCGGGTTCCTAACCCTCATCAGCCAGGCTATCTTGAATCCAGTGGCAAAGTGAGCAAGCGACCAATTACTGGGCATACCCTGCCAACTTAGGGCGAACAAAGAAATACCAAAGGGGATGATGGATGGAGCATTTGAGCAAATCACACACTCACCCCCAGTCAACTGATCTGGGTTTAATTCATCATAATTCTTTATCTCACTGAACCACGCCAGTGCAGACATGGCCATATGCAAATCAGTCTGACCCTGTGCCTCATGGGAACAGTCCAGCCCGATATGCCAAGCCATGTCTTCCCTGGACCGGAAGCAAGCATCCTGGGACCGGTTTCGGGTTCATTACCCTCCTGAGCCAGGCTCTCTTGAAACCATTGGCAAAGTGAGCAAGGGACACACGTCTGGGCATACACTGACAACTTAGGGCGAACAAAGCGATACCAAAGGGGATGATGGACGGAGCGTTTGAGCAAATCAAACACTCACCCCAGTCAACTGATCTGGGTTTAATTCATCATCATTCTTTAGCTCACTCCACCACCCTAGTTCAGACATGGCCATATGCAAATCAGTCTGACTCTGTGCCTCATGGGAACAGTCCAGCCCGAACTGCCAAGCCACGTTTTTACAGGACCGGAAACAATCATCCTGGGACCATTTTTGGGTTCATAACCCTCATCAGCCAGGCTATCTTGAATACAGTGGCAAAGTGAGCAAGGGAGCTACGTCTGGGCATACTATGCCATCTTAGGGCAAAGAAAGCGATACCAAAGGGGATGATGGACGGAGCATTTGCGCAAATCAAACACTCAACCCCAGTCAACTGATCTGGGTTTAATTCATCATCATTCTTTAGCTCACTCCACCACCCCAGTTCAGACATGGCCATATGCAAATCAGTCTGACCCTGTGCCTCATGGGAACAGTCCAGCCCAAACTACCAAGCCATGTCTTCCCTGGAATGGAAGCAAGCATCCTGGGACCGGATTCGGGTTCATAACCCTCATCAGCCAGGCTATCTTGAATCCAGTGGCCAAGTGAGCAAGGGACACACATCTGGGCATACACTGCCAACTTAGGGCGAATAAAGCGATACCAAAGGGGATGATGGACGGAGCGTTTGAGCAAATCAAACACTCACCCCCAGTCAACTGATCTGTGTTTAATTCATCATCATTCTTTAGCTCACTCTACCACCCAGTTCAGACATGGCCATATGCAAATCAGTCAGACCCTGTGCCTCATGGGAACAGTCCAGCCTGAATCGCCAAGCCATGTTTTCCCTGGACCGGAAGCAAGCATCCTGGGACTGGTTTCAGGTTCATAATTCTCATCAGCCTGGCTCTCTTGAATCCAGTGGCAAAGTGAGCAAGGGCCCGCGTCTGGGCATACCCTGCCAACTTAGGGCAAACAAAGCGATACCAAAGGGGATGATGGACGCAGAGTTTGAGCAAATCAAACACTCTGCCCCAGTCAACTGATCTGGGTTTAATTCATCATCATTCTTTAGCTCACTCCACCACCCCAGTTCAGACATGGCCATATGCAAATCAGTATGACCCTGTGCCTCATGGGAACAGTCCAGCCCGAACTGCCAAGCCATCTCTTCCCTGGACCGGAAAAATCATCCTGGGACCGGGTTCGGGTTCATAACCCTCATCAGCCAGGCTATCTTGAATCCAGTGGCAAAGGGAGCAAGGGACCCATGTCTGGGCATACCCTGCCAACTTAGGGTGAACAAAGAAATACCAAAGGGGATGATGGATGGAGCTTTGAGCAAATCAAACACTCACCCCCAGTCAACTGATCAGGGTTTAATTCATCATAATTCTTTATCTCACTCCACCATGCCAGTTCAGACATGGCCATATGCAAATCAGGCTGACCCTGTGCCTCATGGGAACAGTCCAGCCCGATCTTCCAAACCATGTCTTCCCTGGACCGGAAGCAAGCATCCTGGGACCGGTTTCGGGTTCATTACCCTCCTGAGCCAGGCTCTCTTGAATCCATTGGCAAAGTGAGCAAGGGACCCAAGTCTGGGCATACCCTGCCAACTTAGGACGAACAAAGCGATACCAAAGGGGATGATGGACGGAGCATTTGAGCAAATCAAACACTCACCCCCAGTCAACTTATCTGGGTTAAATTCATCATCATTCTTTAGCTCACTCCACCACACCGGTTCAGACATGGCCATTTGCAAATCAGTCTGACCCTGTGCCTCATGGGAACAGTCCAGCCCGAACTCCCAAGCCATGTCTTCCCTGGACCGGAAGCAAGCATCCTGGGACCGGTTTCAGGTTCATAACCCTCATCAGCCTGGCTATCTTGAATCCAGTGGCAAAGTGAGCAAGGTACCCACGTCTGGGCATACCCTGCCAACTAAGGGAGAACAAAGCGATACCAAAGGGGATGATGGATGGAGCATTTGAGGAAATCAAACACTTACCCCAGTCAACTGATCTGGGTTTAATTCATCATCATTCTTTAGCTCACTCCACCAACCCGGTTCAGACATGGCCATTTGCAAATCAGTCTGACCCTGTGCCTCATGGGAACAGTCCAGCCCGAACTGCCAAGCCACGTTTTCCCAGGACCGGAAACAATCATCCTGGGACCAGTTTCGGGTTCATAACCCTCATCAGCCTGGCTATCTTGTATACAGTGGCAAAGTGAGCAAGTGACCCACTTCTGGGTATACCCTGCCAACTTAGGGCAAACAAAGCGATACCAAAGGGGATGATGGATGGAGCATTTGAGCAAATCAAACACTCTCCCCCAGTCAACTGATCTGGGTTTAATTCATCATCATTCTTTAGCTCACTCCACCAACCTAGTTCAGACATGGCCATATGCAAATCAGTCTGACCCTGTGCCTCATGGGAACATTCCAGCCCGAACTGCCAAGCCATGTCTTACCTGGACCGGAAACAAGCATCCTGGGACCGGTCTCGGGTTCATAACCCTCATCAGCCAGGCTATCTTGAATCCAGTGGCAAAGTGAGCAATGGACCCACGTCTGGGCATACCCTGCCAACTTAGGGCGAGCAAAGCGATACCAAAGGGGATGCGGACGGAGCGTTTAAGCAAATCAAACACTCACCCTCAGTCAACTGATCTGGGTTTAATTCATCATCATTCTTTAGCTCACTCCACCACCCCACTTCAGATATGGCCATATTCAAATCAGTCTGACCCTGTGACTCATGGGAACAGTTCAGCCCGAACTGCTAAGCCATGTCTTCTCTGGACCGGAATCAAGCATCCTGGGACCGGTTTCGGGTTCATAACCCTCATCAGCCAGGCTATCTTGAAACCAGTGGCAAAGTGAGCAAGGGACCCACGTCTGGGCATACCCTGCCAACTTAGGGCGAACAAAGCGATACCAAAGGGGATGATGGACGCAGAGTTTGAGCAAATCAAACACTCACCCCCGGTCAACTGATCTGGGTTTAATTCATAATCATTCTTTAGCTCACTCCAACACCCCAGTTCAGACATGGCCATATGCAAATCAGTATGACCCTGTGCCTCATGGGAACAGTCCAGTCAGAAATGCCAAGCCATGTCTTCCCTTGACCAGACCCAAGCAACCTGGGACTGGGTTGGGGTTCATCACCCTCATCAGCCGGGCTATCTTGATTCCAGTGGCAAAGTGAGCAATGGCCCACGTCTGGGCATACCCTGCCAACTTAGGGCGAACAAAGCAATACCAAAGGGGACGATGGACGCAGAGTTTGAGCAAATCAAACACTCAACCCCAGTCAACTGATCTGGGTTTAAATTATCATCATTCTTTAGCTCACTCCACCACCCCAGTTCAGACATGGCCATATGCAAATCGGTCTGACCCTGTGCCTCATGGGAACAGTCCAGCCCGAACTGTCAAGCCATGTCTTCCCTGGACCGTAAAAATCATCCTGGGACCGGGTGCGGGTTCCTAACCCTCATCAGCCAGGCTATCTTGAATCCAGTGGCAAAGTGAGCAAGCGACCAATTACTGGGCATACCCTGCCAACTTAGGGCGAACAAAGAAATACCAAAGGGGATGATGGATGGAGCATTTGAGCAAATCACACACTCACCCCCAGTCAACTGATCTGGGTTTAATTCATCATAATTCTTTATCTCACTGAACCACGCCAGTGCAGACATGGCCATATGCAAATCAGTCTGACCCTGTGCCTCATGGGAACAGTCCAGCCCGATATGCCAAGCCATGTCTTCCCTGGACCGGAAGCAAGCATCCTGGGACCGGTTTCGGGTTCATTACCCTCCTGAGCCAGGCTCTCTTGAAACCATTGGCAAAGTGAGCAAGGGACACACGTCTGGGCATACACTGACAACTTAGGGCGAACAAAGCGATACCAAAGGGGATGATGGACGGAGCGTTTGAGCAAATCAAACACTCACCCCAGTCAACTGATCTGGGTTTAATTCATCATCATTCTTTAGCTCACTCCACCACCCTAGTTCAGACATGGCCATATGCAAATCAGTCTGACTCTGTGCCTTATGGGAACAGTCCAGCCCGAACTGCCAAGCCACGTTTTTACAGGACCGGAAACAATCATCCTGGGACCATTTTTGGGTTCATAACCCTCATCAGCCAGGCTATCTTGAATACAGTGGCAAAGTGAGCAAGGGAGCTACGTCTGGGCATACTATGCCATCTTAGGGCAAAGAAAGCGATACCAAAGGGGATGATGGACGGAGCATTTGCGCAAATCAAACACTCAACCCCAGTCAACTGATCTGGGTTTAATTCATCATCATTCTTTAGCTCACTCCACCACCCCAGTTCAGACATGGCCATATGCAAATCAGTCTGACCCTGTGCCTCATGGGAACAGTCCAGCCCAAACTGCCAAGCCATGTCTTCCCTGGAATGGAAGCAAGCATCCTGGGACCGGATTCGGGTTCATAACCCTCATCAGCCAGGCTATCTTGAACCAGTGGCCAAGTGAGCAAGGGACACACATCTGGGCATACACTGCCAACTTAGGGCGAATAAAGCGATACCAAAGGGGATGATGGACGGAGCGTTTGAGCAAATCAAACACTCACCCCCAGTCAACTGATCTGTGTTTAATTCATCATCATTCTTTAGCTCACTGCACCACTCTAGTTCAGACATGGCCATATGCAAATCAGTCTGACCCTGTGCCTCATGGGAACAGTCCAGCCCGAACTACCAAGCCATGTCTTCCCTGGACCGGAAGCAAGCTTCCTGGGACCGGTTTCAGGTTCATAACCCTCATCAGCCTGGCTATCTTGAATCCAGTGGCAAAGTGAGCAAGGTACCCACGTCTGGGCATACCCTGCCAACTAAGGGAGAACAAAGCGATACCAAAGGGGATGATGGATGGAGCATTTGAGGAAATCAAACACTTACCCCAGTCAACTGATCTGGGTTTAATTCATCATCATTCTTTAGCTCACTCCACCAACCCGGTTCAGACATGGCCATTTGCAAATCAGTCTGACCCTGTGCCTCATGGGAACAGTCCAGCCCGAACTGCCAAGCCACGTTTTCCCAGGACCGGAAACAATCATCCTGGGACCAGTTTCGGGTTCATAACCCTCATCAGCCTGGCTATCTTGTATACAGTGGCAAAGTGAGCAAGTGACCCACTTCTGGGTATACCCTGCCAACTTAGGGCAAACAAAGCGATACCAAAGGGGATGATGGATGGAGCATTTGAGCAAATCAAACACTCTCCCCCAGTCAACTGATCTGGGTTTAATTCATCATCATTCTTTAGCTCACTCCACCAACCTAGTTCAGACATGGCCATATGCAAATCAGTCTGACCCTGTGCCTCATGGGAACATTCCAGCCCGAACTGCCAAGCCATGTCTTACCTGGACCGGAAACAAGCATCCTGGGACCGGTCTCGGGTTCATAACCCTCATCAGCCAGGCTATCTTGAATCCAGTGGCAAAGTGAGCAATGGACCCACGTCTGGGCATACCCTGCCAACTTAGGGCGAGCAAAGCGATACCAAAGGGGATGCGGACGGAGCGTTTAAGCAAATCAAACACTCACCCTCAGTCAACTGATCTGGGTTTAATTCATCATCATTCTTTAGCTCACTCCACCACCCCACTTCAGATATGGCCATATTCAAATCAGTCTGACCCTGTGACTCATGGGAACAGTTCAGCCCGAACTGCTAAGCCATGTCTTCTCTGGACCGGAATCAAGCATCCTGGGACCGGTTTCGGGTTCATAACCCTCATCAGCCAGGCTATCTTGAAACCAGTGGCAAAGTGAGCAAGGGACCCACGTCTGGGCATACCCTGCCAACTTAGGGCGAACAAAGCGATACCAAAGGGGATGATGGACGCAGAGTTTGAGCAAATCAAACACTCACCCCCGGTCAACTGATCTGGGTTTAATTCATAATCATTCTTTAGCTCACTCCAACACCCCAGTTCAGACATGGCCATATGCAAATCAGTATGACCCTGTGCCTCATGGGAACAGTCCAGTCAGAAATGCCAAGCCATGTCTTCCCTTGACCAGACCCAAGCAACCTGGGACTGGGTTGGGGTTCATCACCCTCATCAGCCGGGCTATCTTGATTCCAGTGGCAAAGTGAGCAATGGCCCACGTCTGGGCATACCCTGCCAACTTAGGGCGAACAAAGCAATACCAAAGGGGACGATGGACGCAGAGTTTGAGCAAATCAAACACTCAACCCCAGTCAACTGATCTGGGTTTAAATTATCATCATTCTTTAGCTCACTCCACCACCCCAGTTCAGACATGGCCATATGCAAATCGGTCTGACCCTGTGCCTCATGGGAACAGTCCAGCCCGAACTGTCAAGCCATGTCTTCCCTGGACCGGAAAAATCATCCTGGGACCGGGTGCGGGTTCCTAACCCTCATCAGCCAGGCTATCTTGAATCCAGTGGCAAAGTGAGCAAGCGACCAATTACTGGGCATACCCTGCCAACTTAGGGCGAACAAAGAAATACCAAAGGGGATGATGGATGGAGCATTTGAGCAAATCACACACTCACCCCCAGTCAACTGATCTGGGTTTAATTCATCATAATTCTTTATCTCACTGAACCACGCCAGTGCAGACATGGCCATATGCAAATCAGTCTGACCCTGTGCCTCATGGGAACAGTCCAGCCCGATATGCCAAGCCATGTCTTCCCTGGACCGGAAGCAAGCATCCTGGGACCGGTTTCGGGTTCATTACCCTCCTGAGCCAGGCTCTCTTGAAACCATTGGCAAAGTGAGCAAGGGACACACGTCTGGGCATACACTGACAACTTAGGGCGAACAAAGCGATACCAAAGGGGATGATGGACGGAGCGTTTGAGCAAATCAAACACTCACCCCAGTCAACTGATCTGGGTTTAATTCATCATCATTCTTTAGCTCACTCCACCACCCTAGTTCAGACATGGCCATATGCAAATCAGTCTGACTCTGTGCCTTATGGGAACAGTCCAGCCCGAACTGCCAAGCCACGTTTTTACAGGACCGGAAACAATCATCCTGGGACCATTTTTGGGTTCATAACCCTCATCAGCCAGGCTATCTTGAATACAGTGGCAAAGTGAGCAAGGGAGCTACGTCTGGGCATACTATGCCATCTTAGGGCAAAGAAAGCGATACCAAAGGGGATGATGGACGGAGCATTTGCGCAAATCAAACACTCAACCCCAGTCAACTGATCTGGGTTTAATTCATCATCATTCTTTAGCTCACTCCACCACCCCAGTTCAGACATGGCCATATGCAAATCAGTCTGACCCTGTGCCTCATGGGAACAGTCCAGCCCAAACTGCCAAGCCATGTCTTCCCTGGAATGGAAGCAAGCATCCTGGGACCGGATTCGGGTTCATAACCCTCATCAGCCAGGCTATCTTGAACCAGTGGCCAAGTGAGCAAGGGACACACATCTGGGCATACACTGCCAACTTAGGGCGAATAAAGCGATACCAAAGGGGATGATGGACGGAGCGTTTGAGCAAATCAAACACTCACCCCCAGTCAACTGATCTGTGTTTAATTCATCATCATTCTTTAGCTCACTCTACCACCCAGTTCAGACATGGCCATATGCAAATCAGTCAGACCCTGTGCCTCATGGGAACAGTCCAGCCTGAATCGCCAAGCCATGTTTTCCCTGGACCGGAAGCAAGCATCCTGGGACTGGTTTCTGGTTCATAATTCTCATCAGCCTGGCTCTCTTGAATCCAGTGGCAAAGTGAGCAAGGGCCCGCGTCTGGGCATACCCTGCCAACTTAGGGCGAATAAAGCGATACCAAAGGGGATGCGGACGGAGCGTTTAAGCAAATCAAACACTCACCCTCAGTCAACTGATCTGGGTTTAATTCATCATCATTCTTTAGCTCACTCCACCACCCCACTTCAGATATGGCCATATGCAAATCAGTCTGACCCTGTGCCTCATGGGAACAGTCCAGCCCGAACTGCTAAGCCATGTCTTCTCTGGACCGGAATCATGCATCCTGGGACCGGTTTCGGGTTCATAACCCTCATCAGCCAGGCTATCTTGAAACCAGTGGCAAAGTGAGCAAGGGACCCACGTCTGGGCATACCCTGCCAACTTAGGGCGAACAAAGCGATACCAAAGGGGATGATGGACGCAGAGTTTGAGCAAATCAAACACTCACCCCCGGTCAACTGATCTGGGTTTAATTCATAATCATTCTTTAGCTCACTCCAACACCCCAGTTCAGACATGGCCATATGCAAATCAGTATGACCCTGTGCCTCATGGGAACAGTCCAGTCAGAAATGCCAAGCCATGTCTTCCCTTGACCGGACCCAAGCAACCTGGGACTGGGTTGGGGTTCATCACCCTCATCAGCCGGGCTATCTTGATTCCAGTGGCAAAGTGAGCAATGGCCCACGTCTGGGCATACCCTGCCAACTTAGGGCGAACAAAGCAATACCAAAGGGGATGATGGACGCAGAGTTTGAGCAAATCAAACACTCAACCCCAGTTAACTAATCTGGGTTTAAATTATCATCATTCTTTAGCTCACTCCACCACCCCAGTTCAGACATGGCCATATGCAAATCGGTCTGACCCTGTGCCTCATGGGAACAGTCCAGCCCGAACTGTCAAGCCATGTCTTCCCTGGACCGGAAAAATCATCCTGGGACCGGGTGCGGGTTCCTAACCCTCATCAGCCAGGCTATCTTGAATCCAGTGGCAAAGTGAGCAAGCGACCAATTACTGGGCATACCCTGCCAACTTAGGGCGAACAAAGAAATACCAAAGGGGATGATGGATGGAGCATTTGAGCAAATCACACACTCACCCCCAGTCAACTGATCTGGCTTTAATTCATCATAATTCTTTATCTCACTGAACCACGCCAGTGCAGACATGGCCATATGCAAATCAGTCTGACCCTGTGCCTCATGGGAACAGTCCAGCCCGATATGCCAAGCCATGTCTTCCCTGGACCGGAAGCAAGCATCCTGGGACCGGTTTCGGGTTCATTACCCTCCTGAGCCAGGCTCTCTTGAATACATTGGCAAAGTGAGCAAGGGACACACGTCTGGGCATACACTGACAATTTAGGGCGAACAAAGCGATACCAAAGGGGATGATGGACGGAGCGTTTGAGCAAATCAAACACTCACCTCAGTCAACTGATCTGGGTTTAATTCATCATCATTCTTTAGCTCACTCCACCACCCTAGTTCAGACATGGCCATATGCAAATCAGTCTGACTCTGTGCCTCATGGGAACAGTCCAGCCCGAACTGCCAAGCCATGTCTTCCCTGGAATGGAAGCAAGCATCCTGGGACCGGATTCGGGTTCATAACCCTCATCAGCCAGGCTATCTTGAATCCAGTGGCCAAGTGAGCAAGGGACACACATCTGGGCATACACTGCCAACTTAGGGCGAATAAAGCGATACCAAAGGGGATGATGGACGGAGCGTTTGAGCAAATCAAACACTCACCCCCAGTCAACTGATCTGTGTTTAATTCATCATCATTCTTTAGCTCACTCCACCACCCAGTTCAGACATGGCCATATGCAAATCAGTCAGACCCTGTGCCTCATGGGAACAGTCCAGCCTGAATCGCCAAGCCATGTTTTCCCTGGACCGGAAGCAAGCATCCTGGGACTGGTTTCAGGTTCATAATTCTCATCAGCCTGGCTCTCTTGAATCCAGTGGCAAAGTGAGCAAGGGCCCACGTCTGGGCATACCCTGCCAACTTAGGGCGAATAAAGCGATACCAAAGGGGATGATGGACGGAGCGTTTGAGCAAATCAAACACTCACCCCCAGTCAACTGATCTGGGTTTAATTCATCATCATTCTTTAGCTCACTGCACCACTCCAGTTCAGACATGGCCATGTGCAAATCAGTCTGACCCTGTGCCTCATGGGAACAGTCCAGCCCGAACTGCCAAGACATGTCTTCCCTGGAATAAAAGCAAGCATCCTGGGACCGGTTTCGGGTTCATAACCCTCATCAGCCAGGCTATCTTGAATCCAGTGGCCAAGTGAGCAAGGGACACACATCTGGGCATACACTGCCAACTTAGGGCGAATAAAGCGATACCAAAGGGGATGATGGACGGAGCGTTTGAGCAAATCAAACACTCAACCCCGGTCAACTGATCTGGGTTTAATTCATCATCATTCTTTAGCTCACTCCACCACCCCAGTTCAGAAATGGCCATACGCAAATCAGTCTGACCCTGTGCCTCATGGGAACAGTCCAGCCCGAACTGCCAAGCCATTTCTTTCCTGGAACGAAAGCAAGCATCCTGGGACCGGTTTCGGGTTCATAACCCTCATCAGCCAGGCTATTTTCAATCCAGTGGCAAAGTGAGCAAGGGACCCTCGTCTGGGCATACCCTGCCAACTTAGGGCGAACAAAGAAATACCAAAGGGGATGATGGATGGAGCATTTGAGCAAATCACACACTCACCCCCAGTCAACTGATCTGGGTTTAATTCATCATAATTCTTTATCTCACTCCACCACGCCAGTTCAGACATGGCCATATGCAAATCAGTCTGACCCTGTGCCTCATGGGAACAGTCTAGCCCGAACTGCCAACCTATGTCTTCCATGGACCGGAAGCAAGCATCCTGGGACCGGTTTCGAGTTCATAACCCTCATCAGCCAGGGTATCTTGAATCCAGTGGCAAAGTGAGCAAGGGACACACATCTGGGCATACACTGTCAACTTAGGGCGAACAAAGCGATACCAAAGGGGATGATGGACCGAGCGTTTGAGCAAATCAAACACTCACCCCCAGTCAACTGATCTGGGTTTAATTCATCATCATTCTTTAGCTCACTCCACCACCCCAGTTCAGACATGGCCATATGCAAATCAGTCTCACCCTGTGCCTCATGGGAACAGTCCAGCCCGAACTGCCAAGCCACGTTTTCCCAGGGCCGGAAACAATCATCCTGGGACCAGTTTTGGGTTCATAACCCTCATCAGCCAGGCTATCTTGAATACAGTGGCAAAGTGAGCAAGGGACCTATGTCTGGGCATACCCTGCCAACTTAGGGCAAAGAAAGCGATACCAAAGGGGATGATGGACGGAGCATTTGAGCAAATCAAACACTCAACCCCGGTCAATTGATCTGGGTTTAATTCATCATCATTCTTTAGCTCACTCCACCAACCTAGTTCAGACATGGCCATACGCAAATCAGTCTGACCCTGTGCCTCATGGGAACAGTCCAGTCCGAACTGCCAAGCCATGTCTTCCCTGGAACGGAAGCAAGCATCCTGGGACCGGTTTCGGGTTCATAACCCTCATCAGCCAGGCTATCTTGAATCCAGTGGCAAAGTGAGCAAGGGACACACGTCTGGGCATACCGTGCCAACTTAGGGAGAACAAAGTGATACCAAAGGGGATGATGGACGGAGCGTTTGAGGAAATCAAACAATTACCCCCAGTCAACTCATCTGGGTTTAATTCATCATCATTCTTTAGCTCACTCATCCTCCCCAGTTCAGACATGGCCATATGCAAATCAGTCTGACCCAGTGCCTCATGGGAACAGTCCAGCCCGATCTGCCAAGCCATGTCTTCCCTGGACCGGAACCAAGCATCCTGGGACCGGTTTTGGGTTCATTACCCTCCTGAGCCAGGCTCTCTTGAATCCATTGGCAAAGTGAGGAAGGGACACACGTCTGGGCATACCCTGCCAACTTAGGGCGAACAAAGAGATACCAAAGGGGATGATGGATGGAGCGTTTGAGCAAATCACTCACCCCCAGTCAACTGATCTGGCTTTAATTCATCATCATTCTTTAGCTCACTGCACCACTCCAGTTCAGACATGGCCATATGCAAATCAGTCTGACCCTGTGCCTCATGTGAACAGTCCAGCCCAAACTGCCAAGCTATGTCTTCCCTGGACCGGAAGCAAGCTTCCTGGGACCGGTTTCGGGTTCATAACCCTCATCAGCCAGGCTATCTTGAATCCAGTGGCAAAGTGAGCAAGGGACACACGTCTGGGCATACACTGACAACTTAGGGCGAACAAAGCGATACCAAAGGGGATGATGGACGGAGCGTTTGAGCAAATCTAACACTTACCCCCAGTCAACTGATCTGGGTTTAATTCATCATCATTCTTTAGCTCACTCCACCACCCCAGTTCAGACTTGGCCATATGCAAATCAGTCTGACCCTGTGCCTCATGGGAACAGTCCAGCCCGAACTGCCAAGCCATGTCTTCCCTGGAATGGAAGCAAGCATCCTGGGACCGGTTTCGGGTTCATAACCCTCATCAGCCAGGCTATCTTGAATCCTGTGGCCAAGTGAGCAAGGGACACACATCTGGGCATACACTGCCAACTTAGGGCGAATAAAGCGATACCAAAGGGGATGATGGACGGAGCGTTTGAGCAAATCAAACACTCACCCCCAGTCAACTGATCTGGGTTTAATTCATCATCATTCTTTAGCTCACTCCACCACCCCAGTTCAGACATGGCCATATGCAAATCTGTCTGACCCTGTGCCTCATGGGAACAGTCCAGCCCAAACTGCCAAGCCACTTTTCCCAGGACCGGAAACAATCATCCTGGGACCAGTTTCGGGTTCATAACCCTCATCAGCCAGGCTATCTTGTATAAGTGGCAAAGTGAGCAAGGGACCCTCGTCTGGGTATACCCTGCCAACTTAGGGCAAACAAAGCGATACCAAAGGGGATGATGGACGGAGCATTTGAGCAAATCAAACACTCTGCCCCAGTCAACTGATCTGGGTTTAATTCATCATCATTCTTTAGCTCACTCCACCAACCTAGTTCAGACATGGCCATATGCAAATCAGTCTGACCCTGTGCCTCATGGGAACATTCCAGCCCGAACTGCCAAGCCATGTTTTACCTGGACCGGAAACAAGCATCCTGGGACAGGATTCGGGTTCATAACCCTCATCAGCCAGGCTATCTTGAATCCAGTGGCAAAGTAAGCAATGGACCCACGTCTGGGAATACCCTGCCAACTTAGGGCGAGCAAAGCGGTACCAAAGGGGATGCAGACGGAACGTTTGAGCAAATCAAACACTCACCCTCAGTCAACTGATCTGGGTTTAATTCATCATCATTCTTTAGCTCACTCCACCATCCCGGTTCAGACATCGCCACATGCAAGTCAGTCTGACCCTGTACCTCATGGCAACAGTCCAGCCCGAACTGCCAAGCCATGTCTTCCCTGGACCGGAACCAAGCATCCTGGGACTGGTTTCGGGTTCATAACCCTCATCAGCCGGGCTATCTTGATTCCAGTGGCAAAGTGAGCAAGGGCCCACGTCTGGGCATACCCTGCCAACTTAGGGCGAGCAAAGCGATACCAAAGGGGATGCAGATGGAGCGTTTGAGCAAATCAAACACACACCCTCAGTCAACTGATCTGGGTTTAATTCATCATCATTCTTTAGCTCACTCCACTACCCCAGTTCAGACATGGCCATATGCAAATCGGTCTGACCCTGTGCCTCATGGGAACAGTCCAGCCCGAACTGCCAAGCTATGTCTTCCCTGGACCGGAAAAATCATCCTGGGACCGGGTTCGGGTTCCTAACCCTCATCAGCCACGCTATCTTGAATCCAGTGGCAAAGTGAGCAAGGGACCCACGTCTGGGCATACCCTGCCAACTTAGGGCGAACAAAGAAATACCAAAGGGGATGATGGATGGAGCGTTTGAGCAAATAACACACTCACCCCCAGTCAACTGATCTGGGTTTAATTCATCATAATTCTTTATCTCACTCCACCACACCAGTTCAGACATGGCCATATGCAAATCAGTCTGACCCTGTGCCTCATGGACACAGTCCAGCCCGAACTGCCAAGCCATGTCTTCCCTGGACCGGAAGCAAGCATCCTGGGACTGGTTTCAGGTTCATAATCTTCATCAGCCTGGCTCTCTTGAATCCAGTGGCAAAGTGAACAAGGGACCCACGTCTGGGCATACCCTGCCAACTTAGGGCGAACAAAGAAATACCAAAGGGGATGATGGATGGAGCGTTTGAGCAAATCAACCACTCACCCCCAGACAACTTATCTGGGTTTAATTCATCATCATTCTTTAGCTCACTCCACCACCCCGGTTCAGACATGGCCATTTGCAAATCAGTCTGACCCTGTGCCTCATGGACACAGTCCAGCCCGAACTGCCAAGCCATGTCTTCCCTGGACCGGAAGCAAGCATCCTGGGACTGGTTTCAGGTTCATAATCCTCATCAGCCTGGCTCTCTTGAATCCAGTGGCAAAGTGAACAAGGGACCCACGTCTGGGCATACCCTGCCAACTTAGGGCGAACAAAGAGATACCAAAGGGGATGATGGACGGAGCGTTTGAGCAAATCAAACACTCACCCCCAGTCAACTGATTTGGGTTTAATTCATCATCATTCTTTAGCGCACTGCACCACTCCAGTTCAGACATGGCCATGTGCAAATCAGTCTGACCCTGTGCCTCATAGGAACAGTCCAGCCCGAACTGCCAAGCCATGTCTTACCTGGACCGGAAACAAGCATCCTGGGACCGGTTTCGGGTTCATAACCCTCATCAGCCAGGCTATCTTGAAGCCAGTGGCAAAGTGAGCAATGGACCCACGTCTGGGCATACCCTGCCAACTTAGGGCGAGCAAAGCGATACCAAAGGGGATGCAGATGGAGCGTTTGAGCAAATTAAACACACACCCTCGTCAACTGATCTGGGTTTAATTCATCATCATTCTTTAGCTCACTCCACTACCCCAGTTCAGACATGGCCATATGCAAATCGGTCTGACCCTGTGCCTCATGGGAACAGTCCAGCCCGAACTGCCAAGCTATGTCTTCCCTGGACCGGAAAAATCATCCTGGGACCGGGTTCGGGTTTCTAACCCTCATCAGCCACGCTATCTTGAATCCAGTGGCAAAGTGAGCAAGGGACCCACGTCTGGGCATACCCTGCCAACTTAGGGCGAACAAAGAAATACCAAAGGGGATGATGGATGGAGCGTTTGAGCAAATCACACACTCACCCCCAGTCAACTGATCTGGGTTTAATTCATCATAATTCTTTATCTCACTCCACCACACCAGTTCAGACATGGCCATATGCAAATCAGTCTGACCCTGTGCCTCATGGACACAGTCCAGCCCAAACTGCCAAGCCATGTCTTCCCTGGACCGGAAGCAAGCATCCTGGGACTGGTTTCAGGTTCATAATCTTCATCAGCCTGGCTCTCTTGAATCCAGTGGCAAAGTGAACAAGGGACCCACGTCTGGGCATACCCTGCCAACTTAGGGCGAACAAAGAAATACCAAAGGGGATGATGGATGGAGCGTTTGAGCAAATCAACCACTCACCCCCAGACAACTTATCTGGGTTTAATTCATCATCATTCTTTAGCTCACTCCACCACCCCGGTTCAGACATGGCCATTTGCAAATCAGTCTGACCCTGTGCCTCATGGACACAGTCCAGCCCGAACTGCCAAGCCATGTCTTCCCTGGACCGGAAGCAAGCATCCTGAGACTGGTTTCAGGTTCATAATCCTCATCAGCCTGGCTCTCTTGAATCCAGTGGCAAAGTGAACAAGGGACCCACGTCTGGGCATACCCTGCCAACTTAGGGCGAACAACGAGATACCAAAGGGGATGATGGACGGAGCGTTTGAGCAAATCAAACACTAACCCCCAGTCAACTGATTTGGGTTTAATTCATCATCATTCTTTAGCTCACTGCACCACTCTAGTTCAGACATGGCCATGTGCAAATCAGTCTGACCCTGTGCCTCATGGGAACAGTCCAGCCCGAACTTCCAAGCCATGTCATCCCTGGAATGGAAGCAAGCATCCTGGGACAGGTTTCGGGTTCATAACCCTCATCAGCCGGGCTATCTTGAATCCAGTGGCCAAGTGAGCAAGGGACACACATCTGGGCATACACTGCCAACTTAGGGCCAATAAAGCGATACCAAAGGGGATGATGGACGGAGCGTTTGAGCAAATCAAACACTCACCCCAGTCAACTGATCTGGGTTTAATTCATCATCATTCTTTAGCTTACTCCACCACCCCATTTCAGAAATGGCCATATACAAATCAGTCTGACCCTGTGCCTCATGGGAACAGTCCAGCCCGAACTGCCAAGCCACGTTTTCCCAGGACCGGAAACAATCATCCTGGGACTGGTTTTGGGTTCATAACCCTCATCAGCCAGGCTATCTTGAATACAGTGGCAAAGTGAGCAAGAGACCTACGTCTGGGCATACCCTGCCAACTTAGGGCAAAGAAAGCGATACCAAAGGGGATGATGGACGGAGTATTTGAGCAAATCAAACACTCAACCCCGGTCAACTGATCTGGGTTTAATTCATCATCATTCTTTAGCTCACTCCACCAACCTAGTTCAGACATGGCCATACGCAAATCAGTCTGACCCTGTGCCTCATGGGAACAGTCCAGCCCGAACTGCCAAGCCATGACTTCCCTGGAACGGAAGCAAGCATCCTGGGACCGGTTTCGGGTTCATAACCCTCATCAGCCAGGCTATTTTGAATCCAGTGGCAAAGTGAGCAAGGGACCTACGTCTGGGCATACCCTGCCAACTTAGGGCAAAGAAAGCGATACCAAAGGGGATGATGGACGGAGCATTTGAGCAAATCAAACACTCAACCCCGGTCAACTGATCTGGGTTTAATTCATCATCATTCTTTAGCTCACTTCACCAACCTAGTTCAGACATGGCCATACGCAAATCAGTCTGACCCTGTGCCTCTTGGGAACAGTCCAGCCCCAACTGCCAAGCCATGTCATCCCTGGAACGAAAGCAAGCATCCTGGGACCGGTTTCGGGTTCGTAACCCTCATAAGCCAGGCTATCTTGAATCCAGTGGCAAAGTGAGCAAGGGACCCATGTCTGGGCATACACTGCCAACTTAGGGCGAACAACGAGATACCAAAGGGGATGATGGATGGAGCGTTTGAGCAAATCAAACACTCACCCCCAGTCAACTGATCTGGGTTTAATTCATCATCATTCATTAGCTCACTCAACCACTCCAGTTCAGACATGGCCATATGCAAATTAGTCTGACCCTGTGCCTCATGGGAACAGTCCAGCCCCAACTGCCAAGCCATGTATTCCCTGGAATGGAAGCAAGCATCCTGGGACTGGTTTCGGGTTCATAACCCTCACCAGCCAGGCTATCTTGAATCCAGTGGCCAAGTGAGCAAGGGACACACATCTGGGCATACACTGCCAACTTAGGGCGAATAAATCGATACCAAAGGGGATGATGGACGGAGCGTTTGAGCAAATCAAACACTCACCCCCAGTCAACTGATCTGGGTTTAATTCATCATCATTCGTTAGCTCACTTCACCACCCCAGTTCAGACATGGCCATATGCAAATCAGTCTGACCCTGTGCCTCATGGGAACAGTCCAGCCCGAACTGCCAAGCCACGTTTTCACAGGACCGGAAACAATCATCCTGGGACCAGTTTCGGGTTCATAACCCTCATCAGCCAGGCTATCTTGTATACAGTGCAAAGTGAGCAAAGGACCCACGTCTGGGTATACCCTGCCAACTTAGGGCGAACAAAGCGATACCAAAGGGGATGATGGACGGAGCATTTGAGCAAATCAAACACTCTGCCCCAGTCAACTGATCTGGGTTTAATTCATCATCATTCTTTAGCTCACTCCACCAACCTAGTTTAGACATGGCCATATGCAAATCAGTCTGACCCTGTGCCTCATGGGAACATTCCAGCCTGAACTGCCAAGCCATGTCTTACCTGGACCGGAAACAAGCATCCTGGAACCGGTTTCGGGTTCATAACCCTCATCAGCCAGGCTCTCTTGAATCCAGTGGCAAAGTGAGCAATGGACCCACGTCTGGGCATACCCTGCCAACTTAGGGCGAGCAAAGCGATACCAAAGGGGATGCAGATGGAGCGTTTGAGCAAATCAAACACACACCCTCAATCAACTGATCTGGGTTTAATTCATCATCATTCTTTAGTTCACTCCACCTCCCCGGTTCAGACATGGCCACATGCAAATCAGTCTGACCCTGTACCTCATGGCAATAGTCCAGCCCGAACTGCCAAGCCATGTCTTCCCTGGAACGGAAGCAAGCATCCTGGGACCGGTTTCGGGTTCATAACCCTCATCAGCCAGGCTATCTTGAATCCAGTGGCAGAGTGAGCAAGGGAACCACGTCTGGGTATACCCTGCCAACTTAGGGCGAACAAAGAAATACCAAAGGGGATGATGGACGGAGCGTTTGAGCAAATCAAACACACACCCTCAGTCAACTGATCTGGGTTTAATTCATCATCATTCTTTAGCTCACTCCACTACCCCAGTTCAGACATGGCCATATGCAAATCGGTCTGACCCTGTGCCTCATGGGAACAGTCCAGCCCGAACTGCCAAGCTATGTCTTCCCTGGACCGGAAGCAAGCATCCTGGGACTGGTTTCAGGTTCATAATCCTCATCAGCCTGGCTCTCTTGAATCCAGTGGCAAAGTGAACAAGGGACCCACGTCTGGGCATACCCTGCCAACTTAGGGCGAACAAAGAGATACCAAAGGGGATGATGGACGGAGCGTTTGAGCAAATCAAACACTCACCCCCAGTCAACTGATTTGGGTTTAATTCATCATCATTCTTTAGCGCACTGCACCACTCCAGTTCAGACATGGCCATGTGCAAATCAGTCTGACCCTGTGCCTCATAGGAACAGTCCAGCCCGAACTGCCAAGCCATGTCTTACCTGGACCGGAAACAAGCATCCTGGGACCGGTTTCGGGTTCATAACCCTCATCAGCCAGGCTATCTTGAATCCAGTGGCAAAGTGAGCAATGGACCCACGTCTGGGAATACCCTGCCAACTTAGGGCGAGCAAAGCGATACCAAAGGGGATGCAGAAGGAACGTTTGAGCAAATCAAACACTCACCCTCAGTCAACTGATCTGGGTTTAATTCATCATCATTCTTTAGCTCACTCCACCACCCCGGTTCAGACATCGCCATTTGCGAATCAGTCTGACCCTGTGCCTCATGGACACAGTCCAGCCCGAACTGCCAAGCCATGTCTTCCCTGGACCGGAAGCAAGCATCCTGAGACTGGTTTCAGGTTCATAATCCTCATCAGCCTGGCTCTCTTGAATCCAGTGGCAAAGTGAACAAGGGACCCACGTCTGGGCATACCCTGCCAACTTAGGGCGAACAACGAGATACCAAAGGGGATGATGGACGGAGCGTTTGAGCAAATCAAACACTAACCCCCAGTCAACTGATTTCGGTTTAATTCATCATCATTCTTTAGCTCACTGCACCACTCCAGTTCAGACATGGCCATGTGCAAATCAGTCTGACCCTGTGCCTCATGGGAACAGTCCAGCCCGAACTTCCAAGCCATGTCATCCCTGGAATGGAAGCAAGCATCCTGGGACAGGTTTCGGGTTCATAACCCTCATCAGCCGGGCTATCTTGAATCCAGTGGCCAAGTGAGCAAGGGACACACATCTGGGCATACACTGCCAACTTAGGGCCAATAAAGCGATACCAAAGGGGATGATGGACGGAGCGTTTGAGCAAATCAAACACTCACCCCAGTCAACTGATCTGGGTTTAATTCATCATCATTCTTTAGCTTACTCCACCACCCCAGTTCAGAAATGGCCATATACAAATCAGTCTGACCCTGTGCCTCATGGGAACAGTCCAGCCCGAACTGCCAAGCCACGTTTTCCCAGGACCGGAAACAATCATCCTGGGACCGGTTTTGGGTTCATAACCCTCATCAGCCAGGCTATCTTGAATACAGTGGCAAAGTGAGCAAGAGACCTACGTCTGGGCATACCCTGCCAACTTAGGGCAAAGAAAGCGATACCAAAGGGGATGATGGACGGAGTATTTGAGCAAATCAAACACTCAACCCCGGTCAACTGATCTGGGTTTAATTCATCATCATTCTTTAGCTCACTCCACCAACCTAGTTCAGACATGGCCATACGCAAATCAGTCTGACCCTGTGCCTCATGGGAACAGTCCAGCCCGAACTGCCAAGCCATGACTTCCCTGGAACGGAAGCAAGCATCCTGGGACCGGTTTCGGGTTCATAACCCTCATCAGCCAGGCTATTTTGAATCCAGTGGCAAAGTGAGCAAGGGACCTACGTCTGGGCATACCCTGCCAACTTAGGGCAAAGAAAGCGATACCAAAGGGGATGATGGACGGAGCATTTGAGCAACTCAAACACTCAACCCCGGTCAACTGATCTGGGTTTAATTCATCATCATTCTTTAGCTCACTTCACCAACCTAGTTCAGACATGGCCATACGCAAATCAGTCTGACCCTGTGCCTCTTGGGAACAGTCCAGCCCCAACTGCCAAGCCATGTCATCCCTGGAACGAAAGCAAGCATCCTGGGACCGGTTTCGCTTCGTAACCCTCATAAGCCAGGCTATCTTGAATCCAGTGGCAAAGTGAGCAAGGGACCCATGTCTGGGCATACACTGCCAACTTAGGGCGAATAAAGCGATTCCAAAGGGGATGATGGATGGAGCGTTTGAGCAAATCAAACACTCACCCCCAGTCAACTGATCTGGGTTTAATTCATCATCATTCATTAGCTCACTCAACCACTCCAGTTCAGACATGGCCATATGCAAATTAGTCTGACCCTGTGCCTCATGGGAACAGTCCAGCCCCAACTGCCAAGCCATGTCTTCCCTGGAATGGAAGCAAGCATCCTGGGACTGGTTTCGGGTTCATAACCCTCACCAGCCAGGCTATCTTGAATCCAGTGGCCAAGTGAGCAAGGGACACACATCTGGGCATACACTGCCAACTTAGGGCGAATAAATCGATACCAAAGGGGATGATGGACGGAGCGTTTGAGCAAATCAAACACTCACCCCCAGTCAACTGATCTGGGTTTAATTCATCATCATTCGTTAGCTCACTCCACCACCCCAGTTCAGACATGGCCATATGCAAATCAGTCTGACCCTGTGCCTCATGGGAACAGTCCAGCCCGAACTGCCAAGCCACATTTTCACAGGACCGGAAACAATCATCCTGGGACCAGTTTCGGGTTCATAACCCTCATCAGCCAGGCTATCTTGTATACAGTACAAAGTGAGCAAAGGACCCACGTCTGGGTATACCCTGCCAACTTAGGGCAAACAAAGCGATACCAAAGGGGATGATGGACGGAGCATTTGAGCAAATCAAACACTCTGCCCCAGTCAACTGATCTGGGTTTAATTCATCATCATTCTTTAGCTCACTCCACCAACCTAGTTCAGACATGGCCATATGCAAATCAGTCTGACCCTGTGCCTCATGGGAACATTCCAGCCTGAACTGCCAAGCCATGTCTTACCTGGACCGGCAACAAGCATCCTAGGACCGGTTTCGGGTTCCTAACCCTCATCAGCCAGGCTCTCTTGAATCCAGTGGCAGAGTGAGCAAGGGAACCACGTCTGGGTATACCCTGCCAACTTAGGGCGAGCAAAGCGATACCAAAGGGGATGCAGATGGAGCGTTTGAGCAAATCAAACACACACCCTCAGTCAACTGATCTGGGTTTAATTCATCATCATTCTTTAGTTCACTCCACCTCCCCGGTTCAGACATGGCCACATGCAAATCAGTCTGACCCTGTACCTCATGGCAATAGTCCAGCCCGAACTGCCAAGCCATGTCTTCCCTGGAACGGAAGCAAGCATCCTGGGACCGGTTTCGGGTTCATAACCCTCATCAGCCAGGCTATCTTGAATCCAGTGGCAGAGTGAGCAAGGGAACCACGTCTGGGTATACCGTGCCAACTTAGGGCGAACAAAGAAATACCAAAGGGGATGATGGTTGGAGCATTTGAGCAAATCACACACTCACCCCCAGTCAACTGATCTGGGTTTAATTCATCATAATTCTTTATCTCACTCCACCACGCCAGTTCAGACATGGCCATATGCAAATCAGTCTGACCCTGTGCCTCATGGGAACAGTCCAGCCCGAACTGCCAAGCCATGTTTTCCCAGGACCGGAAACAATCATCCTGGGACCAGTTTCGGGTTCATAACCCTCATCAGCCAGGCTATCTTGAATCCAGTGGCAAAGTGAGCAATGGACCCACGTCTGGGCATACCCTGCCAACTTAGGGCGAGCAAAGCGATACCAAAGGGGATGCAGATGGAGCGTTTGAGCAAATCAAACACACACCCTCAGTCAACTGATCTGGGTTTAATTCATCATCATTCTTTAGCTCACTCCACTACCCCAGTTCAGACATGGCCATATGCAAATCGGTCTGACCCTGTGCCTCATGGGAACAGTCCAGCCCGAACTGCCAAGCTATGTCTTCCCTGGACCGGAAAAATCATCCTGGGACCGGGTTCGGTTTCCTAACCCTCATCAGCCACGCTATCTTGAATCCAGTGGCAAAGTGAGCAAGGGACCCACGTCTGGGCATACCCTGCCAACTTAGGGCGAACAAAGAAATACCAAAGGGGATGATGGATGGAGCGTTTGAGCAAATCACACACTCACCCCCAGTCAACTGATCTGGGTTTAATTCATCATAATTCTTTATCTCACTCCACCACACCAGTTCAGACATGGCCATATGCAAATCAGTCTGACCCTGTGCCTCATGGACACAGTCCAGCCCGAACTGCCAAGCCATGTCTTCCCTGGACCGGAAGCAAGCATCCTGGGACTGGTTTCAGGTTCATAATCTTCATCAGCCTGGCTCTCTTGAATCCAGTGGCAAAGTGAACAAGGGACCCACGTCTGGGCATACCCTGCCAACTTAGGGCGAACAAAGAAATACCAAAGGGGATGATGGATGGAGCGTTTGAGCAAATCAACCACTCACCCCCAGACAACTTATCTGGGTTTAATTCATCATCATTCTTTAGCTCACTCCACCACCCCGGTTCAGACATGGCCATTTGCAAATCAGTCTGACCCTGTGCCTCATGGACACAGTCCAGCCCGAACTTCCAAGCCATGTCTTCCCTGGACCGGAAGCAAGCATCCTGGGACTGGTTTCAGGTTCATAATCCTCATCAGCCTGGCTCTCTTGAATCCAGTGGCAAAGTGAACAAGGGACCCATATCTGGGCATACCCTGCCAACTTAGGGCGAACAAAGAGATACCAAAGGGGATGATGGATGGAGCGTTTGAGCAAATCAAACACTCACCCCCAGTCAACTGATTTGGGTTTAATTCATCATCATTCTTTAGCGCACTGCACCACTCCAGTTCAGACATGGCCATGTGCAAATCAGTCTGACCCTGTGCCTCATGGGAACAGTCCAGCCCGAACTGCCAAGCCATGTCTTACCTGGACCGGAAACAAGCATCCTGGGACCGGTTTCGGGTTCATAACCCTCATCAGTCAGGCTATCTTGAATCCAGTGGCAAAGTGAGCAATAGACCCACGTCTGGGAATACCCTGCCAACTTAGGGCGAGCAAAGCGATACCAAAGGGGATGCAGAAGGAACGTTTGAGCAAATCAAACACTCACCCTCAGTCAACTGATCTGGGTTTAATTCATCATCATTCTTTAGCTCACTCCACCACCCCGGTTCAGACATCGCCATTTGCGAATCAGTCTGACCCTGTGCCTCATGGACACAGTCCAGCCCGAAATGCCAAGCCATGTCTTCCCTGGACCGGAAGCAAGCATCCTGAGACTGGTTTCAGGTTCATAATCCTCATCAGCCTGGCTCTCTTGAATCCAGTGGCAAAGTGAACAAGGGACCCACGTCTGGGCATACCCTGCCAACTTAGGGCGAACAACGAGATACCAAAGGGGATGATGGACGGAGCGTTTGAGCAAATCAAACACTAACCCCCAGTCAACTGATTTGGGTTTAATTCATCATCATTCTTTAGCTCACTGCACCACTCCAGTTCAGACATGGCCATGTGCAAATCAGTCTGACCCTGTGCCTCATGGGAACAGTCCAGCCCGAACTGCCAAGCCATGTCATCCCTGGAATGGAAGCAAGCATCCTGGGACAGGTTTCGGGTTCATAACCCTCATCAGCCGGGCTATCTTGAATCCAGTGGCCAAGTGAGCAAGGGACACACATCTGGGCATACACTGCCAACTTAGGGCCAATAAAGCGATACCAAAGGGGATGATGGACGGAGCGTTTGAGCAAATTAAACACTCACCCCAGTCAACTGATCTGGGTTTAATTCATCATCATTCTTTAGCTTACTCCACCATCCCAGTTCAGAAATGGCCATATACAAATCAGTCTGACCCTGTGCCTCATGGGAACAGTCCAGCCCGAACTGCCAAGCCACGTTTTCCCAGGACCGGAAACAATCATCCTGGGACCGGTTTTGGGTTCATAACCCTCATCAGCCAGGCTATCTTGAATACAGTGGCAAAGTGAGCAAGAGACCTACGTCTGGGCATACCCTGCCAACTTAGGGCACAGAAAGCGATACCAAAGGGGATGATGGACGGAGCATTTGAGCAAATCAAACACTCAACCCCGGTCAACTGATCTGGGTTTAATTCATCATCATTCTTTAGCTCACTCCACCAACCTAGTTCAGACATGGCCATACGCAAATCAGTCTGACCCTGTGCCTCATGGGAACAGTCCAGCCCGAACTGCCAAGCCATGACTTCCCTGGAACGGAAGCAAGCATCCTGGGACCGGTTTCGGGTTCATAACCCTCATCAGCCAGGCTATTTTGAATCCAGTGGCAAAGTGAGCAAGGGATCTACGTCTGGGCATACCCTGCCAACTTAGGGCAAAGAAAGCGATACCAAAGTGGATGATGGACGGAGCATATGAGCACATCAAACACTCAACCCCGGTCAACTGATCTGGGTTTAATTCATCATCATTCTTTAGCTCACTTCACCAACCTAGTTCAGACATGGCCATACGCAAATCAGTCTGACCCTGTGCCTCTTGGGAACAGTCCAGCCCCAACTGCCAAGCCATGTCTTCCCTGGAATGGAAGCAAGCATCCTGGGACTGGTTTCGGGTTCATAACCCTCACCAGCCAGGCTATCTTGAATCCAGTGGCCAAGTGAGCAAGGGACACACATCTGGGCATACACTGCCAACTTAGGGCGAATAAATCGATACCAAAGGGGATGATGGACGGAGCGTTTGAGCAAATCAAACACTCACCCCCAGTCAACTGATCTGGGTTTAATTCATCATCATTCGTTAGCTCACTCCACCACCCCAGTTCAGACATGGCCATATGCAAATCAGTCTGACCCTGTGCCTCATGGGAACAGTCCAGCCCGAACTGCCAAGCCAGGTTTTCACAGGACCGGAAACAATCATCCTGGGACCAGTTTCGGGTTCATAACCCTCATCAGCCAGGCTATCTTGTATACAGTGCAAAGTGAGCAAAGGACCCACGTCTGGGTATACCCTGCCAACTTAGGGCAAACACAGCGATACCAAAGGGGATGATGGACGGAGCATTTGAGCAAATCAAACACTCTGCCCAAGTCAACTGATCTGGGTTTAATTCATCATCATTCTTTAGCTCACTCCACCAACCTAGTTCAGACATGGCCATATGCAAATCAGTCTGACCCTGTGCCTCATGGGAACATTCCAGCCTGAACTGCCAAGCCATGTCTTACCTGGACCGGAAACAAGCATCCTGGGACCGGTTTCGGGTTCATAACCCTCATCAGCCAGGCTATCTTGAATCCAGTGGCAAAGTGAGCAATGGACCCACGTCTGGGCATACCCTGCCAACTTAGGGCGAGCAAAGCGATACCAAAGGGGATGCGGATGGAGCGTTTGAGCAAATCAAACACACACCCTCAGTCAACTGATCTGGGTTTAATTCATCATCATTCTTTAGTTCACTCCACCTCCCCGGTTCAGACATGGCCACATGCAAATCAGTCTGAGCCTGTACCTCATGGCAATAGTCCAGCCCGAACTGCCAAGCCTTGTCTTCCCTGGAACGGAAGCAAGCATCCTGGGACCGGTTTCGGGTTCATAACCCTCATCAGCCAGGCTATCTTGAATCCAGTGGCAGAGTGAGCAAGGGAACCACGTCTGGGTATACCCTGCCAACTTAGGGCGAACAAAGAAATACCAAAGGGGATGATGGATGGAGCATTTGAGCAAATCACACACTCACCCCCAGTCAACTGATCTGGGTTTAATTCATCATAATTCTTTATCTCACTCCACCACGCCAGTTCAGACATGGCCATATGCAAATCAGTCTGACCCTGTGCCTCATGGGAACAGTCCAGCCCGAACTGCCAAGCCATGTTTTCCCAGGACCGGAAACAATCATCCTGGGACCAGTTTCGGGTTCATAACCCTCATCAGCCAGGCTATCTTGTATACAGTGCAAAGTGAGCAAAGGACCCATGTCTGGGTATACGCTGCCAACTTAGAGCAAACAAAGCGACACCAAAGGGGATGAGGGACGGAGCATTTGAGCAAATCAAACACTCTGCCCCAGTCAACTGATCTGGGTTTAATTCATCATCATTCTTTAGCTCACTCCACCAACCTAGTTCAGACATGGCCATATGCAAATCAGTCTGACCCTGTGCCTCATGGGAACATTCCAGCCTGAACTGCCAAGCCATGTCTTACCTGGACCGGAAACAAGCATCCTGGGACTGGTTTCGGGTTCATAACCCTCATCAGCCAGGCTATCTTGAATCCAGTGGCAATGTGAGCAATGGACCCACGTCTGGGCATACCCTGCCAACTTAGGGCGAGCAAAGCGATACCAAAGGGGATGCAGATGGAGCGTTTGAGAAAATCAAACACTCACCCTCAGTCAGCTGATCTGGGTTTAATTCATCATCATTCTTTAGTTCACTCCACCTCTTCGGTTCAGACATGGCCACATGCAAATCAGTCTGACCCTGTACCTCATGGCAACAGTCCAGCCCGAACTGCCAAGCCATGTCTTCCCTGGAACGGAAGCAAGCATCCTGGGACCGGTTTCGGGTTCATAACCCTCATCAGCCAGGCTATCTTGAATCAAGTGGCAGAGTGAGCAAGGGAACCACGTCTGGGTATACCCTGCCAACTTAAGGCGAACAAAGAAATACCAAAGGGGATGATGGATGGAGCATTTGAGCAAATCACACACTCACCCCCAGTCAACTGATCTGGGTTTAATTCATCATAATTCTTTATCTCACTCCACCACGCCAGTTCAGACATGGCCATATGCAAATCAGTCTGACCCTGTGCCTCATGGGAACAGTCCAGCCCGAACTGCCAAGCCATGTCTTCCCTGGACCGGAAGCAAGCTTCCTGGGACCGGTTTCGGGTTCATAACCCTCATCAGCCAGGCTATCTTGAATCCAGTGGCAAAGTGAGCAAGGGACTCACGTCTGGGCATACCCTGCCAACTTAGGGCGAACAAACCGATACCAAAGGGGATGATGGACGGAGCGTTTGAGCAAATCAAACACTCACCCCCAGACAGCTTATCTGGGTTTAATTCATCATAATTTTTTAGCTCACTCCACCACCCCGGTTCAGACATGGCCATTTGCAAATCAGTTTGACACTGTGCCTCATGGGAACAGTCCAGCCTGAACTGCCAAGCCATGTCTTCCCTGGACCGGAAGCAAGCATCCTGGGACTAGTTTCAGGTTCATAATCCTCATCAGCCTGGCTCTCTTGAATCCAGTGGCAAAGTGAGCAAGGGACCCACGTCTGGGCATACCCTGCCAACTTAGGGCGAACAAAGAGATACCAAAGGGGATGATGGACGGAGCAATTGAGCAAATCAAACACTCACCCCCAGTCAACTGATCTGGGTTTAATTTATCATCATTCTTTAGCTCACTGCACCACTCTAGTTCAGACATGGCCATATGCAAATCAGTCTGACCCTGTGCCTCATACCAACAGTCCAGCCCGAACTACAAAGCCATGTCTTCCCTGGACCGGAAGCAAGCTTCCTGGGACCGGTTTCGGGTTCATAACCCTCATCAGCCAGGCTATCTTGAATCCAGTGGCAAAGTGAGCAAGGGACACACGTCTTGGCATACACTGACAACTTAGGGCGAACAAAGCGATACCAAAGGGGATGATGGACGGAGCGTTTGAGCAAATCAAACACTCACCCCCAGTCAACTGATCTGGGTTTAATTCATCATAATTCTTTATCTCACTCCACCACGCCAGTTCAGACATGGCCATATGCAAATCAGTCTGACCCTGTGCCTCATGGGAACAGTCCATCCTGAACTGCCAAGCCATGTCTTCCCTGGACCGGAAGCAAGCTTCCTGGGACCGGTTTCGGGTTCATAACCCTCATCAGCCAGGCTATCTTGAATCCAGTGGCAAAGTGAGCAAGGGACACACATCTGGGCATACACTGTCAACTTAGGGCGAACAAAGCGATACCAAAGGGGATGATGGACGGAGCGTTTGAGCAAATCAAACACTCACCCCCAGTCAACTGATCTGGGTTTAATTCATCATCATTATTTAGCTCACTCCACCACCCCAGTTTAGACATGGCCATATGCAAATCAGTCTGACCCTGTGCCTCATGGGAACAGTCCAGCCCGAACTGCCAAGCCAAGTCTTCCCTGGACCGGAAACAAGCATCCTGGGACCGGTTTCGGGGTCATAACCCTCATCAGCCAGGCTATCTTGAATCCAATGGCAAAGTGAGCAAGGGACCAACGTCTGGGCGTTACCTGCAAACTTAGGGCGAACAAAGCGATGCCAAAGGGGATGATGTATAGAGCGTTTGCGCAAATCAAACACTCACCCCCAGTCAACTGATCTGGGTTTAGTTCATCATCATTCTTTAGCTCACTCAACCACTCCAGTTCAGACATGGCCATATGCAAATCAGTCTGACACTGTGCCTCATACCAACAGTCCAGCCCGAACTACAAAGCCATGTCTTCCCTGGACCGGAAGCAAGCTTCCTGGGACCGGGTTCGGGTTCATAACCCTCATCAGCCAGGCTATCTTGAAACCAGTGGCAAAGTGAGCAAGGGACCCACGTCTGGGCATACCCTGCCAACTTAGGGCAAACAAAGAGATACCAAAGGGGATGATGGACGGAGCATTTGAGCAAATCAAACACTCACCCCCAGTCAACTGATCTGGGTTTAATTTATCATCATTCTTTAGCTCACTGCACCACTCTAGTTCAGACATGGCCATATGCAAATCAGTCTGACCCTGTGCCTCATACCAACAGTCCAGCCCGAACTACAAAGCCATGTCTTCCCTGGACCGGAAGCAAGCTTCCTGGGACCGGGTTCGGGTTCCTAACCCTCATCAGCCAGGCTATCTTGAAACCAGTGGCAAAGTGAGCAAGGGACCCACGTCTGGGCATACCCTGCCAACTTAGGGCAAACAAAGCGATACCAAAGAGGATGATGGACGCAGAGTTTGAGCAAATCAAACACTCTGCCCCAGTCAACTGATCTGGGTTTAATTCATCATCATTCTTTAGCTCACTCCACCACTCCAGTTCAGACATGGGCATATGCAAATCAGTATGACCCTGTGCCTCATGGGAACAGTCCAGCCAGAAATGCCAAGCCATGTCTTCCCTGGACAGGAACCAAGAATCCTGGGACTGGTTTCAGGTTCATAACCCTCATCAGCCGGGCTATCTTGATTCCAGTGGCAAAGTGAGCAAGGGCCCACGTCTGGGCATACCCTGCCAACTTAGGGCGAACAAAGAGATACCAAAGGGGATGATGGACGCAGAGATTGAGCAAATCAAACACTCACCCCCAGTCAACTGATCTGGGTTTAATTTATCATCATTCTTTAGCTCACTGCACCACTCTAGTTCAGACATGGCCATATGCAAATCAGTCTGACCCTGTGCCTCATACCAACAGTCCAGCCCGAACTACAAAGCCATGTCTTCCCTGGACCGGAAGCAAGCTTCCTGGGACCGGTTTCGGGTTCATAACCCTCATCAGCCAGGCTATCTTGAATCCAGTGGCAAAGTGAGCAAGGGACACACGTCTTGGCATACACTGACAACTTAGGGCGAACAAAGCGATACCAAAGGGGATGATGGACGGAGCGTTTGAGCAAATCAAACACTCACCCCCAGTCAACTGATCTGGGTTTAATTCATCATAATTCTTTATCTCACTCCACCACGCCAGTTCAGACATGGCCATATGCAAATCAGTCTGACCCTGTGCCTCATGGGAACAGTCCATCCTGAACTGCCAAGCCATGTCTTCCCTGGACCGGAAGCAAGCTTCCTGGGACCGGTTTCGGGTTCATAACCCTCATCAGCCAGGCTATCTTGAATCCAGTGGCAAAGTGAGCAAGGGACACACATCTGGGCATACACTGTCAACTTAGGGCGAACAAAGCGATACCAAAGGGGATGATGGACGGAGCGTTTGAGCAAATCAAACACTCACCCCCAGTCAACTGATCTGGGTTTAATTCATCATCATTATTTAGCTCACTCCACCACCCCAGTTTAGACATGGCCATATGCAAATCAGTCTGACCCTGTGCCTCATGGGAACAGTCCAGCCCGAACTGCCAAGCCAAGTCTTCCCTGGACCGGAAACAAGCATCCTGGGACCGGTTTCGGGGTCATAACCCTCATCAGCCAGGCTATCTTGAATCCAATGGCAAAGTGAGCAAGGGACCAACGTCTGGGCGTTACCTGCAAACTTAGGGCGAACAAAGCGATGCCAAAGGGGATGATGTATAGAGCGTTTGCGCAAATCAAACACTCACCCCCAGTCAACTGATCTGGGTTTAGTTCATCATCATTCTTTAGCTCACTCAACCACTCCAGTTCAGACATGGCCATATGCAAATCAGTCTGACACTGTGCCTCATACCAACAGTCCAGCCCGAACTACAAAGCCATGTCTTCCCTGGACCGGAAGCAAGCTTCCTGGGACCGGGTTCGGGTTCATAACCCTCATCAGCCAGGCTATCTTGAAACCAGTGGCAAAGTGAGCAAGGGACCCACGTCTGGGCATACCCTGCCAACTTAGGGCAAACAAAGAGATACCAAAGGGGATGATGGACGGAGCATTTGAGCAAATCAAACACTCACCCCCAGTCAACTGATCTGGGTTTAATTTATCATCATTCTTTAGCTCACTGCACCACTCTAGTTCAGACATGGCCATATGCAAATCAGTCTGACCCTGTGCCTCATACCAACAGTCCAGCCCGAACTACAAAGCCATGTCTTCCCTGGACCGGAAGCAAGCTTCCTGGGACCGGGTTCGGGTTCCTAACCCTCATCAGCCAGGCTATCTTGAAACCAGTGGCAAAGTGAGCAAGGGACCCACGTCTGGGCATACCCTGCCAACTTAGGGCAAACAAAGCGATACCAAAGAGGATGATGGACGCAGAGTTTGAGCAAATCAAACACTCTGCCCCAGTCAACTGATCTGGGTTTAATTCATCATCATTCTTTAGCTCACTCCACCACTCCAGTTCAGACATGGGCATATGCAAATCAGTATGACCCTGTGCCTCATGGGAACAGTCCAGCCAGAAATGCCAAGCCATGTCTTCCCTGGACAGGAACCAAGAATCCTGGGACTGGTTTCAGGTTCATAACCCTCATCAGCCGGGCTATCTTGATTCCAGTGGCAAAGTGAGCAAGGGCCCACGTCTGGGCATACCCTGCCAACTTAGGGCGAACAAAGCGATACTAAAGGGGATGATGGACGCAGAGATTGAGCAAATCAAACACTCAACCCCAGTCAACTGATCTGGGTTTAATTCATCATCATTCTTTAGCTCACTCCACCACCCCGGTTCAGACATGGCCATTTGCAAATCAGTCTGACCCTGTGCCTCATGGGAACAGTCCAGCCCGAACTGCCAAGCCATGTGTTCCCTGGACCGGAAGCAAGCATCCTGGGACCGGTTTCAGGTTCATAACCCTCATCAGCCTGGCTATCTTGAATCCAGTGGCAAAGTGAGCAAAGTACCCACATCTGGGCATACCCTGCCAACTAAGGGAGAACAAAGCGATACCAAAGGGGATGATGGACGGAGTGTTTGAGGAAATCAAACACTTACCCCAGTCAACTGATCTGGGTTTAATTCATCATCATTCTTTAGCTCACTCTACCACCCCAGTTCAGACATGGCCATATGCAAATCAGTCTGACCCTGTGCCTCATGGAGCAGTCCAGCCCGAACTGCCAAGCCACGTTTTCCCAGGACCGGAAACAATCATCCTGGGACCAGTTTCGGGTTCATAACCCTCATCAGCCTGGCTATCTTGTATACAGTGGCAAAGTGAGCAAGTGACCCACTTCTGGGTATACCCTGCCAACTTAGGGCAAACAAAGCGATACCAAAGGGGATGATGGACGGAGCATTTGAGCAAATCAAACACTCTCCCCCAGTCAACTGATCTGGGTTTAATTCATCATCATTCTTTAGCTCACTCCACCAACCTAGTTCAGACATGGCCATATGCAAATCAGTCTGACCCTGTGCCTCATGGGAACATTCCAGCCCAAACTGCCAAGTCTTGTTTTACCTGGACCGGAAACAAGCATCCTGGGACCGGTCTCGGGTTCATAACCCTCATCAGCCAGGCTATCTTGAATCCAGTGGCAAAGTGAGCAATGGACCCACGTCTCGGCATACCCTGCCAACTTAGGGCGAGCAAAGCGATACCAAAGGGGATGCGGACGGAGCGTTTGAGCAAATCAAACACTCACCCTCAGTCAACTGATCTGGGTTTAATTCATCATCATTCTTTATCTCACTCCACCACCCCGGTTCAGACATGGCCACATGCAAATCAGTCTGACCCTGTACCTCATGGCAACAGTCCAGCCCGAACTGCCAAGCCATGTCTTCCCTGGACCGGAAACAAGTATCCTGGAACGTGTTTTGGGTTCATAACCCTCATCAGCCAGGCTCACTTGAATCCAGTGGCAAAGTGAGCAAGGGACCCACGTCTGGGCATACCCTGCCAAATTAGGGTGAACAAAGCGATACCAAATGGGATGGTGGACGGAGCGTTTGAGCAAATCAATCACTCACCCCAAGTCAACTGATCTGGGTTTAATTCATCATCATTCTTTAGCTCACTCCACCACCCCACTTCAGATATGGCCATATGCAAATCAGTCTGACCCTGTGACTCATGGGAACAGTCCAGCCCGAACTGCTAAGCCATGTCTTCTCTGGACTGGAATCAAGCATCCTGGGACCGGTTTCGGGTTCATAACCCTCATCAGCCAGGCTATCTTGAAACCAGTGGCAAAGTGAGCAAGGGACCCACGTCTGGGCATACCCTGCCAACTTAGGGCGAACAAAGAGATACCAAAGGGGATGATGGACGCAGAGTTTGAGCAAATCAAGCACTCACCCCCAGTCAACTGATCTGGGTTTAATTCATCATCATTCTTTAGCTCACTCCACCACCCCAGTTCAGACATGGCCACATGCAAATCAGTATGACCCTGTGCCTCATGGGAACAGTCCAGTCAGAAATGCCAAGCCATGTCTTCCCTGGACCGGAACCAAGCAACCTGGGACTGGGTTCGGGTTCATCACCCTTATCAGCCGGGCTATCTTGATTCCAGTGGCAAAGTGAGCAAGGGCCCACGTCTGGGCATACCCTGCCAACTTAGGGCAAACAAAGCAATACCAAAGGGGATGATGGACGCAGAGTTTGAGCAAATCAAACACTCAACCCCAGTCAACTGATCTGGGTTTAATTCATCATCATTCTTTAGCTCACTCCACCACCCCAGTTCAGACATGGCCATATGAAAATCGGTCTGACCCTGTGCCTCATGGGAACATTCCAGCCCGAACTGCCAAGCCATGTCTTCCCTGGACCGGAAAAATCATCCTGGGACCAGGTTCGGGTTCCTAACCCTCATCAGCCAGGCTATCTTTAATCCAGTGGCAAAGTGAGCAAGGGACCCACGTCTGGGCATACCCTGCCAACTTAGGGCGAACAAAGAAATACCAAACGGGATGATGGATGGAGTGTTTGAGCAAATCACACACTCACCCCCAGTCAACTGATCTGGGTTTAATTCATCATCATTCTTTAGCTCACTCTACCAACCTAGTTCAGACATGGCCATATGCAAATCAGTCTGACCCTGTGCCTCATGGGAACATTCCAGCCCGAACTGCCAAGCCATGTCTTACCTGGACCGGAAACAAGCATCCTGGGACTGGTTTCGGGTTCATAACCCTCATCAACCAGGCTATCTTGAATCCAGTGGCAAAGTGAGCAATGGACCCACGTCTGGGAATACCCTGCCAACTTAGGGCGAGCAAAGCGGTACCAAAGGGGATGCAGACGGAACGTTTGAGCAAATCAAACACTCACCCTCAGTCAACGGATCTGGGTTTAATTCATCATCATTCTTTAGCTCACTCCACCACCCCGGTTCAGACATCGCCACATGCAAATCAGTCTGACCCTGTACCTCATGGCAACAGTCCAGCCCGAACTGCCAAGCCATGTCTTCCCTGGACCGGAACCAAGCATCCTGGGACTGGTTTCGGGTTCATATCCCTCATCAGCCGGGCTATCTTGATTCCAGTGGCAAAGTGAGCAAGGGCCCACGTCTGGGCATACCCTGCCACCTTAGGGCGAACAAAGCAATACCAAAGGGGATGATGGATGCAGAGTTTGAGCAAATCAAACACTCAACCCCAGTCAACTGATCTGGGTTTAATTCATCATCATTCTTTAGCTCACTCCACCACCCCAGTTCAGACATGGCCATATGCAAATCGGTCTGACCCTGTGCCTCATGGGAACAGTCCAGCCCGAACTGCCAAGCCATGACTTCCCTGGACCGGAAAAATCATCCTGGGACCGGGTTCGGGTTCATAACCCTCATCAGCCACGCTATCTTGAATCCAGTGGCAAAGTGAGCAAGTGACCCACGTCTGGGCATACCCTGCCAACTTAGGGCGAACAAATAAATACCAAAGGGGATGATGGATGGAGCATTTGAGCAAATCACACACTCACCCCCAGTCAACTGATCTGGGTTTAATTCATCATAATTCTTTATCTCACTCCACCACGCCAGTTCAGACATGGCCATATGCAAATCAGTCTGACCCTGTGCCTCATGGGAACAGTCCAGCCCGATCTGCCAATCCATGTCTTCCCTGGACCGGAAGCAAGCATCCTGGGACCGGTTTCGGGTTCATTATCCTCCTGAGCCAGGCTCTCTTAAATCCATTGGCAAAGTGAGCAAGGGACCCACGTCTGGGCATACCCTGCCAACTTAGGGCGAGCAAAGCGATACCAAAGGGGATGATGGACGGAGCGTTTGAGCAAATCAACCACTCACCCCCAGACAACTTATCTGGGTTTAATTCATCATCATTCTTTAGCTCACTCCACCACCCCGGTTCAGACATGGCCATTTGCAAATCAGTCTGACCCTGTGCCTCATGAACACAGTCCAGCCCGAACTGCCAAGCCATTTCTTCCCTGGACCGGAAGCAAGCATCCTGGGACTGGTTTCAGGTTCATAATCCTCATCAGCCTGGCTCTCTTGAATCCAGTGGCAAAGTGAACAAGGGACCCACGTCTGGGCATACCCTGCCAACTTAGGTCGAACAAAGAGATACCAAAGGGGATGATGGACGGAGCGTTTGAGCAAATCAAACACTCACCCTCAGTCAACTGATTTGGGTTTAATTCATCATCATTCTTTAGCTCACTGCACCACTCCAGTTCAGACATGGCCATGTGCAAATCAGTCTGACCCTGTGCCTCATGGGAACAGTCCAGCCCGAACTGCCAAGCCATGTCTTACCTGGACCAGAAACAAGATTCCTGGGACCAGTTTCGGGTTCATAACCCTCATCAGCCAGGCTATCTTGAATCCAGTGGCAAAGTGAGCAATGGACCCACGTCTGGGAATACCCTGCCAACTTAGGGCGAGCAAAGCGATACCAAAGGGGATGCAGACGGAACGTTTGAGCAAATCAAACACTCACCCTCAGTCAACTGATCTGGGTTTAATTCATCATCATTCTTTAGCTCACTCCACCACCCCGGTTCAGACATCGCCACATGCAAATCAGTATGCCCCTGTACCTCATGGCAACAGTCCAGCCTGAACTGCCAAGCCATGTCTTCCCTGGACCGTAACCAAGCATCCTGGGACTGGTTTCGGATTCATAACCCTCATCAGCCGGGCTATCTTGATTCCAGTGGCAAAGTGGGCAAGGGCCCACGTCTGGGCATACCCTGCCAACTTGGGGTGAACAAAGCAATACCAAAGGGGATGATGGATGCAGAGTTTGAGCAAATCAAACACTCAACCCCAGTCAACTGATCTGGGTTTAATTCATCATCATTCTTTAGCTCACTCCACTACCCCAGTTCAGACATGGCCATATGCAAATCGGTCTGACCCTGTGCCTCATGGGAACAGTCCAGCCCGAACTGCCAAGCCATGTCTTCCCTGGACCGGAAAAATCATCCTGGGACCGGGTTCGGGTTCATAACCCTCATCAGCCAGGCTATCTTGAATCCAGTGGCAAAGTGAGCAAGGGACACACATCTGGGCATACACTGTCAACTTAGGGCGAACAAAGCGATACCAAAGGGGATGATGGACGGAGCGTTTGAGCAAATCAAACACTCACCCCCAGTCAACTGATCTGGGTTTAATTCATCATCATTCTTTTGCTCACTCCACCACCCCAGTTCAGACATGGCCATATGCAAATCAGTATGACCCTGTGCCTCATGGGAACAGTCCAGCCAGAAATGCCAAGCCATGTCTTCCCTGGACAGGAACCAAGAATCCTGGGACTGGTTTCGGGTTCATAACCCTCATCAGCCGGGCTATCTTGATTCCAGTGGCAAAGTGAGCAAGGGCCCACGTCTGGGCATACCCTGCCAACTTAGGGCGAACAAAGCGATACCAAAGGGGATGATGGACGCAGAGTTTGAGCAAATCAAACACTCAACCCCAGTCAACTTATCTGGGTTTAATTCATCATCATTCTTTAGCTCACTCCACCTCCCCGGTTCACACATGGCCATTTGCAAATCAGTCTGACCCTGTGCCTCATGGGAACAGTCCAGCCCGAACTGCCAAGCCATGTGTTCCCTGGACCGGAAGCAAGCATCCTGGGACCAGTTTCAGGTTCATAACCCTCATCAGCCTGGCTATCTTGAATCCAGTGGCAAAGTGAGCAAGGTACCCACGTCTGGGCATACCCTGCCAACTAAGGGAGAACAAAGCGATACCAAAGGGGATGATGGACGGAGTGTTTGAGGAAATCAAACACTTACCCCAGTCAACTGATCTGGGTTTAATTCATCATCATTCTTTAGCTCACTCAACCACTCCAGTTCAGACATGGCCATATGCAAATCAGTATGACCCTGTGCCTCATGGGAACAGTCCAGCCAGAAATGCCAAGCCATGTCTTCCCTGGACAGGAACCAAGAATCCTGGGACTGGTTTCGGGTTCATAACCCTCCTGAGCCAGGCTCTCTTGAATCCATTGGCAAAGTGAGCAAGGGACCCACGTCTGGGCATACCCTGCTAACTTAGGGCGAGCAAAGCGATACCAAAGGGGATGATGGACGGAGCGTTTGAGCAAATCAACCACTCACCCCCAGACAACTTATCTGGGTTTAATTCATCATCATTCTTTAGCTCACTCCACCACCCCGGTTCAGACATGGCCATTTGCAAATCAGTCTGACCCTGTGCCTCATGAACACAGTCCAGCCCGAACTGCCAAGCCATGTCTTCCCTGGACCGGAAGCAAGCATCCTGGGACTGGTTTCAGGTTCATAATCCTCATCAGCCTGGCTCTCTTGAATCCAGTGGCAAAGTGAACAAGGGACCCACGTCTGGGCATACCCTGCCAACTTAGGTCGAACAAAGAGATACCAAAGGGGATGATGGACGGAGCGTTTGAGCAAATCAAACACTCACCCTCAGTCAACTGATTTGGGTTTAATTCATCATCATTCTTTAGCTCACTGCACCACTCCAGTTCAGACATGGCCATGTGCAAATCAGTCTGACCCTGTGCCTCATGGGAACAGTCCAGCCCGAACTGCCAAGCCATGTCTTACCTGGACCAGAAACAAGATTCCTGGGACCGGTTTCGGGTTCATAACCCTCATCAGCCAGGCTATCTTGAATCCAGTGGCAAAGTGAGCAATGGACCCACGTCTGGGAATACCCTGCCAACTTAGGGCGAGCAAAGCGATACCAAAGGGGATGCAGACGGAACGTTTGAGCAAATCAAACACTCACCCTCAGTCAACTGATCTGGGTTTAATTCATCATCATTCTTTAGCTCACTCCACCACCCCGGTTCAGACATCGCCACATGCAAATCAGTATGCCCCTGTACCTCATGGCAACAGTCCAGCCTGAACTGCCAAGCCATGTCTTCCCTGGACCGTAACCAAGCATCCTGGGACTGGTTTCGGATTCATAACCCTCATCAGCCGGGCTATCTTGATTCCAGTGGCAAAGTGAGCAAGGGCCCACGTCTGGGCATACCCTGCCAACTTGGGGTGAACAAAGCAATACCAAAAGGGATGATGGATGCAGAGTTTGAGCAAATCAAACACTCAACCCCAGTCAACTGATCTGGGTTTAATTCATCATCATTCTTTAGCTCACTCCACTACCCCAGTTCAGACATGGCCATATGCAAATCGGTCTGACCCTGTGCCTCATGGGAACAGTCCAGCCCGAACTGCCAAGCCATGTCTTCCCTGGACCGGAAAAATCATCCTGGGACCGGGTTCGGGTTCATAACCCTCATCAGCCAGGCTATCTTGAATCCAGTGGCAAAGTGAGCAAGGGACACACATCTGGGCATACACTGTCAACTTAGGGCGAACAAAGCGATACCAAAGGGGATGATGGACGGAGCGTTTGAGCAAATCAAACACTCACCCCCAGTCAACTGATCTGGGTTTAATTCATCATCATTCTTTTGCTCACTCCACCACCCCAGTTCAGACATGGCCATATGCAAATCAGTATGACCCTGTGCCTCATGGGAACAGTCCAGCCAGAAATGCCAAGCCATGTCTTCCCTGGACAGGAACCAAGAATCCTGGGACTGGTTTCGGGTTCATAACCCTCATCAGCCGGGCTATCTTGATTCCAGTGGCAAAGTGAGCAAGGGCCCACGTCTGGGCATACCCTGCCAACTTAGGGCGAACAAAGCGATACCAAAGGGGATGATGGACGCAGAGTTTGAGCAAATCAAACACTCAACCCCAGTCAACTTATCTGGGTTTAATTCATCATCATTCTTTAGCTCACTCCACCTCCCCGGTTCACACATGGCCATTTGCAAATCAGTCTGACCCTGTGCCTCATGGGAACAGTCCAGCCCGAACTGCCAAGCCATGTGTTCCCTGGACCGGAAGCAAGCATCCTGGGACCAGTTTCAGGTTCATAACCCTCATCAGCCTGGCTATCTTGAATCCAGTGGCAAAGTGAGCAAGGTACCCACGTCTGGGCATACCCTGCCAACTAAGGGAGAACAAAGCGATACCAAAGGGGATGATGGACGGAGTGTTTGAGGAAATCAAACACTTACCCCAGTCAACTGATCTGGGTTTAATTCATCATCATTCTTTAGCTCACTCAACCACTCCAGTTCAGACATGGCCATATGCAAATCAGTATGACCCTGTGCCTCATGGGAACAGTCCAGCCAGAAATGCCAAGCCATGTCTTCCCTGGACAGGAACCAAGAATCCTGGGACTGGTTTCGGGTTCATAACCCTCCTGAGCCAGGCTCTCTTAAATCCATTGGCAAAGTGAGCAAGGGACCCACGTCTGGGCATACCCTGCCAACTTAGGGCGAGCAAAGCGATACCAAAGGGGATGATGGACGGAGCGTTTGAGCAAATCAACCACTCACCCCCAGACAACTTATCTGGGTTTAATTCATCATCATTCTTTAGCTCACTCCGCCACCCCGGTTCAGACATGGCCATTTGCAAATCAGTCTGACCCTGTGCCTCATGAACACAGTCCAGCCCGAACTGCCAAGCCATGTCTTCCCTGGACCGGAAGCAAGCATCCTGGGACTGGTTTCAGGTTCATAATCCTCATCAGCCTGGCTCTCTTGAATCCAGTGGCAAAGTGAACAAGGGACCCACGTCTGGGCATACCCTGCCAACTTAGGTCGAACAAAGAGATACCAAAGGGGATGATGGACGGAGCGTTTGAGCAAATCAAACACTCACCCTCAGTCAACTGATTTGGGTTTAATTCATCATCATTCTTTAGCTCACTGCACCACTCCAGTTCAGACATGGCCATGTGCAAATCAGTCTGACCCTGGGCCTCATGGGAACAGTCCAGCCCGAACTGCCAAGCCATGTCTTACCTGGACCAGAAACAAGATTCCTGGGACCGGTTTCGGGTTCATAACCCTCATCAGCCAGGCTATCTTGAATCCAGTGGCAAAGTGAGCAATGGACCCACGTCTGGGAATACCCTGCCAACTTAGGGCGAGCAAAGCGATACCAAAGGGGATGCAGACGGAACGTTTGAGCAAATCAAACACTCACCCTCAGTCAACTGATCTGGGTTTAATTCATCATCATTCTTTAGCTCACTCCACCACCCCGGTTCAGACATCGCCACATGCAAATCAGTATGCCCCTGTACCTCATGGCAACAGTCCAGCCTGAACTGCCAAGCCATGTCTTCCCTGGACCGTAACCAAGCATCCTGGGACTGGTTTCGGATTCATAACCCTCATCAGCCGGGCTATCTTGATTCCAGTGGCAAAGTGAGCAAGGGCCCACGTCTGGGCATACCCTGCCAACTTGGGGTGAACAAAGCAATACCAAAGGGGATGATGGATGCAGAGTTTGAGCAAATCAAACACTCAACCCCAGTCAACTGATCTGGGTTTAATTCATCATCATTCTTTAGCTCACTCCACTACCCCAGTTCAGACATGGCCATATGCAAATCGGTCTGACCCTGTGCCTCATGGGAACAGTCCAGCCCGAACTGCCAAGCCATGTCTTCCCTGGACCGGAAAAATCATCCTGGGACCGGGTTCGGGTTCATAACCCTCATCAGCCAGGCTATCTTGAATCCAGTGGCAAAGTGAGCAAGGGACACACATCTGGGCATACACTGTCAACTTAGGGCGAACAAAGCGATACCAAAGGGGATGATGGACGGAGCGTTTGAGCAAATCAAACACTCACCCCCAGTCAGCTGATCTGGGTTTAATTCATCATCATTCTTTTGCTCACTCCACCACCCCAGTTCAGACATGGCCATATGCAAATCAGTATGACCCTGTGCCTCATGGGAACAGTCCAGCCAGAAATGCCAAGCCATGTCTTCCCTGGACAGGAACCAAGAATCCTGGGACTGGTTTCGGGTTCATAACCCTCATCAGCCGGGCTATCTTGATTCCAGTGGCAAAGTGAGCAAGGGCCCACGTCTGGGCATACCCTGCCAACTTAGGGCGAACAAAGCGATACCAAAGGGGATGATGGACGCAGAGTTTGAGCAAATCAAACACTCAACCCCAGTCAACTTATCTGGGTTTAATTCATCATCATTCTTTAGCTCACTCCACCTCCCCGGTTCACACATGGCCATTTGCAAATCAGTCTGACCCTGTGCCTCATGGGAACAGTCCAGCCCGAACTGCCAAGCCATGTGTTCCCTGGACCGGAAGCAAGCATCCTGGGACCAGTTTCAGGTTCATAACCCTCATCAGCCTGGCTATCTTGAATCCAGTGGCAAAGTGAGCAAGGTACCCACGTCTGGGCATACCCTGCCAACTAAGGGAGAACAAAGCGATACCAAAGGGGATGATGGACGGAGTGTTTGAGGAAATCAAACACTTACCCCAGTCAACTGATCTGGGTTTAATTCATCATCATTCTTTAGCTCACTCAACCACTCCAGTTCAGACATGGCCATATGCAAATCAGTATGACCCTGTGCCTCATGGGAACAGTCCAGCCAGAAATGCCAAGCCATGTCTTCCCTGGACAGGAACCAAGAATCCTGGGACTGGTTTCGGGTTCATAACCCTCATCAGCCGGGCTATCTTGATTCCAGTGACAAAGTGAGCAAGGGCCCACGTCTGGGCATACCCTGCCAACTTAGGGCGAACAAAGCGATACCAAAGGGGATGATGGACGCAGAGTTTGAGCAAATCAAACACTCAACCCCAGTCAACTTATCTGGGTTTAATTCATCATCATTCTTTAGCTCACTCCACCTCCCCGGTTCAGACATGGACATTTGCAAATCAGTCTGACCCTGTGCCTCATGGGAACAGTCCAGCCCGAACTGCCAAGCCATGTGTTCCCTGGACCGGAAGCAAGCATCCTGGGACCGGTTTCAGGTTCATAACCCTCATCAGCCTGGCTATCTTGAATCCAGTGGCAAAGTGAGCAAGGTACCCACGTCTGGGCATACCCTGCCAACTAAGGGAGAACAAAGCGATACCAAAGGGGATGATGGACGGAGTGTTTGAGGAAATCAAACACTTACCCCAGTCAACTGATCTGGGTTTAATTCATCATCATTCTTTAGCTCACTCAACCACTCCAGTTCAGACATGGCCATATGCAAATCAGTATGACCCTGTGCCTCATGGGAACAGTCCAGCCAGAAATGCCAAGCCATGTCTTCCCTGGACAGGAACCAAGAATCCTGGGACTGGTTTCGGGTTCATAACCCTCCTGAGCCAGGCTCTCTTGAATCCATTGGCAAAGTGAGCAAGGGACCCACGTCTGGGCATACCCTGCCAACTTAGGGCGAGCAAAGCGATACCAAAGGGGATGATGGACGGAGCGTTTGAGCAAATCAACCACTCACCCCCAGACAACTTATCTGGGTTTAATTCATCATCATTCTTTAGCTCACTCCACCACCCCGGTTCAGACATGGCCATTTGCAAATCAGTCTGACCCTGTGCCTCATGAACACAGTCCAGCCCGAACTGCCAAGCCATGTCTTCCCTGGACCGGAAGCAAGCATCCTGGGACTGGTTTCAGGTTCATAATCCTCATCAGCCTGGCTCTCTTGAATCCAGTGGCAAAGTGAACAAGGGACCCACGTCTGGGCATACCCTGCCAACTTAGGTCGAACAAAGAGATACCAAAGGGGATGATGGACGGAGCGTTTGAGCAAATCAAACACTCACCCTCAGTCAACTGATTTGGGTTTAATTCATCATCATTCTTTAGCTCACTGCACCACTCCAGTTCAGACATGGCCATGTGCAAATCAGTCTGACCCTGTGCCTCATGGGAACAGTCCAGCCCGAACTGCCAAGCCATGTCTTACCTGGACCAGAAACAAGATTCCTGGGACCGGTTTCGGGTTCATAACCCTCATCAGCCAGGCTATCTTGAATCCAGTGGCAAAGTGAGCAATGGACCCACGTCTGGGAATACCCTGCCAACTTAGGGCGAGCAAAGCGATACCAAAGGGGATGCAGACGGAACGTTTGAGCAAATCAAACACTCACCCTCAGTCAACTGATCTGGGTTTAATTCATCATCATTCTTTAGCTCACTCCACCACCCCGGTTCAGACATCGCCACATGCAAATCAGTATGCCCCTGTACCTCATGGCAACAGTCCAGCCTGAACTGCCAAGCCATGTCTTCCCTGGACCGTAACCAAGCATCCTGGGACTGGTTTCGGATTCATAACCCTCATCAGCCGGGCTATCTTGATTCCAGTGGCAAAGTGAGCAAGGGCCCACGTCTGGGCATACCCTGCCAACTTGGGGTGAACAAAGCAATACCAAAAGGGATGATGGATGCAGAGTTTGAGCAAATCAAACACTCAACCCCAGTCAACTGATCTGGGTTTAATTCATCATCATTCTTTAGCTCACTCCACTACCCCAGTTCAGACATGGCCATATGCAAATCGGTCTGACCCTGTGCCTCATGGGAACAGTCCAGCCCGAACTGCCAAGCCATGTCTTCCCTGGACCGGAAAAATCATCCTGGGACCGGGTTCGGGTTCATAACCCTCATCAGCCAGGCTATCTTGAATCCAGTGGCAAAGTGAGCAAGGGACACACATCTGGGCATACACTGTCAACTTAGGGCGAACAAAGCGATACCAAAGGGGATGATGGACGGAGCGTTTGAGCAAATCAAACACTCACCCCCAGTCAACTGATCTGGGTTTAATTCATCATCATTCTTTTGCTCACTCCACCACCCCAGTTCAGACATGGCCATATGCAAATCAGTATGACCCTGTGCCTCATGGGAACAGTCCAGCCAGAAATGCCAAGCCATGTCTTCCCTGGACAGGAACCAAGAATCCTGGGACTGGTTTCGGGTTCATAACCCTCATCAGCCGGGCTATCTTGATTCCAGTGGCAAAGTGAGCAAGGGCCCACGTCTGGGCATACCCTGCCAACTTAGGGCGAACAAAGCGATACCAAAGGGGATGATGGACGCAGAGTTTGAGCAAATCAAACACTCAACCCCAGTCAACTTATCTGGGTTTAATTCATCATCATTCTTTAGCTCACTCCACCTCCCCGGTTCACACATGGCCATTTTCAAATCAGTCTGACCCTGTGCCTCATGGGAACAGTCCAGCCCGAACTGCCAAGCCATGTGTTCCCTGGACCGGAAGCAAGCATCCTGGGACCAGTTTCAGGTTCATAACCCTCATCAGCCTGGCTATCTTGAATCCAGTGGCAAAGTGAGCAAGGTACCCACGTCTGGGCATACCCTGCCAACTAAGGGAGAACAAAGCGATACCAAAGGGGATGATGGACGGAGTGTTTGAGGAAATCAAACACTTACCCCAGTCAACTGATCTGGGTTTAATTCATCATCATTCTTTAGCTCACTCAACCACTCCAGTTCAGACATGGCCATATGCAAATCAGTATGACCCTGTGCCTCATGGGAACAGTCCAGCCAGAAATGCCAAGCCATGTCTTCCCTGGACAGGAACCAAGAATCCTGGGACTGGTTTCGGGTTCATAACCCTCATCAGCCGGGCTATCTTGATTCCAGTGACAAAGTGAGCAAGGGCCCACGTCTGGGCATACCCTGCCAACTTAGGGCGAACAAAGCGATACCAAAGGGGATGATGGACGCAGAGTTAGAGCAAATCAAACACTCAACCCCAGTCAACTTATCTGGGTTTAATTCATCATCATTCTTTAGCTCACTCCACCTCCCCGGTTCAGACATGGCCATTTGCAAATCAGTCTGACCCTGTGCCTCATGGGAACAGTCCAGCCCGAACTGCCAAGCCATGTGTTCCCTGGACCGGAAGCAAGCATCCTGGGACCGGTTTCAGGTTCATAACCCTCATCAGCCTGGCTATCTTGAATCCAGTGGCAAAGTGAGCAAGGTACCCACGTCTGGGCATACCCTGCCAACTAAGGGAGAACAAAGCGATACCAAAGGGGATGATGGACGGAGTGTTTGAGGAAATCAAACACTTACCCCAGTCAACTGATCTGGGTTTAATTCATCATCATTCTTTAGCTCACTCAACCACTCCAGTTCAGACATGGCCATATGCAAATCAGTATGACCCTGTGCCTCATGGGAACAGTCCAGCCAGAAATGCCAAGCCATGTCTTCCCTGGACAGGAACCAAGAATCCTGGGACTGGTTTCGGGTTCATAACCCTCCTGAGCCAGGCTCTCTTGAATCCATTGGCAAAGTGAGCAAGGGACCCACGTCTGGGCATACCCTGCCAACTTAGGGCGAGCAAAGCGATACCAAAGGGGATGATGGACGGAGCGTTTGAGCAAATCAACCACTCACCCCCAGACAACTTATCTGGGTTTAATTCATCATCATTCTTTAGCTCACTCCACCACCCCGGTTCAGACATGGCCATTTGCAAATCAGTCTGACCCTGTGCCTCATGAACACAGTCCAGCCCGAACTGCCAAGCCATGTCTTCCCTGGACCGGAAGCAAGCATCCTGGGACTGGTTTCAGGTTCATAATCCTCATCAGCCTGGCTCTCTTGAATCCAGTGGCAAAGTGAACAAGGGACCCACGTCTGGGCATACCCTGCCAACTTAGGTCGAACAAAGAGATACCAAAGGGGATGATGGACGGAGCGTTTGAGCAAATCAAACACTCACCCTCAGTCAACTGATTTGGGTTTAATTCATCATCATTCTTTAGCTCACTGCACCACTCCAGTTCAGACATGGCCATGTGCAAATCAGTCTGACCCTGTGCCTCATGGGAACAGTCCAGCCCGAACTGCCAAGCCATGTCTTACCTGGACCAGAAACAAGATTCCTGGGACCGGTTTCGGGTTCATAACCCTCATCAGCCAGGCTATCTTGAATCCAGTGGCAAAGTGAGCAATGGACCCACGTCTGGGAATACCCTGCCAACTTAGGGCGAGCAAAGCGATACCAAAGGGGATGCAGACGGAACGTTTGAGCAAATCAAACACTCACCCTCAGTCAACTGATCTGGGTTTAATTCATCATCATTCTTTAGCTCACTCCACCACCCCGGTTCAGACATCGCCACATGCAAATCAGTATGCCCCTGTACCTCATGGCAACAGTCCAGCCTGAACTGCCAAGCCATGTCTTCCCTGGACCGTAACCAAGCATCCTGGGACTGGTTTCGGATTCATAACCCTCATCAGCCGGGCTATCTTGATTCCAGTGGCAAAGTGAGCAAGGGCCCACGTCTGGGCATACCCTGCCAACTTGGGGTGAACAAAGCAATACCAAAAGGGATGATGGATGCAGAGTTTGAGCAAATCAAACACTCAACCCCAGTCAACTGATCTGGGTTTAATTCATCATCATTCTTTAGCTCACTCCACTACCCCAGTTCAGACATGGCCATATGCAAATCGGTCTGACCCTGTGCCTCATGGGAACAGTCCAGCCCGAACTGCCAAGCCATGTCTTCCCTGGACCGGAAAAATCATCCTGGGACCGGGTTCGGGTTCATAACCCTCATCAGCCAGGCTATCTTGAATCCAGTGGCAAAGTGAGCAAGGGACACACATCTGGGCATACACTGTCAACTTAGGGCGAACAAAGCGATACCAAAGGGGATGATGGACGGAGCGTTTGAGCAAATCAAACACTCACCCCCAGTCAACTGATCTGGGTTTAATTCATCATCATTCTTTTGCTCACTCCACCACCCCAGTTCAGACATGGCCATATGCAAATCAGTATGACCCTGTGCCTCATGGGAACAGTCCAGCCAGAAATGCCAAGCCATGTCTTCCCTGGACAGGAACCAAGAATCCTGGGACTGGTTTCGGGTTCATAACCCTCATCAGCCGGGCTATCTTGATTCCAGTGGCAAAGTGAGCAAGGGCCCACGTCTGGGCATACCCTGCCAACTTAGGGCGAACAAAGCGATACCAAAGGGGATGATGGACGCAGAGTTTGAGCAAATCAAACACTCAACCCCAGTCAACTTATCTGGGTTTAATTCATCATCATTCTTTAGCTCACTCCACCTCCCCGGTTCACACATGGCCATTTGCAAATCAGTCTGACCCTGTGCCTCATGGGAACAGTCCAGCCCGAACTGCCAAGCCATGTGTTCCCTGGACCGGAAGCAAGCATCCTGGGACCAGTTTCAGGTTCATAACCCTCATCAGCCTGGCTATCTTGAATCCAGTGGCAAAGTGAGCAAGGTACCCACGTCTGGGCATACCCTGCCAACTAAGGGAGAACAAAGCGATACCAAAGGGGATGATGGACGGAGTGTTTGAGGAAATCAAACACTTACCCCAGTCAACTGATCTGGGTTTAATTCATCATCATTCTTTAGCTCACTCAACCACTCCAGTTCAGACATGGCCATATGCAAATCAGTCTGACCCTGTGCCTCATGGGAACAGTCCAGCCAGAAATGCCAAGCCATGTCTTCCCTGGACAGGAACCAAGAATCCTGGGACTGGTTTCGGGTTCATAACCCTCCTGAGCCAGGCTCTCTTGAATCCATTGGCAAAGTGAGCAAGGGACCCACGTCTGGGCATACCCTGCCAACTTAGGGCGAGCAAAGCGATACCAAAGGGGATGATGGACGGAGCGTTTGAGCAAATCAACCACTCACCCCCAGACAACTTATCTGGGTTTAATTCATCATCATTCTTTAGCTCACTCCACCACCCCGGTTCAGACATGGCCATTTGCAAATCAGTCTGACCCTGTGCCTCATGAACACAGTCCAGCCCGAACTGCCAAGCCATGTCTTCCCTGGACCGGAAGCAAGCATCCTGGGACTGGTTTCAGGTTCATAATCCTCATCAGCCTGGCTCTCTTGAATCCAGTGGCAAAGTGAACAAGGGACCCACGTCTGGGCATACCCTGCCAACTTAGGTCGAACAAAGAGATACCAAAGGGGATGATGGACGGAGCGTTTGAGCAAATCAAACACTCACCCTCAGTCAACTGATTTGGGTTTAATTCATCATCATTCTTTAGCTCACTGCACCACTCCAGTTCAGACATGGCCATGTGCAAATCAGTCTGACCCTGTGCCTCATGGGAACAGTCCAGCCCGAACTGCCAAGCCATGTCTTACCTGGACCAGAAACAAGATTCCTGGGACCGGTTTCGGGTTCATAACCCTCATCAGCCAGGCTATCTTGAATCCAGTGGCAAAGTGAGCAATGGACCCACGTCTGGGAATACCCTGCCAACTTAGGGCGAGCAAAGCGATACCAAAGGGGATGCAGACGGAACGTTTGAGCAAATCAAACACTCACCCTCAGTCAACTGATCTGGGTTTAATTCATCATCATTCTTTAGCTCACTCCACCACCCCGGTTCAGACATCGCCACATGCAAATCAGTATGCCCCTGTACCTCATGGCAACAGTCCAGCCTGAACTGCCAAGCCATGTCTTCCCTGGACCGTAACCAAGCATCCTGGGACTGGTTTCGGATTCATAACCCTCATCAGCCGGGCTATCTTGATTCCAGTGGCAAAGTGAGCAAGGGCCCACGTCTGGGCATACCCTGCCAACTTGGGGTGAACAAAGCAATACCAAAGGGGATGATGGATGCAGAGTTTGAGCAAATCAAACACTCAACCCCAGTCAACTGATCTGGGTTTAATTCATCATCATTCTTTAGCTCACTCCACTACCCCAGTTCAGACATGGCCATATGCAAATCGGTCTGACCCTGTGCCTCATGGGAACAGTCCAGCCCGAACTGCCAAGCCATGTCTTCCCTGGACCGGAAAAATCATCCTGGGACCGGGTTCCGGTTCATAACCCTCATCAGCCAGGCTATCTTGAATCCAGTGGCAAAGTGAGCAAGGGACACACATCTGGGCATACACTGTCAACTTAGGGCGAACAAAGCGATACCAAAGGGGATGATGGACGGAGCGTTTGAGCAAATCAAACACTCACCCCCAGTCAACTGATCTGGGTTTAATTCATCATCATTCTTTTGCTCACTCCACCACCCCAGTTCAGACATGGCCATATGCAAATCAGTATGACCCTGTGCCTCATGGGAACAGTCCAGCCAGAAATGCCAAGCCATGTCTTCCCTGGACAGGAACCAAGAATCCTGGGACTGGTTTTGGGTTCATAACCCTCATCAGCCGGGCTATCTTGATTCCAGTGGCAAAGTGAGCAAGGGCCCACGTCTGGGCATACCCTGCCAACTTAGGGCGAACAAAGCGATACCAAAGGGGATGATGGACGCAGAGTTTGAGCAAATCAAACACTCAACCCCAGTCAACTTATCTGGGTTTAATTCATCATCATTCTTTAGCTCACTCCACCTCCCCGGTTCACACATGGCCATTTGCAAATCAGTCTGACCCTGTGCCTCATGGGAACAGTCCAGCCCGAACTGCCAAGCCATGTGTTCCCTGGACCGGAAGCAAGCATCCTGGGACCAGTTTCAGGTTCATAACCCTCATCAGCCTGGCTATCTTGAATCCAGTGGCAAAGTGAGCAAGGTACCCACGTCTGGGCATACCCTGCCAACTAAGGGAGAACAAAGCGATACCAAAGGGGATGATGGACGGAGTGTTTGAGGAAATCAAACACTTACCCCAGTCAACTGATCTGGGTTTAATTCATCATCATTCTTTAGCTCACTCAACCACTCCAGTTCAGACATGGCCATATGCAAATCAGTATGACCCTGTGCCTCATGGGAACAGTCCAGCCAGAAATGCCAAGCCATGTCTTCCCTGGACAGGAACCAAGAATCCTGGGACTGGTTTCGGGTTCATAACCCTCATCAGCCGGGCTATCTTGATTCCAGTGACAAAGTGAGCAAGGGCCCACGTCTGGGCATACCCTGCCAACTTAGGGCGAACAAAGCGATACCAAAGGGGATGATGGACGCAGAGTTTGAGCAAATCAAACACTCAACCCCAGTCAACTTATCTGGGTTTAATTCATCATCATTCTTTAGCTCACTCCACCTCCCCGGTTCAGACATGGCCATTTGCAAATCAGTCTGACCCTGTGCCTCATGGGAACAGTCCAGCCCGAACTGCCAAGCCATGTGTTCCCTGGACCGGAAGCAAGCATCCTGGGACCGGTTTCAGGTTCATAACCCTCATCAGCCTGGCTATCTTGAATCCAGTGGCAAAGTGAGCAAGGTTCCCACGTCTGGGCATACCCTGCCAACTAAGGGAGAACAAAGCGATACCAAAGGGGATGATGGACGGAGTGTTTGAGGAAATCAAACACTTACCCCAGTCAACTGATCTGGGTTTAATTCATCATCATTCTTTAGCTCACTCAACCACCCCAGTTCAGACATGGCCATATGCAAATCAGTCTGACCCTGTGCCTCATGGGAACAGTCAAGCCCGAACTGCCAAGTCATGTCTTCCCTGGAATGGGAGCAAGCATCCTGGGACCGTTTTCGGGTTTATAACCCTCATCAGCCAGGCTATCTTGAATCCAGTGGCCAAGTGAGCAAGGGACACACATCTGGGCATACACTGCCAACTTAGGGCGAACAAAGCGATACCAAAGGGGATGATGGACGGAGCGTTTGAGCAAATCAAACACTCACCCCCAGTCAACTGATCTGGGTTTAATTCATCATCATTCTTTAGCTCACTCTACCACCCCAATTCAGACATGGCCATATGCAAATCAGTCTGACCCTGTGCCTCATGGAGCAGTCCAGCCCGAACTGCCAAGCCACGTTTTCCCAGGACCGGAAACAATCATCCTGGGACCAGTTTTGGGTTCATAACCCTCATCAGCCAGGCTATCTTGTATACAGTGGCAAAGTGAGCAAGTGACCCACTTCTGGGTATATCCTGCCAACTTAGGGCAAACAAAGCGATACCAAAGGGGATGATGGACGGAGCATTTGAGCAAATCAAACACTCTCCCCCAGTCAACTGATCTGGGTTTAATTCATCATCATTCTTTAGCTCACTCCACCAACCTAGTTCAGACATGGCCATATGCAAATCAGTCTGACCCTGTGCCTCATGGGAACATTCCAGCCCGAACTGCCAAGCCTTGTCTTACCTGGACCGGAAACAAGCATCCTGGGACCGGTCTCGGGTTCATAACCCTCATCAGCCAGGCTATCTTGAATCCAGTGGCAAAGTGAGCAATGGACCCACGTCTGGGCATACCTTGCCAACTTAGGGCGAGCAAAGCGATACCAAAGGGTATGCGGACGGAGTGTTTGAGCAAATCAAACACTCACCCTCAGTCAACTGATCTGGGTTTAATTCATCATCATTCTTTATCTCACTCCACCGACCCGGTTCAGACATGGCCACATGCAAATCAGTCTGACCCTGTACCTAATGGCAACAGTCCAGCCCGAACTGCCAAGCCATGTCTTCCCTGGACCGGAAACAAGTATCCTGGAACGTGTTTCGGGTTCATAACCCTCATCAGCCAGGCTCTCTTGAATCCAGTGGCAAAGTGAGCAAGGGACCCACGTCTGGGCATACCCTGCCAAATTAGGGTGAACAAAGCGATATCAAATGGGATGGTGGACGGAGCGTTTGAGCAAATCAATCACTCACCCCGAGTCAACTGATCTGGGTTTAATTCATCATCATTCTTTAGCTCACTCTACCACCCCACTTCAGATATGGCCATATGCAAATCAGTCTGACCCTGTGACTCATGGGAACAGTCCAGCCCGAACTGCTAGGCCATGTCTTCTCTGGACCGGAATCAAGCATCCTGGGACCGGTTTCGGGTTCATAACCCTCATCAGCCAGGCTATCTTGAAACCAGTGGCAAAGTGAGCAAGGGACCCACGTCTGGGCATACCCTGCCAACTTAGGGCGAACAAAGCAATACCAAAGGGGATGATGGACGCAGAGTTTGAGCAAATCAAACACTCACCCCCAGTCAACTGATCTGGGTTTAATTCATCATCATTCTTTAGCTCACTCCACCACCCAGTTCAGACATGGCCACATGCAAATCAGTCTGACCCTGTGCCTCATGAGAACATTCCAGCCCGAACTGCCAAGCCTTGTCTTACCTGGACCGGAAACAAGCATCCTGGGACCGGTCTCGGGTTCCTAACCCTCATCAGCCAGGCTATCTTGAATCCAGTGGCAAAGTGAGCAAGGGACCCACGTCTGGGCATACCCTGCCAACTTAGGGCGAACAAAGAAATACCAAAGGGGATGATGGATGGAGCGTTTGAGCAAATCACACACTCAGCCCCAGTCAACTGATCTGGGTTTAATTCATCATAATTCTTTATCTCACTCCACCACGCCAGTTCAGACATGGCCATATGCAAATCAGTCTGACCCTGTGCCTCATGGGAACAGTCCAGCCTGATATGCTAAGCCATGTCTTCCCTGGACTGGAAGCAAGCATCCTGGGACCGGTTTCGGGTTCATTACCCTCCTGAGCCAGGCTCTCTTGAATCCATTGGCAAAGTGAGCAAGGGACAGACGTCTGGGCATACACTGACAACTTAGGGCGAACAAAGCGATACCAAAGGGGATGATGGACGGATCGTTTGAGCAAATCAAACACTCACCCCCAGTCAACTGATCTGGGTTTAATTCATCATCATTCTTTAGCTCACTCCACCACCCTAGTTCAGACATGGCCATATGCAAATCAGTCTGACCCTGTGCCTCATGGGAACAGTCCAGCCCGAACTGCCAAGCCATGTTTTCCCAGGACCGGAAACAATCATCCTGGGACCGGTTTTGGGTTCATAACCCTCATCAGCCAGGCTATCTTGAATACAGTGGCAAAGTGAGCAAGGGAGCTACGTCTGGGCATACCCTGCCAACTTAGGGCAAAGAAAGCGATACCAAAGGGGATGATGGACGGAGCATTTGCGCAAATCAAACACTCAACCCCGGTCAACTGATCTCGGTTTAATTCATCATCATTCTTTAGCTCCCTCCACCAACCTAGTTCAGACATGGCCATACGCAAGTCAGTCTGACCCTGTGCCTCATAGGAACAGTCCAGCCCGAATGCCAAGCCATGTCTTCCCTGGAATGGAAGCAAGCATCCTGGGACCGGTTTCATGTTCATAACCCTCATCAGCCAGGCTATCTTGAATCCAGTGGCAAAGTGAGCAAGGGACCCACATCTGGGCATACCCTGCCAAGTTAGGGTGAACAAAGCGATATCAAAAGGGATGGTGGAAGGAGCGTTTGAGCAAATCAATCACTCACCCCCAGTCAACTGATCTGGGTTTAATTCATCATCATTCATTAGCTCACTACACCACCCCACTTCAGATATGGCCATATTCAAATCAGTCTGACCCTGTGACTCATAGAAACAGTCCAGCCCGAACTGCCAAGCCATGTCTTCTCTGGACCGGAATCAAGCATCCTGGGACCGGTTTCGGGTTCATATCCCTCATCAGCCAGGCTCTCTTGAATCCAGTGGCAAAGTGAGCAAGGGACCCATGTCTGGGCATACCCTGCCAACTTAGGGCAAACAAAGCGATACCAAAGGGGATGATGGACGGAGCGTTTGAGCAAATCACACACTCACCCCCAGTCAACTGATCTGGGTTTAATTCATCATAATTCTTTATCTCACTCCACCACGCCAGTTCAGACATGGCCATATGCAAATCAGTCTGACCCTGTGCCTCATGGGAACAGTCCAGCCCGATATGCCAAGCCATGTCTTCCCTGGACTGGAAGCAAGCATCCTGGGACCGGTTTCGGGTTCATTACCCTCCTGAGCCAGGCTCTCTTGAATCCATTGGCAAAGTGAGCAAGGGACACACGTCTGGGCATACACTGACAACTTAGGGCGAACAAAGCGATACCAAAGGGGATGATGGACGGAGCGTTTGAGCAAATCACACACTCACCCCCAGTCAACTGATCTGGGTTTAATTCATCATCATTCTTTAGCTCACTCCACCACCCTAGTTCAGACATGGCCATATGCAAATCAGTCTGACCCTGTGCCTCATGGGAACAGTCCAGCCCGAACTGTCAAGCCACGTTTTCCCAGGACCGGAAACAATCATCCTGGGACCAGGTTTGGGTTCATAACCCTCATCAGCCAGGCTACCTTGAATACAGTGGCAAAGTGAGCAAGGGAGCTACGTCTGGGCATACCCTGCCAACTTAGGGCAAAGAAAGCCATACCAAAGGGGATGATGGACGGAGCATTTGCGCAAATCAAACACTCAACCCCTGTCAACTGATCTTGGTTTAATTCATCATCATTCTTTAGCTCACTCCACCACCTTGTTCAGACATGGCCATACGCAAGTCAGTCTGACCCTGTGCCTCATGGGAACAGTTCAGCCCGAACTGCCAAGCCATGTCTTCCCTGGAATGGAAGCAAGCATCCTGGGACCGGTTTCATGTTCATAACCCACATCAGCCAGGCTATCTTGAATCCAGTGGCAAAGTGAGCAAGGGTCCCACATCTGGGCATACCCTGCCAAATTAGGGTGAACAAAGCGATACCAAAAGGGATGGTGGAAGGAGCGTTTGAGCAAATCACACACTCACCCCCAGTCAACTGATCTGGGTTTAATTCATCATAATTCTTTATCTCACTCCACCACGCCAGTTCAGACATGGCCATATGCAAATCAGTCTGACCCTGTGCCTCATGGGAACAGTCCAGCCCGATATGCCAAGCCATGTCTTCCCTGGACTGGAAGCAAGCATCCTGGGACCGGTTTCGGGTTCATTACCCTCCTGAGCCAGGCTCTCTTGAATCCATTGGCAAAGTGAGCAAGGGACACACGTCTGGGCATACACTGACAACTTAGGGCGAACAAAGCGATACCAAAGGGGATGATGGACGGATCGTTTGAGCAAATCAAACACTCACCCCCAGTCAACTGATCTGGGTTTAATTCATCATCATTCTTTAGCTCACTCCACCACCCTAGTTCAGACATGGCCATATGCAAATCAGTCTGACCCTGTGCCTCATGGGAACAGTCCAGCCCGAACTGCCAAGCCACGTTTTCCCAGGACCGGAAACAATCATCCTGGGACCGGTTTTGGGTTCATAACCCTCATCAGCCAGGCTATCTTGAATACAGTGGCAAAGTGAGCAAGGGAGCAACGTCTGGGCATACCCTGCCAACTTAGGGCAAAGAAACCGATACCAAAGGGGATGATGGACGGAGCATTCGCGCAAATCAAACACTCAACCCCGGTCAACTGATCTTGGTTTAATTCATCATCATTCTTTAGCTCACTCCACCAACCTAGTTCAGACATGGCCATACGCAAGTCAGTCTGACCCTGTGCCTCATGGGAACAGTCCAGCCCGAACTGCCAAGCCAAGTCTTCCCTGGACCGGAAACAATCATCCTGGGACCGGTTTCGGGGTCATAACCCTCATCAGCCAGGCTATCTAGAATCCAGTGGCAAAGTGAGCAAGGGACCCACGTCTGGGCATTACCTGCCAACTTAGGGCGAACAAAGCGATACCAAAGGGGATGATGGACGCAGAGTTTGAGCAAATCAAAGACTCACCCCCAGTCAACTGATCTGGGTTTAATTCATCATCATTCTTTAGCTCACTCCACCACCCCAGTTCAGACATGGCCATATGCAAATCAGTATGACCCTGTGCCTCATGGGAACAGTCCAGCCCGAACTGCCAAGCCACGTTTTCCCAGGACCGGAAACAATCATCCTGGGACTGGTTTTGGGTTCATAACCCTCATCAGCCAGGCTATCTTGAATACAGTGGCAAAGTGAGCAAGGGACCTACGTCTGAGCATACCCTGCCAACTTAGGGCTAAGAAAGCGATACCAAAGGGGATGATGGACGGAGCATTTGCGCAAATCAAACACTCAACTCCGGTCAACTGATCTGGGTTTAATTCATCATCATTCTTGAGCTCACTCCACCAACCTAATTCAGACATGGCCATACGCAAGTCAGTCTGACCCTGTGCCTCATGGGAACAGTCCAGCCCAAACTGCCAAGCCATGTCTTCCCTGGAACGGAAGCAAGCATCCTGGGACCAGTTTCGGGTTCATAACCCTCATCAGCCAGGCTATCTTGAATCCAGTGGCAAAGTGAGCAAGGGACCCAAGTCTGGGCATACCCTGCCAACTTAGGGCGAACAAAGAAATACCAAAGGGGATAATGGATGGAGCGTTTGAGCAAATCACACACTCACCCCCAGTCAACTGATCTGTGTTTAATTCATCATAATTCTTTATCTCACTCCACCATGCCAGTTCAGACATCGCCATATGCAAATCAGTATGACCCTGTGCCTCATGGGAACAGTTCAGCCCGAACTGCCAAGCCATGTCTTCCCTGGACTGGAAGCAAGCTTCCTGGGACCGGTTTTGGGTTCATAACCCTCATCAGCCAGGCTATCTTGAATCCAGTGGCAAAGTGAGCAAGGGACACACGTCTGGGCATACACTGACAACTTAGGGCGAACAAAGCGATACCAAAGGGGATGGTGGACGGAGCGTTTGAGCAAATCAAACACTCACCCCCAGTCAACTGATCTGGGTTTAATTCATCATCATTCTTTAGCTCACTCCACCACCCCAGTTCAGACATGGCCATATGCAAATCAGTCTGACCCTGTGCCTCATGGGAACAGTCCAGCCCGAACTGCCAAGCCACGTTTTCCCAGGACCGGAAACAATCATCCTGGGACTTGTTTTGGGTTCATAACCCTCATCAGCCAGGCTATCTTGAATACAGTGGCAAAGTGAGCAAGGGACCTACGTCTGAGCATACCCTGCCAACTTAGGGCTCAGAAAGCGATACCAAAGGGGATGATGGACGGAGCATTTGCGCAAATCAAACACTCAACCCCGGTCAACTGATCTCGGTTTAATTCATCATCATTCTTTAGCTCACTCCACCAACCTAGTTCAGACATGGCCATACGCAAGTCAGTCTGACTCTGTGCCTCATGGGAACAGTCCAGCCCGATCTGCCAAGCCATGTCTTCCCTGGACCGGAAGCAAGCATCCTGGGACCGGTTTCGGGTTCATTACCCTCCTGAGCCAGGCTCTCTTGAATCCATTTGCAAAGTGAGCAATTGACACACGTCTGGGCATACACTGACAACTTAGGGCAAACAAAGCGATACCAAAGGGGATGATGGACGGAGCGTTTGAGCAAATCACACACTCACCCCCAGTCAACTGATCTGGGTTTAATTCATCATCATTCTTTAGCTCACTCCACAACCCTAGTTCAGACATGGCCATATGCAAATCAGTCTGACCCTGTGCCTCATGGGAACAGTCCAGCCCGAACTGTCAAGCCACGTTTTCCCAGGACCGGAAACAATCATCCTGGGACCAGGTTTGGGTTCATAACCCTCATCAGCCAGGCTACCTTGAATACAGTGGCAAAGTGAGCAAGGGAGCTGCGTCTGGGCATACCCTGCCAACTTAGGGCAAAGAAAGCCATACCAAAGGGTATGATGGACGGAGCATTTGCGCAAATCAAACACTCAACCCCTGTCAACTGATCTCGGTTTAATTCATCATCATTCTTTAGCTCACTCCACCAACCTAGTTCAGACATGGCCATACGCAAGTCAGTCTGACCCTGTGCCTCATGGGAACAGTTCAGCCCGAACTGCCAAGCCATGTCTTCCCTGGAATGGAAGCAAGCATCCTGGGACCGGTTTCATGTTCATAACCCACATCAGCCAGGCTATCTTGAATCCAGTGGCAAAGTGAGCAAGGGACCCACATCTGGGCATACCCTGCCAAATTAGGGTGAACAAAGCGATATCAAAAGGGATGGTGGAAGGAGCGTTTGAGCAAATCAATCACTCACCCCCAGTCAACTGATCTGGGTTTAATTCATCATCATTCATTAGCTCACTCCACCACCCCACTTCAGATATGGCCATATGCAAATCAGTCTGACCCTGTGACTCATGGAAACAGTCCAGCCCGAACTGCCAAGCCATGTCTTCTCTGGACCGGAATCAAGCATCCTGGGACCGGTTTCGGGTTCATATCCCTCATCAGCCAGGCTCTCTTGAATCCAGTGGCAAAGTGAGCAAGGGACCCATGTCTGGGCATACCCTGCCAACTTAGGGCAAACAAAGCGATACCAAAGGGGATGATGGATGGAGCGTTTGAGCAAATCACACACTCACCCCCAGTCAACTGATCTGGGTTTAATTCATCATAATTCTTTATCTCACTCCACTACGCCAGTTCAGACATGGCCATATGCAAATCAGTCTGACCCTGTGCCTCATGGGAACAGTCCAGCCCGATATGCCAAGCAATGTCTTCCCTGGACCGGAAGCAAGCATCCTGGGACCGGTTTCGGGTTCATTACCCTCCTGAGCCAGGCTCTCTTGAATCCATTGGCAAAGTGAGCAAGGGACACACGTCTGGGCATACACTGACAACTTAGGGCGAACAAAGCGATACCAAAGGGGATGATGGACGGATCGTTTGAGCAAATCAAACACTCACCCCCAGTCAACTGATCTGGGTTTAATTCATCATCATTCTTTAGCTCACTCCACCACCCTAGTTCAGACATGGCCATATGCAAATCAGTCTGACCCTGTGCCTCATGGGAACAGTCCAGCCCGAACTGCCAAGCCACGTTTTCCCAGGACCGGAAACAATCATCCTGGGACCGGTTTTGGGTTCATAACCCTCATCAGCCAGGCTATCTTGAATACAGTGGCAAAGTGAGCAAGGGAGCAACGTCTGGGCATACCCTGCCAACTTAGGGCAAAGAAACCGATACCAAAGGGGATGATGGACGGAGCATTCGCGCAAATCAAACACTCAACCCCGGTCAACTGATCTTGGTTTAATTCATCATCATTCTTTAGCTCACTCCACCAACCTAGTTCAGACATGGCCATACGCAAGTCAGTCTGACCCTGTGCCTCATGGGAACAGTCCAGCCCGAACTGCCAAGCCAAGTCTTCCCTGGACCGGAAACAATCATCCTGGGACCGGTTTCGGGGTCATAACCCTCATCAGCCAGGCTATCTAGAATCCAGTGGCAAAGTGAGCAAGGGACCCACGTCTGGGCATTACCTGCCAACTTAGGGCGAACAAAGCGATACCAAAGGGGATGATGGACGCAGAGTTTGAGCAAATCAAAGACTCACCCCCAGTCAACTGATCTGGGTTTAATTCATCATCATTCTTTAGCTCACTCCACCACCCCAGTTCAGACATGGCCATATGCAAATCAGTATGACCCTGTGCCTCATGGGAACAGTCCAGCCCGAACTGCCAAGCCACGTTTTCCCAGGACCGGAAACAATCATCCTGGGACTGGTTTTGGGTTCATAACCCTCATCAGCCAGGCTATCTTGAATACAGTGGCAAAGTGAGCAAGGGACCTACGTCTGAGCATACCCTGCCAACTTAGGGCTAAGAAAGCGATACCAAAGGGGATGATGGACGGAGCATTTGCGCAAATCAAACACTCAACTCCGGTCAACTGATCTGGGTTTAATTCATCATCATTCTTGAGCTCACTCCACCAACCTAATTCAGACATGGCCATACGCAAGTCAGTCTGACCCTGTGCCTCATGGGAACAGTCCAGCCCAAACTGCCAAGCCATGTCTTCCCTGGAACGGAAGCAAGCATCCTGGGACCAGTTTCGGGTTCATAACCCTCATCAGCCAGGCTATCTTGAATCCAGTGGCAAAGTGAGCAAGGGACCCAAGTCTGGGCATACCCTGCCAACTTAGGGCGAACAAAGAAATACCAAAGGGGATAATGGATGGAGCGTTTGAGCAAATCACACACTCACCCCCAGTCAACTGATCTGTGTTTAATTCATCATAATTCTTTATCTCACTCCACCATGCCAGTTCAGACATCGCCATATGCAAATCAGTATGACCCTGTGCCTCATGGGAACAGTTCAGCCCGAACTGCCAAGCCATGTCTTCCCTGGACTGGAAGCAAGCTTCCTGGGACCGGTTTTGGGTTCATAACCCTCATCAGCCAGGCTATCTTGAATCCAGTGGCAAAGTGAGCAAGGGACACACGTCTGGGCATACACTGACAACTTAGGGCGAACAAAGCGATACCAAAGGGGATGGTGGACGGAGCGTTTGAGCAAATCAAACACTCACCCCCAGTCAACTGATCTGGGTTTAATTCATCATCATTCTTTAGCTCACTCCACCACCCCAGTTCAGACATGGCCATATGCAAATCAGTCTGACCCTGTGCCTCATGGGAACAGTCCAGCCCGAACTGCCAAGCCACGTTTTCCCAGGACCGGAAACAATCATCCTGGGACTTGTTTTGGGTTCATAACCCTCATCAGCCAGGCTATCTTGAATACAGTGGCAAAGTGAGCAAGGGACCTACGTCTGAGCATACCCTGCCAACTTAGGGCTCAGAAAGCGATACCAAAGGGGATGATGGACGGAGCATTTGCGCAAATCAAACACTCAACCCCGGTCAACTGATCTCGGTTTAATTCATCATCATTCTTTAGCTCACTCCACCAACCTAGTTCAGACATGGCCATACGCAAGTCAGTCTGACTCTGTGCCTCATGGGAACAGTCCAGCCCGATCTGCCAAGCCATGTCTTCCCTGGACCGGAAGCAAGCATCCTGGGACCGGTTTCGGGTTCATTACCCTCCTGAGCCAGGCTCTCTTGAATCCATTTGCAAAGTGAGCAATTGACACACGTCTGGGCATACACTGACAACTTAGGGCAAACAAAGCGATACCAAAGGGGATGATGGACGGAGCGTTTGAGCAAATCACACACTCACCCCCAGTCAACTGATCTGGGTTTAATTCATCATCATTCTTTAGCTCACTCCACCACCCTAGTTCAGACATGGCCATATGCAAATCAGTCTGACCCTGTGCCTCATGGGAACAGTCCAGCCCGAACTGTCAAGCCACGTTTTCCCAGGACCGGAAACAATCATCCTGGGACCAGGTTTGGGTTCATAACCCTCATCAGCCAGGCTACCTTGAATACAGTGGCAAAGTGAGCAAGGGAGCTACGTCTGGGCATACCCTGCCAACTTAGGGCAAAGAAAGCCATACCAAAGGGTATGATGGACGGAGCATTTGCGCAAATCAAACACTCAACCCCTGTCAACTGATCTCGGTTTAATTCATCATCATTCTTTAGCTCACTCCACCAACCTAGTTCAGACATGGCCATACGCAAGTCAGTCTGACCCTGTGCCTCATGGGAACAGTTCAGCCCGAACTGCCAAGCCATGTCTTCCCTGGAATGGAAGCAAGCATCCTGGGACCGGTTTCATGTTCATAACCCACATCAGCCAGGCTATCTTGAATCCAGTGGCAAAGTGAGCAAGGGACCCACATCTGGGCATACCCTGCCAAATTAGGGTGAACAAAGCGATATCAAAAGGGATGGTGGAAGGAGCGTTTGAGCAAATCAATCACTCACCCCCAGTCAACTGATCTGGGTTTAATTCATCATCATTCATTAGCTCACTCCACCACCCCACTTCAGATATGGCCATATGCAAATCAGTCTGACCCTGTGACTCATGGAAACAGTCCAGCCCGAACTGCCAAGCCATGTCTTCTCTGGACCGGAATCAAGCATCCTGGGACCGGTTTCGGGTTCATATCCCTCATCAGCCAGGCTCTCTTGAATCCAGTGGCAAAGTGAGCAAGGGACCCATGTCTGGGCATACCCTGCCAACTTAGGGCAAACAAAGCGATACCAAAGGGGATGATGGATGGAGCGTTTGAGCAAATCACACACTCACCCCCAGTCAACTGATCTGGGTTTAATTCATCATAATTCTTTATCTCACTCCACTACGCCAGTTCAGACATGGCCATATGCAAATCAGTCTGACCCTGTGCCTCATGGGAACAGTCCAGCCCGATATGCCAAGCAATGTCTTCCCTGGACCGGAAGCAAGCATCCTGGGACCGGTTTCGGGTTCATTACCCTCCTGAGCCAGGCTCTCTTGAATCCATTGGCAAAGTGAGCAAGGGACACACGTCTGGGCATACACTGACAACTTAGGGCGAACAAAGCGATACCAAAGGGGATGATGGACGGAGCGTTTGAGAAAATCAAACACTCACCCCCAGTCAACTGATCTGGGTTTAATTCATCATCATTCTTTAGCTCACTCCACCACCCTAGTTCAGACATGGCCATCTGCAAATCAGTCTGACCCTGTGCCTCATGGGAACAGTCCAGCCCGAACTGCCAAGCCACGTTTTCCCAGGACCGGAAACAATCATCCTGGGACCGGTTTTGGGTTCATAACCCTCATCAGCCAGGCTATCTTGAATACAGTGGCAAAGTGAGCAAGGGAGCTACGTCTGGGCATACCCTGCCAACTTAGGGCAAAGAAAGCGATACCAAAGGGGATGATGGATGGAGCATTTGCGCAAATCAAACACTCAACCCCGGTCAACTGATCTCGGTTTAATTCATCATCATTCTTTAGCTCACTCCACCAACCTAGTTGAGACATGGCCATACGCAAGTCAGTCTGACCCTGTGCCTCATGGGAACAGTCCAGCCCGAACTGCCAAGCCAAGTCTTCCCTGGACCGGAAACAATCATCCTGGGACCGGTTTCGGGGTCATAACCCTCATCAGCCAGGCTATCATGAATCCAGTGGCAAAGTGAGCAAGGGACCCACGTCTGGGCGTTACCTGCCAACTTAGGGCGAACAAAGCGATGCCAAAGGGGAGGATGGATGGAGCGTTTGAGCAAATCAAACACTCACCCCCAGTCAACTGATCTGGGTTTAATTCATCATCATTCTTTAGCTCACTCAACCACCCCAGTTCAGACATGGCCATATGCAAATCAGTCTGACCCTGTGCCTCATGGGAACAGTCCAGCCCGAACTGCCAAGCCAAGTCTTCCCTGGACCGGAAACAAGCATCCTGGGACCGGTTTCGGGTTCATAACCCTCATCAGTCAGGCTATCTTGAAAACAGTGGCAAAGTGAGCAAGGGACCCATGTCTGGGCATACCCTGCCAACTTAGGGCGAACAAAGCGATACCAAAGGGGATGATGGATGCAGAGTTTGAACAAATCAAAGACTCACCCCCAGTCAACTGATCTGGGTTTAATTCATCATCATTCTTTAGCTCACTCCACCACCCCAGTTCAGATATGGCCATATGCAAATCAGTATGACCCTGTGCCTCATGGGAACAGTCCAGCCCGAACTGCCAAGCCATGTCTTCCCTGGACTGGAAGCAAGCTTCCTGGGACCGGTTTCGGGTTCATAACCCTCATCAGCAAGGCTATCTTGAATCCAGTGGCAAAGTGAGCAAGGGACACACGTCTGGGCATACACTGACAACTTAGGGCGAACAAAGCGATACCAAAGGGGATGATGGACGGAGCGTTTGAGCAAATCAAACACTCACCCCCAGTCATCTGATCTGGGTTTAATTCATCATCATTCTTTAGCTCACTCCACCACCCCAGTTCAGACATGGCCATATGCAAATCAGTCTGACCCTTTGCCTCATGGGAACAGTCCAGCCCGAACTGCCAAGCCACGTTTTCCCAGGACCGGAAACAATCATCCTGGGACTGGTTTTGGGTTCATAACCCTCATCAGCCAGGCTATCTTGAATACAGTGGCAAAGTGAGCAAGGGACCTACGTCTGAGCATACCCTGCCAACTTAGGGCTAAGAAAGCGATACCAAAGGGGATGATGGACGGAGCATTTGCGCAAATCAAACACTCAACTCCGGTCAACTGGTCTGGGTTTAATTCATCATCAATCTTGAGCTCACTCCACCAACCTAATTCAGACATGGCCATACGCAAATCAGTCTGACCCTGTGCCTCATGGGAACATTCCAGCCCGAACTGCCAAGCCTTGTCTTACCTGGACCGGAAACAAGCATCCTGGGACCGGTCTTGGATTCCTAACCCTCATCAGCCAGGCTATCTTGAATCTAGTGGCAAAGTGAGCAAGGGACCCACGTCTGGGCATACCCTGCCAACTTAGGGCGAACAAAGAAATACCAAAGGGGATGATGGATGGAGCGTTTGAGCAAATCACACACTCACCCCCAGTCAACTGATCTGTGTTTAATTCATCATAATTCTTTATCTCACTCCACCATGCCAGTTCAGACATGGCCATATGCAAATCAGTCTGACCCTGTGCCTCATGGGAACAGTCCAGCCCGATATGCCAAGCAATGTCTTCCCTGGACCGGAAGCAAGCATCCTGGGACCGGTTTCGGGTTCATTACCCTCCTGAGCCAGGCTCTCTTGAATCCATTGGCAAAGTGAGCAAGGGACACACGTCTGGGCATACACTGACAACTTAGGGCGAACAAAGCGATACCAAAGGGGATGATGGACGGAGCGTTTGAGGAAATCAAAAACTCACCCCCAGTCAACTGATCTGGGTTTAATTCATCATCATTCTTTAGCTCACTCCACCACCCTAGTTCAGACATTTCCATATGCAAATCAGTCTGACCCTGTGCCTCATGGGAACAGTCCAGCCCGAACTGCCAAGCCACGTTTTCCCAGGACCGGAAACAATCATCCTGGGACCGGTTTTGGGTTCATAACCCTCATCAGCCAGGCTATCTTGAATACAGTGGCAAAGTGAGCAAGGGAGCTACGTCTGGGCATACCCTGCCAACTTAGGGCAAAGAAAGCGATACCAAAGGGGATGATGGACGGAGCATTTGCGTAAATCAAACACTCAACCCCGGTCAACTGATCTCGGTTTAATTCATCATCATTCTTTAGCTCACTCCACCAACCTAGTTCAGACATGGCCATACGCAAGTCAGTCTGAACCTGTGCCTCATGGGAACAGTCCAGCCCGAACTGCCAAGCCATGTCTTCCCTGGAATGGAAGCAAGCATCCTGGGACCGGTTTCATGTTCATAACCCTCATCAGCCAGGCTATCTTGAATCCAGTGTCAAAGTGAGCAAGGGACCCACATCTGGGCATACTCTGCCAAATTAGGGTGAACAAAGCGATACCAAAAGGGATGGTGGAAGGAGCGTTTGAGCAAATCAATCACTCACCCCCAGTCAACTGATCTGGGTTTAATTCATCATCATTCATTAGCTCACTCCACCATCCCACTTCAGATATGGCCATATTCAAATCAGTCTGACCCTGTGACTCATGGAAACAGTCCAGCCCGAACTGCCAAGCCATGTCTTCTCTGGACCGGAATCAAGCATCCTGGGACCGGTTTCGGGTTCATATCCCTCATCAGCCAGGCTCTCTTGAATCCAGTGGCAAAGTGAGCAAGGGACCTATGTCTGGGCATACCCTGCCAACTTAGGGCAAACAAAGCGATACCAAAGGGGATGATGGACGGAGCGTTTGAGCAAATCACACACTCACCCCCAGTCAACTGATCTGGGTTTAATTCATCATAATTCTTTATCTCACTCCACCACGCCAGTTCAGACATGGCCATATGCAAATCAGTCTGACCCTGTGCCTCATGGGAACAGTCCAGCCCGATATGCCAAGCCATGTCTTCCCTGGACCGGAAGCAAGCATCCTAGGACCGGTTTCGGGTTCATTACCCTCCTGAGCCAGGCTCTCTTGAATCCATTGGCAAAGTGAGCAAGGGACACACGTCTGGGCATACACTGACAACTTAGGGCGAACAAAGCGATACCAAAGGGGATGATGGACGGAGCGTTTGAGCAAATCAAACACTCAACCCCAGTCAACTGATCTGGGTTTAATTCATCATCATTCTTTAGCTCACTCCACCACCCTAGTTCAGACATGGCCATATGCAAATCAGTCTGACCCTCGGCCTCATGAGAACAGTTCAGCCCGAACTGCCAAGCCATGTTTTCCCAGGACCGGAAACAATCATCCTGGGACCGGTTTTGGGTTCATAACCCTCATCAGCCAGGCTATCTTGAATACAGTGGCAAAGTGAGCAAGGGAGCTACGTCCGGGCATACCCTGCCAACTTAGGGCAAAGAAAGCGATACCAAAGGGGATGATGGACGGAGCATTTGCGCAAATCAAACACTCAACCCCGGTCAACTGATCTCGGTTTAATTCATCATCATTCTTTAGCTCACTCCACCAACCTAGTTCAGACATGGCCATACGCAAGTCAGTCTGACCCTGTGCCTCATGGGAACAGTCCAGCCCGAACTGCCAAGCCAAGTCTTCCCTGGACCGGAAACAATCATCCTGGGACCGGTTTCGGGGTCATAACCCTCATCAGCCAGGCTATCTAGAATCCAGTGGCAAAGTGAGCAAGGGACCCACGTCTGGGCGTTACCTGCCAACTTAGGGCGAACAAAGCGATGCCAAAGGGGAGGATGGATGGAGCGTTTGAGCAAATCAAACACTCACCCCCAGTCAACTGATCTGGGTTTAATTCATCATCATTCTTTAGCTCACTCAACCACCCCAGTTCAGACATGGCCATATGCAAATCAGTCTGACACTGTGCCTCATGGGAACAGTCTAGCCCGAACTGCCAAGCCAAGTCTTCCCTGGACCGGAAACAAGCATCCTGGGACCGGTTTCAGGTTCATATCCCTCATCAGTCAGGCTATCTTGAAACCAGTGGCAAAGTGAGCAAGGGACCCATGTCTGGGCATACCCTGCCAACTTAGGGCGAACAAAGCGATACCAAAGGGGATGATGGACGCAGAGTTTGAGAAAATCAAAGACTCACCCCCAGTCAACTGATCTGGGTTTAATTCATCATCATTCTTTAGCTCACTCCACCACCCCAGTTCAGACATGGCCATATGCAAATCAGTATGACCCTGTGCCTCATGGGAACAGTCCAGCCCGAACTGCCAAGCCATGTCTTCCCTGGACTGGAAGCAAGCTTCCTGGGACCGGTTTCGGGTTCATAACCCTCATCAGCCAGGCTATCTTGAATCCAGTGGCAAAGTGAGCAAGGGACACACGTCTGGGCATACACTGACAACTTAGGGCGAACAAAGCGATACCAAAGGGGATGATGGACGGAGCGTTTGAGCAAATCAAACACTCACCCCCAGTCAACTGATCTGGGTTTAATTCATCATCATTCTTTAGCTCACTCCACCACCCCAGTTCAGACATGGCCATATGCAAATCAGTCTGACCCTGTGTCTCATGGGAACAGTCCAGCCCGAACTGCCAAGCCACGTTTTCCCAGGACCGGAAACAATCATCCTGGGACTGGTTTTGGGTTCATAACCCTCATCAGCCAGGCTATCTTGAATACATTGGCAAAGTGAGCAAGGGACCTACGTCTGAGCATACCTTGCCAACTTAGGGCTAAGAAAGCGATACCAAAGGGGATGATGGACGGAGCATTTGCGCAAATCAAACACTCAACTCCGGTCAACTGATCTGGGTTTAATTCATCATCATTCTTGAGCTCACTCCACCAACCTAGTTCAGACATGGCCATACGCAAGTCAGTCTGACCCTGTGCCTCATGGGAACAGTCCAGCCCGAACTGCCAAGCCAAGTCTTCCCTGGAACGGAAGCAAGCATCCTGGGACCGGTTTCGGGTTCATAACCCTCATCAGCCAGGCTATCTTGAATCCAGTGGCAAAGTGAGCAAGGGACCCAAGTCTGGGCATACCCTGCCAACTTAGGGCGAACAAAGAAATACCAAATGGGATGATGGATGGAGCGTTTGAGCAAATCACACACTCACCCCCAGTCAACTGATCTGTGTTTAATTCATCATAATTCTTTATCTCACTTCACCACGCCAGTTCAGACATGGCCATATGCAAATCAGTCTGACCCTGTGCCTCATGGGAACAGTCCAGCCCGATCTGCCAAGCCATGTCTTCCCTGGACCGGAAGCAAGCATCCTGGAACGTGTTTCGGGTTCATAACCCTCATCAGCCAGGCTCTCTTGAATCCAGTGGCAAAGTGAGCAAGGGACCCACGTCTGGGCATACCCTGCCAAATTAGGGTGAACAAAGCGATACCAAATGGGATGGTGGACGGAGCGTTTGAGCAAATCAATCACTCACCCCCAGTCAACTGATCTGGGTTTAATTCATCATCATTCTTTAGCTCACTCCACCAACATAGTTCAGACATGGCCATACGCAAATCAGTCTGACCCTGTGCCTCATGGGAACATTCCAGCCCGAACTGCCAAGCCTTGTCTTACCTGGACCGGAAACAAGCATCCTGGGACCGGTCTCGGGTTCATAACCCTCATCAGCCAGGCTATCTTGAATCCAGTGGCAAAGTGAGCAATGGACCCACGTCTGGGCATACCCTGCCAATTTAGGGCGAGCAAAGCGATACCAAAGGGGATGCGGACGGAGCGTTTGAGCAAATCAAACACTCACCCTCAGTCAACTGATCTGGGTTTAATTCATCATCATTCTTTATCTCACTCCACCACCCTGGTTCAGAGATGGCCACATGCAAATCAGTCTGACCCTGTACCTCATGGCAACAGTCCAGCCCGAACTGCCAAACCATGTCTTCCCTGGACCGGAAACAAGTATCCTGGAACGTGTTTCGGGTTCATAACCCTCATCAGCCAGGCTCTCTTGAATCCAGTGGCAAAGTGAGCAAGGGACCCACGTCTGGGCATACCCTGCCAAATTAGGGTGAACAAAGCGATACCAAATGGGATGGTGGACGGAGCGTTTGAGCAAATCAATCACTCACCCCCAGTCAACTGATCTGGGTTTAATTCATCATCATTCTTTAGCTCACTCCACCACCCCACTTCAGATATGGCCATATGCAAATCAGTCTGACCCTGTGACTCATGGGAACAGTCCAGCCCGAACTGCTAAGCCATGTCTTCTCTGGACCGGAATCAAGCATCCTGGGACCGGTTTCGGGTTCATAACCCTCATCAGCCATGCTATCTTGAAACCAGTGGCAAAGTGAGCAAGGGACCCACGTCTGGGCATACCCTGCCAACTTAGGGCGAACAAAGCGATACCAAAGGGGATGATGGACGCAGAGTTTGAGCAAATCAAACACTCACCCCCAGTCAACTGATCTGGGTTTAATTCATCATCATTCTTTAGCTCACTCCACCACCCCAGTTCAGACATGGCCACATGCAAATCAGTATGACCCTGTGCCTCATGGGAACAGTCCAGTCAGAAATGCCAAGCCATGTCTTCCATGGACTGGAACCAAGCAACCTGGGACTGGGTTCGGGTTCATCACCCTCATCAGCCGGGCTATCTTGATTCCAGTGGCAAAGTGAGCAAGGACCCACGTCTGGGCATACCCTGCGAACTTAGGGCGAACAAAGAAATACCAAAGGGGATGATGGACGCAGAGTTTAAGCAAATCAAACACTCAACCCCAGTCAACTGATCTGGGTTTAATTCATCATCATTCTTTAGCTCACTCCACCACCCCAGTTCAGACATGGCCATATGCAAATCGGTCTGACCCTGTGCCTCATGGGAACAGTCAAGCCCGAACTGGCAAGCCATGTCTTCCCTGGACCGGAAAAATCATCCTGGGGCCGGGTTCGGGTTCCTAACCCTCATCAGCCAGGCTATCTTGAATCCAGTGGCAAAGTGAGCAAGGGACCCACGTCTGGGCATACCCTGCCAATTTAGGGCAAACAAAGAAATACCAAAGGGGATGATGGATGGAGCGTTTGAGCAAATCATACACTCACCCCTAGTCAACTGATCTGGGTTTAATTCATCATAATTCTTTATCTCACTCCACCACGCCAGTTCAGACATGGCCATATGCAAATCAGTCTGACCCTGTGCCTCATGGGAACAGTCCAGCCCGATATGCCAAGCCATGTCTTCCCTGGACCGGAAGCAAGCATCCTGGGACCGGTTTTGGGTTCATTACCCTCCTGAGCCAGGCTCTCTTGAATCCATTGGCAAAGTGAGCAAGGGACACACGTCTGGGCATACACTGACAACTTAGGGCGAACAAAGCGATACCAAAGGGGATGATGGACGGAGCGTTTGAGCAAATCAAACACTCACCCCCAGTCAACTGATCTGGGTTTAATTCATCATCATTCTTTAGCTCACTCCACCACCCTAGTTCAGACATGGCCATATGCAAATCAGTCTGACCCTGTGCCTCATGGGAACAGTCCAGCCCAAACTACCAAGCCACGTTTTCCCAGGACCGGAAACAATCATCCTGGGACCGGTTTTGGGTTCATAACCCTCATCAGCCAGGCTATCTTGAATACAGTGGCAAAGTGAGCAATGGAGCTACGTCTGGGCATACCCTGCCAACTTAGGGCAAAGAAAGCGATACCAAAGGGGATGATGGACGGAGCATTTGCGCAAATCAAACACTCAACCCCGGTCAACTGATCTCGGTTTAATACATCATCATTCATTAGCTCACTCCACCAACCTAGTTCAGGCATGGCCATACGCAAGTCAGTCTGACCCTGTGCCTCATGGGAACAGTCCAGCCCGAACTGCCAAGCCATGTCTTCCCTGGAATGGAAGCAAGCATCCTGGGACCGGTTTCAAGTTCATAACCCTCATCAGCCAGGCTATTTTAAATCCAGTGGCAAAGTGAGCAAGGGACCCACGTCTGGGCATACCCTGCCAAATTAGGGTGAACAAAGCGATACCAAACGGGATGGTGGAAGGAGCGTATGAGCAAATCAATCACTCACCCCCAGTCAACTGATCTGGGTTTAATTCATCATCATTCTTTAGCTCACTCCACCACCCCACTTCAGATATGGCCATATGCAAATCAGTCTGACCCTGTGACTCATGGAAACAGTCCAGCCCGAACTGCCAAGCCATGTCTTCTCTGGACCGGAATCAAGCATCCTGGGACCGGTTTCGGGTTCATATCCCTCATCAGCCAGGCTCTCTTGAATCCAGTGGCAATGTGAGCAAGGGACCCATGTCTGGGCATACCCTGCCAACTTAGGGCAAACAAAGCGATACCAAAGGGGATGATGGACGGAGCGTTTGAGCAAATCACACACTCACCCCCAGTCAACTGATCTGGGTTTAATTCATCATAATTCTTTATCTCACTCCACCATGCCAGTTCAGACATGGCCATATGCAAATCAGTCTGACCCTGTGCCTCATGGGAACAGTCCAGCCCGATATGCCAAGCCATGTCTTCCCTGGACCGGAAGCAAGCATCCTGGGACCGGTTTCGGGTTCATTACCCTGCTGAGCCAGGCTCTCTTGCATCCATTGGCAAAGTGAGCAAGGGACACACGTCTGGGCATACACTGACAACTTAGGGCGAACAAAGCGATACCAAAGGGGATGATGGACGGAGCGTTTGAGCAAATCAAACACTCACCCCCAGTCAACTGATCTGGGTTTAATTCATCATCATTCTTTAGCTCACTCCACCAACCTAGTTCAGACATGGCCATATGCAAATCAGACTGACCCTGTGCCTCATGGGAACATTCCAGCCCGAACTGCCAAGCCTTGTCTTACCTGGACCGGAAACAAGCATCCTGGGACCGGTCTCGGGTTCCTAACCCTCATCAGCCAGGCTATCTTGAATCTAGTGGCAAAGTGAGCAAGGGACCCACATCTGGGCATACCCTGCCAACTTAGGGCGAACACAGAAATACCAAAGGGGATGATGGATGGAGCGTTTGAGCCAATCACACACTCACCCCCAGTCAACTGATCCGGGTTTAATTCATCATAATTCTTTATCTCACTCCACCACGCCAGTTCAGACATGGCCATATGCAAATCAGTCTGACCCTGTGCCTCATGGGAACAGTCCAGCCCGATATGCCAAGCCATGTCTTCCCTGGACCGGAAGCAAGCATCCTGGGACCGGTTTCGGGTTCATTACCCTCCTGAGCCAGGCTCTCTTGAATCCATTGGCAAAGTGAGCAAGGGACACACGTCTGGGCATACACTGACAACTTAGGGCGAACAAAGCGATACCAAAGGGGATGATGGACGGAGCGTTTTAGCAAATCAAACACTCACCCCCAGTCAACTGATCTGGGTTTAATTCATCATCATTCTTTAGCTCACTCCACCACCCTAGTTCAGACATGGCCATATGCAAATCAGTCTGACCCTGTGCCTCATGGGAACAGTCCAGCCCGAACTGCCAAGCCACGTTTTCCCAGGACCGGAAACAATCATCCTGGGACAAGTTTTGGGTTCATAACCCTCATCAGCCAGGCTATCTTGAATACAGTGGCAAAGTGAGCAACGGAGCTACGTCTGGGCATACCCTGCCAACTTAGGGCAAAGAAAGCGATACCAAAGGGGATGATGGACGGAGCATTTGCGCAAATCAAACACTCAACCCCGGTCAACTGATCTCGGTTTAATTCATCATCATTCTTTAGCTCACTTCACCAACCTAGTTCAGACATGGCCATACGCAAGTCAGTCTGACCCTGTGCCTCATGGGAACAGTCCAGCCCGAACTGCCAAGCCATGTCTTCCCTGGAATGGAAGCAAGCATCCTGGGACCGGTTTATGTTCATAACCCTCATCAGCCAGGCTATCTTGAATCCAGTGGCAAAGTGAGCAAGGGACCCACATCTGGGCATACCCTGCCAAATTAGGGTGAACAAAGCGATACCAAAAGGGATGGTGGAAGGAGCGTTTGAGCAAATCAATCACTCACCCCCAGTCAACTGATCTGGGTTTAATTCATCATCATTCATTAGCTCACTCCACCACCCCACTTCAGATATGGCCATATTCAAATCAGTCTGACCCTGTGACTCATGGAAACAGTCCAGCCCGAACTGCCAAGCCATGTCTTCTCTGGACCGGAATCAAGCATCCTGGGACCGGTTTCGGGTTCATATCCCTCATCAGCCAGGCTCTCTTGAATCCAGTGGCAAAGTGAGCAAGGGACCCATGTCTGGGCATACCCTGCCAACTTAGGGCAAACAAAGCGATACCAAAGGGGATGATGGACGGAGCGTTTGAGCAAATCACACACTCACCCCCAGTCAACTGATCTGGGTTTAATTCATCATAATTCTTTATCTCACTCCACCATGCCAGTTCAGACATGGCCATATGCAAATCAGTCTGACCCTGTGCCTCATGGGAACAGTCCAGCCCGATATGCCAAGCCATGTCTTCCCTGGACCGGAAGCAAGCATCCTGGGACCGGTTTCGGGTTCATTACCCTGCTGAGCCAGGCTCTCTTGCATCCATTGGCAAAGTGAGCAAGGGACACACGTCTGGGCATACACTGACAACTTAGGGCGAACAAAGCGATACCAAAGGGGATGATGGACGGAGCGTTTGAGCAAATCAAACACTCACCCCCAGTCAACTGATCTGGGTTTAATTCATCATCATTCTTTAGCTCACTCCACCAACCTAGTTCAGACATGGCCATATGCAAATCAGTCTGACCCTGTGCCTCATGGGAACATTCCAGCCCGAACTGCCAAGCCTTGTCTTACCTGGACCGGAAACAAGCATCCTGGGACCGGTCTCGGGTTCCTAACCCTCATCAGCCAGGCTATCTTGAATCCAGTGGCAAAGTGAGCAAGGGACCCACATCTGGGCATACCCTGCCAACTTAGGGCGAACAATGAAATACCCAAGGGGATGATGGATGGAGCATTTGAGCAAATCACACACTCACCCCCAGTCAACTGATCCGGGTTTAATTCATCATAATTCTTTATCTCACTCCACCACGCCAGTTCAGACATGGCCATATGCAAATCAGTCTGACCCTGTGCCTCATGGGAACAGTCCAGCCCGATATGCCAAGCCATGTCTTCCCTGGACCGGAAGCAAGCATCCTGGGACCGGTTTCGGGTTCATTACCCTCCTGAGCCAGGCTCTCTTGAATCCATTGGCAAAGTGAGCAAGGGACACACGTCTGGGCATACACTGACAACTTAGGGCGAACAAAGCGATACCAAAGGGGATGATGGACGGAGCGTTTTAGCAAATCAAACACTCAACCCCAGTCAACTGATCTGGGTTTAATTCACCATCATTCTTTAGCTCACTCCACCACCCTAGTTCTGACATAGCCATATGCAAATCAGTCTGACCCTGTGCCTCATGGGAAAAGTCCAGCCCGAACTGCCAAGCCACGTTTTCCCAGGACCGGAAACAATCATCCTGGGACCAGTTTTGGGTTCATAACCCTCATCAGCCAGGCTATCTTGAATACAGTGGCAAAGTGAGCAACGGAGCTACGTCTGGGCATACCCTGCCAACTTAGGGCAAAGAAAGCGATACCAAAGGGGATGATGGACGGAGCATTTGCGCAAATCAAACACTCAACCCCGGTCAACTGATCTCGGTTTAATTCATCATCATTCTTTAGCTCACTTCACCAACCTAGTTCAGACATGGCCATACGCAAGTCAGTCTGACCCTGTGCCTCATGGGAACAGTCCAGCCCGAACTGCCAAGCCATGTCTTCCCTGGAATGGAAGCAAGCATCCTGGGACCAGTTTCATGTTCATAACCCTCATCAGCCAGGCTATCTTGAATCCAGTGGCAAAGTGAGCAAGGGACCCACATCTGGGCATACCCTGCCAAATTAGGGTGAACAAAGCGATACCAAAAGGGATGGTGGAAGGAGCGTTTGAGCAAATCAATCACTCACCCCCAGTCAACTGATCTGGGTTTAATTCATCATCATTCATTAGCTCACTCCACCACCCCACTTCAGATATGGCCATATTCAAATCAGTCTGACCCTGTGACTCATGGAAACAGTCCAGCCCGAACTGCCAAGCCATGTCTTCTCTGGACCGGAATCAAGCATCCTGGGACCGGTTTCGGGTTCATATCCCTCATCAGCCAGGCTCTCTTGAATCCAGTGGCAAAGTGAGCAAGGGACCCATGTCTGGGCATACCCTGCCAACTTAGGGCAAACAAAGCGATACCAAAGGGGATGATGGATGGAGCGTTTGAGCAAATCACACACTCACCCCAGTCAACTGATCTGGGTTTAATTCATCATAATTCTTTATCTCACTCCACCACGCCAGTTCAGACATGGCCATATGCAAATCAGTCTGACCCTGTGCCTCATGGGAACAGTCCAGCCCGATATGCCAAGCCATGTCTTCCCTGGACCGGAAGCAAGCATCCTGGGACCGGTTTCGGGTTCATTACCCTCCTGAGCCAGGCTCTCTTGAATCCATTGGCAAAGTGAGCAAGGGACACACGTCTGGGCATACACTGACAACTTAGGGCGAACAAAGTGATACCAAAGGGGATGAATGACGGAGCGTTTGAGCAAATCAAACACTCACCCCCAGTCAACTGATCTGGGTTTAATTCATCATCATTCTTTAGCTCACTCCACCACCCTAGTTCAGACATGGCCATATGCAAATCAGTCTGACCCTGTGCCTCATGGGAACAGTCCAGCCCGAACTGCCAAGCCATGTTTTCCCAGGACCGGAAACAATCATCCTGGGACCGGTTTTGGGTTCATAACCCTCAACAGCCAGGCTATCTTGAATAGAGTGGCAAAGTGAGCAAGGGAGCTACGTCTGGGCATACCCTGCCAACTTAAGGCAAAGAAAGCGATACCAAAGGGGATGATGGACGGAGCATTTGCGCAAATCAAACACTCAACCCCGGTCAACTGATCTCGGTTTAATTCATCATCATTCTTTAGCTCACTCCACCAACCTAGTTCAGACATGGCCATACGCAAGTCAGTCTGACCCTGTGCCTCATGGGAACAGTCCAGCCCGAACTGCCAAGCCAAGTCTTCCCTGGACCAGAAACAATCATCCTGAGACCGGTTTCGGGGTCATAACCCTCATCAGCCAGGCTCTCTAGAATCCAGTGGCAAAGTGAGCAAGGGACCCACGTCTGGGCGTTACCTGCCTACTTAGGGCGAACAAAGCGATGCCAAAGGGGAGGATGGATGGAGCGTTTGAGCAAATCAAACACTCACCCCCAGTCAACTGATCTGGGTTTAATTCATCATCATTCTTTAGCTCACTCCACCACCCCAGTTCAGACATGGCCATATGCAAATCAGTCTGACCCTGTGCCTCATGGGAACAGTCCAGCCCGAACTGCCAAGCCACGTTTTCCCAGGACCGGAAACAATCATCCTGGGACTGGTTTTGGGTTCATAACCCTCATCAGCCAGGCTATCTTGAATACGGTGGCAAAGTGAGCAAGGGACCTACGTCTGAGCATACCCTGCCAACTTATGGCTAAGAAAGCGATACCAAAGGGGATGATGGATGGAGCATTTGCGCAAATCAAACACTCAACTCCGGTCAACTGATCTGGGTTTAATTCATCATCATTCTTGAGCTCACTCCACCAACCTAGTTCAGACATGGCCATACGCAAGTCAGTCTGACCCTGTGCCTCATGGGAACAGTCCAGCCCGAACTGCCAAGCCATGTCTTCCCTGGAACGGAAGCAAGCATCCTGGGACCGGTTTCGGCTTCATAACCCTCATCAGCCAGGCTATCTTGAATCCAGTGGCAAAGTGAGCAAGGGACCCAAGTCTGGGCATACCCTGCCAAATTAGGGTGAACAAAGCGATACCAAATGGGATGGTGGACGGAGCGTTTGAGCAAATCAATCACTCACCCCCAGTCAAATGATCTGGGTTTAATTCATCATCATTCTTTAGCTCACTCCCCCACCCCACTTCAGATATGGCCATATGCAAATCAGTCTGACCCTGTGACTCATGGGAACAGTCCAGCCAGAACTGCTAAGCCATGTCTTCTCTGGACCGGAATCAAGCATCCTGGGACCGGTTTCGGGTTCATAACCCTCATCAGCCAGGCTATCTTGAAACCAGTGGCAAAGTGAGCAAGGGACCCACGTCTGGGCATACCCTGCCAACTTAGGGCGAACAAAGCGATACCAAAGGGGATGATGGACGCAGAGTTTGAGCAAATCAAACACTCACCCCCAGTCAACTGATCTGGGTTTAATTCATCATCATTCTTTAGCTCACTCCACCACCCCAGTTCAGACATGGCCACATGCAAATCAGTATGACCCTGTGCCTCATGGGAACAGTCCAGTCAGAAGTGCCAAGCCATGTCTTCCATGGACCAGAACCAAGCAACCTGGGACTGGGTTCGGGTTCATCACCTTCATCAGCCGGGCTATCTTGATTCCAGTGGCAAAGTGAGCAAGGACCCACGTCTGGGCATACCCTGCCAACTTAGGGCGAACAAAGCAATACCAAAGGGGATGATGGACGCAGAGTTTAAGCAAATCAAACACTCAACCCCAGTCAACTGATCTGGGTTTAATTCATCATCATTCTTTAGCTCACTCCACCACCCCAGTTCAGACATGGCCATATGCAAATCGGTCTGACCCTGTGCCTCATGGGAACAGTCCAGCCCGAACTGTCAAGCCATGTCTTCCCTGGACCGGAAAAATCCTCCTGGGACCGGGTTCGGGTTCCTAACCCTCATCAGCCAGGCTATCTTGAATCCAGTGGCAAAGTGAGCAAGGGACACACGTCTGGGCATACACTGACAACTTAGGGCGAACAAAGCGATACCAAAGGGGATGATGGATGGAGCGTTTGAGCAAATCAAACACTCACCCCCAGTCAACTGATCTGGGTTTAATTCATCATCATTCTTTAGCTCACTCCACCACCCTAGTTCAGACATGGCCATATGCAAATCAGTCTGACCCTGTGCCTCATGGGAACAGTCCAGCCCGAACTGCCAAGCCACGTTTTCCCAGGACCGGAAACAATCATCCTGGGACCGGTTTTGGGTTCATAACCCACATCAGCCAGGCTATCTTGAATACAGTGGCAAAGTGAGCAAGGGAGCTACGTCTGGGCATACCCTGCCAACTTAGGGCAAAGAAAGCGATACCAAAGGGGATGATGGACGGAGCATTTGCGCAAATCAAACACTCAACCCCGGTCAACTGATCTCGGTTTAATTCATCATCATTCTTTAGCTCACTCCACCAACCTAGTTCAGACATGGCCATACGCAAGTCAGTCTGACCCTGTGCCTCATGGGAACAGTCCAGCCCGAACTGCCAAGCCATGTCTTCCCTGGAACGGAAGCAAGCATCCTGGGACCGGTTTCATGTTCATAACCCTCATCAGCCAGGCTATCTTGAATCCAGTGGCAAAGTGAGCAAGGGACCCACGTCTGGGCATACCCTGCCAAATTAGGGTGAACAAAGCGATACCAAAAGGGATGGTGGAAGGAGCGTTTGAGCAAATCAATCACTCACCCCCAGTCAACTGATCTAGGTTTAATTCATCATCATTCTTTAGCTCACTCCACCACCCCACTTCAGATATGGCCATATGCAAATCAGTCTGACCCTGTGACTCATGGAAACAGTCCAGCCCGAACTGCCAAGCCATGTCTTCTCTGGACCGGAATCAAGCATCCTGGGACCGGTTTCGGGTTCATATCCCTCATCAGCCAGGCTCTCTTGAATCCAGTGGCAATGTGAGCAAGGGACCCATGTCTGGGCATACCCTGCCAACTTAGGGCAAACAAAGCGATACCAAAGGGGATGACGGACGGAGCGTTTGAGCAAATCACACACTCACCCCCAGTCAACTGATCTGGGTTTAATTCATCATAATTCTTTATCTCACTCCACCAGGCCAGTTCAGACATGGCCAAATGCAAATCAGTCTGACCCTGTGCCTCATGGGAACAGTCCAGCCCGATATGCCAAGCCATGTCTTCCCTGGACCGGAAGCAAGCATCCTGGGACCGGTTTCGGGTTCATTGCCCTCCTGAGCCAGGCTCTCTTGAATCCATTGGCAAAGTGAGCAAGGGACACACGTCTGGGCATACACTGACAACTTAGGGCGAACAAAGCGATACCAAAGGGGATGATGGACGGAGCGTTTGAGCAAATCAAACACTCACCCCCAGTCAACTGATCTGGGTTTAATTCATCACCATTCTTTAGCTCACTCCACCACCCTAGTTCAGACATGGCCATATGCAAATCAGTCTGACCCTGTGCCTCATGGGAACAGTCCAGCCCGAACTGCCAAGCCACGTTTTCCCAGGACCAGAAACAAATCATCCTGGGACCGGTTTTGGGTTCATAACCCTCATCAGCCAGGCTATCTTGAATACAGTGGCAAAGTGAGCAAGGGAGCTACGTCTGGGCATACCCTGCCAACTTAGGGCAAAGAAAGCGATACCAAAGGGGATGATGGACGGAGCATTTGCGCAAATCAAACACTCAACCCCGGTCAACTGATCTCGGTTTAATTCATCATCATTCTTTAGCTCACTCCACCAACCTAGTTCAGACATGGCCATACGCAAGTCAGTCTGACTCTGTGCCTCATGGGAACAGTCCAGCCCGAACTGCCAAGCCAAGTATTCCCTGGACCGGAAACAATCATCCTGGGACCGGTTTCGGGGTCATAACCCTCATCAGTCAGGCTATCTTGAAACCAGTGGCAAAGTGAGCAAGGGACCCATGTCTGGGCATACCTTGCCAACTTAGGGCGAACAAAGCGATACCAAAGGGGATGATGGACGCAGAGTTTGAGCAAATCAAAGACTCACCCCCAGTCAACTGATCTGGGTTTAATTCATCATCATTCTTTAGCTCACTCCACCACCCCAGTTCAGACATGGCCATATGCAAATCAGTATGACCCTGTGCCTCATGGGAACAGTCCAGCCCGAACTGCCAAGCCATGTCTTCCCTGGACCGGAAGCAAGCTTCCTGGGACCGGTGTTGGGTTCATAACCCTCATCAGCCAGGCTATCTTGAATCCAGTGGCAAAGTGAGCAAGGGACCTACGTCTGAGCATACCCTGCCAACTTAGGGCTAAGAAAGCGATACCAAAGGGGATGATGGACGGAGCATTTGACCAAATCAAACACTCAACTCCGGTCAACTGATCTGGGTTTAATTCATCATCATTCTTGAGCTCACTCCACCAACCTAGTTCAGACATGGCCATACGCAAGTCAGTCTGACCCTGTGCCTCATGGGAACAGTCTAGCCCGAACTGCCAAGCCATGTCTTCCCTGGAATGGAAGCAAGCATCCTGGGACCGGTTTCGGGTTCATAACCCTCATCAGCCAGGCTATCTTGAATCCAGTGGCAAAGTGAGCAAGGGACCCAAGTCTGGGCATACCCTGCCAACTTAGGGCGAACAAAGAAATACCAAAGGGGATGATGGATGGAGCGTTTGAGCAAATCACACACTCACCCCCAGTCAACTGATCTGTGTTTAATTCATCATAATTCTTTATCTCACTCCACCACGCCAGTTCAGACATGGCCATATGCAAATCAGTCTGACCCTGTGCCTCATGGGAACAGTCCAGCCCGATCTGCCAAGCCATGTCTTCCCTGGACCGGAAGCAAGCATCCTGGAATGTGTTTCGGGTTCATAACCCTCATCAGCCAGGCTCTCTTGAATCCAGTGGCAAAGTGAGCAAGGGACCCACGTCTGGGCATACCCTGCCAAATTAGGGTGAACAAAGCGATACCAAAAGGGATGGTGGAAGGAGCGTTTGAGCAAATCAATCACTCACCCCCAGTCAACTGATCTGGGTTTAATTCATCATCATTCTTTAGCTCACTCCACCACCCCACTTCAGATATGGCCATATGCAAATCAGTCTGACCCTGTGACTCATGGAAACAGTCCAGCCCGAACTGCCAAGCCATGTCTTCGCTGGACCGGAATCAAGCATCCTGGGACCGGTTTCGGGTTCAAATCCCTCATCAGCCAGGCTCTCTTGAATCCAGTGGCAATGTGAGCAAGGGACCCATGTCTGCGCATAGCCTGCCAACTTAGGGCAAACAAAGCGATACCAAAGGGGATGATGGACGGAGCGTTTGAGCAAATCACACACTCACCCCAGTCAACTGATCTGGGTTTAATTCATCATTATTCTTTATCTCACTCCACCACGCCAGTTCAGACATGGCCATATGCAAATCAGTCTGACCCTGTGCCTCATGGGAACAGTCCAGCCCGATATGCCAAGCCATGTCTTCCCTGGACCGGAAGCAAGCATCCTGGGACCGGTTTCGGGTTCATTACCATGCTGAGCCAGGCTCTCTTGAATCCATTGGCAAAGTGAGCAAGGGACACACGTCTGGGCATACACTGACAACTTAGGGCGAACAAAGCGATACCAAAGGGGATGATGGACGGAGCGTTTGAGCAAATCAAACACTCACCCCCAGTCAACTGATCTGGGTTTAATTCATCATCATTCTTTAGCTCACTCCACCAACCTAGTTCAGACATGGCCATATTCAAATCAGTCTGACCCTGTGCCTCATGGGAACATTCCAGCCCGAACTGCCAAGCCTTGTCTTACCTGGACCGGAAACAAGCATCCTGGGACCGGTCTCGGGTTCCTAACCCTCATCAGACAGGCTATCTTGAATCCAGTGGCAAAGTGAGCAAGGGACCCACGTCTGGGCATACCCTGCCAACTTAGGGCGAACAAAGAAATACCAAAGGGGATGATGGACGCAGAGTTTAAGCAAATCAAACACTCAACCCCAGTCAACTGATCTGGGTTTAATTCATCATCATTCTTTAGCTCACTCCACCACCCCAGTTCAGACATATCCATATGCAAATCGGTCTGACCCTGTGCCTCATGGGAACAGTCCAGCCCGAACTGTCAAGCCATGTCTTCCCTGGACCGGAAAAATCCTCCTGGGACCAGGTTCGGGTTCCTAACCCTCATCAGCCAGGCTATCTTGAATCCAGTGGCAAAGTGAGCAAGGGACCCACGTCTGGGCATACCCTGCCAATTTAGGGCGAACAAAGAAATACCAAAGGGGATGATGGATGGAGCGTTTGAGCAAATCACACACTCACCCCTAGTCAACTGATCTGGGTTTAATTCATCATAATTCTTTATCTCACTCCACCACGCCAGTTCAGACATGGCCATATGCAAATCAGTCTGACCCTGTGCCTCATGGGAACAGTCCAGCCCGATATGCCAAGCCATGTCTTCCCTGGACCGGAAGCAAGCATCCTGGGACCGGTTTCGGGTTCATTACCCTCCTGAGCCAGGCTCTCTTGAATCCATTGGCAAAGTGAGCAAGGGACACACGTCTGGGCATACACTGACAACTTAGGGCGAACAAAGCGATACCAAAGGGGATGATGGATGGAGCGTTTGAGCAAATCAAACACTCACCCCCAGTCAACTGATCTGGGTTTAATTCATCATCATTCTTTAGCTCACTCCACCACCCTAGTTCAGACATGGCCATATGCAAATCAGTCTGACCCTGTGCCTCATGGGAACAGTCCAGCCCGAACTGCAAAGCCACGTTTTCCCAGGACCGGAAACAATCATCCTGGGACCGGTTTTGGGTTCATAACCCACATCAGCCAGGCTATCTTGAATACAGTGGCAAAGTGAGCAAGGGAGCTACGTCTGGGCATACCCTGCCAACTTAGGGCAAAGAAAGCGATACCAAAGGGGATGATGGACGGAGCATTTGCGCAAATCAAACACTCAACCCCGGTCAACTGATCTCGGTTTAATTCATCATCATTCTTTAGCTCACTCCACCAACCTAGTTCAGACATGGCCATACGCAAGTCAGTCTGACCCTGTGCCTCATGGGAACAGTCCAGCCCGAACTGCCAAGCCATGTCTTCCCTGGAACGGAAGCAAGCATCCTGGGACCGGTTTCATGTTCATAACCCTCATCAGCCAGGCTATCTTGAATCCAGTGGCAAAGTGAGCAAGGGACCCACGTCTGGGCATACCCTGCCAAATTAGGGTGAACAAAGCGATACCAAAAGGGATGGTGGAAGGAGCGTTTGAGCAAATCAATCACTCACCCCCAGTCAACTGATCTAGGTTTAATTCATCATCATTCTTTAGCTCACTCCACCACCCCACTTCAGATATGGCCATATGCAAATCAGTCTGACCCTGTGACTCATGGAAACAGTCCAGCCCGAACTGCCAAGCCATGTCTTCTCTGGACCGGAATCAAGCATCCTGGGACCGGTTTCGGGTTCATATCCCTCATCAGCCAGGCTCTCTTGAATCCAGTGGCAATGTGAGCAAGGGACCCATGTCTGGGCATACCCTGCCAACTTAGGGCAAACAAAGCGATACCAAAGGGGATGACGGACGGAGCGTTTGAGCAAATCACACACTCACCCCCAGTCAACTGATCTGGGTTTGATTCATCATAATTCTTTATCTCACTCCACCAGGCCAGTTCAGACATGGCCAAATGAAAATCAGTCTGACCCTGTGCCTCATGGGAACAGTCCAGCCCGATATGCCAAGCCATGTCTTCCCTGGACCGGAAGCAAGCATCCTGGGACCGGTTTCGGGTTCATTGCCCTCCTGAGCCAGGCTCTCTTGAATCCATTGGCAAAGTGAGCAAGGGACACACGTCTGGGCATACACTGACAACTTAGGGCGAACAAAGCGATACCAAAGGGGATGATGGACGGAGCGTTTGAGCAAATCAAACACTCACCCCCAGTCAACTGATCTGGGTTTAATTCATCATCATTCTTTAGCTCACTCCACCACCCTAGTTCAGACATGGCCATATGCAAATCAGTCTGACCCTGTGCCTCATGGGAACAGTCCAGCCCGAACTGCCAAGCCACGTTTTCCCAGGACCAGAAACAAATCATCCTGGGACCGGTTTTGGGTTCATAACCCTCATCAGCCAGGCTATCTTGAATACAGTGGCAAAGTGAGCAAGGGAGCTACGTCTGGGCATACCCTGCCAACTTAGGGCAAAGAAAGCGATACCAAAGGGGATGATGGACGGAGCATTTGCGCAAATCAAACACTCAACCCCGGTCAACTGATCTCGGTTTAATTCATCATCATTCTTTAGCTCACTCCACCAACCTAGTTCAGACATGGCCATACGCAAGTCAGTCTGACTCTGTGCCTCATGGGAACAGTCCAGCCCGAACTGCCAAGCCAAGTATTCCCTGGACCGGAAACAATCATCCTGGGACCGGTTTCGGGGTCATAACCCTCATCAGCCAGGCTATCTAGAATCCAGTGGCAAAGTGAGCAAGGGACCCACGTCTGGGCGTTACCTGCCAACTTAGGGCGAACAAAGCGATGCCAAAGGGGAGGATGGATGGAGCGTTTGAGCAAATCACACACTCACCCCCAGTCAACTGATCTGTGTTTAATTCATCATAATTCTTTATCTCACTCCACCACGCCAGTTCAGACATGGCCATATGCAAATCAGTCTGACCCTGTGCCTCATGGGAACAGTCCAGCCCGATCTGCCAAGCCATGTCTTCCCTGGACCGGAAGCAAGCATCCTGGAACGTGTTTCGGGTTCATAACCCTCATCAGCCAGGCTCTCTTGAATCCAGTGGCAAAGTGAGCAAGGGACCCACTTCTGGGCATACCCTGCCAAATTAGGGTGAACAAAGCGATACCAAATGGGATGGTGGACGGAGCGTTTGAGCAAATCAATCACTCACCCCCAGTCAACTGATCTGGGATTAATTCATCATCATTCTTTAGCTCACTCCACCACCCAACTTCAGATATGGCCATATGCAAATCAGTCTGACCCTGTGACTCATGGGAACAGTCCAGCCCGAACTGCAAAGCCATGTCTTCTCTGGACCGGAATCAAGCATCCTGGGACCGGTTTCGGGTTCATATCCCTCATCAGCCAGGATCTCTTGAATCCAGTGGCAAAGTGAGCAAGGGACCCATGTCTGGGCATACCCTGCCAACTTAGGGCAAACAAAGCGATACCAAAGGGGATGATGGACTTAGCGTGTGAGCAAATCAAACACTCACCCCCAGTCAACTGATCTGGGTTTAATTCATCATCATTCTTTAGCTCACTCCACCACCCCAGTTCAGACATGGCCATATGCAAATCAGTCTGACCCTGTGCCTCATGGGAACAGTCCAGCCCGAACTGCCAAGCCAAGTCTACCCTGGACCGGAAACAAGCATCCTGGGACCGGTTTCGGGGTCATAACCCTCATCAACCAGTCTATCTTGAAACCTGTGGCAAAGTGAGCAAGGGACCCACGTCTGGGCATACCCTGCCAACTTAGGGCGAACAAAGCGATACCAAACGGGATGATGGACTCAGAGTTTGAGCAAATCAAACACTCACCCCCAGTCAACTGATCTGGGTTTAATTCATCATCATTCTTTAGCTCACTCCACCACCCCAGTTCAGACATGGCCATATGCAAATCGGTCTGAACCTGTGCCTCATGGGAACAGTCCAGCCCGAACTGCCAAGCCATGTCTTCCCTGGACCGGAAAAATCATCCTGGGACCGGGTTCGGGTTCATAACCCTCATCAGCCAGGCTATCTTGAATCCAGAAGCAAAGTGAGCAAGGGACCCACGTCAGGGCATACCCTGCCAACTTAGGGCGAACAAAGAAATACCAAAGGGGATGATGGATGGAGCGTTTGAGCAAATCACACACACACCCCCAGTCAACTGATCTGGGTTTAATTCATCATAATTCTTTATCTCACTCCACACGCCAGTTCAGACATGACCATATGCAAATCAGTCTGACCCTTTGCCTCATGGGAACAGTCCAGCCCGATCTGCCAAGCCATGTCTTCCCTGGACCGGAAGCAAGCATCCTGGGACCGGTTTCGGGTTCATTACCCTCCTGAGCCAGGCTCTCTTCAATCCATTGGCTAAGTGAGCAAGGGACCCACGTCTGGGCATACCCTGCCAAATTAGGGAGAACAAAGCGCTACCAAAGGGGATGATGGACAGAGCGTTTGAGCAAATCAAACACTCACCCCCAGACAACTTATCTGGGTTTAATTCATCATCATTCTTTAGCTCACTCCACCACCCGGTTCAGACATGGCCATTTGCAAATCAGTCTGACCCTGTGCCTCATGGGAACAGTCCAGCCCGAACTGCCAAGCCATGTCTTCCCTGGGCCGGAAGCAAGCATCCTGGGATCTTGTTTCAGGTTCATAATCCTCATCAGCCTGGCTCTCTTGAATCCAGTGGCAAAGTGAGCAAGGGACCCACTTCTGGGCATACCCTGCCAACTTAGGGCGAACAAAGAGATACCAAAGGGGATGATGGATGGAGCGTTTGAGCAAATCAAACACTCACCCCCAGTCAACTGATCTGGGTTTAATTCATCATCATTCTTTAGCTCACTCCACCACCCTAGTTCAGACATGGCCATATGCAAATCAGTCTGACCCTGTGCCTCATGGGAACAGTCCAGCCCGAACTGCCAAGCCACGTTTTCCCAGGACCAGAAACAAATCATCCTGGGACCGGTTTTGGGTTCATAACCCACATCAGCCAGGCTATCTTGAATACAGTGGCAAAGTGAGCAAGGGAGCTACGTCTGGGCATACCCTGCCAACTTAGGGCAAAGAAAGCGATACCAAAGGGGATGATGGACGGAGCATTTGCGCAAATCAAACACTCAACCCCGGTCAACTGATCTCGGTTTAATTCATCATCATTCTTTAGCTCACTCCACCAACCTAGTTCAGACATGGCCATACGCAAGTCAGTCTGACCCTGTGCCTCATGGGAACAGTCCAGCCCGAACTGCCAAGCCATGTCTTCCCTGGAACGGAAGCAAGCATCCTGGGACCGGTTTCATGTTCATAACCCTCATCAGCCAGGCTATCTTGAATCCAGTGGCAAAGTGAGCAAGGGACCCACGTCTGGGCATACCCTGCCAAATTAGGGTGAACAAAGCGATACCAAAAGGGATGGTGGAAGGAGCGTTTGAGCAAATCAATCACTCACCCCCAGTCAACTGATCTAGGTTTAATTCATCATCATTCTTTAGCTCACTCCACCACCCCACTTCAGATATGGCCATATGCAAATCAGTCTGACCCTGTGACTCATGGAAACAGTCCAGCCCGAACTGCCAAGCCATGTCTTCTCTGGACCGGAATCAAGCATCCTGGGACCGGTTTCGGGTTCATATCCCTCATCAGCCAGGCTCTCTTGAATCCAGTGGCAATGTGAGCAAGGGACCCATGTCTGGGCATACCCTGCCAACTTAGGGCAAACAAAGCGATACCAAAGGGGATGACGGACGGAGCGTTTGAGCAAATCACACACTCACCCCCAGTCAACTGATCTGGGTTTAATTCATCATAATTCTTTATCTCACTCCACCAGGCCAGTTCAGACATGGCCAAATGCAAATCAGTCTGACCCTGTGCCTCATGGGAACAGTCCAGCCCGATATGCCAAGCCATGTCTTCCCTGGACCGGAAGCAAGCATCCTGGGACCGGTTTCGGGTTCATTGCCCTCCTGAGCCAGGCTCTCTTGAATCCATTGGCAAAGTGAGCAAGGGACACACGTCTGGGCATACACTGACAACTTAGGGCGAACAAAGCGATACCAAAGGGGATGATGGACGGAGCGTTTGAGCAAATCAAACACTCACCCCCAGTCAACTGATCTGGGTTTAATTCATCATCATTCTTTAGCTCACTCCACCACCCTAGTTCAGACATGGCCATATGCAAATCAGTCTGACCCTGTGCCTCATGGGAACAGTCCAGCCCGAACTGCCAAGCCACGTTTTCCCAGGACCAGAAACAAATCATCCTGGGACCGGTTTTGGGTTCATAACCCTCATCAGCCAGGCTATCTTGAATACAGTGGCAAAGTGAGCAAGGGAGCTACGTCTGGGCATACCCTGCCAACTTAGGGCAAAGAAAGCGATACCAAAGGGGATGATGGACGGAGCATTTGCGCAAATCAAACACTCAACCCCGGTCAACTGATCTCGGTTTAATTCATCATCATTCTTTAGCTCACTCCACCAACCTAGTTCAGACATGGCCATACGCAAGTCAGTCTGACTCTGTGCCTCATGGGAACAGTCCAGCCCCAACTGCCAAGCCAAGTATTCCCTGGACCGGAAACAATCATCCTGGGACCGGTTTCGGGGTCATAACCCTCATCAGTCAGGCTATCTTGAAACCAGTGGCAAAGTGAGCAAGGGACCCATGTCTGGGCATACCTTGCCAACTTAGGGCGAACAAAGCGATACCAAAGGGGATGATGGACGCAGAGTTTGAGCAAATCAAAGACTCACCCCCAGTCAACTGATCTGGGTTTAATTCATCATCATTCTTTAGCTCACTCCACCACCCCAGTTCAGACATGGCCATATGCAAATCAGTATGACCCTGTGCCTCATGGGAACAGTCCAGCCCGAACTGCCAAGCCATGTCTTCCCTGGACCGGAAGCAAGCTTCCTGGGACCGGTGTTGGGTTCATAACCCTCATCAGCCAGGCTATCTTGAATACAGTGGCAAAGTGAGCAAGGGACCTACGTCTGAGCATACCCTGCCAACTTAGGGCTAAGAAAGCGATACCAAAGGGGATGATGGACGGAGCATTTGACCAAATCAAACACTCAACTCCGGTCAACTGATCTGGGTTTAATTCATCATCATTCTTGAGCTCACTCCACCAACCTAGTTCAGACATGGCCATACGCAAGTCAGTCTGACCCTGTGCCTCATGGGAACAGTCTAGCCCGAACTGCCAAGCCATGTCTTCCCTGGAATGGAAGCAAGCATCCTGGGACCGGTTTTGGGTTCATAACCCTCATCAGCCAGGCTATCTTGAATCCAGTGGCAAAGTGAGCAAGGGACCCAAGTCTGGGCATACCCTGCCAACTTAGGGCGAACAAAGAAATACCAAAGGGGATGATGGATGGAGCGTTTGAGCAAATCACACACTCACCCCCAGTCAACTGATCTGTGTTTAATTCATCATAATTCTTTATCTCACTCCACCACGCCAGTTCAGACATGGCCATATGCAAATCAGTCTGACCCTGTGCCTCATGGGAACAGTCCAGCCCGATCTGCCAAGCCATGTCTTCCCTGGACCGGAAGCAAGCATCCTGGAATGTGTTTCGGGTTCATAACCCTCATCAGCCAGGCTCTCTTGAATCCAGTGGCAAAGTGAGCAAGGGACCCACGTCTGGGCATACCCTGCCAAATTAGGGTGAACAAAGCGATACCAAAAGGGATGGTGGAAGGAGCGTTTGAGCAAATCAATCACTCACCCCCAGTCAACTGATCTGGGTTTAATTCATCATCATTCTTTAGCTCACTCCACCACCCCACTTCAGATATGGCCATATGCAAATCAGTCTGACCCTGTGACTCATGGAAACAGTCCAGCCCGAACTGCCAAGCCATGTCTTCGCTGGACCGGAATCAAGCATCCTGGGACCGGTTTCGGGTTCAAATCCCTCATCAGCCAGGCTCTCTTGAATCCAGTGGCAATGTGAGCAAGGGACCCATGTCTGCGCATAGCCTGCCAACTTAGGGCAAACAAAGCGATACCAAAGGGGATGATGGACGGAGCGTTTGAGCAAATCACACACTCACCCCAGTCAACTGATCTGGGTTTAATTCATCATTATTCTTTATCTCACTCCACCACGCCAGTTCAGACATGGCCATATGCAAATCAGTCTGACCCTGTGCCTCATGGGAACAGTCCAGCCCGATATGCCAAGCCATGTCTTCCCTGGACCGGAAGCAAGCATCCTGGGACCGGTTTCGGGTTCATTACCATGCTGAGCCAGGCTCTCTTGAATCCATTGGCAAAGTGAGCAAGGGACACACGTCTGGGCATACACTGACAACTTAGGGCGAACAAAGCGATACCAAAGGGGATGATGGACGGAGCGTTTGAGCAAATCAAACACTCACCCCCAGTCAACTGATCTGGGTTTAATTCATCATCATTCTTTAGCTCACTCCACCAACCTAGTTCAGACATGGCCATATTCAAATCAGTCTGACCCTGTGCCTCATGGGAACATTCCAGCCCGAACTGCCAAGCCTTGTCTTACCTGGACCGGAAACAAGCATCCTGGGACCGGTCTCGGGTTCCTAACCCTCATCAGACAGGCTATCTTGAATCCAGTGGCAAAGTGAGCAAGGGACCCACGTCTGGGCATACCCTGCCAACTTAGGGCGAACAAAGAAATACCAAAGGGGATGATGGACGCAGAGTTTAAGCAAATCAAACACTCAACCCCAGTCAACTGATCTGGGTTTAATTCATCATCATTCTTTAGCTCACTCCACCACCCCAGTTCAGACATATCCATATGCAAATCGGTCTGACCCTGTGCCTCATGGGAACAGTCCAGCCCGAACTGTCAAGCCATGTCTTCCCTGGACCGGAAAAATCCTCCTGGGACCAGGTTCGGGTTCCTAACCCTCATCAGCCAGGCTATCTTGAATCCAGTGGCAAAGTGAGCAAGGGACCCACGTCTGGGCATACCCTGCCAATTTAGGGCGAACAAAGAAATACCAAAGGGGATGATGGATGGAGCGTTTGAGCAAATCACACACTCACCCCTAGTCAACTGATCTGGGTTTAATTCATCATAATTCTTTATCTCACTCCACCACGCCAGTTCAGACATGGCCATATGCAAATCAGTCTGACCCTGTGCCTCATGGGAACAGTCCAGCCCGATATGCCAAGCCATGTCTTCCCCGGACCGGAAGCAAGCATCCTGGGACCGGTTTCGGGTTCATTACCCTCCTGAGCCAGGCTCTCTTGAATCCATTGGCAAAGTGAGCAAGGGACACACGTCTGGGCATACACTGACAACTTAGGGCGAACAAAGCGATACCAAAGGGGATGATGGATGGAGCGTTTGAGCAAATCAAACACTCACCCCCAGTCAACTGATCTGGGTTTAATTCATCATCATTCTTTAGCTCACTCCACCACCCTAGTTCAGACATGGCCATATGCAAATCAGTCTGACCCTGTGCCTCATGGGAACAGTCCAGCCCGAACTGCAAAGCCACGTTTTCCCAGGACCGGAAACAATCATCCTGGGACCGGTTTTGGGTTCATAACCCACATCAGCCAGGCTATCTTGAATACAGTGGCAAAGTGAGCAAGGGAGCTACGTCTGGGCATACCCTGCCAACTTAGGGCAAAGAAAGCGATACCAAAGGGGATGATGGACGGAGCATTTGCGCAAAATAAACACTCAACCCCGGTCAACTGATCTCGGTTTAATTCATCATCATTCTTTAGCTCACTCCACCAACCTAGTTCAGACATGGCCATACGCAAGTCAGTCTGACCCTGTGCCTCATGGGAACAGTCCAGCCCGAACTGCCAAGCCATGTCTTCCCTGGAACGGAAGCAAGCATCCTGGGACCGGTTTCATGTTCATAACCCTCATCAGCCAGGCTATCTTGAATCCAGTGGCAAAGTGAGCAAGGGACCCACGTCTGGGCATACCCTGCCAAATTAGGGTGAACAAAGCGATACCAAAAGGGATGGTGGAAGGAGCGTTTGAGCAAATCAATCACTCACCCCCAGTCAACTGATCTAGGTTTAATTCATCATCATTCTTTAGCTCACTCCACCACCCCACTTCAGATATGGCCATATGCAAATCAGTCTGACCCTGTGACTCATGGAAACAGTCCAGCCCGAACTGCCAAGCCATGTCTTCTCTGGACCGGAATCAAGCATCCTGGGACCGGTTTCGGGTTCATATCCCTCATCAGCCAGGCTCTCTTGAATCCAGTGGCAATGTGAGCAAGGGACCCATGTCTGGGCATACCCTGCCAACTTAGGGCAAACAAAGCGATACCAAAGGGGATGACGGACGGAGCGTTTGAGCAAATCACACACTCACCCCCAGTCAACTGATCTGGGTTTGATTCATCATAATTCTTTATCTCACTCCACCAGGCCAGTTCAGACATGGCCAAATGCAAATCAGTCTGACCCTGTGCCTCATGGGAACAGTCCAGCCCGATATGCCAAGCCATGTCTTCCCTGGACCGGAAGCAAGCATCCTGGGACCGGTTTCGGGTTCATTGCCCTCCTGAGCCAGGCTCTCTTGAATCCATTGGCAAAGTGAGCAAGGGACACACGTCTGGGCATACACTGACAACTTAGGGCGAACAAAGCGATACCAAAGGGGATGATGGACGGAGCGTTTGAGCAAATCAAACACTCACCCCCAGTCAACTGATCTGGGTTTAATTCATCATCATTCTTTAGCTCACTCCACCACCCTAGTTCAGACATGGCCATATGCAAATCAGTCTGACCCTGTGCCTTATGGGAACAGTCCAGCCCGAACTGCCAAGCCACGTTTTTCCAGGACCAGAAACAAATCATCCTGGGACCGGTTTTGGGTTCATAACCCTCATCAGCCAGGCTATCTTGAATACAGTGGCAAAGTGAGCAAGGGAGCTACGTCTGGGCATACCCTGCCAACTTAGGGCAAAGAAAGCGATACCAAAGGGGATGATGGACGGAGCATTTGCGCAAATCAAACACTCAACCCCGGTCAACTGATCTCGGTTTAATTCATCATCATTCTTTAGCTCACTCCACCAACCTAGTTCAGACATGGCCATACGCAAGTCAGTCTGACTCTGTGCCTCATGGGAACAGTCCAGCCCGAACTGCCAAGCCAAGTATTCCCTGGACCGGAAACAATCATCCTGGGACCGGTTTCGGGGTCATAACCCTCATCAGCCAGGCTATCTAGAATCCAGTGGCAAAGTGAGCAAGGGACCCACGTCTGGGCGTTACCTGCCAACTTAGGGCGAACAAAGCGATGCCAAAGGGGAGGATGGATGGAGCGTTTGAGCAAATCACACACTCACCCCCAGTCAACTGATCTGTGTTTAATTCATCATAATTCTTTATCTCACTCCACCACGCCAGTTCAGACATGGCCATATGCAAATCAGTCTGACCCTGTGCCTCATGGGAACAGTCCAGCCCGATCTGCCAAGCCATGTCTTCCCTGGACCGGAAGCAAGCATCCTGGAACGTGTTTCGGGTTCATAACCCTCATCAGCCAGGCTCTCTTGAATCCAGTGGCAAAGTGAGCAAGGGACCCACTTCTGGGCATACCCTGCCAAATTAGGGTGAACAAAGCGATACCAAATGGGATGGTGGACGGAGCGTTTGAGCAAATCAATCACTCACCCCCAGTCAACTGATCTGGGATTAATTCATCATCATTCTTTAGCTCACTCCACCACCCAACTTCAGATATGGCCATATGCAAATCAGTCTGACCCTGTGACTCATGGGAACAGTCCAGCCCGAACTGCAAAGCCATGTCTTCTCTGGACCGGAATCAAGCATCCTGGGACCGGTTTCGGGTTCATATCCCTCATCAGCCAGGCTCTCTTGAATCCAGTGGCAAAGTGAGCAAGGGACCCATGTCTGGGCATACCCTGCCAACTTAGGGCAAACAAAGCGATACCAAAGGGGATGATGGACTTAGCGTGTGAGCAAATCAAACACTCACCCCCAGTCAACTGATCTGGGTTTAATTCATCATCATTCTTTAGCTCACTCCACCACCCCAGTTCAGACATGGCCATATGCAAATCAGTCTGACCCTGTGCCTCATGGGAACAGTCCAGCCCGAACTGCCAAGCCAAGTCTACCCTGGACCGGAAACAAGCATCCTGGGACCGGTTTCGGGGTCATAACCCTCATCAACCAGTCTATCTTGAAACCTGTGGCAAAGTGAGCAAGGGACCCACGTCTGGGCATACCCTGCCAACTTAGGGCGAACAAAGCGATACCAAACGGGATGATGGACTCAGAGTTTGAGCAAATCAAACACTCACCCCCAGTCAACTGATCTGGGTTTAATTCATCATCATTCTTTAGCTCACTCCACCACCCCAGTTCAGACATGGCCATATGCAAATCGGTCTGAACCTGTGCCTCATGGGAACAGTCCAGCCCGAACTGCCAAGCCATGTCTTCCCTGGACCGGAAAAATCATCCTGGGACCGGGTTCGGGTTCATAACCCTCATCAGCCAGGCTATCTTGAATCCAGAAGCAAAGTGAGCAAGGGACCCACGTCAGGGCATACCCTGCCAACTTAGGGCGAACAAAGAAATACCAAAGGGGATGATGGATGGAGCGTTTGAGCAAATCACACACACACCCCCAGTCAACTGATCTGGGTTTAATTCATCATAATTCTTTATCTCACTCCACACGCCAGTTCAGACATGACCATATGCAAATCAGTCTGACCCTTTGCCTCATGGGAACAGTCCAGCCCGATCTGCCAAGCCATGTCTTCCCTGGACCGGAAGCAAGCATCCTGGGACCGGTTTCGGGTTCATTACCCTCCTGAGCCAGGCTCTCTTCAATCCATTGGCTAAGTGAGCAAGGGACCCACGTCTGGGCATACCCTGCCAAATTAGGGAGAACAAAGCGCTACCAAAGGGGATGATGGACAGAGCGTTTGAGCAAATCAAACACTCACCCCCAGACAACTTATCTGGGTTTAATTCATCATCATTCTTTAGCTCACTCCACCACCCGGTTCAGACATGGCCATTTGCAAATCAGTCTGACCCTGTGCCTCATGGGAACAGTCCAGCCCGAACTGCCAAGCCATGTCTTCCCTGGGCCGGAAGCAAGCATCCTGGGATCTTGTTTCAGGTTCATAATCCTCATCAGCCTGGCTCTCTTGAATCCAGTGGCAAAGTGAGCAAGGGACCCACTTCTGGGCATACCCTGCCAACTTAGGGCGAACAAAGAGATACCAAAGGGGATGATGGATGGAGCGTTTGAGCAAATCAAACACTCACCCCCAGTCAACTGATCTGGGTTTAATTCATCATCATTCTTTAGCTCACTGCACCACTCCAGTTCAGACATGGCCATATGCAAATCAGTCTGACCCTGTGCCTCATGGGAACAGTCCAGCCCGAACTGCCAAGCCACGTTTTCCCAGGACCGGAAACAATCATCCTGGGACCGGTTTTGGGTTCATAACCCTCATCAGCCAGGCTATCTTGAATAAAGTGGCAAAGTGAGCAAGGGAGCTACGTCTGGGCATACCCTGCCAACTTAGGGCAAAGAAAGCGATACCAAAGGGGATGATGGACGGAGCATTTGCGTAAATCAAACACTCAACCCCGGTCAACTGATCTCGGTTTAATTCATCATCATTCTTTAGCTCACTCCACCAACCTAGTTCAGACATGGCCATACGCAAGTCAGTCTGAACCTGTGCCTCATGGGAACAGTCCAGCCCGAACTGCCAAGCCATGTCTTCCCTGGAATGGAAGCAAGCATCCTGGGACCGGTTTCATGTTCATAACCCTCATCAGCCAGGCTATCTTAAATCCAGTGGCAAAGTGAGCAAGGGACCCACATCTGGGCATACTCTGCCAAATTAGGGTGAACAAAGCGATACCAAAAGGGATGGTGGAAGGAGCGTTTGAGCAAATCAATCACTCACCCCCAGTCAACTGATCTGGGTTTAATTCATCATCATTCATTAGCTCACTCCACCACCCCACTTCAGATATGGCCATATTCAAATCAGTCTGACCCTGTGACTCATGGAAACAGTCCAGCCCGAACTGCCAAGCCATGTCTTCTCTGGACCGGAATCAAGCATCCTGGGACCGGTTTCGGGTTCATATCGCTCATCAGCCAGGCTCTCTTGAATCCAGTGGCAAAGTGAGCAAGGGACCCATGTCTGGGCATACCCTGCCAACTTAGGGCATTCAAAGCGATACCAAAGGGGATGATGGACGGAGCGTTTGAGCAAATGACACACTCACCCCCAGTCAACTGATCTGGGTTTAATTCATCATAATTCTTTATCTCACTCCACCACGCCAGTTCAGACATGGCCATATGCAAATCAGTCTGACCCTGTGCCTCATGGGAACAGTCCAGCCCGATATGCCATGCCATGTCTTCCCTGGACCGGAAGCAAGCATCCTGGGACCGGTTTCGGGTTCATTACCCTCCTGAGCCAGGCTCTCTTGAATCCATTGGCAAAGTGAGCAAGGGACACACGTCTGGGCATACACTGACAACTTAGGGCGAACAAAGCGATACCAAAGGGGATGATGGACGGAGCGTTTGAGCAAATCAAACACTCACCCCCAGTCAACTGATCTGGGTTTAATTCATCATCATTCTTTAGCTCACTCCACCACCCTAGTTCAGACATGGCCATATGCAAATCAGTCTGACCCTGTGCCTCATGGGAACAGTCCAGCCCGAACTGCCAAGCCAAGTCTTCCCTGGACCGGAAACAAGCATCCTGGGACCGGTTTCAGGTTCATAACCCTCATCAGTCAGGCTATCTTGAAACCAGTGGCAAAGTGAGCAAGGGACCCACGTCTAGGCATACCCTGCCAACTTAGGGCGAACAAAGAAATACCAAATGGGATGATGGATGGAGCGTTTGAGCAAATCACACACTCACCCCCAGTCAACTGATCTGGGTTTAATTCATCATCATTCTTTAGCTCACTCAACCACCCCAGTTCAGACATGGCCATATGCAAATCAGTCTGACACTGTGCCTCATGGGAACAGTCTAGCCCGAACTGCCAAGCCAAGTCTTCCCTGGACCGGAAACAAGCATCCTGGGACCGGTTTCAGGTTCATAACCCTCATCAGTCAGGCTATCTTGAAACCAGTGGCAAAGTGAGCAAGGGACCCATGTCTGGGCATACCCTGCCAACTTAGGGCGAACAAAGCGATACCAAAGGGGATGATGGACGCAGAGTTTGAGCAAATCAAAGACTCACCCCCAGTCAACTGATCTGGGTTTAATTCATCATCATTCTTTAGCTCACTCCACCACCCCAGTTCAGACATGGCCATATGCAAATCAGTATGACCCTGTGCCTCATGGGAACAGTCCAGCCCGAACTGCCAAGCCATGTCTTCCCTGGACTGGAAGCAAGCTTCCTGGGACCGGTTTCGGGTTCATAACCCTCATCAGCCAGGCTATCTTGAATCCAGTGGCAAAGTGAGCAAGGGACACACGTCTGGGCATACACTGACAACTTAGGGCGAACAAAGCGATACCAAAGGGGATGATGGACGGAGCGTTTGAGCAAATCAAACACTCACCCCCAGTCAACTGATCTGGGTTTAATTCATCATCATTCTTTAGCTCACTCCACCACCCCAGTTCAGACATGGCCATATGCAAATCAGTCTGACCCTGTGTCTCATGGGAACAGTCCAGCCAGAACTGCCAAGCCACGTTTTCCCAGGACCGGAAACAATCATCCTGGGACTGGTTTTGGGTTCATAGCCCTCATCAGCCAGGCTATCTTGAATACAGTGGCAAAGTGAGCAAGGGACCTACGTCTGAGCATACCCTGCCAACTTAGGGCAAAGAAAGCGATACCAAAGGGGATGATGGACGGAGCATTTGCGCAAATCAAACACTCAACCCCGGTCAACTGATCTCGGTTTAATTCATCATCATTCTTTAGCTCACTCCACCAACCTAGTTCAGACATGGCCATACGCAAGTCAGTCTGACTCTGTGCCTCATGGGAACAGTCCAGCCCGAACTGCCAAGCCAAGTATTCCCTGGACCGGAAACAATCATCCTGGGACCGGTTTCGGGGTCATAACCCTCATCAGCCAGGCTATCTAGAATCCAGTGGCAAAGTGAGCAAGGGACCCACGTCTGGGCGTTACCTGCCAACTTAGGGCGAACAAAGCGATGCCAAAGGGGAGGATGGATGGAGCGTTTGAGCAAATCACACACTCACCCCCAGTCAACTGATCTGTGTTTAATTCATCATAATTCTTTATCTCACTCCACCACGCCAGTTCAGACATGGCCATATGCAAATCAGTCTGACCCTGTGCCTCATGGGAACAGTCCAGCCCGATCTGCCAAGCCATGTCTTCCCTGGACCGGAAGCAAGCATCCTGGAACGTGTTTCGGGTTCATAACCCTCATCAGCCAGGCTCTCTTGAATCCAGTGGCAAAGTGAGCAAGGGACCCACTTCTGGGCATACCCTGCCAAATTAGGGTGAACAAAGCGATACCAAATGGGATGGTGGACGGAGCGTTTGAGCAAATCAATCACTCACCCCCAGTCAACTGATCTGGGATTAATTCATCATCATTCTTTAGCTCACTCCACCACCCAACTTCAGATATGGCCATATGCAAATCAGTCTGACCCTGTGACTCATGGGAACAGTCCAGCCCGAACTGCAAAGCCATGTCTTCTCTGGACCGGAATCAAGCATCCTGGGACCGGTTTCGGGTTCATATCCCTCATCAGCCAGGCTCTCTTGAATCCAGTGGCAAAGTGAGCAAGGGACCCATGTCTGGGCATACCCTGCCAACTTAGGGCAAACAAAGCGATACCAAAGGGGATGATGGACTTAGTGTGTGAGCAAATCAAACACTCACCCCCAGTCAACTGATCTGGGTTTAATTCATCATCATTCTTTAGCTCACTCCACCACCCCAGTTCAGACATGGCCATATGCAAATCAGTCTGACCCTGTGCCTCATGGGAACAGTCCAGCCCGAACTGCCAAGCCAAGTCTACCCTGGACCGGAAACAAGCATCCTGGGACCGGTTTCGGGGTCATAACCCTCATCAACCAGTCTATCTTGAAACCTGTGGCAAAGTGAGCAAGGGACCCACGTCTGGGCATACCCTGCCAACTTAGGGCGAACAAAGCGATACCAAACGGGATGATGGACTCAGAGTTTGAGCAAATCAAACACTCACCCCCAGTCAACTGATCTGGGTTTAATTCATCATCATTCTTTAGCTCACTCCACCACCCCAGTTCAGACATGGCCATATGCAAATCGGTCTGAACCTGTGCCTCATGGGAACAGTCCAGCCCGAACTGCCAAGCCATGTCTTCCCTGGACCGGAAAAATCATCCTGGGACCGGGTTCGGGTTCATAACCCTCATCAGCCAGGCTATCTTGAATCCAGAAGCAAAGTGAGCAAGGGACCCACGTCAGGGCATACCCTGCCAACTTAGGGCGAACAAAGAAATACCAAAGGGGATGATGGATGGAGCGTTTGAGCAAATCACACACACACCCCCAGTCAACTGATCTGGGTTTAATTCATCATAATTCTTTATCTCACTCCACACGCCAGTTCAGACATGACCATATGCAAATCAGTCTGACCCTTTGCCTCATGGGAACAGTCCAGCCCGATCTGCCAAGCCATGTCTTCCCTGGACCGGAAGCAAGCATCCTGGGACCGGTTTCGGGTTCATTACCCTCCTGAGCCAGGCTCTCTTCAATCCATTGGCTAAGTGAGCAAGGGACCCACGTCTGGGCATACCCTGCCAAATTAGGGAGAACAAAGCGCTACCAAAGGGGATGATGGACAGAGCGTTTGAGCAAATCAAACACTCACCCCCAGACAACTTATCTGGGTTTAATTCATCATCATTCTTTAGCTCACTCCACCACCCGGTTCAGACATGGCCATTTGCAAATCAGTCTGACCCTGTGCCTCATGGGAACAGTCCAGCCCGAACTGCCAAGCCATGTCTTCCCTGGGCCGGAAGCAAGCATCCTGGGATCTTGTTTCAGGTTCATAATCCTCATCAGCCTGGCTCTCTTGAATCCAGTGGCAAAGTGAGCAAGGGACCCACTTCTGGGCATACCCTGCCAACTTAGGGCGAACAAAGAGATACCAAAGGGGATGATGGATGGAGCGTTTGAGCAAATCAAACACTCACCCCCAGTCAACTGATCTGGGTTTAATTCATCATCATTCTTTAGCTCACTGCACCACTCCAGTTCAGACATGGCCATATGCAAATCAGTCTGACCCTGTGCCTCATGGGAACAGTCCAGCCCGAACTGCCAAGCCACGTTTTCCCAGGACCGGAAACAATCATCCTGGGACCGGTTTTGGGTTCATAACCCTCATCAGCCAGGCTATCTTGAATAAAGTGGCAAAGTGAGCAAGGGAGCTACGTCTGGGCATACCCTGCCAACTTAGGGCAAAGAAAGCGATACCAAAGGGGATGATGGACGGAGCATTTGCGTAAATCAAACACTCAACCCCGGTCAACTGATCTCGGTTTAATTCATCATCATTCTTTAGCTCACTCCACCAACCTAGTTCAGACATGGCCATACGCAAGTCAGTCTGAACCTGTGCCTCATGGGAACAGTCCAGCCCGAACTGCCAAGCCATGTCTTCCCTGGAATGGAAGCAAGCATCCTGGGACCGGTTTCATGTTCATAACCCTCATCAGCCAGGCTATCTTAAATCCAGTGGCAAAGTGAGCAAGGGACCCACATCTGGGCATACTCTGCCAAATTAGGGTGAACAAAGCGATACCAAAAGGGATGGTGGAAGGAGCGTTTGAGCAAATCAATCACTCACCCCCAGTCAACTGATCTGGGTTTAATTCATCATCATTCATTAGCTCACTCCACCACCCCACTTCAGATATGGCCATATTCAAATCAGTCTGACCCTGTGACTCATGGAAACAGTCCAGCCCGAACTGCCAAGCCATGTCTTCTCTGGACCGGAATCAAGCATCCTGGGACCGGTTTCGGGTTCATATCGCTCATCAGCCAGGCTCTCTTGAATCCAGTGGCAAAGTGAGCAAGGGACCCATGTCTGGGCATACCCTGCCAACTTAGGGCATTCAAAGCGATACCAAAGGGGATGATGGACGGAGCGTTTGAGCAAATGACACACTCACCCCCAGTCAACTGATCTGGGTTTAATTCATCATAATTCTTTATCTCACTCCACCACGCCAGTTCAGACATGGCCATATGCAAATCAGTCTGACCCTGTGCCTCATGGGAACAGTCCAGCCCGATATGCCATGCCATGTCTTCCCTGGACCGGAAGCAAGCATCCTGGGACCGGTTTCGGGTTCATTACCCTCCTGAGCCAGGCTCTCTTGAATCCATTGGCAAAGTGAGCAAGGGACACACGTCTGGGCATACACTGACAACTTAGGGCGAACAAAGCGATACCAAAGGGGATGATGGACGGAGCGTTTGAGCAAATCAAACACTCACCCCCAGTCAACTGATCTGGGTTTAATTCATCATCATTCTTTAGCTCACTCCACCACCCTAGTTCAGACATGGCCATATGCAAATCAGTCTGACCCTGTGCCTCATGGGAACAGTCCAGCCCGAACTGCCAAGCCAAGTCTTCCCTGGACCGGAAACAAGCATCCTGGGACCGGTTTCAGGTTCATAACCCTCATCAGTCAGGCTATCTTGAAACCAGTGGCAAAGTGAGCAAGGGACCCACGTCTAGGCATACCCTGCCAACTTAGGGCGAACAAAGAAATACCAAATGGGATGATGGATGGAGCGTTTGAGCAAATCACACACTCACCCCCAGTCAACTGATCTGGGTTTAATTCATCATCATTCTTTAGCTCACTCAACCACCCCAGTTCAGACATGGCCATATGCAAATCAGTCTGACACTGTGCCTCATGGGAACAGTCTAGCCCGAACTGCCAAGCCAAGTCTTCCCTGGACCGGAAACAAGCATCCTGGGACCGGTTTCAGGTTCATAACCCTCATCAGTCAGGCTATCTTGAAACCAGTGGCAAAGTGAGCAAGGGACCCATGTCTGGGCATACCCTGCCAACTTAGGGCGAACAAAGCGATACCAAAGGGGATGATGGACGCAGAGTTTGAGCAAATCAAAGACTCACCCCCAGTCAACTGATCTGGGTTTAATTCATCATCATTCTTTAGCTCACTCCACCACCCCAGTTCAGACATGGCCATATGCAAATCAGTATGACCCTGTGCCTCATGGGAACAGTCCAGCCCGAACTGCCAAGCCATGTCTTCCCTGGACTGGAAGCAAGCTTCCTGGGACCGGTTTCGGGTTCATAACCCTCATCAGCCAGGCTATCTTGAATCCAGTGGCAAAGTGAGCAAGGGACACACGTCTGGGCATACACTGACAACTTAGGGCGAACAAAGCGATACCAAAGGGGATGATGGACGGAGCGTTTGAGCAAATCAAACACTCACCCCCAGTCAACTGATCTGGGTTTAATTCATCATCATTCTTTAGCTCACTCCACCACCCCAGTTCAGACATGGCCATATGCAAATCAGTCTGACCCTGTGTCTCATGGGAACAGTCCAGCCAGAACTGCCAAGCCACGTTTTCCCAGGACCGGAAACAATCATCCTGGGACTGGTTTTGGGTTCATAGCCCTCATCAGCCAGGCTATCTTGAATACAGTGGCAAAGTGAGCAAGGGACCTACGTCTGAGCATACCCTGCCAACTTAGGGCTAAGAAAGCGATACCAAAGGGGATGATGGACGGAGCATTTGCGCAAATTAAACACTCAACTCCGGTCAACTGACCCGGGTTTAATTCATCATCATTCTTGAGCTCACTCCACCAACCTAGTTCAGACATGGCCATACGCAAGTCAGTCTGACCCTGTGCCTCATGGGAACAGTCCAGCCCGAACTGCCAAGCCATGTCTTCCCTGGAACGGAAGCAAGCATCCTGGGACCGGTTTCGGGTTCATAACCCTCATCAGCCAGGCTATCTTGAATCCAGTGGCAAAGTGAGCAAGGGACCAAAGTCTGGGCATACCCTGCCAACTTAGGGCGAACAAAGAAATACCAAATGGGATGATGGATGGAGCGTTTGAGCAAATCACACACTCACCCCCAGTCAACTGATCTGTGTTTAATTCATCATAATTCTTTATCTCACTTCACCACGCCAGTTCAGACATGGCCATATGCAAATCAGTCTGACCCTGTGCCTCATGGGAACAGTCCAGCCCGATCTGCCAAGCCATGTCTTCCCTGGACCGGAAGCAAGCATCCTGGAACGTGTTTCGGGTTCATAACCCTCATCAGCCAGGCTCTCTTGAATCCAGTGGCAAAGTGTGCAAGGGACCCACGTCTGGGCATACCCTGCCAAATTAGGGTGAACAAAGCGATACCAAATGGGATGGTGGACGGAGCGTTTGAGCAAATCAATCACTCACCCCCAGTCAACTGATCTGGGTTTAATTCATCATCATTCTTTAGCTCACTCCACCAACCTAGTTCAGACATGGCCATACGCAAATCAGTCTGACCCTGTGCCTCATGGGAACATTCCAGCCCGAACTGCCAAGCCTTGTCTTACCTGGACCGGAAACAAGCATCCTGGGACCGGTCTCGGGTTCATAACCCTCATCAGCCAGGCTATCTTGAATCCAGTGGCAAAGTGAGCAATGGACCCACGTCTGGGCATACCCTGCCAATTTAGGGCGAGCAAAGCGATACCAAAGGGGATGCGGACGGAGCGTTTGAGCAAATCAAACACTCACCCTCAGTCAACTGATCTGGGTTTAATTCATCATCATTCTTTATCTCACTCCACCACCCTGGTTCAGAGATGGCCACATGCAAATCAGTCTGACCCTGTACCTCATGGCAACAGTCCAGCCCGAACTGCCAAGCCATGTCTTCCCTGGACCGGAAACAAGTATCCTGGAACGTGTTTCGGGTTCATAACCCTCATCAGCCAGGCTCTCTTGAATCCAGTGGCAAAGTGAGCAAGGGACCCACGTCTGGGCATACCCTGCCAAATTAGGGTGAACAAAGCGATACCAAATGGGATGGTGGACGGAGCGTTTGAGCAAATCAATCACTCACCCCCAGTCAACTGATCTGGGTTTAATTCATCATCATTCTTTAGCTCACTCCACCACCCCACTTCAGATATGGCCATATGCAAATCAGTCTGACCCTGTGACTCATGGGAACAGTCCAGCCCGAACTGCTAAGCCATGTCTTCTCTGGACCGGAATCAAGCATCCTGGGACCGGTTTCGGGTTCATAACCCTCATCAGCCATGCTATCTTGAAACCAGTGGCAAAGTGAGCAAGGGACCCACGTCTGGGCATACCCTGCCAACTTAGGGCGAACAAAGCGATACCAAAGGGGATGATGGACGCAGAGTTTGAGCAAATCAAACACTCACCCCCAGTCAACTGATCTGGGTTTAATTCATCATCATTCTTTAGCTCACTCCACCACCCCAGTTCAGACATGGCCACATGCAAATCAGTATGACCCTGTGCCTCATGGGAACAGTCCAGTCAGAAATGCCAAGCCATGTCTTCCATGGACCGGAACCAAGCAACCTGGGACTGGGTTCGGGTTCATCACCCTCATCAGCCGGGCTATCTTGATTCCAGTGGCAAAGTGAGCAAGGACCCACGTCTGGGCATACACTGCGAACTTAGGGCGAACAAAGAAATACCAAAGGGGATGATGGACGCAGAGTTTAAGCAAATCAAACACTCAACCCCAGTCAACTGATCTGGGTTTAATTCATCATCATTCTTTAGCTCACTCCACCACCCCAGTTCAGACATGGCCATATGCAAATCGGTCTGACCCTCTGCCTCATGGGAACAGTCCAGCCCGAACTGGCAAGCCATGTCTTCCCTGGACCGGAAAAATCATCCTGGGACCGGGTTTTGGTTCCTAACCCTCATCAGCCAGGCTATCTTGAATCCAGTGGCAAAGTGAGCAAGGGACCCACGTCTGGGCATACCCTGCCAATTTAGGGCAAACAAAGAAATACCAAAGGGGATGATGGATGGAGCGTTTGAGCAAATCATACACTCACCCCTAGTCAACTGATCTGGGTTTAATTCATCATAATTCTTTATCTCACTCCACCACGCCAGTTCAGACATGGCCATATGCAAATCAGTCTGACCCTGTGCCTCATGGGAACAGTCCAGCCCGATATGCCAAGCCATGTCTTCCCTGGACCGGAAGCAAGCATCCTGGGACCGGTTTTGGGTTCATTACCCTCCTGAGCCAGGCTCTCTTGAATCCATTGGCAAAGTGAGCAAGGGACACACGTCTGGGCATACACTGACAACTTAGGGCGAACAAAGCGATACCAAAGGGGATGATGGACGGAGCGTTTGAGCAAATCAAACACTCACCCCCAGTCAACTGATCTGGGTTTAATTCATCATCATTCTTTAGCTCACTCCACCACCCTAGTTCAGACATGGCCATATGCAAATCAGTCTGACCCTGTGCCTCATGGGAACAGTCCAGCCCGAACTGCCAAGCCACGTTTTCCCAGGACCGGAAACAATCATCCTGGGACCAGTTTTGGGTTCATAACCCTCATCAGCCAGGCTATCTTGAATACAGTGGCAAAGTGAGCAATGGAGCTACGTCTGGGCATACCCTGCCAACTTAGGGCAAAGAAAGCGATATCAAAGGGGATGATGGACGGAGCATTTGCACAAATCAACACTCAACCCCGGTCAACTGATCTCGGTTTAATTCATCATCATTCTTTAGCTCACTCCACCAACCTAGTTCAGACATGGCCATACGCAAGTCAGTCTGACCATGTGCCTCATGGGAACAGTCCAGCCCGAACTGCCAAGCCATGTCTTCCCTGGAACGGAAGCAAGCATCCTGGGACCGGTTTCAAGTTCATAACCCTCATCAGCCAGGCTATTTTGAATCCAGTGGCAAAGTGAGCAAGGGACCCACGTCTGGGCATACCCAGCCAACTTAGGGTGAACAAATCGATACCAAACGGGATGGTGGAAGGAGTGTATGAGCAAATCAATCACTCACCCCCAGTCAACTGATCTGGGTTTAATTCATCATCATTCTTTAGCTCACTCCACCACCCCACTTCAGATATGGCCATATGCAAATCAGTCTGACCCTGTGACTCATGGAAACAGTCCAGCCCGAACTGCCAAGCCATGTCTTCTCTGGACCGGAATCAAGCATCCTGGGACCGGTTTCGGGTTCATATCCCTCATCAGCCAGGCTCTCTTGAATCCAGTGGCAATGTGAGCAAGGGACCCATGTCTGGGCATACCCTGCCAACTTAGGGCAAACAAAGCGATAACAAAGGGGATGATGGACGGAGCATTTGCGCAAATCAAACACTCAACCCCGGTCAACTGATCTCGGTTTAATTCATCATCATTCTTTAGCTCACTCCACCAACCTAGTTTAGACATGGCCATACGCAAGTCAGTCTGACCCTGTGCCTCATGGGAACAGTCCAGCCCGAACTGCCAAGCCAAGTCTTTCCTGGACCGGAAACAATCATCCTGGGACCGGTTTCGGGGTCATAACCCTCATCAGCCAGGCTATCTAGAATCCAGTGGCAAAGTGAGCAAGGGACCCACGTCTGGGCGTTACCTGCCAACTTAGGGCGAACAAAGCGATGCCAAAGGGGAGGATGGATGGAGCGTTTGAGCAAATCAAACACTCACCCCCAGTCAACTGATCTGGGTTTAATTCATCATCATTCTTTAGCTCACTCAACCACCCCAGTTCAGACATGGCCATATGCAAATCAGTCTGACACTGTGCCTCATGGGAACAGTCTAGCCTGAACTGCAAAGCCAAGTCTTCCCTGGACCGGAAACAAGCATCCTGGGACCGGTTTCAGGTTCATAACCCTCATCAGTCAGGCTATCTTGAAACCAGTGGCAAAGTGAGCAAGGGACCCATGTCTGGGCATACCCTGCCAACTTAGGGCGGACAAAGCGATACCAAAGGGTATGATGGACGCAGAGTTTGAGCAAATCAAAGACTCACCCCCAGTCAACTGATCTGGGTTTAATTCATCATCATTCTTTAGCTCACTCCACCACCCCAGTTCAGACATGGCCATATGCAAATCAGTATGACCCTGTGCCTCATGGGAACAGTCCAGCCCGAACTGCCAAGCCATGTCTTCCCTGGACTGGAAGCAAGCTTCCTGGGACCGGTTTCGGGTTCATAACCCTCATCAGCCAGGCTATCTTGAATCCAGTGGCAAAGTGAGCAAGGGACACACGTCTGGGCATACACTGACAACTTAGGGCGAACAAAGCGATACCAAAGGGGATGATGGACGGAGCGTTTGAGCAAATCAAACACTCACCCCCAGTCAACTGATCTGGGTTTAATTCATCATCATTCTTTAGCTCACTCCACCACCCCAGTTCAGACATGGCCATATGCAAATCAGTCTGACACTGTGTCTCATGGGAACAGTCCAGCCAGAACTGCCAAGCCACGTTTTCCCAGGACCGGAAACAATCATCCTGGGACTGGTTTTGGGTTCATAACCCTCATCAGCCAGGCTATCTTGAATACAGTGGCAAAGTGAGCAAGGGACCTACGTCTGAGCATACCCTGCCAACTTAGGGCTAAGAAAGCGATACCAAAGGGGATGATGGACGGAGCATTTGCGCAAATCAAACACTCAACTCCGGTCAACTGATCTGGGTTTAATTCATCATCATTCTTGAGCTCACTCCACCAACATAGTTCAGACATGGCGATACGCAAGTCAGTCTGACCCTGTGCCTCATGGGAACAGTCCAGCCCGAACTGCCAAGCCATGTCTTCCCTGGAACGGAAGCAAGCATCCTGGGACCGGTTTCGGGTTCATAACCCTCATCAGCCAGGCTATCTTGAATCCAGTGGCAAAGTGAGCAAGGGACCCAAGTCTGGGCATACCCTGCCAACTTAGGGCGAACAAAGAAATACCAAATGGGATGATGGATGGAGCGTTTGAGCAAATCACACACTCACCCCCAGTCAACTGATCTGTGTTTAATTCATCATAATTCTTTATCTCACTTCACCACGCCAGTTCAGACATGGCCATATGCAAATCAGTCTGACCCTGTGCCTCATGGGAACAGTCCAGCCCGATCTGCCAAGCCATGTCTTCCCTGGACCGGAAGCAAGCATCCTGGAACGTGTTTCGGGTTCATAACCCTCATCAGCCAGGCTCTCTTGAATCCAGTGGCAAAGTGAGCAAGGGACCCACGTCTGGGCATACCCTGCCAAATTAGGGTGAACAAAGCGATACCAAATGGGATGGTGGACGGAGCGTTTGAGCAAATCAATCACTCACCCCCAGTCAACTGATCTGGGTTTAATTCATCATCATTCTTTAGCTCACTCCACCAACCTAGTTCAGACATGGCCATACGCAAATCAGTCTGACACTGTGCCTCATGGGAACATTCCAGCCCGAACTGCCAAGCCTTGTCTTACCTGGACCGGAAACAAGCATCCTGGGACCGGTCTCGGGTTCATAACCCTCATCAGCCAGGCTATCTTGAATCCAGTGGCAAAGTGAGCAATGGACCCACGTCTGGGCATACCCTGCCAATTTAGGGCGAGCAAAGCGATACCAAAGGGGATGCGGACGGAGCGTTTGAGCAAATCAAACACTCACCCTCAGTCAACTGATATGGGTTTAATTCATCATCATTCTTTATCTCACTCCACCACCCTGGTTCAGAGATGGCCACATGCAAATCAGTCTGACCCTGTACCTCATGGCAACAGTCCAGCCCGAACTGCCAAGCCATGTCTTCCCTGGACCGGAAACAAGTATCCTGGAACATGTTTCGGGTTCATAACCCTCATCAGCCAGGCTCTCTTGAATCCAGTGGCAAAGTGAGCAAGGGACCCACGTCTGGGCATACCCTGCCAAATTAGGGTGAACAAAGCGATACCAAATGGGATGGTGGACGGAGCGTTTGAGCAAATCAATCACTCACCCCCAGTCAACTGATCTGGGTTTAATTCATCATCATTCTTTAGCTCACTCCACCACCCCACTTCAGATATGGCCATATGCAAATCAGTCTGACCCTGTGACTCATGGGAACAGTCCAGCCCGAACTGCTAAGCCCTGTCTTCTCTGGACCGGAATCAAGCATCCTGGGACCGGTTTCGGGTTCATAACCCTCATCAGCCATGCTATCTTGAAACCAGTGGCAAAGTGAGCAAGGGACCCACGTCTGGGCATACCCTGCCAACTTAGGGCGAACAAAGCGATACCAAAGGGGATGATGGACGCAGAGTTTGAGCAAATCAAACACTCACCCCCAGTCAACTGATCTGGGTTTAATTCATCATCATTCTTTAGCTCACTCCACCACCCCAGTTCAGACATGGCCACATGCAAATCAGTATGACCCTGTGCCTCATGGGAACAGTCCAGTCAGAAATGCCAAGCCATGTCTTCCATGGACCGGAACCAAGCAACCTGGGACTGGGTTCGGGTTCATCACCCTCATCAGCCGGGCTATCTTGATTCCAGTGGCAAAGTGAGCAAGGACCCACGTCTGGGCATACCCTGCGAACTTAGGGCGAACAAAGAAATACCAAAGGGGATGATGGACGCAGAGTTTAAGCAAATCAAACACTCAACCCCAGTCAACTGATCTGGGTTTAATTCATCATCATTCTTTAGCTCACTCCACCACCCCAGTTCAGACATGGCCATATGCAAATCGGTCTGACCCTGTGCCTCATGGGAACAGTCCAGCCCGAACTGGTAAGCCATGTCTTCCCTGGACCGGAAAAAATCATCCTGGGACCGGGTTTGGGTTCCTAACCCTCATCAGCCAGGCTATCTTGAATCCAGTGGCAAAGTGAGCAAGGGACCCACGTCTGGGCATACCCTGCCAATTTAGGGCAAACAAAGAAATACCAAAGGGGATGATGGATGGAGCGTTTGAGCAAATCATACACTCACCCCTAGTCAACTGATCTGGGTTTAATTCATCATAATTCTTTATCTCACTCCACCACGCCAGTTCAGACATGGCCATATGCAAATCAGTCTGACCCTGTGCCTCATGGGAACAGTCCAGCCCGATATGCCAAGCCATGTCTTCCCTGGACCAGAAGCAAGCATCCTGGGACCGGTTTTGGGTTCATTACCCTCCTGAGCCAGGCTCTCTTGAATCCATTGGCAAAGTGAGCAAGGGACACACGTCTGGGCATACACTGACAACTTAGGGCGAACAAAGCGATACCAAAGGGGATGATGGACGGAGCGTTTGAGCAAATCAAACACTCACCCCCAGTCAACTGATCTGGGTTTAATTCATCATCATTCTTTAGCTCACTCCACCACCCTAGTTCAGACATGGCCATATGCAAATCAGTCTGACCCTGTGCCTCATGGGAACAGTCCAGCCCGAACTGCCAAGCCACGTTTTCCCAGGACCGGAAACAATCATCCTGGGACCGGTTTTGGGTTCATAACCCTCATCAGCCAGGCTATCTTGAATACAGTGGCAAAGTGAGCAATGGAGCTACGTCTGGGCATACCCTGCCAACTTAGGGCAAAGAAAGCGATACCAAAGGGGATGATGGACGGAGCATTTGCGCAAATCAAACACTCAACCCCGGTCAACTGATCTCGGTTTAATTCATCATCATTCTTTAGCTCACTCCACCAACCTAGTTCAGACATGGCCATACGCAAGTCAGTCTGACCCTGTGCCTCATGGGAACAGTCCAGCCCGAACTGCCAAGCCATGTCTTCCCTGGAACGGAAGCAAGCATCCTGGGACCGGTTTCAAGTTCATAACCCTCATCAGCCAGGCTATTTTGAATCCAGTGGCAAAGTGAGCAAGGGACCCACGTCTGGGCATACCCTGCCAAATTAGGGTGAACAAAGCGATACCAAACGGGATGGGGGAAGGAGCGTATGAGCAAATCAATCACTCACCCCCAGTCAACTGATCTGCGTTTATTTCATCATCATTCTTTAGCTCACTCCACCACCCCACTTCAGATATGGCCATATGCAAATCAGTCTGACCCTGTGACTCATGGAAACAGTCCAGCCCGAACTGCCAAGCCATGTCTTCTCTGGACCGGAATCAAGCATCCTGGGACCGGTTTCGGGTTCATATCCCTCATCAGCCAGGCTCTCTTGAATCCAGTGGCAATGTGAGCAAGGGACCCATGTCTGGGCATACCCTGCCAACTTAGAGCAAACAAAGCGATACCAAAGGGGATGATGGACGGAGCGTTTGAGCAAATCACACACTCACCCCCAGTCAACTGATCTGGGTTTAATTCATCATCATTATTTAGCTCACTCCACCACCCTAGTTCAGACATGGCCATATGCAAATCAGTCTGACCCTGTGCCTCATGGGAACAGTCCAGCCCGAACTGCCAAGCCACGTTTTCGCAGGACCGGAAACAATCATCCTGGGACCGGTTTTGGGTTCATAACCCTCATCAGCCTGGCTATCTTGAATACAGTGGCAAAGTGAGCAAGGGAGCTACGTCTGGGCATACCCTGCCAACTTAGGGCAAAGAAAGCGATACCAAAGGGGATGATGGACGGAGCATTTGCGCAAATCAAACACTCAACCCCGGTCAACTGATCTCGGTTTAATTCATCCTCATTCTTTAGCTCACTCCACCAACCTAGTTCAGACATGGCCATACGCAAGTCAGTCTGACCCTGTGCCTCATGGGAACAGTCCAGCCCGAACTGCCAAGCCAAGTCTTCCCTGGACCGGAAACAATCATCCTGGGACCGGTTTCGGGGTCATAACCCTCATCAGCCAGGCTATCTAGAATCCAGTGGCAAAGTGAGCAAGGGACCCATGTCTGAGCGTTACCTGCCAAATTAGGGCGAACAAAGCGATGCCAAAGGGGAGGATGGATGGAGCGTTTGAGCAAATCAAACACTCACCCCCAGTCAACTGATCTGGGTTTAATTCATCATCATTCTTTAGCTCACTCCACCACCCCAGTTCAGACATGGCCATATGCAAATCAGTCTGACCCTGTGCCTCATGGGAACAGTCCAGCCCGAACTGCCAAGCCACGTTTTCCCAGGACCGGAAACAATCATCCTGGGACTGGTTTTGGGTTCATAACCCTCATCAGCCAGGCTATCTTGAATACAGTGGCAAAGTGAGCAAGGGACCTACGTCTGAGCATACCCTGCCAACTTAGGGCTAAGAAAGCGATACCAAAGGGGATGATGGATGGAGCATTTGCGCAAATCAAACACTGAACTCCGGTCAACTGATCTGGGTTTAATTCATCATCATTCTTGAGCTCACTCCACCAACCTAGTTCAGACATGGCCATACGCAAGTCAGTCTGACCCTGTGCCTCATGGGAACAGTCCAGCCCAAACTGCCAAGCCATGTCTTCCCTGGAACGGAAGCAAGCATCCTGGGACCGGTTTCGGGTTCATAACCCTCATCAGCCAGGCTATCTTGAATCCAGTGGCAAAGTGAGCAAGGGACCCAAGTCTGGGCATACCCTGCCACCTTAGGGTGAACAAAGCGATACCAAAGGGGATGATGGACGGAGCGTTTGAGCAAATCAAACACTCACCCCCAGTCAACTGATCTGGGTTTAATTCATCATCATTCTTTAGCTCACTCCACCACCCCAGTTCAGACATGGCCATATGCAAATCAGTCTGACCCTGTGCCTCATGGGAACAGTCCAGCCCGAACTGCCAAGCCATGTCTTCCCTGGGCCGGAAGCAAGCATCCTGGGACCGGTTTCGAGTTCATTACCCTCCTGAGCCAGGCTCTCTTCAATCCATTGGCTAAGTGAGCAAGGGACCCACGTCTGGGCATACCCTGCCAAATTAGGGAGAACAAAGCGCTACCAAAGGGGATGATGGACGGAGCGTTTGAGCAAATCAAACACTCACCCCCAGACAACTTATCTGGGTTTAATTCATCATCATTCTTTAGCTCACTCCACCACCCGGTTCAGACATGGCCATTTGCAAATCAGTCTGACCCTGTGCCTCATGGGAACAGTCCAGCCTGAACTGCCAAGCCATGTCTTCCCTGGGCCGGAAGCAAGCATCCTGGGATCTTGTTTCAGGTTCATAATCCTCATCAGCCTGGCTCTCTTGAATCCAGTGGCAAAGTGAGCAAGGGACCCACGTCTGGGCATACCCTGCCAACTTAAGGCGAACAAAGAGATACCAAAGGGGATGATGGATGGAGCGTTTGAGCAAATCAAACACTCACCCCCAGTCAACTGATCTGGGTTTAATTCATCATCATTCTTTAGCTCACTGCACCACTCCAGTTCAGACATGGCCATATGCAAATCAGTCTGACCCTGTGCCTCATGGGAACAGTCCAGCCCGAACTGCCAAGCCATGTCTTCCCTGGACCGGAAGCAAGCTTCCTGGGACCGGTTTCGGGTTCATAACCCTCATCAGCCAGGCTCTCTTGAATCCAGTGGCAAAGTGAGCAAGGGAAACACGTCTGGGCATACACTGACAACTTAGGGCGAACAAAGTGATACCAAAGGGGATGATGGACGGAGCATTTGAGCAAATCAACCACTCACCCCAGTCAACTGATCTGGGTTTAATTCATCATCATTCTTTAGCTCACTCCACCACCCCAGTTCAGACATAGCCATATGCAAATCAGTCTGACCCTGTGCCTCATGGGAACAGTCCAGCCCGAACTGCCAAACCACGTTTTCCCAGGACCGGAAACAATCATCCTGGGACCGGTTTCGGGTTCATAACCCTCATCAGCCAGGCTATCGTGAATACAGTGGCAAAGTGAGCAAGGGACCTACGTCTGGGCATACCCTGCCAACTTAGGGCAAAGAAAGCGATACCAAAGGGGATGATGGACGGAGCATTTGCGCAAATCAAACACTCAACCCCGGTCAACTGATCTGGGTTTAATTCATCATCATTCTTTAGCTCACTCCACCACCCCAGTTCAGACATGGCCATATGCAAATCAGTCTGACCCTGTGCCTCCTGGGAACAGTCCAGCCTGAACTGCAAAGCCATGTCTTCCCTGGACCGGAAGCAAGCATCCTGGGACTGGTTTCAGGTTCACAATTCTCATCAGCCTGGCTCTCTTGAATCCAGTGGCAAAGTGAACAAGGGACCCACGTCTGGGCATACCCTGCCAACTTAGGGCGAACAAAGAGATACCAAAGGGGATGATGGACGGAGCGTTTGAGCAAATCACACACTCACCCCCAGTCAACTGATCTGTGTTTAATTCATCATAATTCTTTATCTCACTCCACCACGCCAGTTCAGACATGGCCATATGCAAATCAGTCTGACCCTGTGCCTCATGGGAACAGTCCAGCCCGATCTGCCAAGCCATGTCTTCCCTGGACCGGAAGCAAGCATCCTGGAACGTGTTTCGGGTTCATAACCCTCATCAGCCAGGCTCTCTTGAATCCAGTGGCAAAGTGAGCAAGGGACCCACTTCTGGGCACACCCTGCCAAATTAGGGTGAACAAAGCGATACCAAATGGGATGGTGGACGGAGCGTTTGAGCAAATCAATCACTCACCCCCAGTCAACTGATCTGGGATTAATTCATCATCATTCTTTAGCTCACTCCACCACCCAACTTCAGATATGGCCATATGCAAATCAGTCTGACCCTGTGACTCATGGGAACAGTCCAGCCCGAACTGCCAAGCCATGTCTTCTCTGGACCGGAATCAAGCATCCTGGGACCGGTTTCGGGTTCATATCCCTCATCAGCCAGGCTCTCTTGAATCCAGTGGCAAAGTGAGCAAGGGACCCATGTCTGGGCATACCCTGCCAACTTAGGGCAAACAAAGCGATACCAAAGGGGATGATGGACTTAGCGTGTGAGCAAATCAAACACTCACCCCCAGTCAACTGATCTGGGTTTAATTCATCATCATTCTTTAGCTCACTCCACCACCCCAGTTCAGACATGGCCATATGCAAATCAGTCTGACCCTGTGCCTCATGGGAACAGTCCAGCCCGAACTGCCAAGCCAAGTCTACCCTGGACCGGAAACAAGCATCCTGGGACCGGTTTCGGGGTCATAACCCTCATCAACCAGTCTATCTTGAAACCTGTGGCAAAGTGAGCAAGGGACCCACGTCTGGGCATACCCTGCCAACTTAGGGCGAACAAAGCGATACCAAACGGGATGATGGACTCAGAGTTTGAGCAAATCAAACACTCACCCCCAGTCAACTGATCTGGGTTTAATTCATCATCCTTCTTTAGCTCACTCCACCACCCCAGTTCAGACATGGCCATATGCAAATTGGTCTGAACCTGTGCCTCATGGGAACAGTCCAGCCCGAACTGCCAAGCCATGTCTTCCCTGGACCGGAAAAATCATCCTGGGACTGGGTTCGGGTTCATAACCCTCATCAGCCAGGCTATCTTGAATCCAGAAGCAAAGTGAGCAAGGGACCCACGTCTGGGCATACCCTGCCAACTTAGGGCGAACAAAGAAATACCAAAGGGGATGATGGATGGAGCGTTTGAGCAAATCACACACTCACCCCCAGTAAACTGATCTGGGTTTAATTCATCATAATTCTTTATCTCACTCCACACGCCAGTTCACACATGACCATATGCAAATCAGTCTGACCCTTTGCCTCATGGGAACAGTCCAGCCCGATCTGCCAAGCCATGTCTTCCCTGGACCGGAAGCAAGCATCCTGGGACCGGTTTCGAGTTCATTACCCTCCTGAGCCAGGCTCTCTTCAATCCATTGGCTAAGTGAGCAAGGGACCCACGTCTGGGCATACCCTGCCAAATTAGGGAGAACAAAGCGCTACCAAAGGGGATGATGGACGGAGCGTTTGAGCAAATCAAACACTCACCCCCAAACATCTTATCTGGGTTTAATTCATCATCATTCTTTAGCTCACTCCACCACCCGGTTCAGACATGGCCATTTGCAAATCAGTATGACCCTGTGCCTCATGGGAACAGTCCAGCCTGAACTGCCAAGCCATGTCTTCCCTGGGCCGGAAGCAAGCATCCTGGGATCTTGTTTCAGGTTCATAATCCTCATCAGCCTGGCTCTCTTGAATCCAGTGGCAAAGTGAGCAAGGGACCCACGTCTGGGCATACCCTGCCAACTTAAGGCGAACAAAGAGATACCAAAGGGGATGATGGATGGAGCGTTTGAGCAAATCAAACACTCACCCCCAGTCAACTGATCTGGGTTTAATTCATCATCATTCTTTAGCTCACTGCACCACTCCAGTTCAGACATGGCCATATGCAAATCAGTCTGACCCTGTGCCTCATGGGAACAGTCCAGCCCGAACTGCCAAGCCATGTCTTCCCTGGACCGGAAGCAAGCTTCCTGGGACCGGTTTCGGGTTCATACCCCTCATCAGCCAGGCTCTCTTGAATCCAGTGGCAAAGTGAGCAAGGGAAACACGTCTGGGCATACACTGACAACTTAGGGCGAACAAAGTGATACCAAAGGGGATGATGGACGGAGCATTTGAGCAAATCAACCACTCACCCCGGTCAACTGATCTGGGTTTAATTCATCATCATTCTTTAGCTCACTCCACCAACCTAGTTCAGACATGGCCATACGCACATCAGTCTGACCCTGTGCCTCATGGGAACAGTCAAGCCCGAACTGCCAAGTCATGTCTTACCTGGGCAGGAAACTAGCATCCTGGGACCGGTTTCATGTTCATAACCCTCATCAGCCAGGCTATCTTGAATCCAGTGGCAAAGTGAGCAAGGGACCCACGTCTGGGCATTCCCTGCCCACTTAGGGCGAACAAAGTAATACCAAAGGGGATGATCGATGGAGCATTTGAGCAAATCACACACTCACCCCCAGTCAACTGATCTGGGTTTAATTCATAATCATTCTTTAGCTCACTCCACCACCCCAGTTCAGACATGGCCATATGCAAATCAGTCTGACCCTGTGCCTCATGGGAACAGTCCAGCCCGAAGTGCCAAGCCATGTCTTCCCTGGAATGGAAGCAAGCATCCTGGGACCGAATTCGGGTTCATAACCCTCATCAGCCAGGCTATCTTGAATCCAGTGGCCAAGTGAGCAAGGGACACGCATCTGGGCATACACTGCCAACTTAGGGCCAATAAAGCGATACCAAAGGGGATGATGGACGGAGCGTTTGAGCAAATCAAACACTCACCCCCAGGCAACTGATCTGGGTTTAATTCATCACCATTCTTTATCTCACTCCACCACCCCAGTTCAGACATGGCCATATGCAAATCAGTCTGACCCTGTGCCTCCTGGGAACAGTCCAGCCTGAACTGCAAAGCCATGTCTTCCCTGGACCGGAAGCAAGCATCCTGGGACTGGTTTCAGGTTCACAATTCTCATCAGCCTGGCTCTCTTGAATCCAGTGGCAAAGTGAACTAGGGACCCACGTCTGGGCATACCCTGCCAACTTAGGGCGAACAAAGAGATACCAAAGGGGATGATGGACGGAGCGTTTGAGCAAATCAAACACTCACCCCCAGTCAACTGATCTGGGTTTAATTCATCATCATTCTTTAGCTCACTGCACCACGCCAGTTCAGACATGGCCATGTGCAAATCAGTCTGACCCTGTGCCTCATGGGAACAGTCCAGCCCGAACTGCCAAGCCATGTCTTCCCTGGAATGGAAGCAAGCATCCTGGGACCGGTTTCGGGTTCATAACCCTCATCAGCCAGGCTATCTTGAATCCAGTGGCCAAGTGAGCAAGGCAAACACATCTGGGCATACACTGCCAACTTAGGGCGAATAAAGCGATTGCAAAGGGGATGATGGACGGAGCGTTTGAGCAAATCACACACTCACCCCCAGTCAACTGATCTGGGTTTAATTCATCATAATTCTTTATCTCACTCCACCACGCCAGTTCAGACATGGCCATATGCAAATCAGTCTGACCCTGTGCCTCATGGGAACAGTCCAGCCCGATATGCCAAGCCATGTCTTCCCTGGACCGGAAGCAAGCATCCTGGGACCGGTTTCGGGTTCATTACCCTCCTGAGCCAGGCTCTCTTGAATCCATTGGCAAAGTGAGCAAGGGACACACGTCTGGGCATACACTGACAACTTAGGGCGAACAAAGCGATCCCAAAGGGGATGATGGATGTAGCGTTTGAGCAAATCAAACACTCACCCCCAGTCAACTGATCTGGGTTTAATTCATCTTCATTCTTTTGCTTACTCCACCACCCCAGTTTAGAAATGGCCATATGCAAATCAGTCTGACCCTGTGCCTCATGGGAACAGTCCAGCCCGAACTGCCAAGCCACGTTTTCCCAGGACCAGAAACAATCATCCTTGGACCGGTTTTGGGTTCATAACCCTCATCAGCCAGGCTATCTTGAATACAGAGGCAAAGTGAGCAAGGGACCTACGTCTGGGCATACCCTGCCAACTTAGGGCAAAGAAAGCGATACCAAAGGGGATGATGTACGGAGCATTTGCACAAATCAAACACTCAACCCCGGTCAACTGATCTGGGTTTAATTCATCACCATTCTTTAGCTCACTCCACCAACCTAGTTAAGACATGGCCATACGCAAATCAGTCTGACCCTGTGCCTCATGGGGACAGTCCAGCCCGAAATGCCAAGCCATGTCTTTCCTGGAATGGAAGCAAGCATCCTGGGACCGGTTTCGGGTTCATAACCCTCATCAGCCAGGCTATCTTCAATCCAGTGGCAAAGTGAGCAAGGGACCCTCGTCTGGGCATTCCCTGCCAACTTAGGGCGAACAAAGAAATACCAAAGGGGATGATGGATGGAGCATTTGAGCAAATCACACACTCACCCCCAGTCAACTGATCTGGTTTTAATTCATCATAATTCTTTATCTCACTCCACCACGCCAGTTCAGACATGGCCATATGCAAATCAGTCTGACCCTGTGCCTCATGGGAACAGTCCAGCCCGAACTGCCAAGCCATGTCTTCCCTGGACCGGAAGCAAGCATCCTGGGACTGGTTTCGGGTTCATAACCCTCATCAGCCAGGGTATCTTGAATCCAGTGGCAAAGTGAGCAAGGGACACACATCTGGGCATACACTGTCAACTTAGGGCGAACAAAGCGATACCAAAGGGGATGATGGACCGAGCATTTGAGCAAATCAAACACTCACCCCCAGTCAACTGATCTGGGTTTAATTCATCATCATTATTTAGCTCACTCCACTACCCCAGTTCAGACATGGCCATATGCAAATCAGTCTCACCCTGTGCCTCATGGGAACAGTACAGCCCGAACTGCCAAGCCACGTTTTCCCAGGGCCGGAAACAATCATCCTGGGACCGGTTTTGGGTTCATAACCCTCATCAGCCAGGCTATCTTGAATACAGTGGCAAAGTGAGCAAGGGACCTATGTCTGGGCATACCCTGCCAACTTAGGGCAAAGAAAGCGATACCAAAGGGGATGATGGACGGAGCATTTGAGCAAATCAAACACTCAACCCCGGTCAATTGATCTGGGTTTAATTCATCATCATTTTTTAGCTCACTCCACCAACCTAGTTCAGACATGGCCATACGCAAATCAGTCTGACCCTGTGCCTCATGGGAACAGTCCAGCCCGATCTGCCAAGCCATGTCTTCCCTGGACCAGAAGCAAGCATCCTGGGACTGGTTTCAGGTTGATAATCCTCATCAGCCTGGCTCTCTTGAATCCAGTGGCAAAGTGAGCAAGGGACCCACGTCTGGGCATACCCTGCCAACTTAGGGCGAACAAAGAGATACCAAAGGGGATGATGGACGGAGCGTTTGAGCAAATCAAACACTCACCCCCAGTCAACTGATCTGGGTTTAATTCATCATCATTCTTTAGCTCACTTCACCAACCTAGTTCAGACATGGCCATATGCAAATCAGTCTGACCCTGTGCCTCATGGGAACAGTCCAGCCCGAACTGCCAAGCCATGTCTTCCCTGGACCGGAAACAAGCATCCTGGGACCGGTTTCAAGTTCATAACCCTCATCAGCCAGGCTATCTTGAATCCAGTGGCAAAGTGAGCAATGGACCTACGTCTGGGAATACCCTGCCAACTTACGGCGAGCAAAGCGATACCAAAGGGGATGCAGACGGAACGTTTGAGCAAATCAAACACTCCCCCTCAGTCAACTGATCTGGGTTTAATTCATCATCATTCTTTAGCTCACTCCACCAGCCCCGGTTAAGACATCGCCACATGCAAATCAGTCTGACCCTGTACCTCATGGCAACAGTCCAGCCCGAACTGCCAAGCCATGTCTTCCCTGGACCGGAAGCAAGCATCCTGGGACTGGTTTCAGGTTCACAATTCTCATCAGCCGGGCTCTCTTGAATCCAGTGGCAAAGTGAACAAGGGACCCACGTCTGTGCATACCCTGTAAACTTAGGGCGAACAAAGAGATACCAAAGGGGATGATGGACGGAGCGTTTGAGCAAATCAAACACTCACCCCCAGTCAACTGATCTGGGTTTAATTCATCATCATTCTTTAGCTCACTGCACCACTCCAGTTCAGACATGGCCATGTGCAAATCAGTCTGACCCTGTGCCTCATGGGAACAGTCCAGCCCGAACTGCCAAGCCATGTCTTCCCTGGAATGGAAGCAAGCATCCTGGGACTGGTTTCAGGTTCATAACCCTCATCAGCCAGGCTATCTTGAATCCAGTGGCCAAGTGAGCAAGGGACACACATCTGGGCATACACTGCCAACTTAGGGCGAATAAAGCGATACCAAAGGGGATGATGGACGGAGCGTTTGAGCAAATCAAGCACTCACCCCCAGTCAACTGATCTGGGTTTAATTCATCATCATTCTTTAGCTCACTCCACCACCCCAGTTCAGAAATGGCCATATGCAAATCAGTCTGACCCTGTGCCTCATGGCAACAGTCCAGCCCGAACTGCCAAGCCACGTTTTCCCAGGACCAGAAACAATCATCCTGGGACCAGTTTTGGGTTCATAACCCTCATCAGCCAGGCTATCATGAATACAGTGGCAAAGTGAGCAAGGGACCTACGTCTGGGCATACCCTGCCAACTTAGGGCAAAGAAAGCGATACCAAAGGGGATGATGGACGGAGCATTTGCACAAATCAAACACTCAACCCCGGTCAACTGATCTGGGTTTAATTCATCACCATTCTTTAGCTCACTCCACCAACCTAGTTAAGACGTGGCCATAGGCAAATCAGTCTGACCCTGTGCCTCATGGGAACAGTCCAGCCCGAACTGCCAAGCCATGTCTTTCCTGGAACGGAAGCAAGCATCGTGGGACCGGTTTCGGGTTCATAACCCTCATCAGCCAGGCTATCTTCAATCCAGTGGCAAAGTGAGCAAGGGACCCTCGTCTGGGCATACCCTGCCAACTTAGGGCGAACAAAGAAATACCAAAGTGGATGATGGATCAAGCATTTGAGCAAATCACACACTCACCCCCAGTCAACTGATCTGGGTCTAATTCATCATAATTCTTTATCTCACTCCACCACGCCAGTTCAGACATGGCCATATGCAAATCAGTCTGACCCTGTGCCTCATGGGAACAGTCCAGCCCGAACTGCCAAGCCATGTCTTCCCTGGACTGGAAGCAAGCATCCTGGGACCGGTTTCGGGTTCATAACCCTCATCAGCCAGGGTATCTTGAATCCAGTGGCAAAGTGAGCAAGGGACACACATCTGGGCATACACTGTCAACTTAGGGCGAACAAAGCGATACCAAAGGGGATGATGGACCGAGCGTTTGAGCAAATCAAACACTCACCCCCAGTCAACTGATCTGGGTTTAATTCATCATCATTATTTAGCTTACTCCACCAACCCAGTTCAGACATGGCCATATGCAAATCAGTCTCACCCTGTGCCTCATGGGAACAGTCCAGCCCGAACTGCCAAGCCACGTTTTCCCAGGGCCGGAAACAATCATCCTGGGACCGGTTTTGGGTTCATAACCCTCATCAGCCAGGCTATCTTGAATACAGTGGCAAAGTGAGCAAGGGACCTATGTCTGGGCATACCCTGCCAACTTAGGGCAAAGAAAGCGATACCAAAGGGGATGATGGACGGAGCATTTGAGCAAATCAAACACTCAACCCCGGTCAATTGATCTGGGTTTAATTCTTCATCATTTTTTAGCTCAATCCACCAACCTAGTTCAGACATGGCCATACGCAAATCAGTCTGACCGTGTGCCTCATGGGAACAGTCCAGCCCGAACTGCCAAGCCATGTCTTCCCTGGAACGGAAGCAAGCATCCTGGGACCGGTTTCGGGTTCATAACCCTCATCAGCCAGGCTATCTTGAATCCAGTGGCAAAGTGAGCAAGGGACACACGTCTGGGCATACCGTGCCAACTTAGGGAGAACAAAGCGATACCAAAGGGGATGATGGACGGAGCGTTTGAGGAAATCAAACACTTACCCCCAGTCAACTGATCTGGGTTTAATTCATCATCATTCTTTAGCTCACTTAACCACCCCAGTTCAGACATGGCCATATGCAAATCAGTCTGACCCTGTGCCTCATGGGAACAGTCCAGCCTGATCTGCCAAGCCATGTCTTCCCTGGACCAGAAGCAAGCATCCTGGGACCGGTTTCGGGTTCATTACCCTCCTGAGCCAGGCTCTCTTGAATCCATTGGCAAAGTGAGGAAGGGACCCACGTCTGGGCATACCCTGCTAACTTAGGGCGAACAAAGCGATAGCAAAGGGGATGATGGACGGAGCGTTTGAGCAAATAAAACACTCACCCCCAGACAACTTATCTGGGTTTAATTCATCATCTTTCTTTAGCTCACTCCACCATCCCGGTTCAGACATGGCCATTTGCAAATCAGTCTGACCCTGTGTCTCATGGGAACAGTCCAGCCCGAACTGCCAAGCCATGTCTTCCCTGGGCCGGAAGCAAGCATCCTGGGACTGGTTTCAGGTTGATAATCCTCATCAGCCTGGCTCTCTTGAATCCAGTGGCAAAGTGAGCAAGGGACCCACGTCTGGGCATACCCTGCCAACTTAGGGCGAACAAAGAGATACCAAAGGGGATGATGGACGGAGCGTTTGAGCAAATCAAACACTCACCCCCAGTCAACTGATCTGGGTTTAATTCATCATCATTCTTTAGCTCACTTCACCAACCTAGTTCAGACACCAACCTAGTTCAGACATGGCCATATGCAAATCAGTCTGACCCTGTGCGTCATGGGAACAGTCCAGCCCGAACTGCCAAGCCATGTCTTCCCTGGACCGTAAACAAGCATCCTGGGACCGGTTTCGGGTTCATAACCCTCATCAGCCAGGCTATCTTGAATCCAGTGGCAAAGTGAGCAATGGACCCATGTCTGGGAATACCCTGCCAACTTAGGGCGAGCAAAGCGATACCAAAGGGGATGCAGACGGAACGTTTGAGCCAATCAAACACTCACCCTCAGTCAACTGATCTGGGTTTAATTCATCATCATTCTTTAGCTCACTCCACCACACCGGTTCAGACATCGCCACATGCAAATCAGTCTGACCCTGTACCTAATGGCAACAGTCCAGCCCGAACTGCCAAGCCATGTCTTCCCTGGACCGGAACCAAGCATCCTGGGTCTGGTTTCGGGTTCATAACCCTCATCAGCCTGGCTATCTTGATTCCAGTGGCAAAGTGAGCAAGGGCCCACGTCTGGGCATGCCCTGCCAACTTAGTGCGAACAAAGCAATACCAAACGGGATGATGGATGCAGAGTTTGAGCAAATCAAACACTCAACCCTCAGTCAACTGATCTGGGTTTAATTCATCATCATTCTTTAGCTCACTCCACCACCCCATTTCAGACATGGCCATATGCAAATCGGTCTGACCCTGTGCCTAATGGGAACAGTCCAGCCCGAACTGCCAAGCCATGTCTTCCCTGGACTGGAAAAATCATCCTGGGACCGGGTTCGGGTTCATAACCCTCATCAGCCACGGTATCTTGAATCCAGTGGCAAAGTGAGCAAGGGACCCACGTCTGGGCATACCCTGCCAACTTAGGGCGAACAAAGAAATACCAAAGGGGATGATGGATGGAGCGTTTGAGCAAATCACACACTCACCCTCAGTCAACTGATCTGGGTTTAATTCATCATAATTCTTTATCTCACTCCACCACGCCAGTTCAGACATGGCCATATGCAAATCAGTCTGACCCTGTGCCTCATGGGAACAGTCCAGCCCGAACTGCCAAGCCACGTTTTCCCAGGGCCAGAAACAATCATCCTGGGACCGGTTTTGGGTTCATAACCCTCATCAGCCAGGCTATCTTGAATACAGTGGCAAAGTGAGCAAGGGACCTATGTCTGGGCATACCCTGCCAACTTAGGGCAAAGAAAGCGATACCAAAGGGGATGATGGACGGAGCATTTGAGCAAATCAAACACTCAACCCCAGACAACTTATCTGGGTTTAATTCATCATCTTTCTTTAGCTCACTCCACCATCCCGGTTCAGACATGGCCATTTGCAAATCAGTCTGACCCTGTGTCTCATGGGAACAGTCCAGCCCGAACTGCCAAGCCATGTCTTCCCTGGGCCGGAAGCAAGCATCCTGGGACTGGTTTCAGGTTGATAATCCTCATCAGCCTGGCTCTCTTGAATCCAGTGGCAAAGTGAGCAAGGGAACCACGTCTGGGCATACCCTGCCAACTTAGGGCGAACAAAGAGATACCAAAGGGGATGATGGACGGAGCGTTTGAGCAAATCAAACACTCACCCCCAGTCAACTGATCTGGGTTTAATTCATCATCATTTTTTAGCTCACTCCACCAACCTAGTTCAGACATGGCCATATGCAAATCAGTCTGACCCTGTGCCTCATGGGAACAGTTCAGCCTGAACTGCCAAGCCATGTCTTACCTGGACCGGAAACAAGCATCCTGGGACCGGTTTCGGGTTCATAACCCTCATCAGCCAGGCTATCTTGAATCCAGTGGCAAAGTGAGCAATGGACCCACATCTGGGAATACCCTGCCAACTTAGGGCGAACAAAGCGATACCAAAGGGGATGCAGACAGAACGTTTGAGCAAATCAAACACTCACCCTCAGTCAACTGATCTGGGTTTAATTCATCATCATTCTTTAGCTCACTCCACCACCCCGGTTCAGACATCGCCACATGCAAATCAGTCTGACCCTGCACCTCATGGCAACAGTCCAGCCCGAACTGCCAAGCCATGTCTTCCCTGGACCAGAACCAAGCATCCTGGGACTGGGTTCGGGTTCATAACCCTCATCAGCCACGCTTTCTTGAATCCAGTGGCAAAGTGAGCAAGGGACCCACGTCTGGGCATACCCTGCCAACTTAGAGCGAACAAAGCGATACCAAAGGGGATGCAGACAGAGCGTTTGAGCAAATCAAACACTCACCCTCAGTCAACTGATCTGGATTTAATTCATCATAATTCTTTATCTCACTCCACCACGCCAGTTCAGAAATGGCCATATGCAAATCAGTCTGACCCTGTGCCTCATGGGAACAGTCCAGCCCGATCTGCCAATCCATGTCTTCCCTGGACCGGAAGCAATCATCCTGGGACCGGTTTCTGGTTCATTATCCTCCTGAGCCAGGCTCTCTTGAATCCATTGGCAAAGTGAGCAAGGGACCCACGTCTGGGCATACCCTGCCAACTTAGGGCGAACAAAGCGATACCAAAGGGGATGATGGATGGAGCGTTTGAGCAAATCAACCACTCACCCCCAGACAACTGATCTGGGTTTTATTCATCATCATTCTTTAGCTCACTCCACCACCCCAGTTCAGACATGGCCATATGCAAATCAGTCTGACCCTGTGCCTCATGGGAACAGTCCAGCCCGAACTGCCAAGCCACGTTTTCCCAGGACCGGAAACAAGTATCCTGGGACCAGTTTCGGGTTCATAACCCTCATCATCCAGGCTATCTTGAATCCAGTGGCAAAGTGAGCAATGGACCCACATCTGGGAATACCCTGCCAACTTAGGGCGAGCAAAGCGATACCAAAGGGGATGCAGACAGAACGTTTGAGCAAATCAAACACTCACCCTCAGTCAACTGATCTGGGTTTAATTCATCATCATTCTTTAGCTCACTGCACCACTCCAGTTCAGACATGGCCATGTGCAAATCAGTCTGACCCTGTGCCTCATGGGAACAGTCCAGCCCGAACTGCCAAGCCATGTCTTCCCTGGAATGGAAGCAAGCATCCTGGGACCGGTTTCGGGTTCATAACCCTCATCAGCCAGGCTATCTTGAATCCAGTGGCCAAGTGAGCAAGGGAAACACATCTGGGCATACACTGCCAACTTAGGGCGAATAAAGCGATACCAAAGGGGATGATGGACGGAGCGTTTGAGCAAATCACACACTCACCCCCAGTCAACTGATCTGGGTTTAATTCATCATAATTCTTTATCTCACTCCACCACGCCAGTTCAGACATGGCCATATGCAAATCAGTCTGACCCTGTGCCTCATGGGAACAGTCCAGCCCGATATGCCAAGCCATGTCTTTCCTGGACCGGAAGCAAGCATCCTGGGACCGGTTTCGGGTTCATTACCCTCCTGAGCCAGGCTCTCTTGAATCCATTGGCAAAGTGAGCAAGGGACACACGTCTGGGCATACACTGACAACTTAGGGCGAACAAAGCGATACCAAAGGGGATGATGGACGGAGCGTTTGAGCAAATCAAACACTCACCCCCAGTCAACTGATCTGGGTTTAATTCATCTTCATTCTTTTGCTTACTCCACCACCCCAGTTCAGAAATGGCCATATGCAAATCAGTCTGACCCTGTGCCTCATGGGAACAGTCCAGCCTGAACTGCCAAGCCACGTTTTCCCAGGACCAGAAACAATCATCCTTGGACCGGTTTTGGGTTCATAACCCTCATCAGCCAGGCTATCTTGAATACAGTGGCAAAGTGAGCAAGGGACCTACGTCTGGGCATACCCTGCCAACTTAGGCCAAAGAAAGCGATACCAAAGGGGATGATGTACGGAGCATTTGCACAAATCAAACACTCAACCCCGGTCAACTGATCTGGGTTTAATTCATCACCATTCTTTAGCTCACTCCACCAACCTAGTTAAGACATGGCCATACGCAAATCAGTCTGACTCTGTGCCTCATGGGGACAGTCCAGCCCGAACTGCCAAGCCATGTCTTTCCTGGAACGGAAGCAAGCATCCTGGGACCGGTTTCGGGTTCATAACCCTCATCAGCCAGGCTATCTTCAATCCAGTGGCAAAGTGAGCAAGGGACCCTCGTCTGGGCATACCCTGCCAACTTAGGGCGAACAAAGAAATACCAAAGGGGATGATGGATGGAGCATTTGAGCAAATCACACACTCACCCCCAGTCAACTGATCTGGTTTTAATTCATCATAATTCTTTATCTCACTCCACCACGCCAGTTCAGACATGGCCATATGCAAATCAGTCTGACCCTGTGCCTCATGGGAACAGTCCAGCCCGAACTGCCAAGCCATGTCTTCCCTGGACCGGAAGCAAGCATACTGGGACTGGTTTCGGGTTCATAACCCTCATCAGCCAGGGTATCTTGAATCCAGTGGCAAAGTGAGCAAGGGACACACATCTGGGCATACACTGTCAACTTAGGGCGAACAAAGCGATACCAAAGGGGATGATGGACCGAGCATTTGAGCAAATCAAACACTCACCCCCAGTCAACTGATCTGGGTTTAATTCATCATCATTATTTAGCTCACTCCACTACCCCAGTTCAGACATGGCCATATGCAAATCAGTCTCACCCTGTGCCTCATGGGAACAGTCCAGCCCGAACTGCCAAGCCACGTTTTCCCAGGTCCGGAAACAATCATCCTGGGACCGGTTTTGGGTTCATAACCCTCATCAGCCAGGCTATCTTGAATACAGTGGCAAAGTGAGCAAGGGACCTATGTCTGGGCATACCCTGCCAACTTAGTGCAAAGAAAGCGATACCAAAGGGGATGATGGACGGAGCATTTGAGCAAATCAAACACTCAACCCCGGTCAATTGATCTGGGTTTAATTCATCATCATTTTTTAGCTCACTCCACCAACCTAGTTCAGACATGGCCATACGCAAATCAGTCTGACCCTGTGCCTCATGGGAACAGTCCAGCCCGATCTGCCAAGCCATATCTTCCCTGGACCGGAAGCAAGCATCCTGGGACTGGTTTCAGGTTGATAATCCTCATCAGCCTGGCTCTCTTGAATCCAGTGGCAAAGTGAGCAAGGGACCCATGTCTGGGCATACCCTGCCAACTTAGGGCAAACAAAGAGATACCAAAGGGGATGATGGACGGAGCGTTTGAGCAAATCAAACACTCACCCCCAGTCAACTGATCTGGGTTTAATTCATCATCATTCTTTAGCTCACTTCACCAACCTAGTTCAGACATGGCCATATGCAAATCAGTCTGACCCTGTGCCTCATGGGAACAGTCCAGCCCGAACTGCCAAGCCATGTCTTCCCTGGACCGGAAACAAGCATCCTGGGACCGGTTTCAAGTTCATAACCCTCATCAGCCAGGCTATCTTGAATCCAGTGGCAAAGTGAGCAATGGACCTACGTCTGGGAATACCCTGCCAACTTAGGGCGAGCAAAGCGATACCAAAGGGGATGCAGACGGAACGTTTGAGCAAATCAAACACTCACCCTCAGTCAACTGATCTGGGTTTAATTCATCATCATTCTTTAGCTTACTCCACCACCCCGGTTCAGACATCGCCACATGCAAATCAGTCTGACCCTGTACCTCATGGCAACAGTCCAGCCCGAACTGCCAAGCCATGTCTTCCCTGGACCGGAAGCAAGCATCCTGGGACTGGTTTCAGGTTCACAATTCTCATCAGCCTGGCTCTCTTGAATCCAGTGGCAAAGTGAACAAGGGACCCACGTCTGTGCATACCCTGTAAACTTAGGGCGAACAAAGAGATACCAAAGGTGATGATGGACGGAGCGTTTGAGCAAATCAAACACTCACCCCCAGTCAACTGATCTGGGTTTAATTCATCATCATTCTTTAGCTCACTGCACCACTCCAGTTCAGACATGGCCATGTGCAAATCAGTCTGACCCTGTGCCTCATGGGAACAGTCCAGCCCGAACTGCCAAGCCATGTCTTCCCTGGAATGGAAGCAAGCATCCTGGGACTGGTTTCGGGTTCATAACCCTCATCAGCCAGGCTATCTTGAATACAGTGGCAAAGTGAGCAAGGGACCTACGTCTGGGCATACCCTGCCAACTTAGGGCAAAGAAAGCGATACCAAAGGGGATGATGGACGGAGCATTTGCACAAATCAAACACTCAACCCCGGTCAACTGATCTGGGTTAAATTCATCACCATTCTTTAGCTCACTCCACCAACCTAGTTAAGACGTGGCCAGAGGCAAATCAGTCTGACCCTGTGCCTCATGGGAACAGTCCAGCCTGAACTGCCAAGCCATGTCTTTCCTGGAACGGAAGCAAGCATCGTGGGACCGGTTTCGGGTTCATAACCCTCATCAGCCAGGCTATCTTCAATCCAGTGGCAAAGTGAGCAAGGGACCCTCGTCTGGGCATACCCTGCCAACTTAGGGCGAACAAAGAAATACCAAAGTGGATGATGGATCAAGCATTTGAGCAAATCACACACTCACCCCCAGTCAACTGATCTGGGTCTAATTCATCATAATTCTTTATCTCACTCCACCACGCCAGTTCAGACATGGCCATATGCAAATCAGTCTGACCCTGTGCCTCATGGGAACAGTCCAGCCCGAACTGCCAAGCCATGTCTTCCCTGGACCGGAAGCAAGCATCCTGGGACCGGTTTCGGGCTCATAACCCTCATCAGCCAGGGTATCTTGAATCCAGTGGCAAAGTGAGCAAGGGACACACATCTGGGCATACACTGTCAACTTAGGGCGAACAAAGCGATACCAAAGGGGATGATGGACCGAGCGTTTGAGCAAATCAAACACTCACCCCCAGTCAACTGATCTGGGTTTAATTCATCATCATTATTTAGCTCACTCCACCACCCCAGTTCAGACATGGCCATATGCAAATCAGTCTCACCCTGTGCCTCATGGGAACAGTCCAGCCCGAACTGCCAAGCCACGTTTTCCCAGGGCCGGAAACAATCATCCTTGGACCGGTTTTGGGTTCATAACCCTCATCAGCCAGGCTATCTTGAATACAGTGGCAAAGTGAGCAAGGGACCTATGTCTGGGCATACCCTGCCAACTTAGGGCAAAGAAAGTGATACCAAAGGGGATGATGGACGGAGCATTTGAGCAAATCAAACACTCAACCCCAGACAACTTATCTGGGTTTAATTCATCATCTTTCTTTAGCTCACTCCACCATCCCGGTTCAGACATGGCCATTTGCAAATCAGTCTGACCCTGTGTCTCATGGGAACAGTCCAGCCCGAACTGCCAAGTCATGTCTTCCCTGGGCCGGAAGCAAGCATCCTGGGACTGGTTTCAGGTTGATAATCCTCATCAGCCTGGCTCTCTTGAATCCAGTGGCAAAGTGAGCAAGGGAACCACGTCTGGGCATACCCTGCCAACTTAGGGCGAACAAAGAGATACCAAAGGGGATGATGGACGGAACGTTTGAGCCAATCAAACACTCACCCTCAGTCAACTGATCTGGGTTTAATTCATCATCATTCTTTAGCTCACTCCACCACCCCGGTTCAGACATCGCCAAATGCAAATCAGTCTGACCCTGTACCTAATGGCAACAGTCCAGCCGAACTGCCAAGCCATGTCTTCCCTGGACTGGAACCAAGCATCCTGGGTCTGGTTTCGGGTTCATAACCCTCATCAGCCGGGCTATCTTGATTCCAGTGGCAAAGTGAGCAAGGGCCCACGTCTGGGCATGCCCTGCCAACTTAGTGCGAACAAAGCAATACCAAAGGGGATGATGGATGCAGAGTTTGAACAAATCAAACACTCAACCCTCAGTCAACTGATCTGGGTTTAATTCATCATCATTCTTTAGCTCACTCCACCACGCCAGTTCAGACATGGCCATATGCAAATCGGTCTGACCCTGTGCCTCATGGGAACAGTCCAGCCCGAACTGCCAAGCCATGTCTTCCCTGGACTGGAAAAATCTTCCTGGGACCGGGTTCCTGTTCATAACCCTCATCAGCCACGCTATCTTGAATCCAGTGGCAAAGTGAGCAAGGGACCCACGTCTGGGCATACCCTGCCAACTTAGGGCGAACAAAGAAATACCAAAGGGGATGATGGATGGAGCGTTTGAGCAAATCACACACTCACCCTCAGTCAACTGATCTGGGTTTAATTCATCATAATTCTTTATCTCACTCCACCACGCCAGTTCAGACATGGCCATATGCAAATCAGTCTGACCCTGTGCCTCATGGGAACAGTCCAGCCCGATCTGCCAATCCATGTCTTCCCTGGACCGGAAGCAAGCATCCTGGGACCGGTTTCAGGTTCATTATCCTCCTGAGCCAGGCTCTCTTGAATCCATTGGCAAAGTGAGCAAGGGACCCACATCTGGGCATACCCTGCCAACTTAGGGCGAACAAAGCGATACCAAAGGGGATGATGGACGGAGCGTTTGAGCAAATCAACCACTCACCCCCAGACAACTTATCTGGGTTTAATTCATCATCATTCTTTAGCTCACCCCACCACCCCGGTTCAGACATGGCCATTTGCAAATCAGTCTGACCCTGTGCCTCATGGACACAGTCCAGCCCGAACTGCCAAGCCATGTCTTCCCTGAACCGGAAGCAAGCATCCTGGGACTGGTTTCAGGTTCATAATCCTCATCAGCCTGGCTCTCTTGAATCCAGTGGCAAAGTGAACAAGGGACCCACGTCTGGGCATACCCTGCCAACTTAGGGCGAACAAAGAGATACCAAAGGGTATGATGGACGGAGCGTTTGAGCAAATCAAACACTCACCCCCAGTCAACTGATCTGGGTTTAATTCATCATCATTCTTTAGCTCACTCCACCAACCTAGTTCAGACATGGCCATATGCAAATCAGTCTGACCCTGTGCCTCATGGGAACAGTCCAGCCTGAACTGCCAAGCCATGTCTTACCTGGACCGGAAACAAGCATCCTGGGACCGGTTTTGGGTTCATAACCCTCATCAGCCAGGCTATCTTGAATCCAGTGGCAAAGTGAGCAATGGACCCACATCTGGGAATACCCTGCCAACTTAGGGCGAACAAAGCGATACCAAAGGGGATGCAGACAGAACGTTTGAGCAAATCAAACACTCACCCTCAGTCAACTGATCTGGGTTTAATTCATCATCATTCTTTAGCTCACTCCACCACCCCGGTTCAGACATCGCCACATGCAAATCAGTCTGACCCTGTACCTCATGGCAACAGTCCAGCCCGAACTGCCAAGCCATGTCTTCCCTGGACCAGAACCAAGCATCCTGGGACTGGGTTCGGGTTCATAACCCTCATCAGCCACGCTATCTTGAATCCAGTGGCAAAGTGAGCAAGGGACCCACGTCTGGGCATACCCTGCCAACTTAGGGCGAACAAAGAAATACCAAAGGGGATGATGGATGGAGCGTTTGAGCAAATCACACACTCACCCCCAGTCAACTGATCTGGGTTTAATTCATCATAATTCTTTATCTCACTCCACCACGCCAGTTGAGACATGACCATATGCAAATCAGTCTGACCCTGTGCCTCATGGGAACAGTCCAGCCCGATCTGCCAATCCATGTCTTCCCTGGACCGGAAGCAAGCATGCTGGGACCGGTTTCTGGTTCATTATCCTCCTGAGCCAGGCTCTCTTGAATCCATTGGCAAAGTGAGCAAGGGACCCACGTCTGGGCATACCCTGCCAACTTATGGCGAACAAAGCGATACCAAATGGGATGATGGATGGAGCGTTTGAGCAAATCAACCACTCACCCCCAGACAACTGATCTGGGTTTTATTCATCATCATTCTTTAGCTCACTCCACCACCCTAGTTCAGACATGGCCATATGCAAATCAGTCTGACCCTGTGCCTCATGGGAACAGTCCAGCCCGAACTGCCAAGCCACATTTTCCCAGGACCGGAAACAATCATCCTGGGACTGGTTTTGGGTTCATAACCCTCATCAGCCAGGCTATCTTGTATACAGTGGCAAAGTGAGCAAGGGACCTACGTCTGAGCATACCCTGCCAACTTAGGGCTAAGAAAGCGATACCAAAGGGGATGATGGACGGAGCATTTGCGCAAATCAAACACTCAACTCCGGTCAACTGATCTGGGTTTAATTCATCATCATTCTTTAGCTCACTCCACCACCCCAGTTCAGATATGGCCATTTGCAAATCAGTCTGACCCTGTGCCTCATGGACACAGTCCAGCCCGAACTGCTAAGCCATGTCTTCCCTGGACCGGAAGCAAGCATCCTGGGACTGGTTTCAGGTTCATAATCCTCATCAGCCTGACTCTCTTGAATCCAGTGGCAAAGTGAACAAGGGACCCACGTCTGGGCATACCCTGCCAACTTAGGGTGAACAAAGAGATACCAAAGGGGATGATGGACGGAGCGTTTGAGCAAATCAAACACTCACCCCCAGTCAACTGATTTGGGTTTAATTCATCATCATTCTTTAGCTCACTGCACCACTCCAGTTCAGACATGGCCATGTGCAAATCAGTCTGACCCTGTGCCTCATGGGAACAGTCCAGCCTGAACTGCCAAGCCATGTCTTACCTGGACCGGAAACAAGCATCCTGGGACCGGTTTCGGGTTCATAACCCTCATCATCCAGGCTATCTTGAATCCAGTGGCAAAGTGAGCAATGGACCCACGTCTGGGCATACCCTGCCAACTTAGGGCGAACAAAGAAATACCAAAGGGGATGATGGATGGAGCGTTTGAGCAAATCACACACTCACCCCCAGTCAACTGATCTGGGTTTAATTCATCATAATTCTTTTTCTCACTCCGCCACGCCAGTTCAGACATGGCCATATGCAAATCAGTCTGACCCTGTGCCTCATGGGACCAGTCCAGCCCGATCTGCCAATCCATGTCTTCCCTGGACCGGAAGCAATCATCCTGGGACCGGTTTCTGGTTCATTATCCTCCTGAGCCAGGCTCTCTTGAATCCATTGGCAAAGTGAGCAAGGGACCCACGTCTAAGCATACCCTGCCAACTTAGGGCTAAGAAAGCGATACCAAAGGGGATGATGGACGGAGCATTTGCGCAAATCAAACGCTCAACTCCGGTCAACTGATCTGGGTTTAATTCATCATCATTCTTTAGCTCACTCCACCAACGTAGTTCAGACATGGCCATACGCAAGTCAGTCTGACCCTGTGCCTCATGGGAACAGTCCAGCCCGAACTGCCAAGCCATGTCTTCCCTGGAACGGAAGCAAGCATCCTGGGACCGGTTTCGGGTTCATAACCCTCATCAGCCAGGCTATCTTGAATCCAGTGGCAAAGTGAGCAAGGGACCCACTTCTGGGTATACCCTGCCAAATTAGGGTGAACAAAGCGATACCAAATGGGATGGTGGACGGAGCGTTTGAGCAAATCAATCACTCACCCCCAGTCAACTGATCTGGGATTAATTCATCATCATTCTTTAGCTCACTTCACCACCCAACTTCAGATATGGCCATATGCAAATCAGTGTGACCCTGCGACTCATGGGAACAGTCCAGCCCGAACTCCCAAGCCATGTCTTCTCTGGACCGGAATCAAGCATCCTGGGACCGGTTTCGGGTTCATATCCCTCATCAGCCAGGCTCTCTTGAATCCAGTGGCAAAGTGAGCAAGGGACCCATGTCTGGGCATACCCTGCCAACTTAGGGCAAACAAAGCGATACCAAAGGGGATGATGGACTTAGCGTTTGAGCAAATCAAACACTCACCCCCAGTCAACTGATCTGGGTTTAATTCATCATCATTCTTTAGCTCACTCCACCACCCCAGTTCAGACATAGCCATATGCAAATCAGTCTGACCCTGTGCCTCATGGGAACAGTCCAGCCCGAACTGCCAAGCCATGTCTTCCCTGGAATGGAAGCAAGCATCCTGGGACCGGTTTCGGGTTCATAACCCTCATCAGCCAGGCTATCTTGAATCCTGTGGCCAAGTGAGCAAGGGACACACATCTGGGCATACACTGCCAACTTAGGGCGAATAAAGCGATACCAAAGGGGATGATGGACGGAGCGTTTGAGCACATCAAACACTCACCCCCAGTCAACTGATCTGGGTTTAATTCATCATCATTCTTTAGCTCACTCCACCACCCCAGTTCAGACATGGCCATATGCAAATCAGTCTGACCCTGTGCCTCATGGGAACAGTCCAGCCCGAACTGCCAAGCCAAGTCTACCCTGGACCGGAAACAAGCATCCTTGGACCGGTTTCGGGGTCATAACCCTCATCAGCCAGGCTATCTTGAATCCAGTGGCAAAGTGAGCAAGGGACCCACGTCTGGGCGTTACCTGCCAACTTAGGGCGAACAAAGCGATGCCAAAGGGGATGATGGATGGAGCATTTGAGCAAATCAAACACTCACCCCCAATTCAACTGATCTGGGTTTAATTCATCATCATTCTTTAGCTCACTCATCCACCCCAGTTCAGACATGGCCATATGCAAATCAGTCTGACCCTGTGCCTCATGGGAACAGTCCAGCCCGAACTGCCAAGCCATGTCTTCCCTGGACAGGAAACAAGCATCCTGGGACCGGTTTCGGGTTCATAACCCTCATCAACCAGGCTATGTTGAAACCAGTGGCAAAGTGAGCAAGGGACCCACGTCTGGGCATACCCTGCCAACTTAGGGCGAACAAAGCGATACCAAAGGGGATGATGGACGCAGAGTTTGAGCAAATCAAACACTCACCCCCAGTCAACTGATCTGGGTTTAATTCATCATCAGTCTTTAGCTCACTGCACCACTCCAGTTCAGACATGGCCATATGCAAATCAGTCTGACCCTGTGCCTCATGGGAACAGTCCAGCCCGAACTGCCAAGCCATGTCTTCCCTGGACCGGAAGCAAGCTTCCTGGGACCGGTTTCGGGTTCATAACCCTCATCAGCCAGGCTATCTTGAATCCAGTGGCAAAGTGAGCAAGGGACACACGTCTGGGAATACACTGACAACTTAGGGCGAACAAAGTGATACCAAAGGGGATGATGGACGGAGCGTTTGAGCAGATCAACCACTCACCCCCAGTCAACTGATCTGGGTTTAATTCATCATCATTCTTTAGCTCACTGCACCACCCCAGTTCAGACATGGCCATATGCAAATCAGTCTGACCCTGTGCCTCATGGGAACAGTCCAGCCCGAACTGCCAAGCCATGTTTTCCGAGGACTGGAAACAATCATCCTGGGACCGGTTTCGGGTTCATAACCCTCATCAGCCGGGCTATCTTGAATACAGTGGCAAAGTGAGCAAGGGACCTACGTCTGGGCATACCCTGCCAACTTAGGGCAAAGAAAGCGATACCAAAGGGGATGATGGACGGAGCATTTGCACAAATCAAACACTCAACTCGGTCAACTGATCTGGGTTTAATTCATCACCATTCTTTAGCTCACTCCACCAACCTAGTTAAGACGTGGCCATAGGGAAATCAGTCTGACCCTGTGCCTCATGGGAACAGTCCAGCCTGAACTGCCAAGCCATGTCTTTCCTGGAACGGAAGCAAGCATCGTGGGACCGGTTTCGGGTTCATAACCCTCATCAGCCAGGCTATCTTCAATCCAGTGCCAAAGTGAGCAAGGGACCCTCGTCTGGGCATACCCTGCCAACTTAGGGCGAACAAAGAAATACCAAAGTGGATGATGGATCAAGCATTTGAGCAAATCACACACTCACCCCCAGTCAACTGATCTGGGTCTAATTCATCATAATTCTTTATCTCACTCAACCACCACAGTTCAGACATGGCCATATGCAAATCAGTCTGACCCTGTGCCTCAAGGGAACAGTCCAGCCCGAACTGCCAAGCCATGTCTTCCCTGGACCGGAAGCAAGCATCCTGGGACCGGTTTCGGGTTCATAACCCTCATCAGCCAGGGTATCTTGAATCCAGTGGCAAAGTGAGCAAGGGACACACATCTGGGCATACACTGTCAACTTAGGGCGAACAAAGCGATACCAAAGGGGATGATGGACCGAGCGTTTGAGCAAATCAAACACTCACCCCCAGTCAACTGATCTGGGTTTAATTCATCATCATTATTTAGCTCACTCCACCACCCCAGTTCAGACATGGCCATATGCAAATCAGTCTCACCCTGTGCCTCATGGGAACAGTCCAGCCCGAACTGCCAAGCCACGTTTTCCCAGGGCCGGAAACAATCATCCTGGGACCGGTTTTGGGTTCATAACCCTCATCAGCCAGGCTATCTTAAATACAGTGGCAAAGTGAGCAAGGGACCTATGTCTGGGCATACCCTGCCAACTTAGGGCAAAGAAAGCGATACCAAAGGGGATGATGGACGGAGCATTTGAGCAAATCAAACACTCAACCCCAGACAACTTATCTGGGTTTAATTCATCATCTTTCTTTAACTCACTCCACCATCCCGGTTCAGACATGGCCATTTGCAAATCAGTCTGACCCTGTGTCTCATGGGAACAGTCCAGCCCGAACTGCCAAGTCATGTCTTCCCTGGGCCGGAAGCAAGCATCCTGGGACTGGTTTCAGGTTGATAATCCTCATCAGCCTGGCTCTCTTGAATCCAGTGGCAAAGTGAGCAAGGGAACCACGTCTGGGCATACCCTGCCAACTTAGGGCAAAGAAAGCGATACCAAAGGGGATGATGGACGGAACGTTTGAGCCAATCAAACACTCAACCTCAGTCAACTGATCTGGGTTTAATTCATCATCATTCTTTAGCTCACTCCACCACCCCGGATCAGACATCGCCAAATGCAAATCAGTCTGACCCTGTACCTAATGGCAACAGTCCAGCCGAACTGCCAAGCCATGTCTTCCCTGGACTGGAACCAAGCATCATGGGTCTGGTTTCGGGTTCATAACCCTCATCAGCCGGGCTATCTTGATTCCAGTGGCAAAGTGAGCAAGGGCCCACGTCTGGGCATGCCCTGCCAACTTAGTGCGAACAAAGCAATACCAAAGGGGATGATGGATGCAGAGTTTGAGCAAATCAAACACTCAACCCTCAGTCAACTGATCTGGGTTTAATTCATCATCATTCTTTAGCTCACTCCACCACCCCAGTTCAGACATGGCCATATGCAAATCGGTCTGACCCTGTGCCTCATGGGAACAGTCCAGCCCGAACTGCCAAGCCATGTCTTCCCTGGACTGGAAAAATCTTCCTGGGACCGGGTTCCTGTTCATAACCCTCATCAGCCACGCTATCTTGAATCCAGTGGCAAAGTGAGCAAGGGACCCACGTCTGGGCATACCCTGCCAACTTAGGGCGAACAAAGAAATACCAAAGGGGATGATGGATGGAGCGTTTGAGCAAATCACACACTCACCCTCAGTCAACTGATCTGGGTTTAATTCATCATAATTCTTTATCTCACTCCACCACGCCAGTTCAGACATGGCCATATGCAAATCAGTCTGACCCTGTGCCTCATGGGAACAGTCCAGCCCGATCTGCCAATCCATGTCTTCCCTGGACCGGAAGCAAGCATCCTGGGACCGGTTTCAGGTTCATTATCCTCCTGAGCCAGGCTCTCTTGAATCCATTGGCAAAGTGAGCAAGGGACCCACATCTGGGCATACCCTGCCAACTTAGGGCGAACAAAGCGATACCAAAGGGGATGATGGACGGAGCGTTTGAGCAAATCAACCACTCACCCCCAGACAACTTATCTGGGTTTAATTCATCATCATTCTTTAGCTCACCCCACCACCCCGGTTCAGACATGGCCATTTGCAAATCAGTCTGACCCTGTGCCTCATGGACACAGTCCAGCCCGAACTGCCAAGCCATGTCTTCCCTGAACCGGAAGCAAGCATCCTGGGACTGGTTTCAGGTTCATAATCCTCATCAGCCTGGCTCTCTTGAATCCAGTGGCAAAGTGAACAAGGGACCCACGTCTGGGCATACCCTGCCAACTTAGGGCGAACAAAGAGATACCAAAGGGTATGATGGACGGAGCGTTTGAGCAAATCAAACAGTCACCCCCAGTCAACTGATCTGGTATTATTTCATCATCATTCTTTAGCTCACTCCACCAACCTAGTTCAGACATGGCCATATGCAAATCAGTCTGACCCTGTGCCTCATGGGAACAGTCTAGCCTGAACTGCCAAGCCATGTCTTACCTGGACCGGAAACAAGCATCCTGGGACCGGTTTCGGGTTCATAACCCTCATCAGCCAGGCTATCTTGAATCCAGTGGCAAAGTGAGCAATGGACCCACATCTGGGAATACCCTGCCAACTTAGGGCGAACAAAGCGATACCAAAGGGGATGCAGACAGAACGTTTGAGCAAATCAAACACTCAGCCTCAGTCAACTGATCTGGGTTTAATTCATCATCATTCTGTCAAGAATTCCTGTCATGCGAGGGGAGGAAAACGGTAACCAGCGAAAACGGACTACATCTCCCAGGATGCTTAGCGGTTGAGAGGTTATGTAAACAGGAGAGCTGTTACATAACTCAAGGAAAACACGCCCTTATGTAAACAGGAGAGCTGTTACATAACTCAAGGAAAACACGCCCTTATGTAAACAGGAGAGCTGTTACATAACTCAAGGAAAACACGCCCTTATGTAAACAGGAGAGATGTTACATAACTCAAGGAAAACACGCCCTATAAAGGGAGGAACCGGGAGGTACAACGCTGTCGGATATTGTGTTTACACCGACGTACCTGCTTAGTGAAGAGCAGTGTTCCGGAGAGGTGCTCCAGTAAGGCAAGAACGGAGGTAGGTCGAGTCGTTACTCCCTGGGCCGTGTCTTGCCCCATCGTCACCTGTGAAGGACCCGGAAGCTCTACCGGATAACCATTGAGCTTCGCTTTTTGACTCGGCTGAGTCAAAGCGCAGTGGCGCTTTTGCTGGTTGGAGTCGTAACTCCCAGCCCGACCAGAGATACAGGGACTGCCAGCTGTAACGCACACCAGGAGGTGTTTGCCGCGTTACAGACTCGGAAGTCCACGGGATCGATCGAGCGGCTGCTCTCGGTTCAGTCTTCTTTGCTTGTGATTGGGGTATCGGTGACGCATCACCAGGAGGTGACTCCGCGTCCCGGTGCAGTCTGAGGAAGAGGTTGAGCGGCTGCTCCCTTCAGGTAGAGACCCCGGCTGGGTGTTTCCCTGACTCCTCGATTCTCCCCAACACTCTTCGTGCCCCTCACAGCCTACCGATTGGCATTGTCGGCCATTTCATTTCTGCCCTCTGTTGGCATACGCCGGGATCGGCGTATATGCAGAGGACGGTTAGGACCATCCGTGCTGTGGGCTGGTAACGTACTTAGCCGGGAGGATTCCAGTGACTATAACCTTTGTTTATTCCTTGTATTATTTTTGCCTTCATTAAAATAACTAAACCTTCACAAGTGGTTGCGTTCTCATTATCATGTCTGTTAAACGATCCTGAGACGTTCAGGGCGTTACAAAATATCCGACCTTAATAACACTAACTGTCTCCCGGTCGATAACAGACATGGCAACACTTGATGATGTGCTGGCTGCTTTAGCGACCGTGCAAATTGAATTGGCTGCCTCCAGGCAAGAAACAGCCGATGTAAAAGCCAGACTGGATGCTATCCAATTGGACCCGCTCACGCCCAGCACCTCCCTCACGAACCAGACCCCTGCGGTAGTAGTGGAAATGCCGGTAGCCGTCCCCTTGGCAACACCAGAGAGGTACAGTGGGGATCCTAACACAGTGCAGGTATTCCTCACACAAGTGGCGCTACATTTATCGTGCAAACCAAGGGCGTTCCCCACGAGTCAGGCTCGTGTGGCTTTCCTTATATCCTATTTGGCTGGAAACGCGGCACAATGGGCCGTTCCTCTGGTGAGCAGGGACGACCCCATCTTATGTGATTGGGGTGCTTTTCGCGAGGAATTCCTGAAGGTCTTCGACAGAAGGGCTGACTCGTACACGGCGGACCGTGAAATGCTTGAGTTGAGACAGGGATCCAACGACCTGGTGCAGTATCTCAACGCGTTCCGAAGGCTGGTTGCGGAAACCAAGTTGCCTGTTGCTAAACAGACGGCGCTCTTCCATCACGGGCTGTGCGATGAGCTCAAGGACGCCGTGGCTCATATTGACCCACAACCCAAGACATGTGAGGGCCTTATCAACCTGGTATTACGGCTGGAACATAGGCTAAGTGAAAGAAAGGGGGATCATGGGAGAAAAGGAAAATCCCTTCCATCCTATGTGACAGTGGGAAGTCCTGAAACTGCCACCGCATCCAAGGGAGAACCCATGGACATCGGCGCCATACGAGCGAGCCTCACAGCCACGGAGAAAGAGTCACGCCGTAAACAAGGATTGTGCCTATATTGTGGCAAAAAAGGCCACTACGTACGTGAATGCCCTGCCAAACCGAAGACGTCACGTTATCGGGCCAACCGGTCGGTAACAGCCGTGTTGGACGTACCGGCGGAAAACTAGAGGACTCCCAGACCAAAGAAGGGGCATCTCGGAGTCACTCATCCATCCCTTCACTTTCCAACTCGGTCACTAAGGGACAACGACACCTGTTTCTCACGGTGCACTTGGGAGTGCATGACCAACCCGTAGTGGCCATGGTGGATTCAGGGGCCACTGGCATGTTTATGGACCACAACGAGGCATGCAGGCTAGGGCTAGTGCTTCTTCCCAAAGCTGTACCCGAAGACGTCTATGCTGTAGACGGAAGGCGATTGGTGACGGGGCCCATCGGGCAGCACACGGGGGTCCTTCCGATGAGATGTGGGAGGAACCATTTGGAACAAATCGATTTTAACATCATCCGAGCGCCCCAATATGGCGTCATATTGGGATTGCCGTGGCTACAGAAACACAACCCCTCTGTGGATTGGCCAACACATCGCATCGAACTGACGTCACCGTATTGCATCCTGCATTGTGGAATAAGAACGGAATCCCTTGACGCAGACGAGAGCGGGAGTCAGACGGTGGCTACAGCGGCAGAAAAAGATGTGGCTCTCCCCCAGGCTTATCACAGTTTTGAGGATGTATTTGATGAGGTGAAGGCGGAAGTGCTACCACCACATAGACAGTTTGACTGCCAGATCGACCTGGTGCCAGGGGCCAGCGTTCCCAGCGGCAGGCTGTATGCCCTGACGGAGCCTGAAAACGTGCATCTCCGGGGGTACCTGGATAAACTCCTCAAGCTAGGATTCATCCGCCCGTCCAAGTCTCCGGCCGCCTCGCCACTCTTCTTCATCCCGAAGGCTAATGGGGAGCTGAGAGCCTGTGTGGACTTTAGGGCATTGAATGCGATAACCATAAAGAATCGGTACCCCTTGCCTCTCATCAGTGTACTTCTGGAACAGGTCAAGAAAGCTCGTATCTACACCAAGTTGGATTTGAAAGGGGCATATCATCTGGTGCGCATGAGGGACGGAGACGAGTGGAAGACCGCCTTTAAGACCAGGTTCGGCCTTTTTGAGTACCTCGTCATGCCGTTCGGTCTGTGCAACGCCCCGGCAGCCTTTCAGTACTTTTTGAATGAGGTATTCAGAGAGGAGTTGGATATCTACGTGGTCGTATATATCGACGACATCCTCATCTATTCGTCCAGTGTGGAGGAGCACGTACACCACGTCAAAGCTGTGCTCCAAAAGCTGAGGGAAAACATGCTGTTTTGTAAACTCAGCAAGTGTGACTTCCACGTCACATCCGTGGAATTCCTCGGAGTGATGCTGAGTCCAGAGGGACAGGAGATGGCAGAACGAAAGATCAAGGCGGTGAAAGAATGGCCGGTGCCCCAAAGCGTGAAGGACGTCCAAAGTTTCATTGGCTTCGCCAACTTTTACAGGCGGTTTATAGATGGATTTTCAGGATTGGTGGCCCCAATCACACAGCTACTGAGGAAGTCCAAGGAGTTTGTCTGGTCCCCTGAAGCGAACACAGCCTTTGAGGCCCTGAAAAGCGCCTTTGGTAAGGCGCCGGTGTTGGCTCACCCCGATCCGGATCTCCCCTATGTGGTGGAAGCGGACGCATCGGATGTGGCGCTGGGGGCTATCTTGTCCCAACGCAACCACGACACAGGGGTGCTTCATCCCGTTGCGTACATGTCCCGCAAACTCAACGACGCCGAACGCAACTACCATATTGCGGAGAAGGAGCTTCTCGCAATCAAGGACGCCTTCACCGAATGGAGGCATTGGTTGATGGGGGCAAGACATGTGGTATCGGTGTACACGGACCATCGGAACCTACAGTTCATGACGGCCACAAGACACCTTTCTCCCAGACAGCTGCGGTGGATGATCTTCTTTGCGGGGTTCAACTTCCGCATCACATATCGGCCGGGGACGGAAAACCGGAAGGCGGACGCCCTGTCCCGTCAATCTGCAGTTAAGGAACCATTGCCTGCGACCGAGCATTCCATCATTTCCCCGAGGATGGTATTGGGGGTTATCCAACCGGATACTTTCCTGAGGGGAATAAAGAGAGGGATCAGGTCATTCGCATGGCGGAGGTGGCTCCTCAGTCACAGAGAATGGCAGCTGAAGGACGGGATACCCCTGAAGGGCAGGTGCCTATTGATACCCACGCCTAGGCTAAGGAAACAAGCATTCATCTGGTGCCATGACTCCCCATGCGCAGGTCATTTGGGCTTTGAAAAAACGGTGGCTAGCATGGGACGGCATTTCTGGTGGCCAACCATGAGAGTGGATGTCAGGAGATGGGGACAGGAGTGTCCTACGTGTGCTACCATGAAGGCCGACCATGGCCGAACCCAAGGGCTCTTACATCCACTTCCGACCCCGGATAGACCATGGGATAGCATATCACTGGACTTCGTGGTGGGCCTACCGGTAGACCAGGGGATGACGGCAATACTGGTGGTGGTGGATTACTTGACGAAAATGGGGCACTTCATCCCCTGCAAGAGAGTCCCTACGGCCGGGGAATTGGCGTCACTACTCCTAAAGAATGTGGTACGACTGCATGGATTACCTGGGGTGATCGTGTCGGACCGGGGGTCGCAGTTTACTGCGCAATTCTGGAGGACTTGGTGCACTGCGCTGCATGTTAGACTGCCCTGTCCACCAGCTACCACCCTCAAACGGACGGCCAAACCGAGCGCCTGAACCAAACGCTCAAACAGTACCTGCGATGTTTTGTGGACCAGGGCAGGGAAGAATGGGTCGACTTGCTATGGGTTGCAGAGATAGCCTATAACAACGCCACTCACAGCTCCACACAGTCATCTCCGTTCTATAGCAACTATGGCCAACATCCCAGGTTCTTGCCATTTCTACATCCGTTCAGAGAGGACAGGATTCCCGCCACAGCGGACAGGGTGGCACACATAAAAGACACGTTGATGCGCTCAAGGGCTGTCCTAATAGAGGCCAAGAGAAGATACAAGGCTGCAGCAGACAGGAAGAGAAGGCCCGGGCCACTGTACCGCACTGGAGACTACGTCTGGATATCCACAAGAAACATGAGGTTTCGAAAGAACAGTGTGTTCCATCCCAAGTACATGGGCCCCTATCGAATTACCAAGTGTATGGGTCCCGTGAACGTGAAGGTGTGCTTGCCCCAGTCATTGCGGATACACCCTGTCTTTCATGTATCATTGCTCAAACCAGCACCCTCCAAGCCGTCTGGGACACCTAGGCCGGTATGCGTGGAGTCGGAGGTGGAGTATGAAGTGTTGGGCATACGGGCATCCAAATGGCGCAGGGGGAAGCTGTGGTACCTGGTTGCGTGGAAAGGCTATGGCCCGGAGGAGCAGTCATGGGAACCGGCTGAAGGGGTTCATGCTCCGCGCTTGGTCTCCTTGTTCCATCGGCGTTTTCCTGCCAGCGTTGGACCCGTGGGGAGCCGCTGAGAGGGAGGATGTACTGTCAAGAATTCCTGTCATGCGAGGGGAGGAAAACGGTAACCAGCGAAAACGGACTACATCTCCCAGGATGCTTAGCGGTTGAGAGGTTATGTAAACAGGAGAGCTGTTACATAACTCAAGGAAAACACGCCCTTATGTAAACAGGAGAGCTGTTACATAACTCAAGGAAAACACGCCCTTATGTAAACAGGAGAGCTGTTACATAACTCAAGGAAAACACGCCCTTATGTAAACAGGAGAGCTGTTACATAACTCAAGGAAAACACGCCCTATAAAGGGAGGAACCGGGAGGTACAACGCTGTCGGATATTGTGTTTACACCGACGTACCTGCTTAGTGAAGAGCAGTGTTCCGGAGAGGTGCTCCAGTAAGGCAAGAACGGAGGTAGGTCGAGTCGTTACTCCCTGGGCCGTGTCTTGCCCCATCGTCACCTGTGAAGGACCCGGAAGCTCTACCGGATAACCATTGAGCTTCGCTTTTTGACTCGGCTGAGTCAAAGCGCAGTGGCGCTTTTGCTGGTTGGAGTCGTAACTCCCAGCCCGACCAGAGATACAGGGACTGCCAGCTGTAACGCACACCAGGAGGTGTTTGCCGCGTTACAGACTCGGAAGTCCACGGGATCGATCGAGCGGCTGCTCTCGGTTCAGTCTTCTTTGCTTGTGATTGGGGTATCGGTGACGCATCACCAGGAGGTGACTCCGCGTCCCGGTGCAGTCTGAGGAAGAGGTTGAGCGGCTGCTCCCTTCAGGTAGAGACCCCGGCTGGGTGTTTCCCTGACTCCTCGATTCTCCCCAACACTCTTCGTGCCCCTCACAGCCTACCGATTGGCATTGTCGGCCATTTCATTTCTGCCCTCTGTTGGCATACGCCGGGATCGGCGTATATGCAGAGGACGGTTAGGACCATCCGTGCTGTGGGCTGGTAACGTACTTAGCCGGGAGGATTCCAGTGACTATAACCTTTGTTTATTCCTTGTATTATTTTTGCCTTCATTAAAATAACTAAACCTTCACAAGTGGTTGCGTTCTCATTATCATGTCTGTTAAACGATCCTGAGACGTTCAGGGCGTTACACATTCTTTAGCTCACTCCACCACCCCGGTTCAGACATCGCCACATGCAAATCAGTCTGACCCTGTACCTCATGGCAACAGTCCAGCCCGAACTGCCAAGCCATGTCTTCCCTGGACCAGAACCAAGCATCCTGGGACTGGGTTCGGGTTCATAACCCTCATCAGCCACGCTATCTTGAATCCAGTGGCAAAGTGAGCAAGGGACCCACGTCTGGGCATACCCTGCCAACTTAGGGCGAACAAAGAAATACCAAAGGGGATGATGGATGGAGCGTTTGAGCAAATCACACACTCACCCCCAGTCAACTGATATGGGTTTAATTCATCATAATTCTTTATCTCACTCCACCACGCCAGTTGAGACATGGCCATATGCAAATCAGTCTGACCCTGTGCCTCATGGGAACAGTCCAGCCCGATCTACCAATCCATGTCTTCCCTGAACCGGAAGCAAGCATCCTGGGACCGGTTTCTGGTTCATTATCCTCCTGAGCCAGGCTCTCTTGAATCCATTGGCAAAGTGAGCAAGGGACCCACGTCTGGGCATACCCTGCCAACTTAGGGCGAACAAAGCGATACCAAAGGGGATGATGGATGGAGCGTTTGAGCAAATCAACCACTCACCCCCAGACAACTGATCTGGGTTTTATTCATCATCATTCTTTAGCTCACTCCACCACCCTAGTTCAGACATGGCCATATGCAAATCAGTCTGACCCTGTGCCTCATGGGAACAGTCCAGCCCGAACTGCCAAGCCACGTTTTCCCAGGACCGGAAACAATCATCCTGGGACTGGTTTTGGGTTCATAACCCTCATCAGCCAGGCTATCTTGTATACAGTGGCAAAGTGAGCAAGGGACCTACGTCTGAGCATACCCTGCCAACTTAGGGCTAAGAAAGCGATACCAAAGGGGATGATGGACGGAGCATTTGCGCAAATCAAACACTCAACTCCGGTCAACTGATCTGGGTTTAATTCATCATCATTCTTTAGCTCACTCCACCACCCCAGTTCAGACATGGCCATTTGCAAATCAGTCTGACCCTGTGCCTCATGGACACAGTCCAGCCCGAACTGCTAAGCCATGTCTTCCCTGGACCGGAAGCAAGCATCCTGGGACTGGTTTCAGGTTCATAATCCTCATCAGCCTGACTCTCTTGAATCCAGTGGCAAAGTGAACAAGGGACCCACGTCTGGGCATACCCTGCCAACTTAGGGCGAACAAAGAGATACCAAAGGGGATGATGGACGGAGCGTTTGAGCAAATCAAACACTCACCCCCAGTCAACTGATTTGGGTTTAATTCATCATCATTCTTTAGCTCACTGCACCACTCCAGTTCAGACATGGCCATGTGCAAATCAGTCTGACCCTGTGCCTCATGGGAACAGTCCAGCCTGAACTGCCAAGCCATGTCTTACCTGGACCGGAAACAAGCATCCTGGGACCGGCTTCGGGTTCATAACCCTCATCATCCAGGCTATCTTGAATCCAGTGGCAAAGTGAGCAATGGACCCACATCTGGGAATACCCTGCCAACTTAGGGCGAGCAAAGCGATACCAAAGGGGATGCAGACAGAACGTTTGAGCAAATCAAACACTCACCCTCAGTCAACTGATCTGGGTTTAATTCATCATCATTCTTTAGCTCACTCCACCACCCCGGTTCAGACATCGCCACATGCAAATCAGTCTGACCCTGTACCTCATGGCAACAGTCCAGCCCGAACTGCCAAGCCATGTCTTCCCTGGACCGGAACCAAGCATCCTGGGACTGGTTTCGGGTTCATAACCCTCATCAGCCACGCTATCTTGAATCCAGTGGCAAAGTGAGCAAGGGACCCACGTCTGGGCATACCCTGCCAACTTAGGGCGAACAAAGAAATACCAAAGGGGATGATGGATGGAGCGTTTGAGCATATCACACACTCACCCCCAGTCAACTGATCTGGGTTTAATTCATCATAATTCTTTTTCTCACTCCACCACGCCAGTTCAGACATGGCCATATGCAAATCAGTCTGACCCTGTGCCTCATGGGACCAGTCCAGCCCGATCTGCCAATCCATGTCTTCCCTGGACCGGAAGCAATCATCCTGGGACCGGTTTCTGGTTCATTATCCTCCTGAGCCAGGCTCTCTTGAATCCATTGGCAAAGTGAGCAAGGGACCCACGTCTGAGCATACCCTGCCAACTTAGGGCTAAGAAAGCGATACCAAAGGGGATGATGGACGGAGCATTTGCGCAAATCAAACGCTCAACTCCGGTCAACTGATCTGGGTTTAATTCATCATCATTCTTTAGCTCACTCCACCAACGTAGTTCAGACATGGCCATACGCAAGTCAGTCTGACCCTGTGCCTCATGGGAACAGTCCAGACCGAACTGCCAAGCCATGTCTTCCCTGGAACGGAAGCAAGCATCCTGGGACCGGTTTCGGGTTTATAACCCTCATCAGCCAGGCTATCTTGAATCCAGTGGCAAAGTGAGCAAGGGACCCACTTCTGGGTATACCCTGCCAAATTAGAGTGAACAAAGCGATACCAAATGGGATGGTGGACGGAGCGTTTGAGCAAATCAATCACTCACCCCCAGTCAACTGATCTGGGATTCATTGATCATCATTCTTTAGCTCACTCCACCACCCAACTTCAGATATGGCCATATGCAAATCAGTGTGATCCTGCGACTCATGGGAACAGTCCAGCCCGAACTGCCAAGCCATGTCTTCTCTGGACCGGAATCAAGCATCCTGGGACCGGTTTCGGGTTCATATCCCTCATCAGCCAGGCTCTCTTGAATCCAGTGGCAAAGTGAGCAAGGGACCCATGTCTGGGCATACCCTGCCAACTTAGGGCAAACAAAGCGATACCAAAGGGGATGATGGACTTAGCGTTTGAGCAAATCAAACACTCACCCCCAGTCAACTGATCTGGGTTTAATTCATCATCATTCTTTAGCTCACTCAACCACCCCAGTTCAGACATAGCCATATGCAAATCAGTCTGACCCTGTGCCTCATGGGAACAGTCCAGCCCGAACTGCCAAGCCAAGTCTACCCTGGACCGGAAACAAGCATCCTGGGACCGGTTTCGGGGTCATAACACTCATCAGCCAGGCTATCTTGAATCCAGTGGCAAAGTGAGCAAGGGACCCACGTCTGGGCGTTACCTGCCAACTTAGGGCGAACAAAGCGATGCCAAAGGGGATGATGGATGGAGCATTTGAGCAAATCAAACACTCACCCCCAATTCAACTGATCTGGGTTTAATTCATCATCATTCTTTAGCTCACTCATCCACCCCAGTTCAGACGTGGCCATATGCAAATCAGTCTGACCCTGTGCCTCATGGGAACAGTCCAGCCCGAACTGCCAAGCCATGTCTTCCCTGGACAGGAAACAAGCATCCTGGGACCGGTTTCGGGTTCATAACCCTCATCAGCCAGGCTATCTTCAATCCAGTGGCAAAGTGAGCAAGGGACCCTCGTCTGGGCATACCCTGCCAACTTAAGGCGAACAAAGAAATACCAAAGGGGATGATGGATGGAGCATTTGAGCAAATCACACACTCACCCCCAGTCAACTGATCTGGGTTTAATTCATCATAATTCTTTATCTCACTCCACCACGCCAGTTCAGACATGGCCATATGCAAATCAGTCTGACCCTGTGCCTCATGGGAACAGTCCAGCCCGAACTGCCAAGCCACGTTTTCCCAGGACCGGAAACAATTATCCTGGGACCGGTTTTGGGTTCATAACCCTCATCAGCCAGGCTATCTTGAAAACAGTGGCAAAGTGAGCAAGGGACCTACGTCTGGGCATACCCTGCCAACTTAGGGCAAAGAAAGCGATACCAAAGGGGATGATGGACGGAGCATTTGCACAAATCAAACACTCAACCCCGGTCAACTGATCTGGGTTTAATTCATCACCATTCTTTAGCTCACTCCACCAACCTAGTTAAGACATGGCCATACGCAAATCAGTCTGACCCTGTGCCTCATGGGAACAGTCCAGCCCGAACTGCCAAGCCATGTCTTTCCTGGAACGGAAGCAAGCATCCTGGGACCGGTTTCGGGTTCATAACCCTCATCAGCCAGGCTATCTTCAATCCAGTGGCAAAGTGAGCAAGGGACCCTCGTCTGGGCATACCCTGCCAACTTAGGGCGAACGAAGAAATACCAAAGGGGATGATGGATGGAGCATTTGAGCAAATCACACACTCACCCCCAGTGAACTGATCTGGGTTTAATTCATCATAATTCTTTATCTCACTCCACCACCCCAGTTCAGACATGGCCATATGCAAATCAGTCTGACCCTGTGCCTCATTGGAACAGTCCAGCCCGAACTGCCAAGCCACGTTTTCCCAGGACCGGAAACAATCATCCTGGGACTGGTTTTGGGTTCATAACCCTCATCAGCCAGGCTATCTTGTATACAGTGGCAAAGTGAGCAAGGGACCTACGTCTGAGCATACCCTGCCAACTTAGGGCTAAGAAAGCGATACCAAAGGGGATGATGGACGGAGCATTTGCGCAAATCAAACACTCAACTCCGGTCAACTGATCTGGGTTTAATTCATCATCATTCTTTAGCTCACTCCACCAACGTAGTTCAGACATGGCCATACGCAAGTCAGTCTGACCCTGTGCCTCATGGGAACAGTCCAGCCCGAACTGCCAAGCCATGTCTTCCCTGGAACGGAAGCAAGCATCCTGGGACCGGTTTCGGGTTCATAACCCTCATCAGCCAGGCTATCTTGAATCCAGTGGCAAAGTGAGCAAGGGACCCACTTCTGGGCATACCCTGCCAAATTAGGGTGAACAAAGCGATGCCAAATGGGATGGTGGACGGAGCCTTTGAGCAAATCAATCACTCACCCCCAGTCAACTGATCTGGGATTAATTCATCATCATTCTTTAGCTCACTCCACCACCCAACTTCAGATATGGCCATATGCAAATCAGTCTGACCGTGTGACTCATGGGAACAGTCCAGCCTGAACTGCCAAGCCATGTCTTCTCTGGACCGGAATCAAGCATCCTGGGACCGGTTTCGGGTTCATATCCCTCATCAGCCAGGCTCTCTTGAATCCAGTGGCAAAGTGAGCAAGGGACCCATGTCTGGGCATACCCTGCCAACTTAGGGCAAACAAAGCGATACCAAAGGGGATGATGGACTTAGCGTTTGAGCAAATCAATCACTCACCCCCAGTCAACTGATCTGGGATTAATTCATCATCATTCTTTAGCTCACTCCACCACCCAACTTCAGATATGGCCATATGCAAATCAGTCTGACCCTGTGCCTCATGGGAACAGTCCAGCCCGAACTGCCAAGCCAAGTCTACCCTGGACCGGAAACAAGCATCCTGGGACCGGTTTCGGGGTCATAACCCTCATCAGCCAGGCTATCTTGAATCCAGTGGCAAAGTGAGCAAGGGACCCACGTCTGGGCGTTACCTGCCAACTTAGGGCGAACAAAGCGATGCCAAAGGGGATGATGGATGAAGCGTTTGAGCAAATCAAACACTCACCCCCAGTCAACTGATCTGGGTTTAATTCATCATCATTCTTTAGCTCACTCATCCACCCCAGTTCAGACGTGGCCATATGCAAATCAGTCTGACCCTGTGCCTCATGGGAACAGTCCAGCCCGAACTGTCAAGCCAAGTCTTCCCTGGACCGGAAACAAGCATCCTGGGACCGGTTTCGGGTTCATAACCCTCATCAACCAGGCTATCTTGAAACCAGTGGCAAAGTGAGCAAGGGACCCACGTCTGGGCATACCCTGCCAACTTAGGGCGAACAAAGCGATACCAAAGGGGATGATGGACGCAGAGTTTGAGCAAATCAAACACTCACCCCCAGTCAACTGATCTGGGTTTAATTCATCATAATTCTTTAGCTCACTCCACCACCCCAGTTCAGACATGGTCATATGCAAATCGGTCTGAACCTGTGCCTCATGGGAACAGTCCAGCCCGAACTGCCAAGCCATGTCTTCCCTGGACCGGAAAAATCATCCTGGGACCGGGTTCGGGTTCATAACCCTCATCAGCCAGGCTATCTTGAATCCAGAAGCAAAGTGAGCAAGGGACCCACGTCTGGGCATACCCTGCCATCTTAGGGCGAACAAAGAAATACCAAAGGGGATGATGGATGGAGCGTTTGAGCAAATCACACACTCACCCCCAGTCAACTGATCTGGGTTTAATTCATTATAATTCTTTATCTCACTCCACACGCCAGTTCAGACATGGCCATATGCAAATCAGTCTGACCCTTTGCCTCATGGGAACAGTCCAGCCTGATCTGCCAACCCATGTCTTCCCTGGACCGGAAGCAAGCATCCTGGGACCGGTTTCGGTTTCATTACCCTCCTGAGCCAGGCTCTCTTCAATCCTTTGGCAAAGTGAGCAAGGGACTGACGTCTGGGCATACCCTGCCAAATTAGGGCGAACAAAGCGATACCAAAGGGGATGATGGACGGAGCGTTTGAGCAAATCAAACACTCACCCTCAGTCAACTGATCTGGGTTTAATTCATCATCATTCTTTAGCTCACTGCACCACTCCAGTTCAGACATGGAATTATGCAAATCAGTCTGACCCTGTGCCTCATGGGAACAGTCCAGCCCGAACTGCCAAGCCATGTCTTCACTTGGACCAGAAACAATCATCCTGGGACCGGTTTTGGGTTCATAACCCCCATCAGCCAGGCTATCTTGAATCCAGTGGCAAAGTGAGCAAGGGACACACGTCTGGGAATACACTGACAACTTAGGGCAAAGAAAGCGATACCAAAGGGGATGATGGACGGAGCATTTGCACAAATCAAACACTCAACCCCGGTCAACTGATCTGGGTTTAATTCATCACCATTCTTTAGCTCACTCCACCAACCTAGTTAAGACATGGCCATACGCAAATCAGTCTGACCCTGTGCCTCATGGGAACAGTCCAGCCCGAACTGCCAAGCCATGTCTTTCCTGGAACGGAAGCAAGCATCCTGGGACCGGTTGCGGGTTCATAACCCTCATCAGCCAGGCTATCTTCAATCCAGTGGCAAAGTGAGCAAGGGACCCTCGTCTGGACATACCCTGCCAACTTAGGGCGAACAAAGAAATACCAAAGGGGATGATGGATGGAGCATTTGAGCAAATCACACACTCACCCCCAGTGAACTGATCTGGGTTTAAGTCATCATAATTCTTTATCTCACTCCACCACCCCAGTTCAGACATGGCCATATGCAAATCAGTCTGACCCTGTGCCTCATGGGAACAGTCCAGCCCGAACTGCCAAGCCACGTTTTCCCAGGACCGGAAACAATCATCCTGGGACTGGTTTTGGGTTCATAACCCTCATCAGCCAGGCTATCTTGTATACAGTGGCAAAGTGAGCATGGGACCTACGTCTGAGCATACCCTGCCAACTTAGGGCTAAGAAAGCGATACCAAAGGGGATGATGGACGGAGCATTTGCGCAAATCAAACACTCAACTCCGGTCAACTGATCTGGGTTTAATTCATCATCATTCTTTAGCTCACTCCACCAAGGTAGTTCAGACATGGCCATACGCAAATCAGTCTGACCCTGTGCCTCATGGGAACAGTCCAGCCCGAACTGTCAAGCCATGTCTTCCCTGGAACAGAAGCAAGCATCCTGGGACCTTTTTGGGGTTCATAACCCTCATCAGCCAGGCTATCTTGAATCCAGTGGCAAAGTGAGCAAGGGACCCACTTCTGGGCATACCCTGCCAAATTAGGGTGAACAAAGCGATACCAAATGGGATGGTGGACGGAGCCTTTGAGCAAATCAATCACTCACCCCCAGTCAACTGATCTGGGATTAATTCATCATCATTCTTTAGCTCACTCCACCACCCAACTTCAGATATGGCCATATGCAAATCAGTCTGACCCTGTGACTCATGGGAACAGTCCAGCCCGAACTGCCAAGCCATGTCTTCTCTGGACCGGAATCAAGCATCCTGGGACCGGTTTCGGATTCATATCCCTCATCAGCCAGGCTCTCTTGAATCCAGTGGCAAAGTGAGCAAGGGACCCATGTCTGGGCATACCCTGCCAACTTAGGGCAAACAAAGCGATACCAAAGGGGATGATGGACTTAGCGTTTGAGCAAATCAAACACTCACCCCCAGTCAACTGATCTGGGTTTAATTCATCATCATTCTTTAGCTCACTCAACCACCCCAGTTCAGACATGGCCATATGCAAATCAGTCTGACCCTGTGCCTCATGGGAACAGTCCAGCCCGAACTGCCAAGCCAAGTCTACCCTGGACCGGAAACAAGCATCCTGGGACCGGTTTCGGGGTCATAACCCTCATCAGCCAGGCTATCTTGAATCCAGTGGCAAAGTGAGCAAGGGACCCACGTCTAGGCGTTACCTGCCAACTTAGGGCGAACAAAGCGATGCCAAAGGGGATGATGGATGGAGCATTTGAGCAAATCAAACACTCACCCCCAGTCAACTGATCTGGGTTTAATTCATCATCATTCTTTAGCTCACTCATCCACCCCAGTTCAGACATGGCCATATGCAAATCAGTCTGACCCTGTGCCTCATGGGAACAGTCCAGCCCGAACTGCCAAGCCAAGTCTTCCCTGGACCGGAAACAAGCATCCTGGGACTGGTTTCGGGTTCATAACCCTCATCAACCAGGCTATCTTGAAACCAGTGGCAAAGTGAGCAAGAGACCCACGTCTGGGCATACCCTGCCAACTTAGGGCGAACAAAGCAATACCAAAGGGGATGATGGACGCAGAGTTTGAGCAAATCAAACACTCACCCCAGTCAACTGATCTTGGTTTAATTCATCATCATTCTTTAGTTCACTCCACCACCCCAGTTCAGACATGGCCATATGCAAATCGGTCTGAACCTGTGCCTCATGGGAACAGTCTAGCCCGAACTGCCAAGCCATGTCTTCCACGGACCGGAAAAATCATCCTGGGACCGGGTTCGGGTTCATAAGCCTCATCAGCCAGGCTATCTTGAATCCAGAAGCAAAGTGAGCAAGGCACCCACGCCTGGGCATACCCTGCCAAATTAGGGCGAACAAAGCGATACCAAAGGGGATGATGGACGGAGCGTTTGAGCAAATCAAACACTCATCCTCAGTCAACTGATCTGGGTTTAATTCATCATCATTCTTTAGCTCACTGCACCACTCCAGTTCAGACATGGCCATATGCAAATCAGTCTGACCCTGTGCCTCATGGGAACAGTCCAGCCCGAACTGCCAAGCCATGTCTTCCCTGGACCGGAAGCAAGCTTCCTGGGACCGGTTTCGGGTTCATAACCCTCATCAGCCAGGCTATCTTGAATCCAGTGGCAAAGTGAGCAAGGGACACACGTCTGGGAATACACTGACAACTTAGGGCGAACAGAGTGATACCAAAGGGGATGATGGACGGAGCGTTTGAGCAAATCAACCACTCACCCCTAGTCAACTGATCTGGGTTTAATTCATCATCATTCTTTAGCTCACTGCACCACCCCAGTTCAGACATGGCCATATGCAAATCAGTCTGACCCTTTGCCTCATGGGAACAGTCCAGCCCGAACTGCCAAGCCACGTATTCCCAGGACCGGAAACAATCATCCTGGGACCGGTTTCGGGTTCATAACCCTCATCAGCCAGGCTATCTTGAAAACAGTGGCAAAGTGAGCAAGGGACCTACGTCTGGGCATACCTTGCCAACTTAGGGCAAAGAAAGCGATACCAAAGGGGATGGTGGACGGAGCATTTGCGCAAATCAAACACTCAACCCCGGTCAACTGATCTGGGTTTAATTCATCATCATTCTTTAGCTCACTCCACCAACCTAGTTCAGACATGGCCATACGCAAATCAGTCTGACCCTGTGCCTCATGGGAACAGTCCAGCCCGAACTACCAAGCCATGTCTTACCTGGGCAGGAAACTAGCATCCTGGGACCGGTTTCATGTTCATAACCCTCATCAGCCAGGCTATCTTGAATCCAGTGGCAAAGTGAGCAAGGGACACACGTCTGGGCATACCGTGCCAACTTTGGGAGAACAAAGCGATACCAAAGGGGATGATGGACGGAGCGTTTGAGGAAATCAAACACTTACCCCCAGTCAACTGATCTGGGTTTAATTCATCATCATTCTTTAGCTCACTCAACCACCCCAGTTCAGACATGGCCATATGCAAATCAGTCTGACCCTGTGCCTCATGGGAACAGTCCAGCCCGATCTGCCAAGCCATGTCTTCCCTGGACCGAAAGCAAGCATCCTGGGACTGGTTTCGGGTTCATTACCCTCCTGAGCCAGGCTCTCTTGAATCCATTGGCAAAGTGAGGAAGGGACCCACTTCTGGGCATACCCTGCCAACTTAGGGCGAACAAAGCGATAGCAAAGGGGATGATGGACGGAGCGTTTGAGCAAATCAAACACTCACCCCCAGACAACTTAACTGGGTTTAATTCATCATCATTCTTTAGCTCACTCCATCATCCCGGTTCAGACATGGCCATTTGCAAATCAGTCTGACCCTGTGCCTCATGGGAACGGTCCAGCCCGAACTGCCAAGCCATGTCTTCCCTGGGCCGGAAGCAAGCATCCTGGGACTGGTTTCAGGTTGATAATCCTCATCAGCTAGGCTATCTTGAATACAGTGGCAAAGTGAGCAAGGGACCTACGTCTGGGCATACCCTGCCAACTTAGGGCAAAGAAAGCGATACCAAAGGGGATGATGGACGGAGCATTTGAGCAAATCAAACACTCAACCCCGGTCAACTGATCTGGGTTTAATTCATCATCATTCTTTAGCTCACTCCACCACCCCAGTTCAGACATGGCCATATGCAAATCAGTCTGACCCTGTGCCTCATGGGAACAGTCCAGCCCGAACTGCCAAGCCAAGTCTTCACTGGACCGGAAACAAGCATCCTGGGACCGGTTTCGGGTTCATAACCCTCATCAACCAGGCTATCTTGAAACCAGTGGCAAAGTGAGCAAGAGACCCACGTCTGGGCATACCCTGCCAACTTAGGGCGAACAAAGCGATACCAAAGGGGATGATGGACGCAGAGTTTGAGCAAATCAAACACTCACCCCAGTCAACTGATCTTGGTTTAATTCATCATCATTCTTTAGTTCACTCCACCACCCCAGTTCAGACATGGCCATATGCAAATCGGTCTGAACCTGTGCCTCATGGGAATAGTCTAGCCCGAACTGCCAAGCCATGTCTTCCCTGGACCGGAAAAATCATCCTGGGACCGGGTTCGGGTTCATAAGCCTCATCAGCCAGGCTATCTTGAATCCAGAAGCAAAGTGAGCAAGGCACCCACGTCTGGGCATACCCTGCCAACTTAGGGCGAACAAAGAAATACCAAAGGGGATGATGGATGGAGCGTTTGAGCAAATCACACACTCACCCCCAGTCAACTGATCTGGGTTTAATTCATTATAATTCTTTACCTCACTCCACACGCCAGTTCAGACATGGCCATATGCAAATCAGTCTGACCCTTTGCCTCATGGGAACAGTCCAGCCCGATCTGCCAAGCCATGTCTTCCCTGGACCGGAAGCAAGCATCCTGGGACTGGTTTCGGGTTCATTACCCTCCTGAGCCAGGCTCTCTTCAATCCTTTGGCAAAGTGAGCAAGGGACCCACGTCTGGGCATACCCTGCCAAATTAGGGCGAACAAAGCGATACCAAAGGGGATGATGGACGGAGCGTTTGAGCAAATCAAACACTCATCCTCAGTCAACTGATCTGGGTTTAATTCATCATCATTCTTTAGCTCACTGCACCACTCCAGTTCAGACATGGCCATATGCAAATCAGTCTGACCCTGTGCCTCATGGGAACAGTCCAGCCCGTACTGCCAAGCCATGTCTTCCCTGGACCGGAAGCAAGCTTCCTGGGACCGGTTTCGGGTTCATAACCCTCATCAGCCAGGCTATCTTGAATCCAGTGGCAAAGTGAGCAAGGGACACACGTCTAGGAATACACTGACAACTTAGGGTGAACAAAGTGATACCAAAGGGGATGATGGACGGAGCGTTTGAGCAAATCAACCACTCACCCACAGTCAACTGATCTGGGTTTAATTCATCATCATTCTTTAGCTCACTGCACCACCCCAGTTCAGACATGGCCATATGCAAATCAGTCTGACCCTGTGCCTCATGGGAACAGTCCAGCCATACTGCCAAGCCACGTATTCCCAGGAGCGGAAACAATCATCCTGGGACCGGTTTCGGGTTCATAACCCTCATCAGCCAGGCTATCTTGAAAACAGTGGCAAAGTGAGCAAGGGACCTACGTCTGGGCATACCCTGCCAACTTAGGGCAAAGAAAGCGATACCAAAGGGGATGGTGGACGGAGCATTTGCGCAAATCAAACACTCAACCCCGGTCAACTGATCTGGGTTTAATTCATCATCATTCTTTAGCTCACTCCACCAACCTAGTTCAGACATGGCCATACGCAAATCAGTCTGACCCTGTGCCTCATGGGAACAGTCCAGCCCGAACTGCCAAGCCATGTCTTACCTGGGCAGGAAACTAGCATCCTGGGACCGGTTTCATGTTCATAACCCTCATCAGCCAGGCTATCTTGAATCCAGTGGCAAAGTGAGCAAGGGACACACGTCTGGGCATACCGTGCCAACTTTGGGAGAACAAAGCGATACCAAAGGGGATGATGGACGGAGCGTTTGAGGAAATCAAACACTTACCCCCAGTCAACTGATCTGGGTTTAATTCATCATCATTCTTTAGCTCACTCAACCACCCCAGTTCAGACATGGCCATATGCAAATCAGTCTGACCCTGTGCCTCATGGGAACAGTCCAGCCCGATCTGCCAAGCCATGTCTTCCCTGGACCGGAAGCAAGCATCCTGGGACTGGTTTCGGGTTCATTACCCTCCTGAGCTAGGCTCTCTTGAATCCATTGGCAAAGTGAGGAAGGGACCCACTTGTGGGCATACCCTGCCAACTTAGGGCGAACAAAGCGATAGCAAAGGGGATGATGGACGGAGCGTTTGAGCAAATCAAACACTCACCCCCAGACAACTTAACTGGGTTTAATTCATCATCATTCTTTAGCTCACTCCATCATCCCGGTTCAGACATGGCCATTTGCAAATCAGTCTGACCCTGTGCCTCATGGGAACGGTCCAGCCCGAACTGCCAAGCCATGTCTTCCCTGGGCCGGAAGCAAGCATCCTGGAACTGGTTTCAGGTTGATAATCCTCATCAGCCAGGCTATCTTGAATACAGTGGCAAAGTGAGCAAGGGACCTACGTCTGGGCATACCCTGCCAACTTAGGGCAAAGAAAGCGATACCAAAGGGGATGATGGACGGAGCATTTGAGCAAATCAAACACTCAACCCCGGTCAACTGATCTGGGTTTAATTCATCATCATTCTTTAGCGCACTCCACCACCCCAGTTCAGACATGGCCATATGCAAATCAGTCTGACCCTGTGCCTCATGGGAACATTCCAGCCCGAACTGCCAAGCCATGTCTTACCTGGACCGGAAACAAGCATCCTGGGACCGGTTTCGGGTTCATAACCCTCATCAGCCAGGCTATTTTGAATCCAGTGGCAAAGTGAGCAATGGACCCACGTCTGGGAATACCCTGCCAACTTAGGGCGAGCAAAGCGATACCAAAGGGGATGCAGACGGAACATTTGAGCAAATCAAACACTCACCCTCAGTCAACTGATCTGGGTTTAATTCATCATCATTCTTTAGCTCACTCCACCACCCCGGTTCAGACATCGCCACATGCAAATCAGTCTGACCCTGTACCTCATGGCAACAGTCCAGCCCGAACTGCCAAGCCATGTCTTCCCTGGACCGGAACCAAGCATCCTGCGACTGGTTTCGGGTTATAATCCTCATCAGCTGGGCTATCTTGATTCCAGTGGCAAATTGAGCAAGGGCCCACGTCTGGGCATACCCTGCCAACTTAGGGCGAACAAAGCAATACCAAAGGGGATGATGGATGCAGAGTTTGAGCAAATCAAACACTCAACCCCAGTCAACTGATCTGGGTTTAATTCATCATCATTCTTTAGCTCACTCCACCACCCCAGTTCAGACATGGCCATATGCAAATCGGTCTGACCCTGTTCGTCATGGGAACAGTCCAGCCCAAACTGCCAAGCCATGTCTTCCCTGGACCGGAAAAATCATCCTGGGACCGGGTTCGGGTTCATTATCCTCCTGAGCCAGGCTCTCTTGAATCCATTGGCAAAGTGAGCAAGGGACCTACGTCTGGGCATACCCTGCCAACTTAGGGCAAAGAAAGCGATACCAAAGGGGATGATGGACGGAGCATTTGCACAAATCAAACACTCAACCCCGGTCAACTGATCTGGGTTTAATTCATCATCATTCTTTAGCTCACTCCACCAACCTAGTTAAGACATGGCCATACGCAAATCAGTCTGACCCTGTGCCTCATGGGAACAGTCCATCCCGAACTGCCAAGCCATGTCTTCCCTGGAACGGAAGCAAGCATCCTGTGACCGGTTTCGGGTTCATAACCCTCATCAGCCAGGCTATCTTGAATCCAGTGGCAAAGTGAGCAAGGGACCCAAGTCTGGGCATACCCTGCCAACTTAGGGCGAACAAAGAAATACCAAAGGGGATGATGGATGGAGCGTTTGAGCAAATCACACACTCACCCCCAGTCAACCGATCTGGGTTTAATTCATCATCATTCTTTAGCTCACTCCACCACCCCAGTTCAGACATGGCCATATGCAAATCGGTCTGACCCTGTTCCTCATGGGAACAGTCCAGCCCAAACTGCCAAGCCATGTCTTCCCTGGACCGGAAACAATCATCCTGGGACCGGTTTTGGGTTCATAACCCTCATCAGCCAGGCTATCTTGAATACAGTGGCAAAGTGAGCAAGGGAGCTACGTCTGGGCATACCCTGCCAACTTAGGGCAAAGAAAGCGATACCAAAGGGGATGGTGGACGGAGCATTTGCGCAAATCAAACACTCAACCCCGGTCAACTGATCTGGGTTTCATTCATCATCATTCTTTAGCTCACTCCACCAACCTAGTTCAGACATTGCCATACGCAAATCAGTCTGACCCTGTGCCTCATGGGAACAGTCCAGCCCGAACTGCCAAGCCATGACTTCCCTGGAACGGAAGCAAGCATCCTGGGACCGGTTTCGGGTTCATAACCCTCATCAGCCAGGCTATCTTGAATCCAGTGGCAGAGTGAGCAAGGGAACCACGTCTGGGTATACCCTGCCAACTTAGGGCGAACAAAGAAATACCAAAGGGGATGATGGATGGAGCATTTGAGCAAATCACACACTCACCCCCAGTCAACTGATCTGGGTTTAATTCATCATAATTCTTTATCTCACTATACCACGCCACTTCAGACATGGCCATATGCAAATCAGTCTGACCCTGTGCCTCATGAGAACAGTCCAGCCCGAACTGCCAAGCCATGTCTTCCCTGGACCGGAAGCAAGCTTCCTGGGACCGGTTTCGGGTTCATAACCCTCATCAGCCAGGCTATCTTGAATCCAGTGGCAAAGTGAGCAAGGGACACATGTCTGGGCATACACTGACAACTTAGGGCGAACAAAGCGATACCAAAGGGGATGATGGACGGAGCGTTTGAGCAAATCAAACACTCACCCCCAGTCAACTGATCTGGATTTAATTCATCATCATTCTTTAGCTCACTCCACCACCCCAGTTCAGACATGGCCATATGCAAATCAGTCTGACCCTGTGCCTCATGGGAACAGTCCAGCCCGAACTGCCAAGCCAGGTTTTCCCAGGACCGGAAACAATCATCCTGGGACTGGTTTTGGGTTCATAACCCTCATCAGCCAGGCTATCTTGAATACAGTGGCAAAGTGAGCAAGGGACCTACGTCTGAGCATACCCTGCCAACTTAGGGCTAAGAAAGCGATACCAAAGGGGATGAGCGACGGAGCATTTGCGCAAATCAAACACTCAACCCCGGTCAACTAATCTGGGTTTAATTCATCATCATTCTTTAGCTCACTCCACCAACCTAGTTCAGACATGGCCATACGCAAGTCAATCTGACCCTGTGCCTCATGGGAACAGTCCAGCCCGAACTGCCAAGCCATGTCTTCCCTGGAACGGAAGCAAGCATCCTGGGACCGGTTTCGGGTTCATAACCCTCATCAGCCAGGCTATCTTGAATCCAGTGGCAAAGTGAGCAAGGGACCCAAGTCTGGAAATACCCTGCCAACTTAGGGCGAACAAAGAAATACCAAAGGGGATGATGGATGGAGCGTTTGAGCAAATCAATCACTCACCCCCAGTCAACTGATCTGGGATTAATTCATCATCATTCTTTAGCTCACTCCACCACCAAACTTCAGATATGGCCATATGCAGATCAGTCTGACCCTGTGACTCATGGGAACAGTCTAGCCCGAACTGCCAAGCCATGTTTTCTATGTACCGGAATCAAGCATCCTTGGACCGGTTTCGGGTTCATATCCCTCATCAGCCAGGCTCTCTTGAATCCAGTGGCAAAGTGAGCAAGGGACCCATGTCTGGGCATACCCTGCCAACTTAGGGCAAACAAAGCGATACCAAAGGGGATGATGGATGGAGCGTTTGAGCAAATCAAACACTCACCCCCAGTCAACTGATCTGGGTTTAATTCATCATCATTCTTTAGCTCACTCCACCACCCCAGTTCAGACATTGCCATAAGCAAATCAGTCTGACCCTGTGCCTCATGGGAACAGTCCAGCCCGAACTGCCAAGGAAAGTCTACCCTGGACCGGAAACAAGCATCCTGGGACCGGTTTCGGGGTCATAACCCTCATCAGCCAGGCTATCTTGAATCCAGTGGCAAAGTGAGCAAGGGACCCACGTCTGGGCGTTACCTGCCAACTTAGGGCGAACAAAGCAATGCCAAAGGGGATGATGGATGGAGCATTTGAGCAAATCAAACACTCAACCCCGGTCAACTGATCTGGGTTTAATTTGTCATCATTCTTTAGCTCATTTCACCAACCTAGTTCAGACATGGCCATTCGCAAATCAGTCTGACCCTGTGACTCTTGGGAACAGTCCAGCCCGAACTGCCAAGCCATGTCTTCTCTGGACCGGAATCAAGCATTCTGGGACCGGTTTCGGGTTCATATCCCTCATCAGCCAGGCTCTCTTGAATCCAGTGGCAAAGTGAGCAAGGGACCCATGTCTGGGCATACCCTGCCAACTTAGGGTGAACAAAGAAATACCAAAGGGGATGATGGACGCAGAGTTTGAGCAAATCAAACACTCACCCCCAGTCAACTGATCTGGGTTTAATTCATCATCATTCTTTAGCTCACTCCACCACCCCAGTTCAGACATGGCCATATGCAAATCGGTCTGAACCTGTGCCTCATGGGAACCGTCCAGCCCGAACTGCCAAGCCATGTCTTCCCTGGACCGGAAAAATCATCCTGGGACCGGGTTCGGGTTCATAACCCTCATCAGCCAGGCTTTCTTGAATCCAGAAGCAAAGTGAGCAAGGGACCCACGTCTGAGCATACCCTGCCAACTTAGGGCGAACAAAGAAATACCAAAGGGGATGAGGGATAGAGCGTTTGAGCAAATCACACACTCACCCCCAGTCAACTGATCTGGGTTTAATTCATCATAATTCTTTATCTCACTCCACACGCCAGTTCAGACATGGCCATATGCAAATCAGTCTGACCCTTTGCCTCATGGGAACAGTACAGCCCGATCTGCCAAGCCATGTCTTCCCTGGACCGGAAGCAAGCATCCTGGGACCGGTTTCGGGTTCATTACCCTCCTGAGCCAGGCTCTCTTCAATCCATTGGCAAAGTGAGCAAGGGACCCACGTCTGGGCATACCCTGCCAAATTAGGGCGAACAAAGCGATACCAAAGGGGATGATGGACGGAGCGTTTGAGCAAATCAAACACTCACCCCCAGACAACTTATCTGGGTTTAATTCATCATCATTCTTTAGCTCACTCCACCACCCCGGTTCAGACATGGCCATTTGCAAATCAGTCTGACCCTGTGCCTCATGGGAACAGTCCAGCCCGAACTGCCAAGCCATGTCTTCCCTGGGCCGGAAGCAAGCATCCTGGGATCTGGTTTCAGGTTCATAATCCTCATCAGACTGGCTTTCTTGAATCCAGTGGCAAAGTGAGCAAGGGACCCACGTCTGGGCATACCCTGCCAACTTAGGGCGAACAAAGAGATACCAAAGGGGATGATGGACGGAGCGTTTGAGCAAATCAAACACTCAACCCCGGTCAACTGATCTGGGTTGAATTCATCATCATTCTTTAGCTCACTGCACCACTCCAGTTCAGACATGGCCATATGCAAATCAGTCTGACCCTGTGCCTCATGGGAACAGTCCAGCCCGAAATGCCAAGCCATGTCTTCCCTGGACCGGAAGCAAGCTTCCTGGGATCGGTTTCGGGTTCATATCCCTCATCAGCCAGGCTATCTTGAATCCAGTGGCAAAGTGAGCAAGGGACACACGTCTGGGCATACACTGACAATTTAGGGCGAACAAAGTGATACCAAAGGGGATGATGGACGGAGCGTTTGAGCAAATCAACCACTCACCCCCAGTCAACAGATCTGGGTTTAATTCATCATCATTCTTTAGCTAACTCCACCACCCCAGTTCAGACATGGCCATATGCAAATCAGTCTGACCCTGTGCCTCATGGGAACAGTCCAGCCCGAACTGCCAAGCCACGTTTTCCCAGGACCGGAAACAATCATCCTGGGACCGGTTTCGGGTTCATAACCCTCATCAGCCAGGCTATCTTGAATACAGTGGCAAAGTGAGCAAGGGACCTACGTCTGGGCATACCCTGCCAACTTAGGGCAAAGAAAGCGATACCAAAGGGGATGATGGACGGAGCATTTGTGCAAATCAAACACTCAACCCCGGTCAACTGATCAGGGTTTAATTCATCATCATTCTTTAGCTCACTCCACCAACCTAGTTCAGACATGGCCATACGCAAATCAGTCTGACCCTGTGCCTCATGGGAACAGTCCAGCCAGAACTGCCAAGCCATGTCTTACCTGGGCAGGAAATGAGCATCCTGGGACCGGTTTCATGTTCATAACCCTCATCAGCCAGGCTATCTTGAATCCAGTGGCAAAGTGAGCAAGGGAACCACGTCTGGGCATACCCTGCCCACTTAGGGCAAACAAAGAAATACCAAAGGGGATGATCGACGGAGCATTTGAGCAAATCACACACTCACCCCCAGTCAACTGATCTGGGTTTAATTCATCATCATTCTTTAGCTCACTCCACCACCCCAGTTCAGACATGGCCATATGCAAATCAGTCTAACCCTGTGCCTCATGGGAACAGTCCAGCCCGAACTGCCAAGCCATGTCTTCCCTGGAATGGAAGCAAGCATCCTGGGACTGGATTCGGGTTCATAACCCTCATCAGCCAGGCTATCTTGAATCCAGTGGCCAAGTGAGCAAGGGACACACATCTGGGCATACACTGCCAACTTAGGGCGAATAAAGCGATACCAAAGGGGATGATGGATGGAGCGTTTGAGCAAATCAAACACTCACCCCCAGTCAACTGATCTGGGTTTAATTCATCATCATTCTTTAGCTCACTCCACCACCCCAGTTCAGACATGGCCATATGCAAATCAGTCTGACCCTGTGCCTCATGGGAACAGACCAGCCTGAACTGCCCAGCCATGTCTTCCCTGGACCGGAAGCAAGCATCCTGGGACTGGTTTCAGGTTCATAATTCTCATCAGCCTGGCTCTCTTGAATCCAGTGGCAAAGTGAGCAAGGGACCCACGTCTGGGCGTTACCTGCCAACTTAGGGCGAACGAAGCTATGCCAAAGGGGAGTATGGATTGAGCGTTTGAGCAAATCAAACACTCACCCCCAGTCAACTGATCTAGGTTTAATTCATCATCATTCTTTAGCTCACTGCACCACTCCAGTTCAGACATGGCCATGTGCAAATCAGTCTGACCCTGTGCCTCATGGGAACAGTCCAGCCCGAACTTCCAAGCCATGTCTTCCCTGGAATGGAAGCAAGCATCCTGGGACCGGTTTCGGGTTCATAACCCTCATCAGCCAGGCTATCTTGAATCCAGTGGCCAAGTGAGCAAGGGACACACATCTGGGCATACACTGCCAACTAAGGGCGAATAAAGCGATACCAAAGGGGATGATGGACGGAGCGTTTGAGCAAATCAAACACTCACCCCGAGTCAACTGATCTGGCTTAAATTCATCATCATTATTTAGCTCACTCCACCACCCCAGTTCAGAAATGGCCATATGCAAATCAGTCTGACCCTGTGCCTCATGGGAACAGTCCAGCCCGAACTGCCAAGCCATGTCATCCCTGGAACGGAAGCAAGCATCCTGGGACCGGTTTCGGGTTTGTAACCCTCATAAGCCAGGCTATCTTGAATCCAGTGGCAAAGTGAGCAAGGGACACACATCTGGGCATACACTGCCAACTTAGGGCAAAGAAAGCGATACCAAAGGGGATGATGGACGGAGCATTTGAGCAAATCAAACACTCAACCCCGGTCAACTGATCTGGGTTTAATTCATCATCATTCTTTAGCTCACTTCACCAACCTAGTTCAGACATGGCCATACGCAAATCAGTCTGACCCTGTGCCTCATGGGAACAGTCCAGCCCGAACTGCCAAGCCATGTCATCCCTGGAACGGAAGCAAGCATCCTGGGACCGGTTTCGGGTTTGTAACCCTCATAAGCCAGGCTATCTTGAATCCAGTGGCAAAGTGAGCAAGGGACCCACGTCTGGGCATACACTGCCAACTTAGGGCGAATAAAGCGATACCAAAGGGGATGATGGATGGAGCGTTTGAGTAAATCAAACACTCACCCCCAGTCAACTGATCTGGGTTTAATTCATCATCATTCTTTAGCTCACTCAACCACTCCAGTTCAGACATGGCCATATGCAAATTAGTCTTATCCTGTGCCTCATGGGAACAGTCCAGCCCCAACTGCCAAACCATGTCTTCCCTTGAATGGAAGCAAGCATCCTGGGACTGGTTTCGGGTTCATAACCCTCACCAGCCAGGCTATCTTGAATACAGTGGCCAAGTGAGCAAGGGACACACATCTGGGCATACACTGCCAACTTAGGGCGAATAAAGCGATACCAAAGGGGATGATGGACGGAGCGTTTGAGCAAATCAAACACTCACCCCCAGTCAACTGATCTGGGTTTAATTCATCATCATTCTTTAGCTCACTCCACCACCCCAGTTCAGACATGGCCATATGCAAATCAGTCTGACCCTGTGCCTCATGGGAACAGTCCAGCCCGAACTGCCAAGCCACGGTTTCACAGGACCGGAAACAATCATCCTTGGACCAGTTTTGGGTTCATAACCCTCATCAGCCAGGCTATCTTGTATACAGTGCAAAGTGAGCAAAGGACCCACGTCTGGGTATACCCTGCCAACTTAGAGCAAACAAAGCGATACCAAAGGGGATGATGGACGGAGCATTTGAGCAAATCAAACACTCTGCCCCAGTCAACTGATCTGGGTTTAATCCATCATCATTCTTTAGCTCACTCCACCAACCTAGTTCAGACATGGCCATATGCAAATCAGTCTGACCCTGTGCCTCATGGGAACATTCCAGCCTGAACTGCCAAGCCATGTCTTACCTGGACCGGAAACAAGCATCCTGGGACCGGTTTCGGGTTCATAACCCTCATCAGCCAGGCTATCTTGAATCCAGTGTCAATGTGAGCAATGGACCCACGTCTGGGCATACCCTGCCAACTTAGGGCGAGCAAAGCGATACCAAAGGGGATGCAGATGGAGCGTTTGAGCAAATCAAACACTCACCCTCAGTCAACTGATCTGGGTTTAATTCATCATCATTCTTTGGTTCACTCCACCTCCCCGGTTCAGACATGGCCACATGCAAATCAGTCTGACCCTGTACCTCATGGCAACAGTCCAGCCCGAACTGCCAAGCCATGTCTTCCCTGGAACGGAAGCAAGCATCCTGGGACCGGTTTCGGGTTCATAACCCTCATCAGCCAGGCTATCTTGAATCCAGTGGCAGAGTGAGCAAGGGAACCACGTCTGGGTATACCCTGCCAACTTAGGGCGAACAAAGAAATACCAAAGGGGATGATGGATGGAGCATTTGAGCAAATCACACACTCACCCCCAGTCAACTGATCTGGGTTTAATTCATCATAATTCTTTATCTCACTCCACCACGCCAGTTCAGACATGGCCATATGCAAATCAGTCTGACCCTGTGCCTCATGGGAACAATCCAGCCCGAACTGCCAAGCCATGTCTTCCCTGGACCGGAAGCAAGCTTCCTGGGACCTGTTTCGGGTTCATAACCCTCATCAGCCAGGCTATCTTGAATCCAGTGGCAAAGTGAGCAAGGGACCCACGTCTGGGCATACCCTGCCAACTTAGGGCGATCAAACCGATACCAAAGGGGATGATGAACGGAGCGTTTGAGCAAATCAAACACTCACCCCCAGACAACATATCTGGGTTTAATTCATCATCATTCTTTAGCTCACTCCACCACCCCGGTTCAGACATGGCCATTTGCAAATCAGTCTGACCCTGTGCCTCATGGGAACAGTCCAGCCCGAACTGCCAAGCCATGTCTTCCCTGGACCGGAAGGAAGCATCCTGGGACTGGTTTCAGGTTCATAATCCTCATCAGCCTGGCTCTCTTAAATCCAGTAGCAAAGTGAGCAAGGGACCCACGTCTGGGCATACCCTGCCAACTTAGGGCGAACAAAGTGATACCAAAGCGGATGATGGACGGAGCGTTTGAGCAAATCAAACACTCACCCCCAGTCAACTGAGCTGGGTTTAATTCATCATCATTCTTTAGCTCACTCCACCACCCCAGTTCAGACATGGCCATATGCAAATCAGGCTGACCCTGTGCCTCATGGGAACAGTCCAGCCCGAACTGCCAAGCCACGTTTTCCCAGGACTGGAAACAATCATCCTGGGACCGGTTTCGGGTTCATAACCCTCATCAGCCAGGCTATCTTGAATACAGTTGCAAAGTGAGCAAGGGACCTACGTCTGGGCATACCCTGCCAACTTAGGGCAAAGAAAGCGATACCAAAGGGGATGATGGATGGAGCATTTGAGCAAATCAAACACTCAACCCCGGTCAACTGATCTGGGTTTAATTCGTCATCATTCTTTAGCTCACTTCACCAACCTAGTTCAGACATGGCAATACGCAAATCAGTCTGACCCTGTGACTCATGGGAACAGTCCAGCCCGAACTGCCAAGCCATGTCTTCTCTGGACCGGAATCAAGCATCCTGGGACCGGTTTCGGGTTCATATCCCTCATCAGCCAGGCTCTCTTGAATCCAGTGGCAAAGTGAGCAAGGGACCCATGTCTGGGCATACCCTGCCAACTTAGGGTGAACAAAGAAATACCAAAGGGGATGATGGACGCAGAGTTTGAGCAAATCAAACACTCACCCCCAGTCAACTGATCTGGGTTTAATTCATCATCATTCCTTAGCTCACTCCACCACCCCAGTTCAGACATGGCCATATGCAAATCGGTCTGAACCTGTGCCTCATGGGAACAGTCCAGCCTGAACTGCCAAGCCTTGTCTTCCCTGGACCGGAAAAATCATCCTGGGACCGGGTTCGGGTTCATAACCCTCATCAGCCAGGCTATCTTGAATCCAGAAGCAAAGTGAGCAAGGGACCCACGTCTGGGCATACCCTGCCAACTTAGGGCGAACAAAGAAATACCAAAGGGGATGATGGACGGAGCGTTTGAGCAAATCAAACACTCACCCCCAGTCAACTGATCTGGGTTGAATTCATCATCATTCTTTAGCTCACTGCACCACTCCAGTTCAGACATGGCCATATGCAAATCAGTCTGACCCTGTGCCTCATGGGAACAGTCCAGCCCGAACTGCCAAGCCATGTCTTCCCTGGACCGGAAGCAAGCTTCCTGGGACCGGTTTCGGGTTCATAACCCTCATCAGCCAGGCTATCTTGAATCCAGTGGCAAAGTGAACAAGGAACACACGTCTGGGCATACACTGACAACTTATGGCGAACAAAGTGATACCAAAGGGGATGATGGACGGAGCGTTTGAGCAAATCAACCACTCACCCCCAGTCAACAGATCTGGGTTTAATTCATCATCATTCTTTAGCTCACTCCACCACCCCAGTTCAGACATGGTCATATGCAAATCAGTCTGACCCTGTGCCTCATGGGAACAGTCCAGCCCGAACTGCCAAACCACGTTTTCCCAGGACTGGAAACAATCATCCTGGGACCGGTTTCGGGTTCATAACCCTCATCAGCCAGGCTATCTTGAATACAGTGGCAAAGTGAGCAAGGGACCTACGTCTGGGCATACCCTGCCAACTTAGGGCAAAGAAAGCGATACCAAAGGGGATGATGGACGGAGCATTTGAGCAAATCAAACACTCAACCCCGGTCAACTAATCAGGGTTTAATTCATCATCATTCTTTAGCTCACTCCACCAACCTAGTTCAGACATGGCCATACGCAAATCAGTCTGACCCTGTGCCTCATGGGAACAGTCCAGCCCGAACTGCCAAGCCATGTCTTACCTGGGCAGGAAACGAGCATCCTGGGACCGGTTTCATGTTCATAACCCTCATCAGCCAGGCTATCTTGAATCCCGTGGCAAAGTGAGCAAGGGACCCACGTCTGGGCATACCCTGCCCACTTAGGGCGAACAAAGAAATACCAAAGGGGATGATCGATGGAGCATTTGAGCAAATCACACACTCACCCCCAGTCAACTGATCTGGGTTTAATTCATCATCATTCTTTAGCTCACTCCACCACCCCAGTTCAGACATGGCCATATGCAAATCAGTCTGACCCTGTGCCTCATGGGAACAGTCCAGCCCGAACTGCCAAGCCATGTCTTCCCTGGAATGGAAGCAAGCATCCTGGGACTGGATTCGGGTTCATAACCCTCATCAGCCAGGCTATCTTGAATCCAGTGGCAAAGTGAGCAAGGGCACACATCTGGGCATACACTGCCAACTTAGGGCGAATAAAGCGATACCAAAGGGGATGATGGACGGAGCGTTTGAGCAAATCAAACACTCACCCCCAGTCAACTGATCTGGGTTTAATTCATCATCATTCTTTAGCTCACTCCACCACCCCAGTTCAGACATGGCCATATGCAAATCAGTCTGACCCTGTGCCTCATGGGAACAGTCCAGCCTGAACTGCCAAGCCATGTCTTCCCTGGACCGGAAGCAAGCATCCTGGGACTGGTTTCAGGTTCATAATTCTCATCAGCCTGGCTCTCTTGAATCCAGTGGCAAAGTGAGCAAGGGACCCACGTCTGGGCATACCCTGCCAACTTAGGGCGATCAAACCGATACCAAAGGGGATGATGAACGGAGCGTTTGAGCAAATCAAACACTCACCCCCAGACAACATATCTGGGTTTAATTCATCATCATTCTTTAGCTCACTCCACCACCCCGGTTCAGACATGGCCATTTGCAAATCAGTCTGACCCTGTGCCTCATGGGAACAGTCCAGCCCGAACTGCCAAGCCATGTCTTCCCTGGACCGGAAGGAAGCATCCTGGGACTGGTTTCAGGTTCATAATCCTCATCAGCCTGGCTCTCTTAAATCCAGTAGCAAAGTGAGCAAGGGACCCACGTCTGGGCATACCCTGCCAACTTAGGGCGAACAAAGTGATACCAAAGCGGATGATGGACGGAGCGTTTGAGCAAATCAAACACTCACCCCCAGTCAACTGAGCTGGGTTTAATTCATCATCATTCTTTAGCTCACTCCACCACCCCAGTTCAGACATGGCCATATGCAAATCAGGCTGACCCTGTGCCTCATGGGAACAGTCCAGCCCGAACTGCCAAGCCACGTTTTCCCAGGACTGGAAACAATCATCCTGGGACCGGTTTCGGGTTCATAACCCTCATCAGCCAGGCTATCTTGAATACAGTTGCAAAGTGAGCAAGGGACCTACGTCTGGGCATACCCTGCCAACTTAGGGCAAAGAAAGCGATACCAAAGGGGATGATGGATGGAGCATTTGAGCAAATCAAACACTCAACCCCGGTCAACTGATCTGGGTTTAATTCGTCATCATTCTTTAGCTCACTTCACCAACCTAGTTCAGACATGGCAATACGCAAATCAGTCTGACCCTGTGACTCATGGGAACAGTCCAGCCCGAACTGCCAAGCCATGTCTTCTCTGGACCGGAATCAAGCATCCTGGGACCGGTTTCGGGTTCATATCCCTCATCAGCCAGGCTCTCTTGAATCCAGTGGCAAAGTGAGCAAGGGACCCATGTCTGGGCATACCCTGCCAACTTAGGGTGAACAAAGAAATACCAAAGGGGATGATGGACGCAGAGTTTGAGCAAATCAAACACTCACCCCCAGTCAACTGATCTGGGTTTAATTCATCATCATTCCTTAGCTCACTCCACCACCCCAGTTCAGACATGGCCATATGCAAATCGGTCTGAACCTGTGCCTCATGGGAACAGTCCAGCCTGAACTGCCAAGCCTTGTCTTCCCTGGACCGGAAAAATCATCCTGGGACCGGGTTCGGGTTCATAACCCTCATCAGCCAGGCTATCTTGAATCCAGAAGCAAAGTGAGCAAGGGACCCACGTCTGGGCATACCCTGCGAACTTAGGGCGAACAAAGAAATACCAAAGGGGATGATGGACGGAGCGTTTGAGCAAATCAAACACTCACCCCCAGTCAACTGATCTGGGTTGAATTCATCATCATTCTTTAGCTCACTGCACCACTCCAGTTCAGACATGGCCATATGCAAATCAGTCTGACCCTGTGCCTCATGGGAACAGTCCAGCCCGAACTGCCAAGCCATGTCTTCCCTGGACCGGAAGCAAGCTTCCTGGGACCGGTTTCGGGTTCATAACCCTCATCAGCCAGGCTATCTTGAATCCAGTGGCAAAGTGAACAAGGAACACACGTCTGGGCATACACTGACAACTTAGGGCGAACAAAGTGATACCAAAGGGGATGATGGACGGAGCGTTTGAGCAAATCAACCACTCACCCCCAGTCAACAGAGCTGGGTTTAATTCATCATCATTCTTTAGCTCACTCCACCACCCCAGTTCAGACATGGTCATATGCAAATCAGTCTGACCCTGTGCCTCATGGGAACAGTCCAGCCCGAACTGCCAAACCACGTTTTCCCAGGACTGGAAACAATCATCCTGGGACCGGTTTCGGGTTCATAACCCTCATCAGCCAGGCTATCTTGAATACAGTGGCAAAGTGAGCAAGGGACCTACGTCTGGGCATACCCTGCCAACTTAGGGCAAAGAAAGCGATACCAAAGGGGATGATGGACGGAGCATTTGAGCAAATCAAACACTCAACCCCGGTCAACTAATCAGGGTTTAATTCATCATCATTCTTTAGCTCACTCCACCAACCTAGTTCAGACATGGCCATACGCAAATCAGTCTGACCCTGTGCCTCATGGGAACAGTCCAGCCCGAACTGCCAAGCCATGTCTTACCTGGGCAGGAAACGAGCATCCTGGGACCGGTTTCATGTTCATAACCCTCATCAGCCAGGCTATCTTGAATCCCGTGGCAAAGTGAGCAAGGGACCCACGTCTGGGCATACCCTGCCCACTTAGGGCGAACAAAGAAATACCAAAGGGGATGATCGATGGAGCATTTGAGCAAATCACACACTCACCCCCAGTCAACTGATCTGGGTTTAATTCATCATCATTCTTTAGCTCACTCCACCACCCCAGTTCAGACATGGCCATATGCAAATCAGTCTGACCCTGTGCCTCATGGGAACAGTCCAGCCCGAACTGCCAAGCCATGTCTTCCCTGGAATGGAAGCAAGCATCCTGGGACTGGATTCGGGTTCATAACCCTCATCAGCCAGGCTATCTTGAATCCAGTGGCAAAGTGAGCAAGGGCACACATCTGGGCATACACTGCCAACTTAGGGCGAATAAAGCGATACCAAAGGGGATGATGGACGGAGCGTTTGAGCAAATCAAACACTCACCCCCAGTCAACTGATCTGGGTTTAATTCATCATCATTCTTTAGCTCACTCCACCACCCCAGTTCAGACATGGCCATATGCAAATCAGTCTGACCCTGTGCCTCATGGGAACAGTCCAGCCTGAACTGCCAAGCCATGTCTTCCCTGGACCGGAAGCAAGCATCCTGGGACTGGTTTCAGGTTCATAATTCTCATCAGCCTGGCTCTCTTGAATCCAGTGGCAAAGTGAGCAAGGGACCCACGTCTGGGCGTTACCTGCCAACTTAGGGCGAACGAAGCGATGCCAAAGGGGAGTATGGATGGAGCGTTTGAGCAAATCAAACACTCACCCCCAGTCAACTGATCTAGGTTTAATTCATCATCATTCTTTAGCTCACTGCACCACTCCAGTTCAGACATGGCCATGTGCAAATCAGTCTGACCCTGTGCCTCATGGGAACAGTCCAGCCCGAACTTCCCAGCCATGTCTTCCCTGGAATGGAAGCAAGCATCCTGGGACCGGTTTCGGGTTCATAACCCTCATCAGCCAGGCTATCTTGAATCCAGTGGCCAAGTGAGCAAGGGACACACATCTGGGCATACACTGCCAACTAAGGGCGAATAAAGCGATACCAAAGGGGATGATGGACGGAGCGTTTGAGCAAATCAAACACTCACCCCGAGTCAACTGATCTGGCTTTAATTCATCATCATTCTTTAGCTCACTCCACCACCCCAGTTCAGACATGGCCATACGCAAATCAGTCTCACCCTGTGCCTCATGGGAACAGTCCAGCCCGAACTGCCAAGCCACGTTTTCCCAGGACCGGAAACAATCATCCTGGGACCGGTTTCGGGTTCATAACCTTCATCAGCCAGGCTATCTTGAATCCAGTGGCAAAGTGAGCAAGGGACCCACGTCTGGGCATACCGTGCCAACTTAGGGAGAACAAAGCGATACCAAAGGGGATGATGGATGGAGCGTTTGAGGAATTCAAACACTTACCCCCAGTCAACTGATCTGGGTTTAATTCATCATCATTCTTTATCTCACTCAACCACCCCAGTTCAGACATGGCCATATGCAAATCAGTCTGACCCTGTGCCTCTTGGGAACAGTCCAGCCCGAACTGCCAAGCCATGTCTTCCCTGGAATGGAAGCAAGCATCCTGGGACCGGTTTCGGGTTCATATCCCTCATCAGCCAGGCCATCTTGAATCCAGTGGCCAAGTGAGCAAGGGACACACATCTGGGCATACACTGCCAACTTAGGGCGAATAAAGCGATACCAAAGGGGATGATGGACGGAGCGTTTGAGCAAATCAAACACTCACCCCCAGTCAACTGATCTGGGTTTAATTCATCATCATTCTTTAGCTCACTCCACCACCCCAGTTCAGACATGGCCATATGCAAATCAGTCTTACCCTGTGCCTCATGAGAACAGTCCAGCCCAAACTGCCAAGCCATGTCTTCTCTGGACCGGCATCAAGCATCCTGGGACCGGTTTCGGGTTCATATCCCTCATCAGCCAGGCTCTCTTGAATCCAGAGGCAAAGTGAGCAGGGGAACCATGTCTGGGCATACCCTGCCAACTTAGGGCAAACAAAGCGATACCAAAGGGGATGATGGATGGAGCATTTGAGCAAATCAAACACTCTGCCCCAGTCAACTGATCTGGGTTTAATTCATCATCATTCTTTAGCTCACTCCACCAACCTAGTTCAGACATGGCCATATGCAAATCAGTCTGACCCTGTGCCTCATGGGAACATTCCAGCCCGGACTGCCAAGCCATGTCTTACCTGGACCGGAAACAAGGATCCTGGGACCGGTTTCGGGTTCATAACCGTCATCAGCCAGGCTATCTTGAATCCAGTGGCAAAGTGAGCAATGGACCCACGTCTGGGCATACCCTGCCAACTTAGGGCGAGCAAAGCGATACCAAAGGGGATGCATATGGAACGTTTGAGCAAATCAAACACTCACCCTCAGTCAACTGATCTGGGTTTAATTCATCATCATTCTTTAGCTCACTCCACCACCCCGGTTCAGACATGGCCACATGCAAATCAGTCTGACCCTGTACCTCATGGCAACAGTCCAGCCCGAACTTCCAAGCCATGTCTTCCCTGGACCGGAAGCAAGCATCCTGGGACTGGTTTCGAGTTCATAACCCTCATCAGCCGGGCTATCTTGATTCCAGTGGCAAAGTGAGCAAGGGCCCACGTCTGGGCATACCCTGCCAACTTAGGGCGAACAAAGCAATACCAAAGGGGATAATGGAAGGAGCGTTTGAGCAAATCAAACACTCACCCCCAGTCAACTGATCTGGGTTTAATTCATCATCATTATTTAGCTCACTCCACCAACCTAGTTCAGACATGGCCATACGCAAATCAGTCTGACCCTGTGCCTCATGGGAACAGTCCAGCCCGAACTGCCAAGCCACGTTTTCCCAGGACCGGAAACAATCATCCTGGGACCGGTTTCGGGTTCATAACCCTCATCAGCCAGGCTATCTTGAATCCAGTGGCAAAGTGAGCAAGGGACCCACGTCTGGGCATACCGTGCCAACTTAGGGAGAACAAAGCGATACCAAAGGGGATGATGGATGGAGCGTTTGAGGAATTCAAACACTTACCCCCAGTCAACTGATCTGGGTTTAATTCATCATCATTCTTTATCTCACTCAACCACCCCAGTTCAGACATGGCCATATGCAAATCAGTCTGACCCTGTGCCTCTTGGGAACAGTCCAGCCCGAACTGCCAAGCCATGTCTTCCCTGGAATGGAAGCAAGCATCCTGGGACCGGTTTCGGGTTCATAACCCTCATCAGCCAGGCCATCTTGAATCCAGTGGCCAAGTGAGCAAGGGACACACATCTGGGCATACACTGCCAACTTAGGGCGAATAAAGCGATACCAAAGGGGATGATGGACGGAGCGTTTGAGCAAATCAAACACTCACCCCCAGTCAACTGATCTGGGTTTAATTCATCATCATTCTTTAGCTCACTCCACCACCCCAGTTCAGACATGGCCATATGCAAATCAGTCTTACCCTGTGCCTCATGAGAACAGTCCAGCCCAAACTGCCAAGCCATGTCTTCTCTGGACCGGCATCAAGCATCCTGGGACCGGTTTCGGGTTCATATCCATCATCAGCCAGGCTCTCTTGAATCCAGAGGCAAAGTGAGCAAGGGACCCATGTCTGGGAATACCCTGCCAACTTAGGGCAAACAAAGCGATACCAAAGGGGATGATGGATGGAGCATTTGAGCAAATCAAACACTCTGCCCCAGTCAACTGATCTGGGTTTAATTCATCATCATTCTTTAGCTCACTCCACCAACCTAGTTCAGACATGGCCATATGCAAATCAGTCTGACCCTGTGCCTCATGGGAACATTCCAGCTCGGACTGCCAAGCCATGTCTTACCTGGACCGGAAACAAGCATCCTGGGACCGGTTTCGGGTTCATAACCATCATCAGCCAGGCTATCTTGAATCCAGTGGCAAAGTGAGCAAGGGACCTACGTCTGGGCATACCCTTCCAACTTAGGGCAAAGAGAGAGATACCAAAGGGGATGATGGATGGAGCATTTGAGCAAATCAAACACTGAACCCCGGTCAACTTATCTGGGTTTAATTCATCATCATTCTTTAGCTCACTCCACCACCCCAGTTCAGACATGGCCATATGCAAATCAGTCTGACCCTGTGCCTCATGGGAACAGTCCAGCCCGAACTGCCAAGCCACATTTTCCCAGGACCGGAAACAATCATCCTGGGACCAGTTTCGGGTTCATAACCCTCATCAGCCAGGCTATCTTGTATACAGTGCAAAGTGAGCAAGTGACCCACGTCTGGGTATACCCTGCCAACTTAGGGCAAACAAAGCGATACCAAAGTGGATGATGGACGGAGCATTTGAGCAAACCAAACACTCTGCCCCAGTCAACTGATCTGGGTTTAATTCATCATCATTCTTTAGCTCACTCCACCAACCTAGTTCAGACATGGCCATATGCAAATCAGTCTGACCCTGTGCCTTATGGGAACATTCCAGCCCGAACTGCCAAGCCATGTCTTACCTGGACCGGAAACAAGCATCCTGGGACTGGTTTCGAGTTCATAACCCTCATCAGCCAGGCTATCTTGAATCCAGTGGTAAAGTGAGCAATGGACCCACGTCTGGGCATACCCAGCCAACTTAGGGCGAGCAAAGCGATACCAAAGGGGATGCATATGGAACGTTTGAGCAAATCAAACACTCACCCTCAGTCAACTGATCTGGGTTTAATTCATCATCATTCTTTAGCTCACTCCACCACCCCGGTTCAGACATGGCCACATGCAAATCAGTCTGACCCTGTACCTCATGGCAACAGTCCAGCCCGAACTACCAAGCCATGTCTTCCCTGGACCGGAAGCAAGCTTCCTGGGACCAGTTTCGGGTTCATAACCCTCATCAGCCAGGCTATCTTGAATCCAGTGGCAAAGTGAGCAAGGGACACACGTCTGGGCATACCCTGCCAACTTAGGGCGAACAAAGCAATACCAAAGGGGATGATGGATGCAGAGTTTGAGCAAATCAAACACTCAACCCCAGTCACTGATCTGGGTTTAATTCATCATCGTTCTTTAGCTCACTTCACCACCCCAGTTCAGACATGGCCATTTGCAAATCGGTCTGACCCTGTGCCTCATGGGAACAGTCCAGCCTGAACTTCCAAGCCATGTCTTCCCTGGACCGGAAAAATCATCCTGGGACCGGGTTCGGGTTCATAACCCTCCTGAGCCAGGCTATCTTGAATCCATTGGCAAAGTGAGCAAGGGACCCACGTCTGGCCATACCCTGCCAACTTAGGGCGAGCAAAGCGATAGCAAAGGGGATGCGGACGGAGCGTTTGAGCAAATCAAACACTCACCCTCAGTCAACTGATCTAGGTTTAATTAATCATCATTCTTTAGCTCACTCCACCACCCCGGTTCAGACATGGCCACATGCAAATCAGTCTCACCCTGTACCTCATGGCAACAGTCCAGCCCGAACTGCCAAGCCATGTCTTCCCTGGACCGGAAACAAGTATCCTGGAACGTGTTTCGGGTTTATAACCCTCATCAGCCAGGTTCTATAGATTCCAGTGGCAAAGTGAGCAAGGGACCCATGTCTGGGCATACCCTGCAAAATTAGGGCGAACAAAGCGATTCCAAATGGGATGGTGGACGGAGCGTTTGAGCAAATCAATCACTCACCCCAGTCAACTGATCTGGGTTTAATTCATCATCATTCTTTAGCTCACTCTACCACCCCAGTTCAGATATGGCCATATGCAAATCAGTCTGACCCTGTGACTCATGGGAACAGTCCAGCCCGAACTGCCAAGCCATGTCTTCTCTGGACCGGCATCAAGCATCCTGGGACCGGTTTCGGGTTCATATCCCTCATGAGCCAGGTTATCTTGAATCCAGTGGCAAAGTGTGCAAGGGACCCACATCTGGGCATACGCTGCCTACTTAGGGGAAACAAAGCGATACCAAAGGGGATGATGGACGGAGCGTTTGATCAAATCAAACACTCAACCCCAGTCAACTGATCTGGGTTTAATTCATCATCATTCTTTAGCTCACTCCACCACCCCGGTTCAGACATGGCCACATGCAAATCAGTCGTACACTGTACATCATGGCAACAGTCCAGCCCAAACTGCCAAGCCATGTCTTCCCTGGACCGGAACCAAGCATCCTGGGACTGGTTTCGGGTTCATAACCCTCATCAGCCGGGCTATCTTGATTCCAGTGGCAAAGTGAGCAAGGGCCCACGTCTGGGCATACCCTGCCAACTTAGGGCGAATAAAGCAATACCAAAGGGGATGATGGATGCAGAGTTTGAGCAAATCAAACACTCAACCCCAGTCAACTGATCTGGGTTTAATTCATCATCATTATTTAGCTCACTCCACCACCCCAGTTCAGACATGGCCATATGCAAAGTGGTCTGACCCTGTGCCTCATGGGAACAGTCCAGCCCGAACTGCCAAGCCATGTCTTCCCTGGACCAGAAAAATCATCCCTGGACCGGGTTCGGGTTCATAACCCTCATCAGCCAGGCTATCTTGAATCCAGTGGCAAAGTGAGCAAGGGACCCATGTCTAGGCATACCCTGCCAACTTAGGGCGAACAAAGAAATACCAAAGGGGATGATGGATGGAGCGTTTGAGCAAATCACACACTCACCCCAGTCAACTGATCTGGGTTTAATTCATCATAATTCTTTATCTCACTCCACCACGCCAGTTCAGACATGGTCATATGCAAATCAGTCTGACCCTGTGCCTCATGGGAACAGTCCAGCCCGATCTGCCAAGCCATGTCTTCTCTGGACCGGAACCAAGCATCCTGGGACCGGTTTTGGGTTCATTACCCTCCTGAGCCAGGCTCTCTTGAATCCATTGGCAAAGTGCTCAAGGGACCCACGTCTGGGATTACCCTGCCAACTTAGGGCGAACAAAGCGATACCAAAGGGGATGATGGATGGAGCGTTTCAGCAAATCAAACACTCACCCCCAGACAACTTATCTGGGTTTAATTCATTATCACTCTTTAGCTCACTCCACCACCCCCGTTCAGACATGGCCATTTGCAAATCAGTCTGACCCTGTGCCTCATGGGAACAGTCCAGCCCGAACTGCCAAGCCATGTCTTCCCTGGACCGGAAGCAAGCAACCTGGGACTGGTTTCAGGTTCATAATCCTCATCCGCCTGGCTCTCTTGAATCCAGTGGCAAAGTGAACAAAGGACCTACGTCTGGGCATACCCTGCCAACTTAGGGCGAAGTAAGAGATACCAAAGGGGATGATGGACGGTGCGTTTGAGCAAATCAACCACTCACCCCCACTCAACTGATCTTGGGTTTAATTCATCATCATTCTTTAGCTCACTCCACCACCCCAGTTCAGACATGGCCATATGCAAATCAGTCTGACCCTGTGCCTCATGGGAACAGTACAGCCCGAACTGCCAAGCCATGTCTTCCCTGGAACGGAAGCAAGCATCCTGGGACCGGTTTTGGGTTCATAACCCTCATCAGCCAGGCTATCTTGAATCCAGTGGCAAAGTGAGCAAGGGACCTACGTCTGGGCATACCCTTCCAACTTAGGGCAAAGAGAGAGATACCAAAGGGGATGATGGATGGAGCATTTGAGCAAATCAAACACTGAACCCCGGTCAACTTATCTGGGTTTAATTCATCATCATTCTTTAGCTCACTCCACCACCCCAGTTCAGACATGGCCATATGCAAATCAGTCTGACCCTGTGCCTCATGGGAACAGTCCAGCCCGAACTGCCAAGCCACATTTTCCCAGGACCGGAAACAATCATCCTGGGACCAGTTTCGGGTTCATAACCCTCATCAGCCAGGCTATCTTGTATACAGTGCAAAGTGAGCAAGTGACCCACGTCTGGGTATACCCTGCCAACTTAGGGCAAACAAAGCGATACCAAAGAGGATGATGGACGGAGCATTTGAGCAAATCAAACAGTCTGCCCCAGTCAACTGATCTGGGTTTAATTCATCATCATTCTTTAGCTCACTCCACCAACCTAGTTCAGACATGTCCATATGCAAATCAGTCTGACCCTGTGCCTCATGGGAACATTCCAGCCCAAACTGCCAAGCCATGTCTTACCTGGACCGGAAACAAGCATCCTGGGACCGGTTTCGGGTTCATAACCCTCATCAGCCAGGCTATCTTGAATCCAGTAGCAAAGTGAGCAAGGGACCTACGTCTGGGCATACCCTGCCAACTTAGGGCGAGCAAAGCGATACCAAATGGGATGCAGATGGAGCGTTTGAGCAAATCAAACACTCACCCTCAGTCAACTGATCTGCATTTAATTCATCATCATTCTTTAGCTCACTCCACCACCGCGGTTCAGACATGGTCACATGCAAATCAGTCTGACCCTGTACCTCATGGCAACAGTCCAGCCCGAACTGCTAAGCCATGTGTTGGACTTGGCCCTTTTTGCAGGGTCATCCCTAAACTTTTTGCCTTCCTCCTATATTTTTTCTGACCTGGTTTTGGCTTTGTGCTAAGGTGCATATGCTCTCCCTATGGTAAAATGTTGATGTTCATTGGATTCCATGATTGGATTATTTGGTCTACTATCAGTCCCTAGTAGAGTGCACCAGGGGTGCCAAAGGCTTGTATATCCAAATGCTGCTAGTGGGCTTGCAGCACTGGTTGTGCCACCCACAGAAGCAGCCTGGTAAAATGTGTCTAAGGTCTGCCATTGCAGAACCTGCATGCGGTCTGGTACTGTCATGCTGACTGGGCAAGTGTCCCCACTTGCCATTTCCCTAAACCTTCCCTTACCTTCATGTTAGTCACCCCTAAGGTAGGCCCTAGGGCAGGGTGCATTGTAAGGATAAGGTAGGACATGCCCTGAGGTGTGTGGCATGTCCTAATAGTGAATTACAGCCATTTTCGTTTTTCACTATTGAAGGCTACCTGCTCTCCATAGGCCAGAATGGGCTGCTGGAATTACTACACGCTGTAATCCCAGTGGACTCAAAGAGCATGGTAGAAAGTCAAGTTTAGTATGCCTGAACTCAGAATAATAAAATACTTCTTTTAGAAAGTTAGTATTTACTGACCTGGCCATTTAAGTCCGCCTCTGCTGTGTGTGTGTGTTCTGCCTAGTAACAGTAAAGGAGCAGGGCTGGGGAATTCCAGGAGACAGGCTGGCTGCCAGGTGGTGGGTAGAGAGATTACACCAGGATGGGTGGGAGGAGTGCACCTTGACTCTGAATAAGGCAGTGCTCTGCCACCACAATACTGGCTCCACTCCCTGGGGAGCGTCTGATGTCTCTGCCCTGCCTGATGAAAGAAGAAGCCAGAGTCCCAACAACAAAGTGCTCCTCACTGAAAAGAACTGGACTGGGATTATGCAAAGGCCCCCCTGGCCTGTAAAGACAAAAGAAACTTGGTATAAATGTAGGAGCCCTGCTCCTAAGAAATCAGATCCTGATTGAACCACAAAGGAACTCTGCCTGATTAGAAGGACCTGTAAGAAGCTGAAGGAGGAGTAACTTTGCCTGACCTGGGGGATTGGCCTGCAGTTGGTTCCTTGCTGAGAAAGGAGAGGAAAAGACTGAAAGAGACTTTGCACTTTGTTTTTCAACTATCTCCAAGGGCTTGGAAGAAGAGCTTGCCCCCTGAACTGAGTCCCAGGACCATTGGACTCATCTGCCTTCCAAAATTGAGTTGCCTGGACAATTTGTGCTTGTTTCCCGCTGGATTTGGCCCCAGTACGCCTCGTACCCCATCCGCCGCGAAGCCGTGTCTTTGCCGCCCGGCACCGTGTGTCTACGCTGATCCAAACACGTTAGTACGTGCCGTATCCCTCCCGGCCGCATCGCACCTAACCTTCCCCGCCGATTCGAGACGTTCAACACTGGCTGCCGAACCCTGTACTCCGGACCCAAGCTCCATCGTCCCGCAGGTACGGTCCGTACGCTGCTAACGTGCTGCACTGTGCCGTACTCAGAGCCAATAAGCTGCAGTACGCTAATCCTCCCCGTACACTGTACGGCGCCGAGAAGTGTCGCCGCCTATCCGCACCGAAGGTACGGCTCGAACGCCGAACGCCACGGACTCTGCAAGCTGATCCGGGCATCCGCACGTATCCCTGAAGGTCCCGTATCAACGCCGAGTACTGACGCCGCGACCCGACCAGCATCTGAATACGCTGCCGAACTACGACCCGGACCCATCAACTTGTCCCGCACTGTCCGTCACGGACCCCACGAACTTAAGGTACTTTGTTCTGTTCGCACCGCAGCGTGCACGCTACGGACCCCGGAGTCCGCAATGATTGTTTGACTCGTACTTTCCTTGTTTTTAATGCCAACAAGTTGCACATCCAGGTACGAACCGTACAAAGCCTGAAAAGAAGCGTAATTGACTAAAAGAAGCCTATTTTTGTATTTTAAGCCTTTTTACAAGAACATTGAACTTTAAAATAATACTGTGGTCATTTTAATCGTTATTCTGGTCTTGTGCTAAGCCTTATATAAAGAAAAGTATTTTTGATACAACCTTGACTGGTGTCCATTTGTGGTGTGTCATTGCATTACTGTATGTGTTCACAAATGCTTAACCTATGACGCCCTGAGAATAGTCTTGACTGCTTGCGCCACACTACCTAAAGGGTGAGCAGGGGTTATTTGAAAGGGTGATCCCCTTACTCTGACTCAGAATTGAGAGTCCCTGCTTGTCGCAAGTGCATACCTGTGCCAACTAGAGATTCTCAATTCTAACACCATGTCTTCCCTGGACCGGAAACAAGTATCCTGGAACGTATTTCGGGTTCATAACCCTCATCAGCCAGGCTCTCTTGAATCCAGTGGCAAAGTGAGCAAGGGACCCACGTCTGGGCATCCCTGCCAAATTAGGGTGAACAAAGCGATACCAAATGGGATGGTGGACGGAGCGTTTGAGCAAATCAATCACTCACCCCCAGTCAACTGATCTGGGTTTAATTCATCATCATTCTTTAGCTCACTCCACCACCCCAGTTCACATATGGCCATATGCAAATCAGTCTGACCCTGTGACTCATGGGAACAGTCCAGCCCGAACTGCCAAGCCATGTCTTCTCTGGACCGGAATCAAGCATCCTGGGACCGGTTTCGGGTTCATATCCCTCATCAGCCAGGCTCTCTTGAATCCAGTGGCAAAGTGAGCAAGGCACCCACGACTGGGTATACCCAGCCAACTTAGGGCAAACAAAGCGATAACAAAGGGGATGATAGATGGAGCATTTGAGCAAATCAAACACTCTGCCCCAGTCAACTGATCTGGGTTTAATTCATCATCATTCTTTAGCTCACTCCACCAACCTAGTTAAGACACGGCCATATGCAAATCAGTCTGAACCTGTGCCTCACGGGAACATTCCAGCCTGAACTGCCAAGCCATGTCTTACCTGGACCAGAAACAAGCATCCTGGGACCGGTTTCGGGTTCATAACCCTCATCAGCCAGGCTATCTTGAATCCAGTGGCAAAGTGAGCAATGGACCCACGTCTGGGCATACCTTGCCAAATTAGGGCGAACAAAGCGTTATCAAAGGGGATGATGGACGGAGTGTTTGAGCAAATCAAACACTCACCCCCAGTCAACTGATCTGGGTTTAATTCATCATCATTCTTTAGCTCACTCCACCACCCCAGTTCAGACATGGCCACATGCATATCAGTCTGACCCTGTACCTCATGGGAACAGTCCAGCCCAAACTGCCAAACCATATCTTCCATGGACCGGAAGCAAGCATCCTGGGACTGGTTTTGGGTTCATTACCCTCATCAATCAGGCTCTCTTGAATCCCATGGCAAAGTGAGCAAGGGACCCACGTCTGGGCATACCCTGCCAAATTAGGGCGAACAAAGCGATTCCAAATGGGATGGTGGATGGAGCGTTTGAGCAAATCAATCACTCACCCCACTCAACTGATCTGGGTTTAATTCATCATCATTCTTTAGCTCACTCCACCAACCTAGTTAAGACACGGCCATATGCAAATCAGTCTGAACCTGTGCCTCACGGGAACATTCCAGCCTGAACTGCCAAGCCATGTCTTACCTGGACCGGAAACAAGTATCCTGGGACCGGTTTCGGGTTCATAACCCTCATCAGCCAGGCTATCTTGAATCCAGTGGCAAAGTGAGCAATGGACCCACGTCTGGGCATACCTTGCCAAATTAGGGCAAACAAAGCGATACCAAAGGGGATGATGGATGGAGCATTTGAGCAAATCAAACACTCTGCCCCAGTCAACTGATCTGGGTTTAATTCATCATCATTCTTTAGCTCACTCCACCAACCTAGTTAAGACACAGCCATATGCAAATCAGTCTGAACCTGTGCCTCACAGGAACATTCCAGCCTGAACTGCCAAGCCATGTCTTACCTGGACCGGAAACAAGCATCCTGGGACCGGTTTTGGGTTCATAACCCTCATCAGCCAGGCTATCTTGAATCCAGTGGCAAAGTGAGCAATGGACCCACGTCTGGGCATACCTTGCCAAATTAGGGCGAACAAAGCGTTACCAAAGGGGATGATGGACGGAGTGTTTGAGCAAATCAAACACTCACCCCCAGTCAACTGATCTGGGTTTAATTCATCATCATTCTTTAGCTCACTCCACCACCCCAGTTCAGACATGGCCACATGCATATCAGTCTGACCCTGTACCTCATGGGAACAGTCCAGCCCAAACTGCCAAACCATATCTTCCATGGACCGGAAGCAAGCATCCTGGGACTGGTTTTGGGTTCGTTACCCTCATCAATCAGGCTCTCTTGAATCCCATGGCAAAGTGAGCAAGGGACCCACGTCTGGGCATACCCTGCCAAATTAGGGCGAACAAAGCGATTCCAAATGGGATGGTGGATGGAGCGTTTGAGCAAATCAATCACTCACCCCACTCAACTGATCTGGGTTTAATTCATCATCATTCTTTAGCTCACTCCACCACCTCAGTTCAGATATGGCCATATGCAAATCAGTCTGACCCTGTGACTCATGGGAACAGTCCAGCCCGAACTGCCAAGCCATGTCTTCTCTGGACCGGAATCAAGCATCGTGGGACCGGTTTCGGGTTCATATCCCTCACCAGCCAGGCTCTCTTGAATCCAGAGGCAAAGTGAGCAAGGGACCCATGTCTGGGCATACCCTTCCAACTTAGGGCAAACAAAGCGATACCATAGGGGATGATGGATGGAGCATTTGAGCAAATCAAACACTCACCCCCAGTCACCTGATCTGCTTTGAACTCATCATCATTCTTTAACTCACTCACCCACCCCAGTTCAGATATGGCCATATGCAAATCAGTCTGGCCCTGTGCCTCATGGGAACAGTCCAGCCCGAACTGCCAAGCTATGTCTTCCCCGGACCGGAAAAATCAGCCTGGGACCGGGTTCGGGTTCATAACCCTCATCAGCCAGGCTATCTTGAATCCAGAAGCAAAGTGAGCAAGGGACCCACGCTGGACATACCCTGCCAACTTAGGGCGAACAAAGAAATACCAAAGGGGATGATGGATGGAGCGTTTGAGCAAATCACACACTCACCCCCAGTCAACTGATCTGGGTTTAATTAATCATAATTCTTTATCTCACTCCACCACGCCAGTTCAGACATGGCCATATGCAAATAAGTCTGACCCTGCGTCTCATGGGAACAGTCCAGCCCGATCTGCCAAGCCATGTCTTCCCTGGACCGGAAGCAAGCATCCTGGGACCGGTTTCAGGTTCATTACCCTCCTGAGCCAGGCTCTCTTGAATCCATTGGCAAAGTAAGCAAGGGACCCACGTCTGGGCATACCCTGCCGACTTAGGGTGAACAAAGCGATACCAAAGGGGATGATGGACGGAGCGTTTGAGAAAATCAAACACTCACCCCCAGACAACTTATCTGGGTTTAATTCATCATCATTCTTTAGCTCACTCCACCACCCCGGTTCAGACATGGCCATTTGCAAATCAGTCTGACCCTGTGCCTCATGGGAACAGTCCAGCCCGAACTGCCAAGCCATGTCTCCCTGGACCGGAAGCAAGCATCCTGGGACTGGTTTCAGGTTCATAATCCTCATCAGCCTGGCTCTCTTGAATCCAGTGGCAAAGTGAGCAAGGGACCCACATCTGGGAATACCCTGCCAACTTAGGGCGAACAAAGAGATACCAAAGGGGATGATGGACGGAGCGTTTGAGCAAATCAAACACTCACCCCCAGTCAACTAATCTGGGTTTAATTCATCATCATTCTTTAGCTCACTGCACCACTCCAGTTCAGACATGGCCATATGCAAATCAGTCTGACCCTGTGCCTCATGGGAACTGCCCAGCCCAAACTGCCAAGCCATGTCTTCCCTGGACCGGAAGCAAGCTTCCTGGGACCGGTTTCGGGTTCATTACACTCATTAGCCAGGCTTTCTTGAATCCAGTGGCAAACTGAGTAAGGGACACACGTCTGGGCATGCACTGACAACTTAGGGCGAACAAAGCGATACCAAAGGGGATGATGGACGGAGCGTTTGAGCAAATCAAACACTCACCCCCTGTCAACTGATCTGGGTTTATTTCATCATCATTCTTTAGCTCACTCCACCACCCCAGTTCAGACATGGCCATATGCAAATCAGTCTGACCCTGTGCCTCCTGGGAACAGTCCAGCCCGAACTGCCAAGCCACGTTTTCCTAGGACCGGAAACAATCATCCTGGGACCGGTTTTGGGTTCATGACCCTCATCAGCAAGGCTATCTTGAATCCAATGGCAAAGTGAGCAAGGGACCCACGTCTGGGCGTTCCCTGCCAACTTAGGGCAAACAAAGCGATGCCAAAGGGGATGATGGACGGAGCGTTTGAGCAAATCAAACACTCACCCCCAGTCAATTGATCTGGGTTTAATTCATCATCATTCTTTAGATCACTCAACCACCCCAGTTCAGACATGGCCATATGCAAATCAGTCTGACCCTGTGCCTCATGGGAACAGTCCAGCCACATCTGCCAAGCCATGTCTTCTCTGGACCGGAAGCAAACATCCTGGGACCGGTTTTGGGTTCATTACCCTCCTGAGCCAGGCTCTCTTGAATCCATTGTCAAAGTGAGCAAGGGACCCACGTCTGGGCATACCCAGCCAACTTAGGGCGAACAAAGCGATACCAAAGGGGATGATGAACAGAGCGTTTGAGCAAATCAAACACTCACCCCCAGACAACTTATCTGGGTTTAATTCATCATCATTCTTTAGCTAACTCCACCTCCCCGGTTCAGACATGGCCTTTTGCAAATCAGTCTGACCCTGTCCCTCATGGGAACAGTCCAACCCGAACTGCCAAGCCATGTCTTCCCTGGACCGGAAGCGAGCATCCTGGGACTGGTTTCAGGTTCATAATCCTCATCAGCCTGGCTCTCTTGAATCCAGTGGCAAAGTGAGCAAGGGACCCACATCTGGGCATACCCTGCCAACTTAGGGCGAACAAAGAGATACCAAAGGGGATGATGGACGGAGCGTTTGAGCAAATCAAACACTCACCCCCAGTCAACTAATCTGGGTTTAATTCATCATCATTCTTTAGCTCACTGCACCACTCCAGTTCAGACATGGCCGTATGCAAATCAGTCTGACCCTGTGCCTCATGGGAACTGTCCAGCCGGAACTGCCAAGCCATGTCTTCCCTGGACCAGAAGCAAGCTTCCTGGGACCGGTTTCGGGTTCATAACACTCATCAGCCAGGCTATCTTGAATCCAGTGGCAAAGTGAGCAAGGGACCCACGTCTGGGCATACCCTGCCAATTTAGGGCGAACAAAGAAATACCAAAGGGGATGATGGATGGAGCGTTTGAGCAAATCACACACTCACCCCTAGTCAACTGATCTGGGTTTAATTCATCATAATTCTTTATCTCACTCCACCACGCCAGTTCAGACATGGCCATATGCAAATCAGTCTGGCCCTGTGCCTCATGGGAACAGTCCAGCCCGAACTGCCACGCTATGTCTTCCCTGGACCGGAAACAAGCATCCTGGGACCGGTTTCGGGTTCATAACCCTCATCAGCCAGGCTATCTTGCATCCAGTGGCAAAGAGAGCAATGGACCCACGTCTGGGCATACCCTGCCAACTTAGGGCGAGCAAAGTGATACCAAAGGGGATGCGGACGGAGCGTTTGAGCAAATCAAACACTCACCCTTAGTCAACTGATCTGGGTTTAATTCATCATCATTCTTTAGCTCACTCCACCACCCCAGTTCAGACATGGCCACATGCAAATCAGTCTGACCCTATACCTCATGGCAACAGTCCAGCCTGGACTGCCAAGCCATGTCTTCCCTGGACCAGAAACAAGTATCCTGGAACGTGTTTCGGGTTCATAACCCTCATGAGCCAGGTTCTATAGAATCCAGTTGCAAAGTGAGCAAGGGACCCACGTCTGGGCATACCCTGCCAAATTAGGGTGAACAAAGCGATTCCAAATGGGATGGTGGACGGAGCGTTTGAGCAAATCAATCACTCACCCCAGTCAACTGATCTGGGTTTAATTCATCATCATTCTTTAGCTCACTCCACCACCCCAGTTCAGATATGACCATATGCAAATCATTCTGACCCTGTGACTCATGGGAACAGTCCAGCCCTAACTGCCTATCCATGTCTTCTCTGGACCGGAATCAAGCATCCTGGGACCGGTTTCGGGTTCATATCCCTTATCAGCCAGGCTCTCTTGAATCCAGAGGCAAAATGAGCAAGGGACACACGTCTGGGCATACACTGACAACTTAGGGCAAACAAAGCGATACCAAAGGGGATGATGGACGGAGCGATTGAGCAAATCAAACACTCATCCCCAGTCAACTGATCTGGGTTTAATTCATCACCATTCTTTAGCTCACTCCACCACCCCAGTTCAGACATGGCCATACACAAATCAGTCTGGCCCTGTGCCTCATGGGAACAGTCCAGCCCGAACTGCCAAGCCACGTTTTCCCAGGACCGGAAACAATCATCCTGGGACCAGTTTCGGGTTCATAACCCTCATCAGCCAGGCTATCTTGTATACAGTGGCAAAGTGAGCAAGGGTCCCACGTCTGGGTATACCCTGCCAACTTAGGGCAAACAAAGCGATACCAAAGGGGATGATGGACGGAGCATTTGAGCAAATCAAACACTCTGCCCCAGTCAACTGATCTGGGTTTAATTCATCATCATTCTTTAGCTCACTCCACCAACCTAGTTCAGACATGGCCATATGCAAATCAGTCTGACCCTGTGCCTCATGGGAACATTCCAGCCCGAACTGCCAAGCCATGTCTTACCTGGACCGGAAACAAGCATCCTGGGACCGGTTTCGGGTTCACAACCCTCATCAGCCAGGCTATCTTGAATCCAGTGGCAAAGTGAGCAATGGACCCACGTCTGGGCATACCCTGCCAACTTAGGGCGAGCAAAGCGATTCCAAAGGGGATGCGGACGGAGCGTTTATGCAAATCAAACACTCACCCTCAGTCAACTGATCTGGGTTTAATTCATCATCATTCTTTAGCTCACTCCACCACCTCGGTTCAGACATGGCCACATGCAAATCAGTCTGACCCTGTACCTCATGGGAACAGTCCAGCCCGAACTGCCAAGCCATGTCTTCCCTGGACTGGAAATAAGCATCCTGATACCGGTTTCGGGTTCATAACCCTCATCAGCCAGGTTATCTTGAATCCAGTGGCAAAGTGTGCAAGGGACCCACATCTGGGCATACCTTGCCTACTTAGGGGAAACAAAGCGATACCAAAGGGGATGATGGACGTAGCGTTTGATCAAATCAAACACTCAACCCCAGTCAACTCATCTGGGTTTAATTCATCATCATTCTTTAGCTCACTCCACCACCCTGGTTCAGACATGGCCACATGCAAATCAGTCTGACCCTGTACCTCATGGCAACAGTCCAGCCCGAACTGCCAAGCCATGTCTTCCCTGGACCGGAACCAAGCATCCTGGGACTGGTTTCAGGTTCATAACCCTCATCAGCCGGGCTATCTTGATTCCAGTGGCAAAGTGAGCAAGGGCCCACGTCTGGGCATACCCTGCCAACTTAGGGCAAACAAAGCAATACCAAAGGGGATGATGGATGCAGAGTTTGAGCAAATCAAACACTTAACCCCAGTCAACTGATCTGGGTTTAATTCATCATCATTCTTTAGCTCACTCCACCAACCTAGTTCAGACATGGCCATATGCAAATCAGTCTGACCCTGTGCCTCATGGGAACATTCCAGCCCGAACTGCCAAGCCATGTCTTACCTGGACCGGAAACAAGCATCCTGGGACCGGTTTCGGGTTCACAACCCTCATCAGCCAGGCTATCTTGAATCCAGTGGCAAAGTGAGCAATGGACCCACGTCTGGGCATACCCTGCCAACTTAGGGCGAGCAAAGCGATTCCAAAGGGGATGCGGACGGAGCGTTTATGCAAATCAAACACTCACCCTCAGTCAACTGATCTGGGTTTAATTCATCATCATTCTTTAGCTCACTCCACCACCAAGGTTCAGACATGGCCACATGCAAATCAGTCTGACCCTGTACCTCATGGGAACAGTCCAGCCCGAACTGCCAAGCCATGTCTTCCCTGGACTGGAAATAAGCATCCTGATACCGGTTTCGGGTTCATAACCCTCATCAGCCAGGTTATCTTGAATCCAGTGGCAAAGTGTGCAAGGGACCCACATCTGGGCATACCCTGCCTACTTAGGGGAAACAAAGCGATACCAAAGGGGATGATGGACGTAGCGTTTGATCAAATCAAACACTCAACCCCAGTCAACTCATCTGGGTTTAATTCATCATCATTCTTTAGCTCACTCCACCACCCTGGTTCAGACATGGCCACATGCAAATCAGTCTGACCCTGTACCTCATGGCAACAGTCCAGCCCGAACTGCCAAGCCATGTCTTCCCTGGACCGGAACCAAGCATCCTGGGACTGGTTTCAGGTTCATAACCCTCATCAGCCCGGCTATCTTGATTCCAGTGGCAAAGTGAGCAAGGGCCCACGTCTGGGCATACCCTGCCAACTTAGGGCAAACAAAGCAATACCAAAGGGGATGATGGATGCAGAGTTTGAGCAAATCAAACACTTTAACCCCAGTCAACTGATCTGGGTTTAATTCATCATCATTCTTTAGCTCACTCCACCAACCTAGTTCAGACATGGCCATATGCAAATCAGTCTGACCCTGTGCCTCATGGGAACATTCCAGCCCGAACTGCCAAGCCATGTCTTACCTGGACCGGAAACAAGCATCCTGGGACCGGTTTCGGGTTCACAACCCTCATCAGCCAGGCTATCTTGAATCCAGTGGCAAAGTGAGCAATGGACCCACGTCTGGGCATACCCTGCCAACTTAGGGCGAGCAAAGCGATTCCAAAGGGGATGCGGACGGAGCGTTTATGCAAATCAAACACTCACCCTCAGTCAACTGATCTGGGTTTAATTCATCATCATTCTTTAGCTCACTCCACCACCTCGGTTCAGACATGGCCACATGCAAATCAGTCTGACCCTGTACCTCATGGGAACAGTCCAGCCCGAACTGCCAAGCCATGTCTTCCCTGGACTGGAAATAAGCATCCTGATACCGGTTTCGGGTTCATAACCCTCATCAGCCAGGTTATCTTGAATCCAGTGGCAAAGTGTGCAAGGGACCCACATCTGGGCATACCCTGCCTACTTAGGGGAAACAAAGCGATACCAAAGGGGATGATGGACGTAGCGTTTGATCAAATCAAACACTCAACCCCAGTCAACTCATCTGGGTTTAATTCATCATCATTCTTTAGCTCACTCCACCACCCTGGTTCAGACATGGCCACATGCAAATCAGTCTGACCCTGTACCTCATGGCAACAGTCCAGCCCGAACTGCCAAGCCATGTCTTCCCTGGACCGGAACCAAGCATCCTGGGACTGGTTTCAGGTTCATAACCCTCATCAGCCGGGCTATCTTGATTCCAGTGGCAAAGTGAGCAAGGGCCCACGTCTGGGCATACCCTGCCAACTTAGGGCAAACAAAGCAATACCAAAGGGGATGATGGATGCAGAGTTTGAGCAAATCAAACACTTAACCCCAGTCAACTGATCTGGGTTTAATTCATCATCATTCTTTAGCTCCCTCCACCACCCCAGTTCAGACATGGCCATATGCAAATCGGTCTGACCCTGTGCCTCATGGGAACAGTCCAGCCCGAACTGCCAAGCCATGTCTTCCCTGGACCGGAAAAATTATCCTGGGACCGGGTTCGGGTTCATTACCCTCCTGAGCCAGGCTCTCTTGAATCCATTGGTAAAGGGAGCAAGGGACCCACGTCTGGGCATACCCTGCCAACTTAGGCCGAACAAAGCGATACCAAAGGGGATGATGGACTGAGCGTTTGAGCAAATCAAACACTCACCCCCAGACAACTTATCTGGATTTAATTCATCATCATTCTTTAGCTCACTTCACCACCCCGGTTCAGACATGGCCCTTTGCAAATCAGTCTGACCCTGTGCCTCATGGGAACAGTCCAGCCCGAACTGCCAAGCCATGTCTTCCCTGGACCGGAAGCAAGCATCCTGGGACTGGTTTCAGGTTCATAATCCTCATCAGCCTGGCTCTCTTGAATCCAGTGGCAAAGTGAACAAGGGACCCATGTCTGGGCATACCCTGCCAACTTACGGCGAACAAAGAGATAACAAAGGGGATGATGGATGGAGCGTTTGAGCAAATCAAACACTCACCCCCAGTCAACTGATCTGGGTTTAATTCATCATCATTCTTTAGCTCACTGCACCACTCCAGTTCAGACATGGCCATATGCAAATCAGTCTCACCCTGTGCCTCATGGGAACAGTCCAGCCCGAACTGACAAGCCATGTCTTCCCTGGACCGGAAACAAGTATCCTGGAATGTGTTTCGGGTTCATAACCCTCATCAGCCAGGTTCTATAGAATCCAGTGGCAAAGTGAGCAAGGGACCCACGTCTGGGCATACCCTGCCAAATTAGGGCGAACAAAGCGATTCCAAATGGGATGGTGGACGGAGCGTTTGAGCAAATCAATCACTCACCCCAGTCAACTGATCTGGGTTTAATTCATCATCATTCTTTAGCTCACTCCTCCACCCCAGTTCAGATATGGCCATATGCAAATCATTCTGACCCTGTGACTCATGGGAACAGTCCAACCCGAACTGCCTATCCATGTCTTCTCTGGAACGGAATCAAGCATCCTGGGACCGGTTTCGGGTTCATATCCCTCATCAGCCAGGCTCTCTTGAATCCAGAGGCAAAGTGAGCAAGGGACCCATGTCTGGGCATACCCTGCCTACTTAGGGGAAACAAAGCGATACCAAAGGGGATGATGGACGGAGCGTTTGATCAAATCAAACACTCAACCCCAGTCAACTGATCTGGGTTTAGTTCATCATCATTCTTTAGCTCACTCCACCACCCCAGTTCAGACATGGCCATATGCAAATCAGTCTGACCCGTTACCTCATGGGAACAATCCAGTCCTAACTGCCAAGCATTGTCTTCCCTGGACTGGAAACAAGCATCCTGGGACTGGTTTCTAGTTCATAACCCTCATCAGCCAGGCTCTCTTGAATCCAGTGGAAAAGTGAGCAAGGGACCCACGTCTAGGCATACCCTGCCAAGTTAGGGCGAACAAAGCGATACCAAAGGGGATGATAGATGGAGCGTTTGAGCAATTCAAACACTCTCCCCCAGTCAACTGATCTGGGTTTAATTCATCATCATTCTTTAGCTCACTCCACCAACCTAGTTCAGACATGGCCATATGCAAATCAGTCTGACCCTGTGCCTCATGGGAACAGTCCAGCCCGAACTGCCAAGCCATGTCTTACCTGGACCGGAGACAAGCATCCTGGGACCGGTTTCAGGTTAAGAACCCTCATCAGCCAGGCTATCTTGAATCCAGTGGCAAATTGAGCAAGGGACCCACATCTGGGCATACCTTGCCAAATTAGGGCGAACAAAGCGTTACCAAAGGGGATGATGGACGGAGTGTTTGAGCAAATCAAACACTCACCCCCAGTCAACTGTTCTGGGTTTAATTCATCATATTTCTTTAAGCTCACTCCACCACCCCAGTTCAGACATGGCCACATGCATATCAGTCTGACCCTGTACCTCATGGGAACAGTCCAGCCCAAACTGCCAAACCATATCTTCCATGGACCGGAAGCAAGCATCCTGGGACTGGTTTTGGGTTCATTACCCTCATCAATCAGGCTCTCTTGAATCCCATGGCAAAGTGAGCAAGGGACCCACGTCTGGGCATACCCTGCCAACTTAGGGCGAACAAAGCGATACGAAAGGGGATGACGGACGGAGCGTTTGAGCAAATCAAACACTCACCCCCAGTCAACTGATCTGGGTTTAATTCATCATCATTCTTTAGCTTACTCCACCACCCCAGTTCAGACATGGCCATATGCAAATCAGTCTGACCCTGTATCTCATGGGAACAGTCCAGCCCGAACTGCCAAGCCAAGTCTTCCCTGGACTGGAAACAAGCATCCTGGGACCGGTTTTGGGGTCATAAACCTCATCAGCCAGGCTATCTTGAATCCAGTGGCAAAGTGAGCAAGGGACCCACGTCTGGGCATACACTGCCAACTTAGGGCGAAAAAAGCGATACCAAAGGGGATGATGGATGGAGCGTTTGAGCAAATCACACACTCACCCCTAGTCAACTGATCTGGGTTTAATTCATCATAATTCTTTATCTCACTCCACCACGCCAGTTCAGACATGGCCATATGCAAATCAGTCTGGCCCTGTGCCTCATGGGAACAGTCCAGCCCGAACTGCCACGCTATGTCTTCCCTGGACCGGAAACAAGCATCCTGGGACCGGTTTCGGGTTCATAACCCTCATCAGCCAGGCTATCTTGCATCCAGTGGCAAAGAGAGCAATGGACCCACGTCTGGGCATACCCTGCCAACTTAGGGCGAGCAAAGTGATACCAAAGGGGATGCGGACGGAGCGTTTGAGCAAATCAAACACTCACCCTTAGTCAACTGATCTGGGTGTAATTCATCATCATTCTTTAGCTCACTCCACCACCCCAGTTCAGACATGGCCACATGCAAATCAGTCTGACCCTATACCTCATGGCAACAGTCCAGCCTGGACTGCCAAGCCATGTCTTCCCTGGACCAGAAACAAGTATCCTGGAACGTGTTTCGGGTTCATAACCCTCATGAGCCAGGTTCTATAGAATCCAGTTGCAAAGTGAGCAAGGGACCCACGTCTGGGCATACCCTGCCAAATTAGGGTGAACAAAGCGATTCCAAATGGGATGGTGGACGGAGCGTTTGAGCAAATCAATCACTCACCCCAGTCAACTGATCTGGGTTTAATTCATCATCATTCTTTAGCTCACTCCACCACCCCAGTTCAGATATGACCATATGCAAATCATTCTGACCCTGTGACTCATGGGAACAGTCCAGCCCTAACTGCCTATCCATGTCTTCTCTGGACCGGAATCAAGCATCCTGGGACCGGTTTCGGGTTCATATCCCTTATCAGCCAGGCTCTCTTGAATCCAGAGGCAAAATGAGCAAGGGACACACGTCTGGGCATACACTGACAACTTAGGGCAAACAAAGCGATACCAAAGGGGATGATGGACGGAGCGTTTGAGCAAATCAAACACTCAACCCCAGTCAACTGATCTGGGTTTAATTCATCATCATTCTTTAGCTCACTCCACCAACCTAGTTCAGACATGGCCATACGCAAATCAGTCTGACCCTGTGCCTCATGGGAACAGTCTAGCCCGAACTGCCAAGCCATGTCTTCCCTGGAACGGAAGCAAGCATCCTGGGACCGGTTTCGGGTTCATATCCCTCATCAGCCAGGCTATCTTGTATACAGTGCGAAGTGAGCAAGGGACCCACGTCTGGGTATACCCTGCCATCTTAGGGCAAACAAAGCGATACCAAAGGGGATGATGGACGGAGCATTTGAGCAAATCAAACACTCTGCCCCAGTCAACTGATCTGGGTTTAATTCATCATCATTCCTTAGCTCACTCCACCAACCTAGTTCAGAGATGGCCATATGCAAATCAGTCTGACCCTGTGCCTCATGGGAACATTCCAGCCTGAAGTGCCAAGCCATGTCTTACCTGGACCGGAAACAAGCAACCTGGGACCGGTTTCGGGTTCATAACCCTCATCAGCCAGGCAATCTTGAATCCACTGGCAAAGTGAGCAATGGACCCACGTCTGGGCATACCCTGCCAACTTAGGGCGAGCAAAGCGATACCAAAAGGGATGCAGATGGAGCGTTTGAGCAAATCAAACACTCACCCTAAGTCAACAGATGTGGGTTTAATTCATCATCATTCTTTAGCTCACTCCACCACCCCAGTTCAGACATGGCCACATGCAAATCAGTCTGATCCTGTACCTCATGGCAACAGTCCAGCCCGAACTGCCAAGCCATGTCTTCCCTGGACCGGAAACAAGTATCCTGGAACGTGTTTCGGGTACATAACCTTCATCAGCCAGGCTCTCTTGAATCCAGTGGCAAAGTGAGCAAGGGACCCACGTCTGGGCATACCCTGCCAAATCAGGGTGAACAAAGCGATACTAAATGGGATGGTGGACAGAGCGTGTGAGCAAATCAATCATTCACCCCTAGTCAACTTATCTGGGTTTTATTCATCATCATTCTTTAGCTCACTCCACCACCCCAGTTCAGATATAGCCATATTCAAATCAGTCTGACCCTGTGACTCATGGGAACAGTCCAGCCCGAACTGCCAAGCCATGTCTTCTCTGGACCGGAATCAAGCATCCTGGGACCGGTTTAGGGTTCATATCCCTCATCAGCCAGGCTCTCTTGTATCCAGTGGCAAAGTGAGCAAGGGACCCATGTCTGGGCATACCCTGCCAACTTAGGGCAAACAAAGCGATACCAAAGGGGATGAAGGATGGAGCATTTGAGCAAATCAAACACTCACCCCCATTCAACTGATCTGGGTTTAACTCATCATCATTCTTTAGTTCACTCCACCACCCCAGTTCAGACATGGCCATATGCAAATCAGTCTGCCCTGTGCCTCATGGGAACAGTCCAGCCCAAACTGCCAAGCTTTGTCTTCCCTGGACTGGAAACAAGCATCCTGGGACCGGTTTCTGGTTCATAACCCTCATCAGCCAGGCTATCTTGAATCCAGTGGCCAAGTGAGCAAGGGACACACATCTGGGCATACACTGCCAACTTAGGGCGAAAAAAGCGATACCAAATGGGATGGTGGACGGAGCGTTTGAGCAAATCAATCACTCACCCCAGTCAACTGATCTGGGTTTAATTCATCATCATTCTTTAGCTCACTCCACCACCCCAGTTCAGATATGACCATATGCAAATCATTCTGACCCTGTGACTCATGGGAACAGTCCAGCCCTAACTGCCTATCCATGTCTTCTCTGGACCGGAATCAAGCATCCTGGGACCGGTTTCGGGTTCATATCCCTTATCAGCTAGGCTCTCTTGAATCCAGAGGCAAAATGAGCAAGGGACACACGTCTGGGCATACACTGACAACTTAGGGCAAACAAAGCGATACCAAAGGGGATGATGGACGGAGCGTTTGAGCAAATCAAACACTCATCCCCAGTCAACTGATCTGGGTTTAATTCATCACCATTCTTTAGCTCACTCCACCACCCTAGTTCAGACATGGCCATACACAAATCAGTCTGGCCCTGTGCCTCATGGGAACAGTCCAGCCCGAACTGCCAAGCCATGTCTTACCTGGACCGGAAACAAGCATCCTGGGACCGGTTTCGGGTTCACAACCCTCATCAGCCAGGCTATCTTGAATCCAGTGGCAAAGTGAGCAATGGACCCACGTCTGGGCATACCCTGCCAACTTAGGGCGAGCAAAGCGATTCCAAAGGGGATGCGGACGGAGCGTTTATGCAAATCAAACACTCACCCTCAGTCAACTGATCTGGGTTTAATTCATCATCATTCTTTAGCTCACTCCACCACCTCGGTTCAGACATGGCCACATGCAAATCAGTCTGACCCTGTACCTCATGGGAACAGTCCAGCCCGAACTGCCAAGCCATGTCTTCCCTGGACTGGAAATAAGCATCCTGATACCGGTTTCGGGTTCATAACCCTCATCAGCCAGGTTATCTTGAATCCAGTGGCAAAGTGTGCAAGGGACCCACATCTGGGCATACCCTGCCTACTTAGGGGAAACAAAGCGATACCAAAGGGGATGATGGACGTAGCGTTTGATCAAATCAAACACTCAACCCCAGTCAACTCATCTGGGTTTAATTCATCATCATTCTTTAGCTCACTCCACCACCCTGGTTCAGACATGGCCACATGCAAATCAGTCTGACCCTGTACCTCATGGCAACAGTCCAGCCCGAACTGCCAAGCCATGTCTTCCCTGGACCGGAACCAAGCATCCTGGGACTGGTTTCAGGTTCATAACCCTCATCAGCCGGGCTATCTTGATTCCAGTGGCAAAGTGAGCAAGGGCCCACGTCTGGGCATACCCTGCCAACTTAGGGCAAACAAAGCAATACCAAAGGGGATGATGGATGCAGAGTTTGAGCAAATCAAACACTTAACCCCAGTCAACTGATCTGGGTTTAATTCATCATCATTCTTTAGCTCCCTCCACCACCCCAGTTCAGACATGGCTATATGCAAATCGGTCTGACCCTGTGCCTCATGGGAACAGTCCAGCCCGAACTGCCAAGCCATGTCTTCCCTGGACCAGAAAAATTATCCTGGGACCGGGTTCGGGTTCATTACCCTCCTGAGCCAGGCTCTCTTGAATCCATTGGTAAAGTGAGGAAGGGACCCACGTCTGGGCATACCCTGCCAACTTAGGCCGAACAAAGCGATACCAAAGGGGATGATGGACTGAGCGTTTGAGCAAATCAAACACTCACCCCCAGACAACTTATCTGGATTTAATTCATCATCATTCTTTAGCTCACTTCACCACCCCGGTTCAGACATGGCCCTTTGCAAATCAGTCTGACCCTGTGCCTCATGGGAACAGTCCAGCCCGAACTGCCAAGCCATGTCTTCCCTGGACCGGAAGCAAGCATCCTGGGACTGGTTTCAGGTTCATAATCCTCATCAGCCTGGCTCTCTTGAATCCAGTGGCAAAGTGAACAAGGGACCCATGTCTGGGCATACCCTGCCAACTTACGGCGAACAAAGAGATAACAAAGGGGATGATGGATGGAGCGTTTGAGCAAATCAAACACTCACCCCCAGTCAACTGATCTGGGTTTAATTCATCATCATTCTTTAGCTCACTGCACCACTCCAGTTCAGACATGGCCATATGCAAATCAGTCTCACCCTGTGCCTCATGGGAACAGTCCAGCCCGAACTGACAAGCCATGTCTTCCCTGGACCGGAAACAAGTATCCTAGAATGTGTTTCGGGTTCATAACCCTCATCAGCCAGGTTCTAAAGAATCCAGTGGCAAAGTGAGCAAGGGACCCACGTCTGGGCATACCCTGCCAAATTAGGGCGAACAAAGCGATTCCAAATGGGATGGTGGACGGAGCGTTTGAGCAAATCAATCACTCACCCCAATCAACTGATCTGGGTTTAATTCATCATCATTCTTTAGCTCACTCCTCCACCCCAGTTCAGATATGGCCATATGCAAATCATTCTGACCCTGTGACTCATGGGAACAGTCCAACCCGAACTGCCTATCCATGTCTTCTCTGGAACGGAATCAAGCATCCTGGGACCGGTTTCGGGTTCATATCCCTCATCAGCCAGGCTCTCTTGAATCCAGAGGCAAAGTGAGCAAGGGACCCATGTCTGGGCATACCCTGCCTACTTAGGGGAAACAAAGCGATACCAAAGGGGATGATGGACGGAGCGTTTGATCAAATCAAACACTCAACCCCAGTCAACTGATCTGGGTTTAGTTCATCATCATTCTTTAGCTCACTCCACCACCCCAGTTCAGACATGGCCATATGCAAATCAGTCTGACCCGTTACCTCATGGGAACAATCCAGTCCTAACTGCCAAGCATTGTCTTCCCTGGACTGGAAACAAGCATCCTGGGACTGGTTTCTAGTTCATAACCCTCATCAGCCAGGCTCTCTTGAATCCAGTGGAAAAGTGAGCAAGGGACCCACGTCTAGGCATACCCTGCCAAGTTAGGGCGAACAAAGCGATACCAAAGGGGATGATAGATGGAGCGTTTGAGCAATTCAAACACTCTCCCCCAGTCAACTGATCTGGGTTTAATTCATCATCATTCTTTAGCTAACTCCACCAACCTAGTTCAGACATGGCCATATGCAAATCAGTCTGACCCTGTGCCTCATGGGAACAGTCCAGCCCGATCTGCCAAGCCATGTCTTACCTGGACCGGAGACAAGCATCCTGGGACCGGTTTCAGGTTAATAACCCTCATCAGCCAGGCTATCTTGAATCCAGTGGCAAATTGAGCAAGGGACCCACATCTGGGCATACCTTGCCAAATTAGGGCGAACAAAGCGTTACCAAAGGGGATGATGGACGGAGTGTTTGAGCAAATCAAACACTCACCCCCAGTCAACTGTTCTGGGTTTAATTCATCATCATTCTTTAGCTCACTCCACCACCCCAGTTCAGACATGGCCACATGCATATCAGTCTGACCCTGTACCTCATGGGAACAGTCCAGCCCAAACTGCCAAACCATATCTTCCATGGACCGGAAGCAAGCATCCTGGGACAGGTTTTGGGTTCATTACCCTCATCAATCAGGCTCTCTTGAATCCCATGGCAAAGTGAGCAAGGGACCCACGTCTGGGCATACCCTGCCAACTTAGGGTGAACAAAGCGATACGAAAGGGGATGACGGACGGAGCGTTTGAGCAAATCAAACACTCACCCCCAGTCAACTGATCTGGGTTTAATTCATCATCATTCTTTAGCTTACTCCACCACCCCAGTTCAGACATGGCCATAAGCAAATCAGTCTTACCCTGTGCCTCATGGGAACAGTCCAGTCCGAACTGCCAAGCCATGTCTTACCTGGACCGGAAACAAGCATCCTGGTACCAGTTTTGGGTTCATAACCCTCATCAGCCATGCTATCTTGAATCCAGTGGCAAAGTGAGCAATGGACCCACGTCTGGGGATACCCTGCCAACTTAGGGTGAGCAAAGCGATACCAAAGGAGATGCGGACGGAGCGTTTGAGCAAATCAAACACTCACCCTCAGTCAACTGATCTGGGTTAAATTCATCATCATTCTTTAGCTCACTCCACCACCCCGGTTCAAACATGGCCACATGCAAATCAGTCTGACCCTATACCTCATGGCAACAGTCCAGCCCGAACAGCCAAGCCATGTCTTCCCTGGACCGGAAAGAAGTATCCTGGAACGTGTTTCGGGTTCATAACCCTCATCAGCCAGGCTCTATAGAATCCAGTGGCAAAGTGAGCAATGGACCCACATCTGGGCATACACTGGCAAATCAGGGCGAACAAAGCGATTCCAAATGGGATGGTGGACGGAGCGTTTGAGCAAATCAATCACTCACCCAGTCAACTGATCTGGGTTTAATTCATCATCATTCTTTTGCTCACTCCACCACCCCAGTTCAGATATGGCCATATGCAAATCAGTCTGACCCTGTGACTCATGGGAACAGTCCAGCCCAAACTGCCAAGCCATGTCTTCTCTGGACCGGAATCAAGCATCCTGGGACCGGTTTTGGGTTCATAACCCTCATCAGCCAGGCTCTCTTGAATCCAGAGGCAAAGTGAGCAAGGGACCCACATCTGGGCATACCCTGCCTACTTAGGGGAAACAAAGCGATACCAAAGGGGATGATGGACGTAGCGTTTGATCAAATCAAACACTCAACCCCAGTCAACTGATCTGGGTTTAATTCATCATCATTCTTTAGCTCACTCCACCACCCTGGTTCAGACATGGCCACATGCAAATCAGTCTGACCCTGTACCTCATGGCAACAGTCCAGCCCGAACTGCCAAGCCATGTCTTCCCTGGACCGGAACCAAGCATCCTGGGACTGGTTTCAGGATCATAACCCTCATCAGCCGGGCTATCTTGATTCCAGTGGCAAAGTGAGCAAGGGCCCACGTCTGGGCATACCCTGCCAACTTAGGGCAAACAAAGCAATACCAAATGGGATGATGGATGCAGAGTTTGAGCAAATCAAACACTCAACCCCAGTCAACTTATCTGGGTTTAATTCATCATCATTCTTTAGCTCCCTCCACCACCCCAGTTCAGACATGGCCATATGCAAATCGGTCTGACCCTGTGCCTCATGGGAACAGTCCAGCCCGAACTGCCAAGCCATGTCTTCCCTGGACCGGAAAAATTATCCTGGGACCGGGTTCGGGTTCATAACCCTCATCAGCCAGGCTATCTTGAATCCAGTGGCAAAGTGAGCAAGGGACCCCCGTCTGGGCATACCCTGCCAACTTAGGGCGAACAAAGAAATACCAAAGGGGATGATGGATGGAGCGTTTGAGCAAATCACACACTCACCCCCAGTCAACTAATCTGGGTTTAATTCATCATAATTCTTTATCTCACTCCACCATGCCAGTTCAGACATGGCCATATGCAAATCAGTCTGACCCTGTGCCTCATGGGAACAGTCCAGCCCGATCTGCCAAGCCATGTCTTCCCTGGACCGGAAGCAAGCATCCTGGGACCGGGTTCGGGTTCATTACCCTCCTGAGCCAGGCTCTCTTGAATCCTTTGGTAAAGTGAGCAAGGGACCTACGTCTGGGCATACCCTGCCAACTTAGGCCGAAAAAGCGATACCAAAGGGGATGATGGACGGAGCGTTTGAGCAAATCAAACACTCACCCCCAGACAACTTATCTGGATTTAATTCATCATCATTCTTTAGCTCACTCCACCACCCCGGTTCAGACATGGCCCTTTGCAAATCAGTCTGACCCTGTGCCTCATGGGAACAGTCCAGCCCGAACTGCCAAGCCATGTCTTCCCTGGACCGGAAGCAAGCATCCTGGGACTGGTTTCAGGTTCATAATCCTCATCAGCCTGGCTCTCTTGAATCCAGTGGCAAAGTGAACAAGGGACCCATGTCTGGGCATACCCTGCCAACTTACGGCGAACAAAGAGATACCAAAGGGGATGATGGACGGAGCGTTTGAGCAAATCAAACACTCACCCCCAGTCAACTGATCTGGGCTTAATTCATCATCATTCTTTAGGTCACTGCACCACTCCAGTTCAGACATGGCCATATGCAAATCAGTCTCACCCTGTGCCTCATGGGAACAGTCCAGCCCAAACTGACAAGCCATGTCTTCCCTGGACCGGAAACAAGTATCCTGGAATGTGTTTTGGGTTCATAACCCTCATCAGCCAGGTTCTATAGAATCCAGTGGCAAAGTGAGCAAGGGACCCACGTCTGGGCATACCCTGCCAAATTAGGGCGAACAAAGTGATTCCAAATGGGATGGTGGACGGAGCGTTTGAGCAAATCAATCACTCACCCCAGTCAACTGATCTGGGTTTAATTCATCATCATTCTTTAGCTCACTCCTCCACCCCAGTTCAGATATGGCCATATGCAAATCATTCTGACCCTGTGACTCATGGGAACAGTCCATCCCGAACTGCCTATCCATGTCTTCTCTGGACCGGAATCAAGCATCCTGGGACCGGTTTCGGGTTCATATCCCTCATCAGCCAGGCTCTCTTGAATCCAGAGGCAAAGTGAGCAAGGGACCCATGTCTGGGCATACCCTGCCTACTTAGGGGAAACAAAGCGATTCCAAAGGGGATGATGGACGGAGCATTTGATCAAATCAAACACTCAACCCCAGTCAACTGATCTGGGTTTAGTTCATCATCATTCTTTAGCTCACTCCACCACCCCAGTTCAGACATGGCCATATGCAAATCAGTCTGACCCTGTACCTCATGGGAGCAATCCAGTCCTAACTGCCAAGCATTGTCTTCCCTGGACTGGAAACAAGCATCCTGGGACCGGTTTCTAGTTCATAACCCTCATCAGCCAGGCTCTCTTGAATCCAGTAGAAAAGTGAGCAAGGGACCCACGTCTAGGCATACCCTGCCAAGTTAGGGCGAACAAAGCGATACCAAAGGGGATGATGGATGGAGCGTTTGAGCAATTCAAACACTCTCCCCCAGTCAACCGATCTGGGTTTAATTCATCATCATTCTTTAGCTCACTCCACCAACCTAGTTCAGACATGGCCATATGCAACTCAGTCTGACCCTGTGCCTCATGGGAACAGTCCAGCCTGAACTGCCAAGCCATGTCTTACCTGGACCGGAGACAAGCATCCTGGGACCGGTTTCGGGTTAATAACCCTAATCAGCCAGGCTATCTTGAATCCAGTGGCAAAGTGAGCAAGGGACCCACATCTGGGCATACCTTGCCAAATTAGGGCGAACAATGCGTTACCAAAGGGGATGATGGACGGAGTGTTTGAGCAAATCAAACACTCACCCCCAGTCAACTGATCTGGGTTTAATTCATCATCATTCTTTAGCTCACTCCACCCACCCCAGTTCAGACATGGCCACATGCATATCAGTCTGACCCTGTACCTCATAGGAACAGTCCAGCCCAAACTGCCAAACCATATCTTCCATGGACCGGAAGCAAGCATCCTGGGACTGGTTTTGGGTTCATTACCCTCATCAATCAGGCTCTCTTGAATCCCATGGCAAAGTGAGCAAGGGACCCACGTCTGGGCATACCCTGCCAACTTAGGGCGAACAAAGCGATACGAAAGGGGATGACGGACGGAGCGTTTGAGCAAATCAAACACTCACCCCCAGTCAACTGATCTGGGTTTAATTCATCATCATTCTTTAGCTCACTCCACCACCCCGGTTCAAACATGGCCACATGCAAATCAGTCTGACCCTGTACCTCATGGCCACAGTCCAGCCCGAACAGCCAAGCCATGTCTTCCCTGGACTGGAAAGAAGTATCCTGGAACGTGTTTCGGGTTCATAACCCTCATCAGCCAGGCTCTATAGAATCCAGTGGCAAAGTGAGCAATGGACCCACATCTGGGCATACACTGCCAAATCAGGGCGAACAAAGCGATTCCAAATGGGATGGTGGACGGAGCGTTTGAGCAAATCAATCACTCACCCAGTCAACTGATCTGGGTTTAATTCATCATCATTCTTTTGCTCACTCCACCACCCCAGTTCAGATATGGCCATATGCAAATCAGTCTGACCCTGTGACTCATGGGAACAGTCCAGCCCAAACTGCCAAGCCATGTCTTCTCTGGACCGGAATAAAGCATCCTGGGACCGGTTTCGGGTTCATAACCCTCATCAGCCAGGCTCTCTTGAATCCAGAGGCAAAGTGAGCAAGGGACCCACATCTGGGCATACCCAGCCTACTTAGGGGAAACAAAGCGATACCAAAGGGGATGATGGACGTAGTGTTTGATCAAATCAAACACTCAACCCCAGTCAACTGATCTGGGTTTAATTCATCATCATTCTTTAGCTCACTCCACCACCCTGGTTCAGACATGGCCACATGCAAATCAGTCTGACCCTGTACCTCATGGCAACAGTCCAGCCCGAACTGCCAAGCCATGTCTTCCCTGGACCGGAACCAAGCATCCTGGGACTGGTTTCAGGATCATAACCCTCATCAGCCGGGCTATCTTGATTCTAGTGGAAAAGTGAGCAAGGGCCCACGTCTGGGCATACCCTGCCAACTTAGGGCAAACAAAGCAATACCAAAGGGGATGATGGATGCCGAGTTTGAGCAAATCAAACACTCAACCCCAGTCAACTGATCTGGGTTTAATTCATCATCATTCTTTAGCTCCCTCCACCACCCCAGTTCAGACATGGCCATATGCAAATCGGTCTGACCCTGTGCCTCATGGGAACAGTCCAGCCCGAACTGCCAAGCCATGTCTTCCCTGGACCGGAAAAATTATCCTGGGACCGGGTTCGGGTTCATAACCCTCATCAGCCAGGCTATCTTGAATCCAGTGGCAAAGTGAGCAAGGGACCCCCGTCTGGGCATACCCTGCCAACTTAGGGCGAACAAAGAAATACCAAAGGGGATGATGGATGGAGCGTTTGAGCAAATCACACACTCACCCCCAGTCAACTAATCTGGGTTTAATTCATCATAATTCTTTATCTCACTCCACCATGCCAGTTCAGACATGGCCATATGCAAATCAGTCTGACCCTGTGCCTCATGGGAACAGTCCAGCCCGATCTGCCAAGCCATGTCTTCCCTCGACCGGAAGCAAGCATCCTGGGACTGGTTTCGGGTTCATTACCCTCCTGAGCCAGGCTCTCTTGAATCCTTTGGTAAAGTGAGCAAGGGACCTACGTCTGGGCATACCCTGCCAACTTAGGCCGAACAAAGCGATACCAAAGGGGATGATGGACGGAGCGTTTGAGCAAATCAAACACTCACCCCCAGACAACTTATCTGGATTTAATTTATCATCATTCTTTAGCTCACTCCACCACCCCGGTTCAGACATGGCCCTTTGCAAATCAGTCTGACCCTGTGCATCATGGGAACAGTCCAGCCCGAACTGACAAGCCATGTCTTCCCTGGACCGGAAACAAGTATCCTAGAATGTGTTTCGGGTTCATAACCCTCATCAGCCAGGTTCTATAGAATCCAGTGGCAAAGTGAGCAAGGGACCCACGTCTGGGCATACCCTGCCAAATTAGGGCGAACAAAGCGATGCCAAAGGGGATGATGGATGTAGCGTTTCACCACATCAAACACTCACCCCCAGTTAACTGATCTGGGTTTAATTCATCATCATTCTTTAGCTTACTCCACCACCCCAGTTCAGACATGGCCATATGCAAATCAGTCTTACCCTGTGCCTCATGGGAACAGTCCAGTCCGAACTGCCAAGCCATGTCTTACCTGGACCAGAAACAAGCATCCTGGTACCAGTTTTGGGTTCATAACCCTCATCAGCCATGCTATCTTGAATCCAGTGGCAAAGTGAGCAATGGACCCACGTCTGGGGATACCCTGCCAACTTAGGGCGAGCAAAGCGATACCATAGGGGATGCGGACGGAGCGTTTGAGCAAATCAAACACTCACCCTCAGTCAACTGATCTGGGTTAAATTCATCATCATTCTTTAGCTCACTCCACCACCCCGGTTCAAACATGGCCACATGCAAATCAGTCTGACCCTATACCTCATGGCAACAGTCCAGCCCGAACAGCCAAGCCATGTCTTCCCTGGACCGGAAAGAAGTATCCTGGAACGTGTTTCGGGTTCATAACCCTCATCAGCCAGGCTCTATAGAATCCAGTGGCAAAGTGAGCAATGGACCCACATCTGGGCATACACTGGCAAATCAGGGCGAACAAAGCGATTCCAAATGGGATGGTGGACGGAGCGTTTGAGCAAATCAATCACTCACCCAGTCAACTGATCTGGGTTTAATTCATCATCATTCTTTTGCTCACTCCACCACCCCAGTTCAGATATGGCCATATGCAAATCAGTCTGACCCTGTGACTCATGGGAACAGTCCAGCCCAAACTGCCAAGCCATGTCTTCTCTGGACCGGAATCAAGCATCCTGGGACCGGTTTTGGGTTCATAACCCTCATCAGCCAGGCTCTCTTGAATCCAGAGGCAAAGTGAGCAAGGGACCCACATCTGGGCATACCCTGCCTACTTAGGGGAAACAAAGCGATACCAAAGGGGATGATGGACGTAGCGTTTGATCAAATCAAACACTCAACCCCAGTCAACTGATCTGGGTTTAATTCATCATCATTCTTTAGCTCACTCCACCACCCTGGTTCAGACATGGCCACATGCAAATCAGTCTGACCCTGTACCTCATGGCAACAGTCCAGCCCGAACTGCCAAGCCATGTCTTCCCTGGACCGGAACCAAGCATCCTGGGACTGGTTTCAGGATCATAACCCTCATCAGCCGGGCTATCTTGATTCCAGTGGCAAAGTGAGCAAGGGCCCACGTCTGGGCATACCCTGCCAACTTAGGGCAAACAAAGCAATACCAAATGGGATGATGGATGCAGAGTTTGAGCAAATCAAACACTCAACCCCAGTCAACTTATCTGGGTTTAATTCATCATCATTCTTTAGCTCCCTCCACCACCCCAGTTCAGACATGGCCATATGCAAATCGGTCTGACCCTGTGCCTCATGGGAACAGTCCAGCCCGAACTGCCAAGCCATGTCTTCCCTGGACCGGAAAAATTATCCTGGGACCGGGTTCGGGTTCATAACCCTCATCAGCCAGGCTATCTTGAATCCAGTGGCAAAGTGAGCAAGGGACCCCCGTCTGGGCATACCCTGCCAACTTAGGGCGAACAAAGAAATACCAAAGGGGATGATGGATGGAGCGTTTGAGCAAATCACACACTCACCCCCAGTCAACTAATCTGGGTTTAATTCATCATAATTCTTTATCTCACTCCACCATGCCAGTTCAGACATGGCCATATGCAAATCAGTCTGACCCTGTGCCTCATGGGAACAGTCCAGCCCGATCTGCCAAGCCATGTCTTCCCTGGACCGGAAGCAAGCATCCTGGGACCGGGTTCGGGTTCATTACCCTCCTGAGCCAGGCTCTCTTGAATCCTTTGGTAAAGTGAGCAAGGGACCTACGTCTGGGCATACCCTGCCAACTTAGGCCGAAAAAGCGATACCAAAGGGGATGATGGACGGAGCGTTTGAGCAAATCAAACACTCACCCCCAGACAACTTATCTGGATTTAATTCATCATCATTCTTTAGCTCACTCCACCACCCCGGTTCAGACATGGCCCTTTGCAAATCAGTCTGACCCTGTGCCTCATGGGAACAGTCCAGCCCGAACTGCCAAGCCATGTCTTCCCTGGACCGGAAGCAAGCATCCTGGGACTGATTTCAGGTTCATAATCCTCATCAGCCTGGCTCTCTTGAATCCAGTGGCAAAGTGAACAAGGGACCCACGTCTGGGCATACCCTGCCAACTTAGGGCAAACAAAGAGATACCAAAGGGGATGATGGACGGAGCGTTTGAGCAAATCAAACACTCACCCCCAGTCAACTGATCTGGGTTTAATTCATCATCATTCTTTAGCTCACTGCACCACTCCAGTTCAGACATGGCCATATGCAAATCAGTCTCACCCTGTGCCTCATGGGAACAGTCCAGCCCAAACTGACAAGCCATTTCTTCCCTGGACCGGAAACAAGTATCCTGGAATGTGTTTTGGGTTCATAACCCTCATCAGCCAGGTTCTATAGAATCCAGTGGCAAAGTGAGCAAGGGACCCACGTCTGGGCATACCCTGCCAAATTAGGGCGAACAAAGTGATTCCAAATGGGATGGTGGACGGAGCGTTTGAGCAAATCAATCACTCACCCCAGTCAACTGATCTGGGTTTAATTCATCATCATTCTTTAGCTCACTCCTCCACCCCAGTTCAGATATGGCCATATGCAAATCATTCTGACCCTGTGACTCATGGGAACAGTCCATCCCGAACTGCCTATCCATGTCTTCTCTGGACCGGAATCAAGCATCCTGGGACCGGTTTCGGGTTCATATCCCTCATCAGCCAGGCTCTCTTGAATCCAGAGGCAAAGTGAGCAAGGGACCCATGTCTGGGCATACCCTGCCTACTTAGGGGAAACAAAGCGATTCCAAAGGGGATGATGGACGGAGCATTTGATCAAATCAAACACTCAACCCCAGTCAACTGATCTGGGTTTAGTTCATCATCATTCTTTAGCTCACTCCACCACCCCAGTTCAGACATGGCCATATGCAAATCAGTCTGACCCTGTACCTCATGGGAGCAATCCAGTCCTAACTGCCAAGCATTGTCTTCCCTGGACTGGAAACAAGCATCCTGGGACCGGTTTCTAGTTCATAACCCTCATCAGCCAGGCTCTCTTGAATCCAGTAGAAAAGTGAGCAAGGGACCCACGTCTAGGCATACCCTGCCAAGTTAGGGCGAACAAAGCGATACCAAAGGGGATGATGGATGGAGCGTTTGAGCAATTCAAACACTCTCCCCCAGTCAACCGATCTGGGTTTAATTCATCATCATTCTTTAGCTCACTCCACCAACCTAGTTCAGACATGGCCATATGCAACTCAGTCTGACCCTGTGCCTCATGGGAACAGTCCAGCCTGAACTGCCAAGCCATGTCTTACCTGGACCGGAGACAAGCATCCTGGGACCGGTTTCGGGTTAATAACCCTCATCAGCCAGGCTATCTTGAATCCAGTGGCAAAGTGAGCAAGGGACCCACATCTGGGCATACCTTGCCAAATTAGGGCGAACAATGCGTTACCAAAGGGGATGATGGACGGAGTGTTTGAGCAAATCAAACACTCACCCCCAGTCAACTGATCTGGGTTTAATTCATCATCATTCTTTAGCTCACTCCACCACCCCAGTTCAGACATGGCCACATGCATATCAGTCTGACCCTGTACCTCATAGGAACAGTCCAGCCCAAACTGCCAAACCATATCTTCCATGGACCGGAAGCAAGCATCCTGGGACTGGTTTTGGGTTCATTACCCTCATCAATCAGGCTCTCTTGAATCCCATGGCAAAGTGAGCAAGGGACCCACGTCTGGGCATACCCTGCCAACTTAGGGCGAACAAAGCGATACGAAAGGGGATGACGGACGGAGCGTTTGAGCAAATCAAACACTCACCCCCAGTCAACTGATCTGGGTTTAATTCATCATCATTCTTTAGCTCACTCCACCACCCCGGTTCAAACATGGCCACATGCAAATCAGTCTGACCCTGTACCTCATGGCAACAGTCCAGCCCGAACAGCCAAGCCATGTCTTCCCTGGACTGGAAAGAAGTATCCTGGAACGTGTTTCGGGTTCATAACCCTCATCAGCCAGGCTCTATAGAATCCAGTGGCAAAGTGAGCAATGGACCCACATCTGGGCATACACTGCCAAATCAGGGCGAACAAAGCGATTCCAAATGGGATGGTGGACGGAGCGTTTGAGCAAATCAATCACTCACCCAGTCAACTGATCTGGGTTTAATTCATCATCATTCTTTTGCTCACTCCACCACCCCAGTTCAGATATGGCCATATGCAAATCAGTCTGACCCTGTGACTCATGGGAACAGTCCAGCCCAAACTGCCAAGCCATGTCTTCTCTGGACCGGAATAAAGCATCCTGGGACCGGTTTCGGGTTCATAACCCTCATCAGCCAGGCTCTCTTGAATCCAGAGGCAAAGTGAGCAAGGGACCCACATCTGGGCATACCCAGCCTACTTAGGGGAAACAAAGCGATACCAAAGGGGATGATGGACGTAGCGTTTGATCAAATCAAACACTCAACCCCAGTCAACTGATCTGGGTTTAATTCATCATCATTCTTTAGCTCACTCCACCACCCTGGTTCAGACATGGCCACATGCAAATCAGTCTGACCCTGTACCTCATGGCAACAGTCCAGCCCGAACTGCCAAGCCATGTCTTCCCTGGACCGGAACCAAGCATCCTGGGACTGGTTTCAGGATCATAACCCTCATCAGCCGGGCTATCTTGATTCCAGTGGAAAAGTGAGCAAGGGCCCACGTCTGGGCATACCCTGCCAACTTAGGGCAAACAAAGCAATACCAAAGGGGATGATGGATGCCGAGTTTGAGCAAATCAAACACTCAACCCCAGTCAACTGATCTGGGTTTAATTCATCATCATTCTTTAGCTCCCTCCACCACCCCAGTTCAGACATGGCCATATGCAAATCGGTCTGACCCTGTGCCTCATGGGAACAGTCCAGCCCGAACTGCCAAGCCATGTCTTCCCTGGACCGGAAAAATTATCCTGGGACCGGGTTCGGGTTCATAACCCTCATCAGCCAGGCTATCTTGAATCCAGTGGCAAAGTGAGCAAGGGACCCCCGTCTGGGCATACCCTGCCAACTTAGGGCGAACAAAGAAATACCAAAGGGGATGATGGATGGAGCGTTTGAGCAAATCACACACTCACCCCCAGTCAACTAATCTGGGTTTAATTCATCATAATTCTTTATCTCACTCCACCATGCCAGTTCAGACATGGCCATATGCAAATCAGTCTGACCCTGTGCCTCATGGGAACAGTCCAGCCCGATCTGCCAAGCCATGTCTTCCCTCGACCGGAAGCAAGCATCCTGGGACCGGTTTCGGGTTCATTACCCTCCTGAGCCAGGCTCTCTTGAATCCTTTGGTAAAGTGAGCAAGGGACCTACGTCTGGGCATACCCTGCCAACTTAGGCCGAACAAAGCGATACCAAAGGGGATGATGGACGGAGCGTTTGAGCAAATCAAACACTCACCCCCAGACAACTTATCTGGATTTAATTTATCATCATTCTTTAGCTCACTCCACCACCCCGGTTCAGACATGGCCCTTTGCAAATCAGTCTGACCCTGTGCATCATGGGAACAGTCCAGCCCGAACTGACAAGCCATGTCTTCCCTGGACCGGAAACAAGTATCCTAGAATGTGTTTCGGGTTCATAACCCTCATCAGCCAGGTTCTATAGAATCCAGTGGCAAAGTGAGCAAGGGACCCACGTCTGGGCATACCCTGCCAAATTAGGGCGAACAAAGCGATGCCAAAGGGGATGATGGATGTAGCGTTTCACCACATCAAACACTCACCCCCAGTTAACTGATCTGGGTTTAATTCATCATCATTCTTTAGCTTACTCCACCACCCCAGTTCAGACATTGGCATATGCAAATCAGTCTTACCCTGTGCCTCATGGGAACAGTCCAGTCCGAACTGCCAAGCCATGTCTTACCTGGACCAGAAACAAGCATCCTGGTACCAGTTTTGGGTTCATAACCCTCATCAGCCATGCTATCTTGAATCCAGTGGCAAAGTGAGCAATGGACCCACGTCTGGGCATACCCTGCCTACTTAGGGGAAACAAAGCGATACCATAGGGGATGCGGACGGAGCGTTTGAGCAAATCAAACACTCACCCTCAGTCAACTGATCTGGGTTTAATTCATCATCATTCTTTAGCTCACTCCACCACCCCGGTTCAAACATGGCCACATGCAAATCAGTCTGACCCTGTACCTCATGGCAACAGTCCAGCCCGAACAGCCAAGCCATGTCTTCCCTTGACCGGAAAGAAGTATCCTGGAACGTGTTTCGGGTTCATAACCCTCATCAGCCAGGCTCTATAGAATCCAGTGGCAAAGTGAGCAAGGGACCCACATCTGGGCATACACTGCCAAATCAGGGCGAACAAAGCGATTCCAAATGGGATGGTGGACGGAGCGTTTGAGCAAATCAATCACTCACCCCAGTCAACTGATCTGGGTTTAATTCATCATCATTCTTCAGCTCACTCCACCACCCCAGTTCAGATATGGCCATATGCAAATCAGGCTGACCCTGTGCCTCATGGGAACAGTCCAGCCCAAACTGCCAAGCCATGTCTTCTCTGGACCGGAATCAAGCATCCTGGGACCGGTTTCGGGTTCATAACCCTCATCAGCCAGGCTCTCTTGAATCCAGAGGCAAAGTGAGCAAGGGACCCACATCTGGGCATACCCTGCCTACTTAGGGGAAACAAAGCGATACCAAAGGGGATGATGGATGTAGCGTTTGATCAAATCAAACACTCAACCGCAGTCAACTGATCTGGGTTTAGTTCATCATCATTCTTTAGCTCACTCCACCACCCCAGTTCAGACATGGCCATATGCAAATCAGTCTGACCCTGTACCTCATGGGAACAATCCAGTCCGAACTGCCTAGCATTGTCTTCCCTGGACTGGAAACAAGCATCCTGGGACCAGTTTCTAGTTCATAACCCTCATCAGCCAGGCTCTCTTGAATCCAGCGGCAAAGTGAGCAAGGGACCCACGTCTGGGCATACCCTGCCAAGTTAGGGCGAACAAAGCGATACCAAAGGGGATGATGGATGGAGCATTTGAGCAATTCAAACACTCTCCCCCAGTCAACTGATATGGGTTTAATTCATCATCATTCTTTAGCTCACTCCACCAACCTAGTTCAGACATGGCCATATGCAAATCAGTCTGACCCTGTGCCTCATGGGAACAGTCCAGCCCGAACTGCCAAACCATGTCTTACCTGGACCGGAGACAAGCATCCAGGGACCGGTTTCGGGTTCATAACCCTCATCAGCCAGGCTATCTTGAATCCAGTGGCAAAATGAGCAAGGGACCCACATCTGGGCATACCTTGCCAACTTAGGGCGAACAAAGCGATACCAAAGGGGATGATGGACGGAGTGTTTGAGCAAATCAAACACTCACCCCCAGTAAACTGATATGGGTTTAATTCATCATCATTCTTTAGCTCACTCCACCACCCCAGTTCAGACATGGCCACATGCAAATCAGTCTGACCTTGTACCTCATGGGAACAGTCCAGCCCAAACTGCCAAGCCATATCTTCCCTGGACCAGAAGCAAGCATCCTGGGACTGGTTTTGGGTTCATTACCCTCATCAATCAGGCTCTCTTGAATTCCATGGCAAAGTGAGCAAGGGACCCACATCTGGGCATACCCTGCCAACTTAGGGCGAACAAATCGATACCAAAGGGGATGACGGATGGAGCATTTGAGTAAATCAAACACTCACCCCCAAACAACTGATCCTGGTTTAATTCATCATCATTCTTTAGCTTACTCCACCATCCCAGTTCAGACATGGCCATATGCAAATCAGTCTGACCCTGTGCCTCATGGGAACAGTCCAGCCCGAACTGCCAAGCCAAGTCTTCCCTGGACTGGAAACAAGCATCCTAGGACCCGTTTCGGGGTCATAACCCTCATCAGCCAGGCTATCTTGAATCCAGTGGCAAAGTGAGCAAGGGACCCACGTCTGGGCATACACTGCCAACTTAGGGCGAACAAAGCGATGCCAAAGGGGATGATGGATGGAGCGTGTGAACAAATCAAACACTCACCCCCAGTCAACTGATCTGGGTTTAATTCATCATCATTCTTTAGCTCACTCAACCACCCCAGTTCAGACATTGCCATATGCAAATCAGTCTGACACTGTGTCTCATGGGAACAGTCCAGCTCGAACTGCCAAGCCAAGTTTTCCCTGGACCGGAAACCAGCATCCTGGGACCGGTTTCGGGTTCATAACCCTCATCAGCTAGGCTATCTTGAAACCAGTGGCAAAGTGAGCAAGAGACCCACGTCTGGGCATACCCTGCCAACTTAGGGAGAACAAAGCGATACCAAAGGGGATGATGGACGCAGAGTTTGAGCAAATCAAACACTCACCCCCAGTCAACTGATCTGGGTTTAATTCATCATCTTTCTTTAGCTCACTCCACCACCCCAGTTCAGATATGGCCATATGCAAATCAGTCTGACCCTGTGACTCATGGGAACAGTCCAGCCTGAACTGCCAAGCCAAATTTTCCCTGGACCGGAAACAAGCATCCTGGGACCGGTTTCGGGTTCATAACCCTCATCAGCTAGGCTATCTTGAATCCAGTGGCACAGTGAGCAATGGACCCACGTCTGGGGATACCCTGCCAACTTAGGGCGAGCAAAGCGATACCAAAGGGGATGCGGACGGAGCGTTTGCGCAAATCAAACACTCACCCTCAGTCAACTGATCTGGGTTTAATTCATCATCATTCTTTAGCTCACTCCACCACCCCGGTTCAGACATGGCCACATGAAAACCAGTCTGACCCTGTACCTCATGGCAACAGTCCAGCCCAAACAGCCAAGCCATGTCTTCCCTGGACCGGAAAGAAGTATCCTGTGACCGGTTTTGGGTTCATATCCCTCATCATCAAGGCTCTCTTGAATCCAGAGGCAAATTGAGCAAGGAACCCATGTCTGGGCATACACTGCCAAATTAGGGCGAACAAAGCGATTCCAAATGGGATGGTGGACGGAGCGTTTGAGAAAATCAATCACTCACCCCAGTCAACTGATCTGGTTTTAATTCATCATCATTCTTTAGCTCACTCCACTACCCCAGTTCAGATATGGCCATATGCAAATCAGTCTGACCCTGTGACTCATGAGAACAGTCCAGCCCGAACTGCCAAGCCATGTCTTCTCTGGACCGGAATCAAGCATCCTGTGACCGGTTTTGGGTTCATATCCCTCATCAGCAAGGCTCTCTTGAATCCAGAGGCAAATTGAGCAAGGGACCCATGTCTGGGCATACCCTGCCAACTTAGGGCAAACAAAGCGATACCAAAGGGGATGATGGATGGAGCATTTGAGCAAGTCAAACACTCACCCCCAGTCAACTGATCTGGGTTTGACTCATCATCATTCTTTAGCTCACTCCACCACCCCAGTTCAGACATGGCCATATGCAAATCAGTCTGGCCCTGTGCCTCATGGGAACTGTCCAGCCCGAACTGCCAAGCTATGTCTTCCCTGGACTGGAAACAAGCATCCTGGGACCGGTTTCGGGTTCATAACCCTCATCAGCCAGGCTATCTTGAATCCAGTGGCAAAGTGAGCAAGGGACCCACATCTGGGCATACCCTGCCTACTTAGGGGAAACAAAGCGATACCGAAGGGGAAGATAGATGGAGCGTTTGATCAAATCAAACACTCAACCCCAGTCAACTGATCTGGGTTTAGTTCATCATCATTCTTTAGCTCACTCCACCACCCCAGTTCAGACATGGCCATATGCAAATCAGTCTGAACCTGTACCTCATGGGAACAATCCAGTCTGAACGGCCAAGCATTGTCTTCCCTGGACTGGAAACAAGCATCCTGGGACCAGTTTCTAGTTCATAATCCTCATCAACCAGGCTCTCTTGAATCCAGCGGCAAAGTGAGCAAGGGACCCTCGTCTGGGCACACCCTGCCAAGTTAGGGCGAACAAAGCGATACCAAAGGGGATGATGGATGGAGCGTTTGAGCAATTCAAACACTCTCCCCCAGTCAACTAATATGGCTTTAGTTCATCATCATTCTTTAGCTCACTCCACCAACCTAGTTCAGACATGGCCATATGCAAATCAGTCTGACCCTGTGCCTCATGGGAACAGTCCAGCCCGAACTACCAAACCATGTCTTACCTGGACCGGAGACAAGCATCCTGGGACCGGTTTCGGGTTAATAACCCTCATCAGCCAGGCTATCTTGAATCCAGTGGCAAAGTGAGCAAGGGACCCACATCTGGACATACCTTGCCAACTTAGGGCGAACAAAGCGATACCAAAGGGGATGATGGACGGAGTGTTTGAGCAAATCAAGTCTCACCCCCAGTCAACTGATCAGGGTTTAATTCATCATCATTCTTTAGCTTACTCCACCACCCCAGTTCAGACATGGCCACATGCAAATCAGTCTGACCCTGTACCTCATGGCAACAGTCCAGCCCAAACAGCCAAGCCATGTCTTCCCTGGACCGGAAAGAAGTATCCTGTGACCGGTTTTGGGTTCATATCCCTCATCAGCAAGGCTCTCTTGAATCCAGAGGCAAATTGAGCAAGGGACCCATGTCTGGGCATACACTGCCAAATTAGGGCGAACAAAGCGATTCCAAATGCGATGGTGGACGGAGCGTTTGAGAAAATCAATCACTCACCCCAGTCAACTGATCTGGGTTTAATTCATCATCATTCTTTAGCTCACTCCACTACCCCAGTTCAGATATGGCCATATGCAAATCAGTCTGACCCTGTGACTCATGGGAACAGTCCAGCCCGAACTGCCAAGCCATGTCTTCTCTGGACCGGAATCAAGCATCCTGTGACCGGTTTTGGGTTCATATCCCTCATCAGCAAGGCTCTCTTGAATCCAGAGGCAAATTGAGCAAGGGACCCATGTCTGGGCATACCCTGCCAACTTAGGGCAAACAAAGCGATACCAAAGGGGATGATGGATGGAGCATTTGAGCAAATCAAACACTCACCCCCAGTCAACTGATCTGGGTTTGACTCATCATCATTCTTTAGCTCACTCCACCACCCCAGTTCAGACATGGCCATATGCAAATCAGTCTGGCCCTGTGCCTCATGGGAACAGTCCAGCCCGAACTGCCAAGCTATGTCTTCCATGGACTGGAAACAAGCATCCTGGGACCGGTTTCGGGTCCATAACCCTCATCAGCCAGGCTATCTTCAATCCAGTGGCAAAGTGAGCAAGGGGCCCACATCTGGGCATACCCTGCCTACTTAGGGGAAACAAAGCGATACCAAAGGGGAAGATGGATGGAGCGTTTGATCAAATCAAACACTCAACCCCAGTCAACTGATCTGGGTTTAGTTCATCATCATTCTTTAGCTCACTCCACCACCCCAGTTCAGACATGGCCATATGCAAATCAGTCTGAACCTGTACCTCATGGGAACAATCCAGTCCGAACGGCCAAGCATTGTCTTCCCTGGACTGGAAACAAGCATCCTGGGACCAGTTTCTAGTTCATAATCCTCATCAGCCAGGCTCTCTTGAATCCAGCGGCAAAGTGAGCAAGGGACCCACGTCTGGGCACACCCTGCCAAGTTAGGGCGAACAAAGCGATACCAAAGGGGAGGATGGATGGAGCGTTTGAGCAATTCAAACACTCTCCCCCAGTCAACTGATATGGCTTTAGTTTATCATCATTCTTTAGCTCACTCCACCAACCTAGTTCAGACATGGCCATATGCAAATCAGTCTGACCCTGTGCCTCATGGGAACAGTCCAGCCCGAACTGCCAAGCCAAGTTTTCCCTGGACCGGAAACAAGCATCCTGGGACCGGTTTCGGGTTCATAACCCTCATCAGCTAGGATATCTTGAAACCAGTGGCAAAGTGAGCAAGAGACCCACGTCTGGGCATACCATGCCAACTTAGGGAGAACAATGCGATACAAAAGGGGATGATGGACGCAGAGTTTGAGCAAATAAAACACTCACCCCCAGTAAAATGATCTGGGTTTAATTCATAATCATTCTTTAGCTCACTCCACCACCCCAGTTCAGACATGGCCATATGCAAATCAGTATGACCCTGTGCCTCATGGGAACAGTCCAGCCCGAAATGCCAAGCCATGTCTTCCCTGGACCAGAACCAAGCATCCTGGGACTGGTTTTGGGTTCATAAACCTCATCAGCCGGGCTATCTAGAATCCAGCGTCAAAGTGAGCAAGTGACCCACGTCTGGGCATACCCTGCCAACTTAGGGCGAACAAAGCGATACCAAAGGGGATGATGGACGGAGTGTTTGAGCAAATCAAACACTCACCCCCAGTAAAATGATCTGGGTTTAATTCATCATCATTCTTTAGCTTACTCCACCACCCCAGTTCAGACATGGCCACATGCAAATCAGTCTGACCCTGTACCTCATGGGAACAGTCCAGCCCAAACTGCCAAGCCATATTTTCCCTGGACCGGAAACAAGCATCCTGGGACCGGTTTCGTGTTCATAACCCTCATCAGCTAGGCTATCTTGAATCCAGTGGCAAAGTGAGCAATGGACCCACGTCTGGGGATACCCTGCCAACTTAGGGCGAGCAAAGCGATACCAAAGGAGATGCGGACGGAGCGTTTGCGCAAATCAAACACTCACCCCAGTCAACTGATCTGGGTTTAATTCATAATCATTCTTTAGCTCACTCCACCACCCCAGTTCAGACATGGCCATATGCAAATCAGTATGACCCTGTACCTCATGGCAACAGTCCAGCCCAAACAGCCAAGCCATGTCTTCCCTAGACCGGAAAGAAGTATCCTGTGACCGGTTTTGGGTTCATATCCCTCATCAGCAAGGCTCTCTTGAATCCAGAGGCAAATTGAGCAAGGGACCCATGTCTGGGCATACACTGCCAAATTAGGGCAAACAAAGCGATTCCAAATGGGATAGTGGACGGAGCGTTTGAGAAAATCAATCACTCACCCCAGTCAACTGATCTGGTTTTAATTCATCATCATTCTTTAGCTCACTCCACTACCCCAGTTCAGATATGGCCATATGCAAATCAGTCTGACCCTGTGACTCATGGGAACAGTCCAGCCCGAACTGCCAAGCCATGTCTTCTCTGGACCGGAATCAAGCATCCTGTGACCGGTTTTGGGTTCATATCCCTCATCAGCAAGGCTCTCTTGAATCCAGAGGCAAATTGAGCAAGGGACCCATGTCTGGGCATACCCTGCCAACTTAGGGCAAACAAAGCGATACCAAAGGGGATGATGGATGGAGCATTTGAGCAATTCAAACACTCTCCCCCAGTCAACTAATATGGCTTTAGTTCATCATCATTCTTTAGCTCACTCCACCAACCTAGTTCAGACATGGCCATATGCAAATCAGTCTGACCCTGTGCCTCATGGGAACAGTCCAGCCCGAACTACCAAACCATGTCTTACCTGGACCGGAGACAAGCATCCTGGGACCGGTTTCGGGTTAATAACCCTCATCAGCCAGGCTATCTTGAATCCAGTGGCAAAGTGAGCAAGGGACCCACATCTGGACATACCTTGCCAACTTAGGGCGAACAAAGCGATACCAAAGGGGATGATGGACGGAGTGTTTGAGCAAATCAAGTCTCACCCCCAGTCAACTGATCAGGGTTTAATTCATCATCATTCTTTAGCTTACTCCACCACCCCAGTTCAGACATGGCCACATGCAAATCAGTCTGACCCTGTACCTCATGGCAACAGTCCAGCCCAAACAGCCAAGCCATGTCTTCCCTGGACCGGAAAGAAGTATCCTGTGACCGGTTTTGGGTTCATATCCCTCATCAGCAAGGCTCTCTTGAATCCAGAGGCAAATTGAGCAAGGGACCCATGTCTGGGCATACACTGCCAAATTAGGGCGAACAAAGCGATTCCAAATGCGATGGTGGACGGAGCGTTTGAGAAAATCAATCACTCACCCCAGTCAACTGATCTGGGTTTAATTCATCATCATTCTTTAGCTCACTCCACTACCCCAGTTCAGATATGGCCATATGCAAATCAGTCTGAACCTGTGACTCATGGGAACAGTCCAGCCCGAACTGCCAAGCCATGTCTTCTCTGGACCGGAATCAAGCATCCTGTGACCGGTTTTGGGTTCATATCCCTCATCAGCAAGGCTCTCTTGAATCCAGAGGCAAATTGAGCAAGGGACCCATGTCTGGGCATACCCTGCCAACTTAGGGCAAACAAAGTGATACCAAAGGGGATGATGGATGGAGCATTTGAGCAAATCAAACACTCACCCCCAGTCAACTGATCTGGGTTTGACTCATCATCATTCTTTAGCTCACTCCACCACCCCAGTTCAGACATGGCCATATGCAAATCAGTCTGGCCCTGTGCCTCATGGGAACAGTCCAGCCCGAACTGCCAAGCTATGTCTTCCATGGACTGGAAACAAGCATCCTGGGACCGGTTTCGGGTCCATAACCCTCATCAGCCAGGCTATCTTGAATCCAGTGGCAAAGTGAGCAAGGGGCCCACATCTGGGCATACCCTGCCTACTTAGGGGAAACAAAGCGATACCAAAGGGGAAGATGGATGGAGCGTTTGATCAAATCAAACACTCAACCCCAGTCAACTGATCTGGGTTTAGTTCATCATCATTCTTTAGCTCACTCCACCACCCCAGTTCAGACATGGCCATATGCAAATCAGTCTGAACCTGTACCTCATGGGAACAATCCAGTCCGAACGGCCAAGCATTGTCTTCCCTGGACTGGAAACAAGCATCCTGGGACCAGTTTCTAGTTCATAATCCTCATCAGCCAGGCTCTCTTGAATCCAGCGGCAAAGTGAGCAAGGGACCCACGTCTGGGCACACCCTGCCAAGTTAGGGCGAACAAAGCGATACCAAAGGGGATGATGGATGGAGCGTTTGAGCAATTCAAACACTCTCCCCCAGTCAACTGATATGGCTTTAGTTTATCATCATTCTTTAGCTCACTCCACCAACCTAGTTCAGACATGGCCATATGCAAATCAGTCTGACCCTGTGCCTCATGGGAACAGTCCAGCCCGAACTGCCAAGCCAAGTTTTCCCTGGACCGGAAACAAGCATCCTGGGACCGGTTTCGGGTTCATAACCCTCATCAGCTAGGATATCTTGAAACCAGTGGCAAAGTGAGCAAGAGACCCACGTCTGGGCATACCATGCCAACTTAGGGAGAACAATGCGATACAAAAGGGGATGATGGACGCAGAGTTTGAGCAAATAAAACACTCACCCCCAGTAAAATGATCTGGGTTTAATTCATAATCATTCTTTAGCTCACTCCACCACCCCAGTTCAGACATGGCCATATGCAAATCAGTATGACCCTGTGCCTCATGGGAACAGTCCAGCCCGAAATGCCAAGCCATGTCTTCCCTGGACCAGAACCAAGCATCCTGGGACTGGTTTTGGGTTCATAAACCTCATCAGCCGGGCTATCTAGAATCCAGCGTCAAAGTGAGCAAGTGACCCACGTCTGGGCATACCCTGCCAACTTAGGGCGAACAAAGCGATACCAAAGGGGATGATGGACGGAGTGTTTGAGCAAATCAAACACTCACCCCCAGTAAAATGATCTGGGTTTAATTCATCATCATTCTTTAGCTTACTCCACCACCCCAGTTCAGACATGGCCACATGCAAATCAGTCTGACCCTGTACCTCATGGGAACAGTCCAGCCCAAACTGCCAAGCCATATTTTCCCTGGACCGGAAACAAGCATCCTGGGACCGGTTTCGGGTTCATAACCCTCATCAGCTAGGCTATCTTGAATCCAGTGGCAAAGTGAGCAATGGACCCACGTCTGGGGATACCCTGCCAACTTAGGGCGAGCAAAGCGATACCAAAGGAGATGCGGACGGAGCGTTTGCGCAAATCAAACACTCACCCCAGTCAACTGATCTGGGTTTAATTCATAATCATTCTTTAGCTCACTCCACCACCCCAGTTCAGACATGGCCATATGCAAATCAGTATGACCCTGTACCTCATGGCAACAGTCCAGCCCAAACAGCCAAGCCATGTCTTCCCTAGACCGGAAAGAAGTATCCTGTGACCGGTTTTGGGTTCATATCCCTCATCAGCAAGGCTCTCTTGAATCCAGAGGCAAATTGAGCAAGGGACCCATGTCTGGGCATACACTGCCAAATTAGGGCAAACAAAGCGATTCCAAATGGGATAGTGGACGGAGCGTTTGAGAAAATCAATCACTCACCCCAGTCAACTGATCTGGTTTTAATTCATCATCATTCTTTAGCTCACTCCACTACCCCAGTTCAGATATGGCCATATGCAAATCAGTCTGACCCTGTGACTCATGGGAACAGTCCAGCCCGAACTGCCAAGCCATGTCTTCTCTGGACCGGAATCAAGCATCCTGTGACCGGTTTTGGGTTCATATCCCTCATCAGCAAGGCTCTCTTGAATCCAGAGGCAAATTGAGCAAGGGACCCATGTCTGGGCATACCCTGCCAACTTAGGGCAAACAAAGCGATACCAAAGGGGATGATGGATGGAGCATTTGAGCAAGTCAAACACTCACCCCCAGTCAACTGATCTGGGTTTGACTCATCATCATTCTTTAGCTCACTCCACCACCCCAGTTCAGACATGGCCATATGCAAATCAGTCTGGCCCTGAGCCTCATGGGAACAGTCCAGCCCGAACTGCCAAGCTCTGTCTTCCCTGGACTGGAAACAAGCATCCTGGGACCGGTTTCGGGTTCATAACCCTCATCAGCCAGGCTATCCTGAATCCAGTGGCAAAGTGAGCAAGGGACCCACATCTGGGCATACCCTGCCTACTTAGGGGAAACAAAGCGATACCAAAGGGGAAGATGGAGGGAGCGTTTGATGAAATCAAACACTCAACCCCAGTCAACTGATCTGGGTTTAGTTCATCATCATTCTTTAGCTCACTCCACCACCCCAGTTCAGACATGGCCATATGCAAATCAGTCTGAACCTGTACCTCATGGGAACAATCCAGTCCGAACGGCCAAGCATTGTCTTCCCTGGACTGGAAACAAGCATCCTGGGACCAGATTCTAGTTCATAATCCTCATCAGCCAGGCTCTCTTGAATCCAGCGGCAAAGTGAGCAAGGGACCCACGTCTGGGCACACCCTGCCAAGTTAGGGTGAACAAAGCGATACCAAAGGGGATGATGGATGGAGCGTTTGAGCAATTCAAACACTCTCCCCCAGTCAACTGATATGGCTTTAGTTCATCATCATTCTTTAGCTCACTCCACCAACCTAGTTCAGACATGGCCATATGCAAATCAGTCTGACCCTGTGCCTCATGGGAACAGTCCAGCCCAAACTGCCAAACCATGTCTTACCTGGACCGGAGACAAGCATCCTGGGACCGGTTTCGGGTTCATAACCCTCATCAGCCAGGCTATCTTGAATCCAGTGGCAAAGTGAGCAAGGGACCCACATCTGGGCATACCTTGCCAACTTAGGGCGAACAAAGCGATACCAAAGGGGATGATTGACGGAGTATTTGAGCAAATCAAGTGTCACCCCCAGTCAACTTATCAGGGTTTAATTCATCATCATTCTTTAGCTTACTCCACCACCCCAGTTCAGACATGGCCATATGCAAATCAGTCTGACCCTGTGCCTAATGGGAACAGTCCAGCCCGAACTGCCAAACCATGTCTTACCTGGACCGGAGACAAGCATCCTGGGACCGGTTTCGGGTTCATAACCCTCATCAGCTAGGCTATCTTGAATCCAGTGGCAAAGTGAGCAATGGACCCACGTCTGGGGATACCCTGCCAACTTAGGGCGAGCAAAGCGATACCAAAGGGGATGCGGACGGAGCGTTTGCGCAAATCAAACACTCACCCTCAGTCAACTGATCTGGGTTTAATTCATCATCATTCTTTAGCTCACTCCACCACCCCGGTTCAGACATGGCCACATGCAAATCAGTCTGACCCTGTACCTCATGGCAACAGTCCAGCCCAAACAGCCAATCCATGTCTTCCCTGGACCAGAAAGAAGTATCCTGTGACCGGTTATGGGTTCATATCCCTCATCAGCAAGGCTCTCTTGAATCCAGAGGCAAATTGAGCAAGGGACCCATGTCTGGGCATACACTGCCAAATTAGGGCGAACAAAGCGATTCCAAATGCGATGGTGGACGGAGCGTTTGAGAAAATCAATCACTCACCCCAGTCAACTGATCTGGGTTTAATTCATCATCATTCTTTAGCTCACTCCACTACCCCAGTTCAGATATGGCCATATGCAAATCAGTCTGACCCTGTGACTCATGGGAACAGTCCAGCCCGAACTGCCAAGCCATGTCTTCTCTGGACCGGAATCAAGCATCCTGTGACCGGTTTTGGGTTCATATCCCTCATCAGCAAGGCTCTCTTGAATCCAGAGGCAAATTGAGCAAGGGACCCATGTCTGGGCATACCCTGCCAACTTAGGGCAAACAAAGCGATACCAAAGGGGATGATGGATGGAGCATTTGAGCAAATCAAACACTCACCCCCAGTCAACTGATCTGGGTTTGACTCATCATCATTCTTTAGCTCACTCCACCACCCCAGTTCAGACATGGCCATATGCAAATCAGTCTGGCCCTGTGCCTCATGGGAACAGTCCAGCCCGAACTGCCAAGCTATGTCTTCCCTGGACTGGAAACAAGCATCCTGGGACCGGTTTCGGGTTCATAACCCTCATCAGCCAGGCTATCTTGAATCCAGTGGCAAAGTGAGCAAGGGGCCCACATCTGGGCATACCCTGCCTACTTAGGGGAAACAAAGCGATACCAAAGGGGAAGATGGATGGAGTGTTTGATCAAATCAAACACTCAACCCCAGTCAACTGATCTGGCTTTAGTTCATCATCATTCTTTAGCTCACTCCACCACCCCAGTTCAGACATGGCCATATGCACATCAGTCTGAACCTGTACCTCATGGGCACAATCCAGTCCGAACGGCCAAGCATTGTCTTCCCTGGACTGGAAACAAGCATCCTGGGACCAGTTTCTAGTTCATAATCCTCATCAGCCAGGTTCTCTTGAATCCAGCGGCAAAGTGAGCAAGGGACCCACGTCTGGGCACACCCTGCCAAGTTAGGGCGAACAAAGCGATACCAAAGGGGATGATGGATGGAGCGTTTGAGCAATTCAAACACTCTCCCCCAGTCAACTGATATGGCTTTAGTTCATCATCATTCTTTAGCTCACTCCACCAACCTAGTTCAGACATGGCCATATGCAAATCAGTCTGACCCTGTGCCTCATGGGAACAGTCCAGCCCGAACTGCCAAACCATGTCTTACCTGGACCGGAGACAAGCATCCTGGGACCGTTTTCGGGTTCATAACCCTCATCAGCCAGGCTATCTTGAATCCTGTGGCAAAGTGAGCAAGGGACCCACGTCTGGGCATACACTGCCAACTTAGGGCGAACAAAGCGATGCCAAGGGGGAGGATGGATGGAGCGTTTGAGCAAATCAAACACTCACCCCCAGTCAACTGTTCTGGGTTAAATTCATCATCATTCTTTAGCTCACTCAACCACCCCAGTTCAGATATTGCCATATGCAAATCAGTCTGACACTGTGCCTTATGGGAACAGTCCAGCCCGAACTGCCAAGCCAAGTTTTCCCTGGACCGGAAACAAGCATCCTGGGACCGGTTTTGGGTTCATAACCCTCATCAGCTAGGATATCTTGAAACCAGTGGCAAAGTGAGCAAGAGACCCACGTCTGGGCATACCATGCCAACTTAGGGAGAACAAAGCGATACCAAAGGGGATGATGGACGCAGAGTTTGAGCAAATAAAACACTCACCCCCAGTCAACTGATCTGGGTTTAATTCATAATCATTCTTTAGCTCACTCCACCACCCCAGTCCAGACATGGCCATATGCAAATCAGTATGATCCTGTGCCTCATGGGAACAGGCCAGCCAGTAATGCCAAGCCATGTCTTCCCTGGACCAGAACCAAGCATCCTGGGACTGGTTTCGGGTTCATAAACCTCATCAACCGCGCTATCTAGAATCCAGCGTCAAAGTGAGCAAGTGACCCACGTCTGGGCATACCCTGCCAACTTAGGGCGAACAAAGCGATACCAAAGGGGATGATGGACGGAGTGTTTGAGCAAATCAAACACTCACCCCCAGTAAAATGATCTGGGTTTAATTCATCATCATTCTTTAGCTCACTCCACCACCCCAGTTCAGACATGGCCACATGCAAATCAGTCTGACCCTGTACCTCATGGGAACAGTCCAGCCCAAACTGCCAAGCCATATCTTCCCTGGACCGGAAGCAAGCATCCTGGGACTGGTTTGGGGTTCATTACCCTCATCAATCAGGCTCTCTTGAATCCCATGGCAAAGTGAGCAAGGGACCCATGTCTGGGCATACCCTGAAAAACTTAGGGCGAACAAATCGATACCAAAGGGGATGAAGGACGGAGCATTTGAGCAAATCAAACACTCACCCCCAGTCAACTGATCTGGGTTTAATTCATCATCATTCTTTAGCTCACTCCACCAACCTAGTTCAGACATGGCCATATGCAAATCAGTCTGACCCTGTGCCTCATGGGAACAGTCCAGCCCGAACTGCCAAGCCATGTCTTACCTGGACCGGAGACAAGCATCCTGGGACCGGTTTCGGGTTAATAACCCTCATCAGCCAGGCTATCTTGAATCCAGTGGCAAAGTGAGCAAGGGACCCACATCTGGGCATATCTTGCCAAATTAGGGCGAACAAAGCGTTACCAAAGGGGATGATGGACGGAGTGTTTGAGCAAATCAAACACTCACCCCCAGTAAAATGATCTGGGTTTAATTCATCATCATTCTTTAGCTCACTCCACCACCCCAGTTCAGATATGTCCACAGGCAAATCAGTCTGACCCTGTACCTCATGGGAACAGTCCAGCCCAAACTGCCAAGCCATATCTTCCCTGGACCGGAAGCAAGCATCCTGGGACTGGTTTTGGGTTCATTACCCTCATCAATCAGGCTCTCTTGAATCCCATGGCTAAGTGAGCAAGGGACCCATGTCTGGGCATACCCTGAAAAACTTAGGGCGAACAAATCGATACCAAAGGGGATGAAGGACGGAGCATTTGAGCAAATCAAACACTCACCCCCAGTCAACTGATCTGGGTTTAATTCATCATCATTCTTTAGCTCACTCCACCAACCTAGTTCAGACATGGCCATATGCAAATCAGTCTGACCCTGTGCCTCATGGGAACAGTCCAGCCCGAACTGCCAAGCCATGTCTTACGTGGACCGGAGACAAGCATCCTGGGACCGGTTTCGGGTTAATAACCCTCATCAGCCAGGCTATCTTGAATCCAGTGGCAAAGTGAGCAAGGGACCCACATCTGGGCATACCTTGCCAAATTAGGGCGAACAAAGCTTTACCAAAGGGGATGATGAACGGAGTGTTTGAGCAAATCAAACACTCACCCCCAGTCAACTGATCTGGGTTTAATTCATCATCATTCTTTAGCTCACTCCACCACCCCAGTTCAGACATGGCCACATGCATATCAGTCTGACCCTGTACCTCATGGGAACAGTCCTGCCCAAACTGCCAAACCATATCTTCCATGGACCGGAAGCAAGCATCCTGGGACTGGTTTTGGGTTCATTACCCTCATCAATCAGGCTCTATTGAATACCATGGCAAAGTGAGCAAGGGACCCACGTCTGGGCATACCCTGCCAACTTAGGGCGAACAAAGCGATACCAAAGGGGATGACAGACGCAGCGTTTGAGCAAATCAAACACTCACCCCCAGTCAACTGATCTGGGTTTAATTCATCATCATTCTTTAGCTTACTCCACCACCCCAGTTCAGACATGGCCATATGCAAATCAGTCTGACCCTGTGCCTCATGGGAACAGTCCAGCCCGAACTGCCAAGCCATGTCTTACCTGGACCGGAAATAAGCATCCTGGTACCAGTTTTGGGCTCATAACCCTCATCAGCCAGGCTATCTTGAATCCAGTGGCAAAGTGAGCAAGGGACCCACGTCTGGGCGTTCATTGTAGGGGTGGGCGGAATTTGCGGAATTAACCTTCGCAAATTATCGCGAGAATGTTTAAAATTATCGCAAACAAGCAGAAATATCGCGAAGATGCGGAAGTTTTTTTCCGGCATGTTCGCGCGATTTTCTGCATGGTTGCGGGTCGCCAACTTACCCATGTGGCTGCTTGCGGGCGCGGCCATCTTGTTTTGAGTTGTTCTCGCGGTGCATGATCGCGAGAAGAAAGACGTGATCGCGCGACGCATGACGTCACTGCGGGCGCGAACTGTCGCGAGACAGCGCAAATGGCTAAAAACAATACAACATCTCATGGAGAACGCGACCGGATCAAGAAAACTTGTCGGCGAACGCAGGGATTCAGGTAAGGCGATCGCGCGCGCACGAGAATGTATCATTTTACAGCGCGAGCAAGAAACAAATTATCGCCAAGCTGCGGAAACCGGAATTTTTGACATTTTCGCGCTCTCCGCGGAACGCAAAAATGTCAAATTATCGCAATTTCCGCGAACGGAACGAAATTTTTGCCCAGGCCTAGTTCATTGCCAACTTAGGGCGAACAAAGCGATGCCAAAGGGGATGATGGATGGAGCGTTTCACCAAATCAAACACTCACCCCCAGTTAACTGATCTGTGTTTAATTCATCATCATTCTTTAGCTCACTCCACCACCCCAGTTCAGACATGGCCATATGCAAATCAGTCTTACCCTGTGCCTCATGGGAACAGTCCAGCCCGAACTGCCAAGCCATGTCTTACCTGGACCGGAATTAAGCATCCTGGTACCAGTTTTGGGTTCATAACCCTCATCAGCCAGGCTATCTTGAATCCAGTGGCAAAGTGAGCAATGGACCCACGTCTGGGGATACCCTGCCAACTTAGGGCGAGCAAAGCGATACCAAAGGGGATGCGGACGGAGCGTTTGAGCAAATCAAACACTCACCCTCAGTCAACTGATCTGGGTTTAATTCATCATAATTCTTTAGCTCACTCCACCACCCCGGTTCAAACATGGCCACATGCAAATCAGTCTGACCCTGTACCTCATGGGAACAGTCCAGCCCACACTGCCAAGCCATATCTTCCCTGGACCGGAAGCAAGCATCCTGGGACTGGTTTTGGGTTCATTACCCTCATCAATCAGCTCTCTTAAATCCCATGGCAAAGTGAGCAAGGGACCCACGTCTGGGCATACCCTGCCAACTTAGGGCGAACAAATCAATACCAAAGGGGATGACGGACGGAGCATTGGAGCAAATCAAACACTCACCCCCAGTCAACTGATCTGGGTTTAATTCATCATCATTCTTTAGCTCACTCCACCACCCCAGTTCAGATATGGCCACATGCAAATCAGTCTGACCCTGTGACTCATGGGAACAGTCCAGCCCAAACTGCCAAGCCATATCTTCCCTGAACCGAAAGCAAGCATCCTGGGACTGGTGTTGGGTTCATTACCCTCATCAATCAGGCTCTCTTAAATCCCATGGCAAAGTGAGCAAGGGACCAATGTCTGGGCATACCCTGCCAACTTAGGGCGAACAAATCAATACCAAAGGGGATGACGGACGGAGCATTGGAGCAAATCAAACACTCACCCCCAGTAAACTGATCTGGGTTTAATTCATCATCATTCTTTAGCTCACTCCACCAACCTAGTTCAGACATGGCCATATGCAAATCAGTCTGACCCTGTGCCTCATGGGAACAGTCCAGCCCGAACTGCCAAGCCAAGTCTTCCCTGGACTGGAAACAAGCATCCTGGGATCGGTTTCAGGGTCATAACCCTCATCAGCCAGGCTATCTTGAATCCAGTGGCAAAGTGAGCAAGGGACCCACGTCTGGGCATACACTGCCAACTTAGGGCGAACAAAGCGATGCCAAAGGGGATGATGGATGGAGCGTTTGAGCAAATCAAACACTCACCCCCAGTCAACTGATCTGGGTTTAATGCATCATCATTCTTTAGCTCACTCAACCACCCCAGTTCAGACATTGCCATATGCAAATCAGTCTGACACTGTGCCTCATGGGAACAGTCCAGCCCGAACTGCCAAGCCAAGTTTTCCCTGGACCAGAAACAAGCATCCTGGGACCGGTTTCGGGTTCATAACCCTCATCAGCTAGGCTATCTTGAAACCAGTGGCAAAGTGAGCAAGAGACCCACGTCTGGGCATACCCTGCCAACTTAGGGAGAACAAAGCGATACCAAAGGGGATGATGGACGGAGCGTTTGAGGAAATCAAACACTTGCCCCCAGTCAACTGATCTGGGTTTAATTCATCATCATTCTTTAGCTCACTCCACCACCCCGGTTCAGACATGGCAACATGCAAATCAGTCTGACCCTGTACTTCATGGCAACAGTCCAGCCCAAACAGCCAAGCCATGTCTTCCCTGGACCGGAAAGAATTATCCTGTGACCGGTTTTGGGTTCATATCCCTCATCAGCAAGGCTCTCTTGAATCCAGAGGCAAATTGAGCAAGCGACCCATGTCTGGGCTTACACTGCCAAATTAGGGCGAACAAAGCGATTCCAAATGGGATGGTGGACGGAGCGTTTGAGCAAATCAATAACTCACCCCAGTCAACTGATCTGGGTTTAATTCATCATCATCCTTTAGCTCACTCCACCACCCCAGTTCAGATATGGCCATATGCAAATCAGTCTGACCCTGTGGCTCATGGGAACAGTCCAGCCCGAACTGCCAAGCCATGAATTCTCTGGACCGGAATCAAGCATCCTGTGACCGGTTTTGGGTTCATATCCCTCATCAGCAAGGCTCTCTTGAATCCAGAGGCAAATTGAGCAAGGGACCCATGTCTGGGCATACCCTGCCAACTTAGGGCAAACAAAGCGATACCAAAAGGGATGATGGATGGAACATTTGAGCAAATCAAACACTCACCCCCAGTCAACTGATCTGGGTTCGACTCATCATCATTCTTTAGCTCACTCCACCACCCCAGTTCAGACATGGCCATATGCAAATCAGTCTGGCCCTGTGCCTCATGGGAACAGTCCAGCCCGAACTGCCAAGCTGTGTCTTCCCTGGACTGGAAACAAGCATCCTGGGACCGGTTTCGGGTTCATAACCCTCATCAGCCAGGCTATCTTGAATCCAGTGGCAAAGTGAGCAAGGGACCCACATCTGGGCATACCCTGCCTACTTAGGGGAAACAAAGCAATACCAAAGGGGAAGATGGATGGAGCGTTTGATCAAATCAAACACTCAACCCCAGTCAACTGATCTGGGTTTAGTTCATCATCATTCTTTAGCTCACTCCTCCACCCCAGTTCAGACATGGCCATATGCAAATCAGTCTGACCCTGTGCCTCATGGGAACAGTCCAGCCCGAACTGCCAAGCCAAGTTTTCCATGGACCGGAAACAAGCATCCTGGGACCGGTTTTGGGTTCATAACCCTCATCAGCTAGGATATCTTGAACCCAGTGGCAAAGTGAGCAAGAAACCAACGTCTGGGCATACCATGCCAACTTAGGGAGAACAAAGCGATACCAAAGGGGATGATGGACGCAGAGTTTGAGCAAATAAAACACTCACCCCCAGTCAACTGATCTGGGTTTAATTCATAATCATTCTTTAGCTCACTCCACCACCCCAGTTCAGACATGGCCATATGCAAATCAGTCTGACCCTGTGCCTCATGGGAACAGTCCAGCCAGAAATGCCAAGCCATGTCTTCCCTGGACCAGAACCAAGCATCCTGGGACTGGTTTTGGGTTCATAAACCTCATCAGCCGGGCTATCTAGAATCCAGCGTCAAAGTGAGCAAGTGACCCACGTCTGGGCATACCCTGCCAACTTAGGGCGAACAAAGCGATACCAAAGGGGATGATGGACGGAGTGTTTGAGCAAATCAAACACTCACCCCCAGTAAAATGATCTGGGTTTAATTCATCATCATTCTTTAGCTCACTCCACCACCCCAGTTCAGACATGGCCACATGCAAATCAGTCTGACCCTGTACCTCATGGGAACAGTCCAGCCCAAACTGCCAAGCCATATCTTCCCTGGACCGGAAGCAAGCATCCTGGGACTGGTTTTGGTTTCATTACCCTCATCAATCAGGCTCTCTTGAATCCCATGTCAAAGTGAGCAAGGGACCCATGTCTGGGCATACCCTGAAAAACTTAGGGCGAACAAATCGATACCAAAGGGGATGAAGGACGGAGCATTTGAGCAAATCAAACACTCACCCCCAGTCAACTGATCTGGGTTTAATTCATCATCATTCTTTAGCTCACTCCACCAACCTAGTTCAGACATGGCCATATGCAAATCAGTCTGACCCTGTGCCTCATGGGAACAGTCCAGCCCGAACTGCCAAGCCATGTCTTACCTGGACCGGAGACAAGCATACTGGGACCGGTTTCGGGTTAATAACCCTCATCAGCCAGGCTATCTTGAATCCAGTGGCAAAGTGAGCAAGGGACCCACATCTGGGCATACCTTGCCAAATTAGGGCGAACAAAGCGTTACCAAAGGGGATGATGGATGGAGTGTTTGAGCAAATCAAACACTCACCCCCAGTAAAATGATCTGGGTTTAATTCATCATCATTCTTTAGCTCACTCCACCACCCCAGTTCAGACATGGCCACATGCAAATCAGTCTGACCCTGTACCTCATGGGAACAGTCCAGCCCAAACTGCCAAGCCATATCTTCCCTGGACCGGAAGTAAGCATCCTGGGACTGGTTTTGGGTTCATTACCCTCATCAATCAGGCTCTCTTGAATCCCATGGCAAAGTGAGCAAGGGACCCATGTCTGGGCATACCCTGAAAAACTTAGGGCGAACAAATCGATACCAAAGGGGATGAAGGACGGAGCATTTGAGCAAATCAAACACTCACCCCCAGTCAACTGATCTGGGTTTAATTCATCATCATTCTTTAGCTCACTCCACCAACCTAGTTCAGACATGGCCATATGCAAATCAGTCTGACCCTGTGCCTCATGGGAACAGTCCAGCCCGAACTGCCAAGCCATGTCTTACCTGGACCGGAGACAAGCATCCTGGGACCGGTTTCGGGTTAATAACCCTCATCAGCCAGGCTATCTTGAATCCAGTGGCAAAGTGAGCAAGGGACCCACATCAGGGCATACCAAGCCAAATTAGGGCGAACAAAGCGTTACCAAAGGGGATGATGGACGGAGTGTTTGAGCAAATCAAACACTCACCCCCAGTAAAATGATCTGGGTTTAATTCATCATCATTCTTTAGCTCACTCCACCACCCCAGTTCAGACATGGCCATATGCAAATCAGTCTGACCCTGTGCCTCATGGGAACAGTCCAGCCCGAACTGCCAAGCTATGTCTTCCCTGGACTGGAAACAAGCATCCTGGGACCGGTTTCGTGTTCATAACCCTCATCAGCCAGGCTATCTTGAATCCAGTGGCAAAGTGAGCAAGGGACCCACATCTGGGCATACCCTGCCTACTTAGGGGAAACAAAGCGATACCAAAGGGGAAGATGGATGGAGCGTTTGAGCAAATCAAACACTCACCACCAGTCAACTGTTCTGGGTTAAATTCATCATCATTCTTTAGCTTACTCAACCACCCCAGTTCAGACATTGCCATATGCAAATCAGTCTGACACTGTGCCTTATGGGAACAGTCCAGGACGAACTGCCAAGCCAAGTTTTCCCTGGACCGGAAACAAGCATCCTGGGACTGGTTTTGGGTTCATAACCCTCATCAGCTAGGATATCTTGAACCCAGTGGCAAAGTGAGCAAGAAACCCACGTCTGGGCATACCATGCCAACTTAGGGAGAACAAAGCGATACAAAAGGGGATGATGGACGCAGAGTTTGAGCAAATAAAACACTCACCCCCAGTCAACTGATCTGGGTTTAATTCATAATCATTCTTTAGCTCACTCCACCACCCCAGTTCAGACATGGCCATATGCAAATCAGTCTGACCCTGTGCCTCATGGGAACAGTCCAGCCAGAAATGCCAAGCCATGTCTTCCCTGGACCAGAACCAAGCATCCTGGGACTGGTTTTGGGTTCATAAACTTCATCAGCCGGGCTCTCTTGAATCCAGAGGCAAATTGAGCAAGCGACCCATGTCTGGGCTTACACTGCCAAATTTGGGCGAACAAAGAGATTCCAAATGGGATGGTGGACGGAGCGTTTGAGCAAATCAATAACTCACCCCAGTCAACTGATCTGGGTTTAATTCATCATCATTCTTTAGCTCACTCCACCACCCCAGTTCAGATATGGCCATATGCAAATCAGTCTGACCCTGTGGCTCATGGGAACAGTCCAGCCCGAACTGCCAAGCCATGAATTCTCTGGACCGGAATCAAGCATCCTGTGACCGGTTTTGGGTTCATATCCCTCATCAGCAAGGCTCTCTTGAATCCAGAGGCAAATTGAGCAAGGGACCCATGTCTGGGCATACCCTGCCAACTTAGGGCAAACAAAGCGATACCAAAAGGGATGATGGATGGAACATTTGAGCAAATCAAACACTCACCCCCAGTCAACTGATCTGGGTTCGACTCATCATCATTCTTTAGCTCACTCCACCACCCCAGTTCAGACATGGCCATATGCAAATCAGTCTGACCCTGTGCCTCATGGGAACAGTCCAGCCCGAACTGCCAAACCATGTCTTACCTGGACCGGAGACAAGCATCCTGGGACCGGTTTCAGGTTCATAACCCTCATCAGCCAGGCTATCTTGAATCCAGTGGCAAAGTGAGCAAGGGACCCACATCTGGGCATACCCTGCCTACTTAGGGGAAACAAAGCGATACCAAAGGGGAAGATGGATGGAGCGTTTGATCAAATCAAACACTCAACCCCAGTCAACTGATCTGGGTTTAGTTCATCATCATTCTTTAGCTCACTCCACCACCCCAGTTCAGACATGGCCATATGCAAATCAGTCTGACCCTGTGCCTCATGGGAACAGTCCAGCCCGAACTGCCAAACCATGTCTTACCTGGACCGGAGACAAGCATCCTGGGACCGGTTTCAGGTTCATAACCCTCATCAGCCAGGCTATCTTGAATCCAGTGGCAAAGTGAGCAAGGGACCCACATCTGGGCATACCTTGCCAACTTAGGGCGAAAAAAGCGATACCAAAGGGGATGATGGACGGAGTGTTTGAGCAAATCAAACACTCACCCCCAGTCAACTGATCTGGGTTTAATTCATCATCATTCTTTAGCTTACTCCACCACCCCAGTTCAGACATGGCCATATGCAAATCAGTCTGACTCTGTATCTCATGGGAACAGTCCAGCCCGAACTGCCAAGCCAAGTCTTCCCTGGACTGGAAACAAGCATCCTGGGACCGGTTTTGGGGTCATAAACCTCATCAGCCAGGCTATCTTGAATCCAGTGGCAAAGTGAGCAAGGGACCCACGTCTGGGCATACACTGCCAACTTAGGGCGAACAAAGTGATGCCAAAGGGGATGATGGATGGAGCGTTTGAGCAAATCAAACACTCACCCCCAGTCAACTGTTCTGGGTTTAATTCATCATCATTCTTTAGCTCACTCAACCACCCGAGTTCAGACATTGCCATATGCAAATCAGTCTGACACTGTGCCTCATGGGAACAGTCCAGCCAGAAATGCCAAGCCATGTCTTCCCTGGACCGGAACCAAGCATCCTGGGACTGGTTTCGGGTTCATAACCCTCATCAGCCGGGCTATCTAGAATCCAGCGTTAAAGTGAGTAAGTGACCCACGTCTGGGCATACCCTGCCAACTTAGGGCGAACAAAGCGATACCAAAGGGGATGATGGACGGAGTGTTTGAGCAAATCAAACACTCACCCCCAGTGAACTGATCTGGGTTTAATTCATCATCATTCTTTAGCTCACTCCACCACCCCAGTTCAGACATGGCCACATGCAAATCAGTCTGACCCTGTACCTCATGGGAACAGTACAGCCCAAACTGCCAAGCCATATCTTCCCTGGACCGGAAGCAAGCATCCTGGGACTGGTTTTGGCTTCATTACCGTGATCAATCAGGCTCTCTTGAATCCCATGGCAAAGTGAGCAAGGGACCCACGTCTGGGCATACCCTGCACACTTAGGGCGAACAAATCGATACCAAAGGGGATGACGGACGGAGCATTTGAGCAAATCAAACACTCACCCCCAGTCAACTGATCTGGGTTTAATTCATCATCATTCTTTAGCTTACTCCACCACCCCAGTTCAGACATGGCCATATGCAAATCAGTCTGACCCTGTGCCTCATGGCAACAGTCCATCCCGAACTGCCAAGCCATGTCTTCCCTGGACCGGAACCAAGCATCCTGGGACTGGTTTCGGGTTTATAACCCTCATCAGCCGGGCTATCTAGAATCCAGAGTCAAAGTGAGCAAGTGACACACGTCTGGGCATACCCTGCCAACTTAGGGCGAACAAAGCGATACCAAAGGGGATGATGGACGGAGTGTTTGAGCAAATCAAACACTCACCCCCAGTCAACTGATCTGGGTTTAATTCATCATCATTCTTTAGCTTACGCCACCACCCCAGTTCAGACATGGCCATATGCAAATCAGTCTGACCCTGTATCTCATGGCAACAGTCCATCCCGAACTGCCAAGCCATGTCTTCCCTGGACCGGAACCAAGCATCCTGGGACTGGTTTCGGGTTTATAACCCTCATCAGCCGGGCTATCTAGAATCCAGAGTCAAAGTGAGCAAGTGACACACGTCTGGGCATACCCTGCCAACTTAGGGCGACCAAAGCGATACCAAAGGGGATGATGGACGGAGTGTTTGAGCAAATCAAACACTCACCCCCAGTCAACTGATCTGGGTTTAATTCATCATCATTCTTTAGCTTACGCCACCACCCCAGTTCAGACATGGCCATATGCAAATCAGTCTGACCCTGTATCTCATGGGAACAGTCCAGCCCGAACTGCCAAGCCAAGTCTTCCCTGGACTGGAAACAAGCATCCTGGGACCGGTTTCGGGGTCATAAACCTCATCAGCCAGGCTATCTTGAATCCAGTGGCAAAGTGAGCAAGGGACCCACGTCTGGGCATACACTGCCAACTTAGGGCGAACAAAGTGATGCCAAAGGGGATGATGGATGGAGCATTTGAGCAAATCAAACACTCACCCCCAGTCAACTGTTCTGGGTTTAATTCATCATCATTCTTTAGCTCACTCAACCACCCGAGTTCAGACATTGCCATATGCAAATCAGTCTGACCCTGTATCTCATGGCAACAGTCCATCCCGAACTGCCAAGCCATGTCTTCCCTGGACCGGAACCAAGCATCCTGGGACTGGTTTCGGGTTTATAACCCTCATCAGCCGGGCTATCTAGAATCCAGAGTCAAAGTGAGCAAGTGACACACGTCTGGGCATACCCTGCCAACTTAGGGCGACCAAAGCGATACCAAAGGGGATGATGGACGGAGTGTTTGAGCAAATCAAACACTCACCCCCAGTCAACTGATCTGGGTTTAATTCATCATCATTCTTTAGCTTACTCCACCACCCCAGTTCAGACATGGCCATATGCAAATCAGTCTGACCCTGTACCTCATGGGAACAGTCCAGCCCAAACTGCCAAGCCATATCTTCCCTGGACCGGAAGCAAGCATCCTGGGACTGGTTTTGGGTTCATTACCCTCATCAATCAGGCTCTCTTGAATCCCATGGCAAAGTGAGCAAGGGACCCATGTCTGGGCATACCCTGAAAAACTTAGGGCGAACAAATCGATACCAAAGGGGATGAAGGACGGAGCATTTGAGCAAATCAAACACTCACCCCCAGTCAACTGATCTGGGTTTAATTCATCATCATTCTTTAGCTCACTCCACCAACCTAGTTCAGACATGGCAATATGCAAATCAGTCTGACCCTGTGCCTCATGGGAACAGTCCAGCCCGAACTGCCAAGCCATGTCTTACCTGGACCGGAGACAAGCATCCTGTGACCGGTTTCGGGTTAATACCCCTCATCAGCCAGGCTATCTTGAATCCAGTGGCAAAGTGAGCAAGGGACCCACATCTGGGCATACCTTGCCAAATTAGGGCGAACAAAGCGTTACCAAAGGGGATGATGGACGGAGTGTTTGAGCAAATCAAACACTCACCCCCAGTAAAATGATCTGGGTTTAATTCATCATCATTCTTTAGCTCACTCCACCACCCCAGTTCAGATATGGCCACATGCAAATCAGTCTGACCCTGTACCTCATGGGAACAGTCCAGCCCAAACTGCCAAGCCATATCTTCCCTGGACCGGAAGCAAGCATCCTGGGACTGGTTTTGGGTTCATTACCCTCATCAATCAGGCTCTCTTGAATCCCATGGCAAAGTGAGCAAGGGACCCATGTCTGGGCATACCCTGAAAAACTTAGGGCGAACAAATCGATACCAAAGGGGATGAAGGACGGAGCATTTGAGCAAATCAAACACTCACCCCCAATCAACTGATCTGGGTTTAATTCATCATCATTCTTTAGCTCACTCCACCAACCTAGTTCAGACATGGCCATATGCAAATCAGTCTGACCCTGTGCCTCATGGGAACAGTCCAGCCCGAACTGCCAAGCCATGTCTTACCTGGACCGGAGACAAGCATCCTGGGACCGGTTTCGGGTTAATAACCCTCATCAGCCAGGCTATCTTGAATCCAGTGGCAAAGTGAGCAAGGGACCAACATCAGGGCATACCAAGCCAAATTAGGGCGAACAAAGCGTTACCAAAGGGGATGATGGACGGAGTGTTTGAGCAAATCAAACACTCACCCCCAGTAAAATGATCTGGGTTTAATTCATCATCATTCTTTAGCTCACTCCACCACCCCAGTTCAGACATGGCCACATGCATATCAGTCTGACCCTGTACCTCATGGGAACAGTCCAGCCCAAACTGCCAAACCATATCTTCCATGGACCGGAAGCAAGCATCCTGGGACTGGTTTTGGGTTCATTACCCTCATCAATCAGGCTCTCTTGAATACCATGGCAAAGTGAGCAAGGGACCCACGTCTGGGCATACCCTGCCAACTTAGGGCGAACAAAGCGATACCAAAGGGGATGACGGACGGAGCGTTTGAGCAAATCAAACACTCACCCCCAGTCAACTGATCTGGGTTTAATTCATCATCATTCTTTAGCTTACTCCACCACCCCAGTTCAGACATGGCCATATGCAAATCAGTCTGACCCTGTGCCTCATGGGAACAGTCCAGCCCGAACTGCCAAGTCATGTCTTACCTGGACCGGAAATAAGCATCCTGGTACCAGTTTTGGGTTCATAACCCTCATCAGCCAGGCTATCTTGAATCCAGTGGCAAAGTGAGCAAAGGACCCACGTCTGGGCGTTCATTGCCAACTTAGGGCGAACAAAGCGATGCCAAAGGGGATGATGGATGGAGCGTTTCACCAAATCAAACACTCACCCCCAGTTAACTGATCTGTGTTTAATTCATCATCATTCTTTAGCTCACTCCACCATCCCAGTTCAGACATGGCCATATGCAAATCAGTCTTACCCTGTGCCTCATGGGAACAGTCCAGCCCGAACTGCCAAGCCATGTCTTACCTGGACCAGAAATAAGCATCCTGGTACCAGTTTTGGGTTCATAACCCTCATCAGCCAGGCTATCTTGAATCCAGTGGCAAAGTGAGCAATGTACCCACGTCTGGGGATACCCTGCCAACTTAGGGCGAGCAAAGCGATACCAAAGGGGATGCGGACGGAGCGTTTGAGCAAATCAAACACTCACCCTCAGTCAACTGATCTGGGTTTAATTCATCATCATTCTTTAGCTCACTCCACCACCCCGGTTCAAACATGGCCACATGCAAATCAGTCTGACCTTGTACCTCATAGGAACAGTCCAGCCCACACTGCCAAGCCATATCTTCCCTGGACCGGAAGCAAGCATCCTGGGACTGGTTTTGGGTTCATTACCCTCATCAATCAGGCTCTCTTAAATCCCATGGCAAAGTGAGCAAGGGACCCACGTCTGGGCATACCCTGCCAACTTAGGGCGAACAAATCAATACCAAAGGGGATGACGGACGGAGCATTGGAGCAAATCAAACACTCACCCCCAGTAAACTGATCTGGGTTTAATTCATCATCATTCTTTAGCTCACTCCACCACCCCAGTTCAGATATGGCCACATGCAAATCAGTCTGACCCTGTACCTCATGGGAACAGTCCAGCCCAAACTGCCAAGGCATATCTTCCCTGGACCGGAAGCAAGCATCCTGGGACTGGTTTTGGGTTCATTACCCTCATCAATCAGGCTCTCTTAAATCCCATGGCAAAGTGAGCAAGGGACCAACGTCTGGGCATACCCTGCCAACTTAGGGCGAACAAATCAATACCAAAGGGGATGACGGACGGACCATTGGAGCAAATCAAACACTCACCCCCAGTAAACTGATCTGGGTTTAATTCAGTATCATTCTTTAGCTTACTCCACCACCCCAGTTCAGACATGGCCATATGCAAATCAGTCTGACCCTGTGCCTCATGGGAAGAGTCCAGCCCGAACTGCCAAGCCAAATCTTCCCTGGACTGGAAACAAGCATCCTGGGATCAGTTTCGGGGTCATAACCCTCATCAGCCAGGCTATCTTGAATCCAGTGGCAAAGTGAGCAAGGGACCCACGTCTGGGCATACACTGCCAACTTAGGGCAAACAAAGCAATGCCAAAGGGGATGATGGATGGAGCGTTTGAGCAAATCAAACACTCACCCCCAGTCAACTGATCTGGGTTTAATGCATCATCATTCTTTAGCTCACTCAACCACCCCAGTTCAGACATTGCCATATGCAAATCAGTCTGACACTGTGCCTCATGGGAACAGTCCAGCCCGAACTGCCAAGCCAAGTTTTCCCTGGACCAGAAACAAGTATCCTGGGACCGGTTTCGGGTTCATAACCCTCATCAGCTAGGCTATCTTGAAACCAGTGGCAAAGTGAGCAAGAGACCCACGTCTGGGCATACCCTGCCAACTTAGGGAGAACAAAGCGATACCAAAGGGGATGATGGACGGAGCGTTTGAGGAAATCAAACACTTGCCCCCAGTCAACTGATCTGGGTTTAATTCATCATCATTATTTAGCTCACTCCACCACCCCGGTTCAGACATGGCCACATGCAAATCAGTCTGACCCTGTACTTCATGGCAACAGTCCAGCCCAAACAGCCAAGCCATGTCTTCCCTGGACCGGAAAGAAGTATCCTGTGACCGGTTTTGGGTTCATATCCCTCATCAGCAAGGCTCTCTTGAATCCAGAGGCAAATTGAGCAAGCGACCCATGTCTGGGCTTACACTGCCAAATTAGGGCGAACAAAGCGATTCCAAATGGGATGGTGGAAGGAGCGTTTGAGCAAATCAATAACTCACCCCAGTCAACTGATCTGGGTTTAATTCATCATCATTCTTTAGCTCACTCCACCACCCCAGTTCAGATATGGCCATATGCAAATCAGTCTGACCCTGTGGCTCATGGGAACAGTCCAGCCCGAACTGCCAAGCCATGAATTCTCTGGACCGGAATCAAGCATCCTGTGACCGGTTTTGGGTTCATATCCCTCATCAGCAAGGCTCTCTTGAATCCAGAGGCAAATTGAGCAAGGGACCCATGTCTGGGCATACCCTGCCAACTTAGGGCAAACAAAGCGATACCAAAAGGGATGATGGATGGAACATTTGAGCAAATCAAACACTCACCCCCAGTCAACTGATCTGGGTTCGACTCATCATCATTCTTTAGCTCACTCCACCACCCCAGTTCAGACATGGCCATATGCAAATCAGTCTGGCCCTGTGCATCATGGGAACAGTCCAGCCCGAACTGCCAAGCTATGTCTTCCCTGGACTGGAAACAAGCATCCTGGGACCGGTTTTGGGTTCATCACCCTCATCAGCCAGGCTATCTTGAATCCAGTGGCAAAGTGAGCAAGGGACCCACATCTGGGCATACCCTGCCTACTTAGGGGAAACAAAGCGATACCAAAGGGGAAGATGGATGGAGCGTTTGATCAAATCAAACACTCAACCCCAGTCAACTGATCTGGGTTTAGTTCATCATCATTCTTTAGCTCACTCCACCACCCCAGTTCAGACATGGCCACATGCAAATCAGTCTGACCCTGTGCCTCATGGGAACAGTCCAGCCCGAACTGCCAAACCATGTCTTACCTGGACCGGAGACAAGCATCCTGGGACCGGTTTCAGGTTCATAACCCTCATCAGCCAGGCTATCTTGAATCCAGTGGCAAAGTGAGCAAGGGACCCACATCTGGGCATACCTTGCCAACTTAGGGCGAACAAAGCGATACCAAAGGGGATGATGGACGGAGTGTTTGAGCAAATCAAACACTCACCCCATGTCAACTGATCTGGGTTTAATTCATCATCATTCTTTAGCTTACTCCACCACCCCAGTTCAGACATGGCCATATGCAAATCAGTCTGACCCTGTATCTCATGGGAACAGTCCAGCCCGAACTGCCAAGCCAAGTCTTCCCTGGACTGGAAACAAGCATCCTGGGACCGGTTTTGGGGTCATAAACCTCATCAGCCAGGCTATCTTGAATCCAGTGGCAAAGTGAGCAAGGGACCCACGTCTGGGCATACACTGCCAACTTAGGGCGAACAAAGTGATGCCAAAGGGGATGATGGATGGAGCGTTTGAGCAAATCAAACACTCACCCCCAGTCAACTGTTCTGGGTTTAATTCATCATCATTCTTTAGCTCACTCAACCACCCGAGTTCAGACATTGCCATATGCAAATCAGTCTGACCCTGTACCTCATGGGAACAGTACAGCCCAAACTGCCAAGCCATATCTTCCCTGGACCGGAAGCAAGCATCCTGGGACTGGTTTTGGCTTCATTACCGTCATCAATCAGGCTCTCTTGAATCCCATGGCAAAGTGAGCAAGGGAAAAAGGGGGTGGTGGTTGTTCTCCATAAGTTGGCAGGGTATGCTCAGACGTGAGTCCCTTGCTCACTTTGCCACTGGATTCAAGCAAGCCTGGCTGAAGACGGCTGAAATGCCAGAAACCGGTCCTAGGAAGCTTGTTTCCGGTCCAGGGAAGGCATGGCTTGGCAGTTCGGGCTGGACTGTTCCCATGAGGCACAGGGTCAGACTGATTTGCATATGGCCATGTCTGAACTGGGGTGGCAGAGTGGGCTAAAGAACGGTGATGGATCAAACCCAGATCTGTTGACTGGGTGTGAGTGTTTGATTGGTTCTGATGCTCCGTCCATCACCACCCCCTTTTGTACCGCTTTGTTCTCCATAAGTTGGCAGGGTATGCTCAGACGTGAGTCCCTTGCTCACTTTGCCACTGGATTCAAGCAAGCCTGGCTGAAGACGGCTGAAATGCCAGAAACCGGTCCTAGGAAGCTTGTTTCCGGTCCAGGGAAGGCATGGCTTGGCAGTTCGGGCTGGACTGTTCCCATGAGGCACAGGGTCAGACTGATTTGCATATGGCCATGTCTGAACTGGGGTGGCAGAGTGGGCTAAAGAACGGTGATGGATCAAACCCAGATCTGTTGACTGGGTGTGAGTGTTTGATTGGTTCTGATGCTCCATCCATCACCACCCCCTTTTGTACCGCTTTGTTCTCCATAAGTTGGCAGGGTATGCTCAGACGTGAGTCCCTTGCTCACTTTGCCACTGGATTCAAGCAAGCCTGGCTGAAGACGGCTAAATGCCAGAAACCGGTCCTAGGAAGCTTGTTTCCGGTCCAGGGAAGGCATGGCTTGGCAGTTCGGGCTGGACTGTTCCCATGAGGCACAGGGTCAGACTGATTTGCATATGGCCATGTCTGAACTGGGGTGGCAGAGTGGGCTAAAGAACGGTGATGGATCAAACCCAGATCTGTTGACTGGGTGTGAGTGTTTGATTGGTTCTGATGCTCCGTCCATCACCACCCCCTTTTGTACCGCTTTGTTCTCCATAAGTTGGCAGGGTATGCTCAGACGTGAGTCCCTTGCTCACTTTGCCACTGGATTCAAGCAAGCCTGGCTGAAGACGGCTGAAATGCCAGAAACCGGTCCTAGGAAGCTTGTTTCCGGTCCAGGGAAGGCATGGCTTGGCAGTTCGGGCTGGACTGTTCCCATGAGGCACAGGGTCAGACTGATTTGCATATGGCCATGTCTGAACTGGGGTGGCAGAGTGGGCTAAAGAACGGTGATGGATCAAACCCAGATCTGTTGACTGGGTGTGAGTGTTTGATTGGTTCTGATGCTCCGTCCATCACCACCCCCTTTTGTACCGCTTTGTTCTCCATAAGTTGGCAGGGTATGCTCAGACGTGAGTCCCTTGCTCACTTTGCCACTGGATTCAAGCAAGCCTGGCTGAAGACGGCTGAAATGCCAGAAACCGGTCCTAGGAAGCTTGTTTCCGGTCCAGGGAAGGCATGGCTTGGCAGTTCGGGCTGGACTGTTCCCATGAGGCACAGGGTCAGACTGATTTGCATATGGCCATGTCTGAACTGGGGTGGCAGAGTGGGCTAAAGAACGGTGATGGATCAAACCCAGATCTGTTGACTGGGTGTGAGTGTTTGATTGGTTCTGATGCTCCATCCATCACCACCCCCTTTTGTACCGCAAGTGAGCAAGGGACCCACGTCTGGGCATACCCTGCACACTTAGGGCAAACAAATCGATACCAAAGGGGATGACGGACGGAGCATTTGAGCAAATCAAACACTCACCCCCAGTCAACTGATCTGGGTTTAATTCATCATCATTCTTTAGCTTACTCCACCACCCCAGTTCAGACATGGCCATATGCAAATCAGTCTGACCCTGTGCCTCATGGCAACAGTCCATCCCGAACTGCCAAGCCAAGTCTTCCCTGGACTGGAAACAAGCATCCTGGGACCGGTTTCGGGGTCATAAACCTCATCAGCCAGGCTATCTTGAATCCAGTGGCAAAGTGAGCAAGGGACCCACGTCTGGGCATACACTGCCAACTTAGGGCGAACAAAGTGATGCCAAAGGGGATGATGGATGGAGCATTTGAGCAAATCAAACACTCACCCCCAGTCAACTGTTCTGGGTTTAATTCATCATCATTCTTTAGCTCACTCAACCACCCGAGTTCAGACATTGCCAGATGCAAATCAGTCTGACCCTGTGCCTCATGGCAACAGTCCATCCCGAACTGCCAAGCCATGTCTTCCCTGGACCGGAACCAAGCATCCTGGGACTGGTTTCGGGTTTATAACCCTCATCAGCCGGGCTATCTAGAATCCAGCGTCAAAGTGAGCAAGTGACCCACGTCTGGGCATACCCTGCCAACTTAGGGCGAACAAAGCGATACCAAAGGGGATGATGGACGGAGTGTTTGAGCAAATCAAACACTCACCCCCAGTCAACTGATATGGGTTTAATTCATCATCATTCTTTAGCTTACTCCACCACCCCAGTTCAGACATGGCCATATGCAAATCAGTCTGACCCTGTATCTCATGGGAACAGTCCAGCCCGAACTGCCAAGCCAAGTCTTCCCTGGACTGGAAACAAGCATCCTGGGACCGGTTTTGGGGTCATAAACCTCATCAGCCAGGCTATCTTGAATCCAGTGGCAAAGTGAGCAAGGGACCCACGTCTGGGCATACACTGCCAACTTAGGGCGAACAAAGTGATGCCAAAGGGGATGATGGATGGAGCGTTTGAGCAAATCAAACACTCACCCCCAGTCAACTGTTCTGGGTTTAATTCATCATCATTCTTTAGCTCACTCAACCACCCCAGTTCAGACATGGCCACATGCAAATCAGTCTGACCCTGTACCTCATGGGAACAGTCCAGCCCAAACTGCCAAGCCATATCTTCCCTCGACCAGAAGCAAGCATCCTGGGACTGGTTTTGGGTTCATTACCCTCATCAATCAGGCTCTCTTGAATCCCATGGCAAAGTGAGCAAGGGACCCACGTATGGGCATACCCTGCCAACTTAGGGCGAACAAATCGATACCAAAGGGGATGACGGACGGAGCATTTGAGCAAATCAAACACTCACCCCCAGTCAACTAATCTGGGTTTAATTCATCATCATTCTTTAGCTCATTTCACCAACCTAGTTCAGACATGGCCATATGCAAATCAGTCTGACCCTGTGCCTCATGGGAACAGTCCAGCCCGAACTGCCAAGCCATGTCTTACCTGGACCGGAGACAAGCATCCTGGGACCGGTTTCGGGTTCATAACCCTCATCAGCCGGGCTATCTAGAATCCAGCGTCAAAGTGAGCAAGTGACCCACGTCTGGGCATACCCTGCCAACTTAGGGCGAACAAAGCGATACCAAAGGGGATGATGGACGGAGTGTTTGAGCAAATCAAACACTCACCCCCAGTAAACTGATCTGGGTTTAATTCATCATCATTCTTTAGCTCACTCCACCACCCCAGTTCAGACATGGCCACATGCAAATCAGTCTGACCCTGTACCTCATGGGAACAGTCCAGCCCAAACTGCCAAGCCATATCTTCCCTGGACCGGAAGCAAGCATCCTGGGACTGGTTTTGGGTTCATTACCCTCATCAATCAGGCTCTCTTGAATCCCATGGCAAAGTGAGCAAGGGACCCACGTCTGGGCATACCCTGCCAACTTAGGGCGAACAAATCGATACCAAAGGGGATGACGGACGGAGCATTTGAGCAAATCAAACACTCACCCCCAGTCAACTGATCTGGGTTTAATTCATCATAATTTTTTAGCTCACTCCACCAACCTAGTTCAGACATGGCCATATGCAAATCAGTCTGACCCTGTGCCTCATGGGAACAGTCCAGCCCGAACTGCCAAGCCATGTCTTACCTGGACCGGAGACAAACATCCTGGGACCGGTTTCGGGTTAATAACCCTCATCAGCCAGGCTATCTTGAATCCAGTGGCAAAGTGAGCAAGGGACCCACATCTGGGCATACCTTGCCAAATTAGGGCGATCAAAGCGTTACCAAAGGGGATGATGGACGGAGTGTTTGATAAAATCAAACACTCACCCCCAGTCAACTGATCTGGGTTTAATTCATCATCATTCTTTACCTCATTCCACCACCCCAGTTCAGACATGGCCACATGCATATCAGTCTGACCCTGTACCTCATGGGAACAGTCCAGCCCAAACTGCCAAACCATATCTTCCATGGACCGGAAGCAAGCATCCTGGGACTGGTTTTGGGTTCATTACCCTCATCAATCAGGCTCTCTTGAATCCCATGGCAAAGTGAGCAAGGGACCCACGTCTGGGCATACCCTGCCAACTTAGGGCGAACAAAGCGATACCAAAGGGGATGACGGATTGAGCGTTTGAGCAAATCAAACACTCACCCCCAGTCAACTGATCTGGGTTTAATTCATCATCATTCTTTAGCTTACTCCACCACCCCAGTTCAGACATGGCCATATGCAAATCAGTCTGACCCTGTATCTCATGGGAACAGTCCAGCCCGAACTGCCAAGCCAAGTCTTCCCTGGACTGGAAACAAGCATCCTGGGACCGGTTTCGGGGTCATAACCATCATCAACCAGGCTATCTTAAATCCAGTGGCAAAGTGAGCAAGGGACCCATGTCTGGGCATACACTGCCAACTTAGGGTGAACAAAGTGATGCCAAAGGGGATGATGGATGGAGCGTTTGAGCAAATCAAACACTCACCCCCAGTCAACTGTTCTGGGTTTAATACATCATCATTCTTTAGCTCACTCAACCACCCGAGTTCAGACATTGCCATATGCAAATCAGTCTGACACTGTGCCTCATGGGAACAGTCCAGCCAGAAATGCCAAGCCATGTCTTCCCTGGACCGGAACCAAGCATCCTGGGACTGGTTTCGGGTTCATAACCCTCATCAGCCGGGCTATCTAGAATCCAGCGTCAAAGTGAGTAAGTGACCCACGTCTGGGCATACCCTGCCAACTTAGGGCGAACAAAGCGATACCAAAGGGGATGATGGATGGAGTGTTTGAGCAAATCAAACACTCACCCCCAGTAAACTGATCTGGGTTTAATTCATCATCATTCTTTAGCTCACTCCACCACCCCAGTTCAGACATGGCCACATGCAAATCAGTCTGACCCTGTACCTCATGGGAACAGTCCAGCCCAAACTGCCAAGCCATATCTTCCCTGGACCGGAAGCAAGCATCCTGGGACTGGTTTTGGGTTCATTACCGTCATCAATCAGGCTCTCTTGAATCCCATGGCAAAGTGAGCAAGGGACCCACGTCTGGGCATACCCTGCCAACTTAGGGCGAACAAATCGATACCAAAGGGGATGACGGACGGAGCAATTGAGCAAATCAAACACTCACCCCCAGTCAACTGATCTGGGTTTAATTCATCATCATTCTTTAGCTCACTCCACCAACCTAGTTCAGACATGGCCATATGCAAATCAGTCTGACCCTGTGCCTCATGGGAACAGTCCAGCCCGAACTGCCAAGCCATGTCTTACCTGGACCGGAGACAAGCATCCTGGGACCGGTTTCGGGTTAATAACCCTCATCAGCCAGGCTATCTTGAATCCAGTGGCAAAGTGAGCAAGGGACCCACATCTGGGCATACCGTGCCAAATTAGGGCGCACAAAGCGTTACCAAAGGGGATGATGGACGGAGTGTTTGAGCAAATCAAACACTCACCCCCAGTCAACTGATCTGGGTTTAATTCATCATCATTCTTTAGCTCACTCCACCACCCCAGTTCAGACATGGCCACATGCATATCAGTCTGACCCTGTATCTCATGGGAACAGTCCAGCCCAAACTGCCAAACCATATCTTCCATGGACCGGAAGCAAGCATCCTGGGACTGGTTTTGGGTTCATTATTCTCATCAATCAGGCTCTCTTGAATCCCATGGCAAAGTGAGCAAGGGACCCACGTCTGGGCATACCCTGCCAACTTAGGGCGAAAAAGCGATACCAAAGGGGATGACGGATGGAGCGTTTGAGCAAATCAAACACTCACCCCCAGTCAACTGATCTGGGTTTAATTCATCATCATTCTTTAGCTTACTCCACCACCCCAGTTCAGACATGGCCATATGCAAATCAGTCTGACCCTGTGCCTCATGGCAACAGTCCATCCCGAACTGCCAAGCCATGTCTTCCCTGGACCGGAACCAAGCATCCTGGGACTGGTTTCGGGTTCATAACCCTCATCAGCCGGGCTATCTAGAATCCAGCGTCAAAGTGAGCAAGTGACCCACGTCTGGGCATACCCTGCCAACTTAGGGCGAACAAAGCGATACCAAAGGGGATGATGGACGGAGTGTTTGAGCAAATCAAACCCTCACCCCCAGGTAAACTGATCTGGGTTTAATTCATCATCATTCTTTAGCTCACTCCACCACCCCAGTTCAGACATGGCCACATGCAAATCAGTCTGACCCTGTACCTCATGGGAACAGTCCAGCCCAAACTGCCAAGCCATATCTTCCCTGGACCAGAAGCAAGCATCCTGGGACTGGTTTTGGGTTCATTACCCTCATCAATCAGGCTCTCTTGAATCCCATGGCAAAGTGAGCAAGGGACCCACGTCTGGGCATACCCTGCCAACTTAGAGTGAACAAATCGATACCAAAGGGGATGACGGACGGAGCATTTGAGCAAATCAAACACTCACCCCCAGTCAACTGATCTGGGTTTAATTCATCATCATTCTTTAGCTCACTCCACCAACCTAGTTCAGACATGGCCATATGCAAATCAGTCTGACCCTGTGCCTCATGGGAACAGTCCAGCCCGAACTGCCAAGCCATGTCTTACCTGGACCGGAGACAAGCATCCTGGGACCGGTTTCGGGTTAATAACCCTCATCAGCCAGGCTATCTTGAATCCAGTGGCAAAGTGAGCAAGGGACCCACATCTGGGCATACCTTGCCAAATTAGGGCGAAGAAAGCGTTACCAAAGGGGATGATGGACGGAGTGTTTGAGCAAATCAAACACTCACCCCCAGTCAACTGATCTGGGTTTAATTCATCATAATTCTTTAGCTCACTCCACCACCCCAGTTCAGACATGGCCACATGCATGTCAGTCTGACCCTGTACCTCATGGGAACAGTCCAGCCCAAACTGCCAAACCATATCTTCCATGGACCGGAAGCAAGCATCCTGGGACTGGTTTTGGGTTCATTACCCTCATCAATCAGGCTCTCTTGAATACCATGGCAAAGTGAGCAAGGGACCCACGTCTGGGCATACCCTGCCAACTTAGGGCGAACACAGCGCTACCAAAGGGGATGACGGACGGAGTGTTTGAGCAAATCAAACACTCACCCCCAGTCAACTGATCTGGGTTTAATTCATCATCATTCTTTAGCTTACTCCACCACCCCAGTTCAGACATGGCCATATGCAAATCAGTCTGACATTGTGTCTCATGGCAACAGTCCATCCCGAACTGCCAAGCCATGTCTTCCCTGGACCGGAACCAAGCATCCTGGGACTGGTTTCGGGTTCATAACCCTCATCAGCCGGGCTATCTAGAATCCAGCGTCAAAGTGAGCAAGTGACCCACGTCTGGGCATACCCTGCCAACTTAGGGCGAACAAAGCGATACCAAAGGGGATGATGGACGGAGTGTTTGAGCAAATCAAACACTCACCCCCAGTCAACTGATCTGGGTTTAATTCATCATCATTCTTTACCTCATTCCACCACCCCAGTTCAGACATGGCCACATGCAAATCAGTCTGACCCTGTACCTCATGGGAACAGTCCAGCCCAAACTGCCAAGCCATATCTTCCCTGGACCGGAAGCAAGCATCCTGGGACTGGTTTTGGGTTCATTACCCTCATCAATCAGGCTCTCTTGAATCCCATGGCAAAGTGAGCAAGGGACCCACGTCTGGGCATACCCTGCCAACTTAGGGCGAACAAAGCGATACCAAAGGGGATGACGGATGGAGCGTTTGAGCAAATCAAACACTCACCCCCAGTCAACTGATCTGGGTTTAATTCATCATCATTCTTTAGCTTACTCCACCACCCCAGTTCAGACATGGCCATATGCAAATCAGTCTGACCCTGTGCCTCATGGGAACAGTCCAGCCCGAACTGCCAAGCCAAGTCTTCCCTGGACCGGAAACAAGCATCCTGAGACCGGTTTCGGGGTCATAACCCTCATCAGCCAGGCTATCTTGAATCCAGTGGCAAAGTGAGCAAGGGACCCACGTCTGGGCGTTCATTGCCAACTTAGGACGAACAAAGCGATGCCAAAGGGGATGATGGATGGAGCGTTTCACCAAATCAAATACTCACCCCCAGTTAACTGATCTGGGTTTAATTCATCATCATTCTTTAGCTCACTCCACCACACCAGTTCAGACATGGCCATATGCAAATCAGTCTTACCCTGTGCCTCATGGGAACAGTCCAGCCCGAACTGCCAAGCCATGTCTTACCTGAACCGGAAACAAGCATCCTGGTACCAGTTTTGGGTTCATAACCCTCATCAGCCAGGCTATCTTGAATCCAGTGGGAAAGTGAGCAATGGACCCACGTCTGGGGATACCCTGCCAACTTAGGGCGAGCAAAGCGATACCAAAGGGGATGCGGACGGAGCGTTTGAGCAAATCTAACACTCACCCTCAGTCAACTGATCTGGATTTAATTCATCATCATTCTTTAGCTCACTCCACCACCCCGGTTCAAACATGGCCACATGCAAATCAGTCTGACCCTGTACCTCATGGCAACAGTCCAGCCCGAACAGCCAAGCAATGTCTTCCCTGGACCGGAAAGAAGTATCCTGTAACGTGTTTCGGGTTCATAACCATCATCAGCCAGGCTCTATAGAATCCAGTGGCAAAGTGAGCAAGGGACCCACATCTGGGCATACACTGCCAAATCAGGGCGAACAAAGCGATTCCAAATGGGATGGTGGACGGAGCGTTTGAGCAAATCAATCACTCACCCCAGTCAACTGATCTGGGTTTAATTCATCATCATTCTTTAGCTCAATCCACCACCCCAGTTCAGATATGGCCATATGCGAATCAGTCTGACCCTGTGACTCATGGGAACAGTCCAGCCCAAACTGCCAAGCCATGTCTTCTCTGGACCGGAATCAAGCATCCTGGGACCGGTTTCGGGTTCATAACCCTCATCAGCCAGGCTCTCTTGAATCCAGAGGCAAAGTGAGCAAGGGACCACATCTGGGCATACCCTGCCTACTTAGGGGAAACAAAGCGATACCAAAGGGGATGATGGATGGAGCGTTTGATCAAATCAAACACTCAACCCCAGTCAACTGATCTGGGTTTAGTTCATCATCATTCTTTAGCTCACTCCACCACCCCAATTCAGACATGGCCATATGCAAATCAGTCTGACCCTGAACCTCATGGGAACAATCCAGTCCAAACTGCCTAGCATTGTCTTCCCTGGACTGGAAACAAGCATCCTGGGACCAGTTTCTAGTTCATAACCCTCATCAGCCAAGCTCACTTGAATCCAGCGGCAAAGTGAGCAAGGGACCCACGTCTGGGCATACCCTGCCAAGTTAGGGTGAACAAAGCGATTCCAAAGGGGATGATGGATGGAGCGTTTGAGCAATTCAAACACTCACCCCCAGTAAACTGATCTGGGTTTAATTCATCATCATTCTTTAGCTCACTCCACCACCCCAGTTCAGACATGGCCATATGCAAATCAGTATGACCCTGTGCCTCATGGGAACAGTCCAGCCCAAACTGCCAAGCCATATCTTCCCTGGACCGGAAGCAAGCATCCTGGGACTGGTTTTGGGATCATTACCCTCATCAATCAGGCTCTCTTGAATCCCATGGCAAAGTGAGCAAGGGACCCACTTCTGGGCATACCCTGCCAACTTAGGGCGAACAAATCAATACCAAAGGGGATGACGGACGGAGCATTTGAGCAAATCAAACACTCACCCCCAGTCAACTGATCTGGGTTTAATTCATCATCATTCTTTAGCTCACTCCACCACCCCAGTTCAGACATGGCCATATGCAAATCAGTCTGACCCTGTGCCTCATGGGAACAGTCCAGCCCGAACTGCCAAGCCAAGTCTTCCCTGGACTGGAAACAAGCATCCTGGGATCGGTTTCGGGGTCATAACCCTCATCAGCCAGGCTATCTTGAATCCAGTGGCAAAGTGAGCAAGGGACCCACGTCTGGGCATACACTGCCAACTTAGGGCGAACAAAGCGATTCCAAAGGGGATGATGGATGGAGCGTTTGAGCAAATCAAACACTCACACCCAGTCAACTGATCTGGGTTTAATTCATCATCATTCTTTAGCTCACTCAACCACCCCAGTTCAGACATTGCCATATGCAAATCAGTCTGACATTGTGCCTCATGGGAACAGTCCAGCCCGAACTGCCAAGCCAAGTTTTCCCTGGACCGGAAACAAGCATCCTGGGACCGGTTTCGGGTTCATAACCCTCATCAGCTAGGCTATCTTGAAACCAGTGGCAAAGTGAGCAAGAGACCCACGTCTGGGCATACCCTGCCAACTTAGGGAGAACAAAGCGATACCAAAGGGGATGCGGACGGAGCGTTTGCACAAATCAAACACTCACCCTCAGTCAACTGATCTGGGTTTAATTCATCATCATTCTTTAGCTCACTCCACCATCCTGGTTCAGACATGGCCACATGCAAATCAGTCTGACCCTGTACCTCATGGCAACAGTCCAGCCCAAACAGCCAAGCCATGTCTTCCCTGGACCGGAAAGAAGTATCCTGTGACCGGTTTTGGGTTCATATCCCTCATCAGCAAGGCTCTCTTGAATCCAGAGGCAAATTGAGCAAGGGACCCATGTCTGGGCATACACTGCCAAATTAGGCCGAACAAAGCGATTCCAAATGGGATGGTGGACGGAGCGTTTGAGCAAATCAATCACTCACCCCAGTCAACTGACCTGGGTTTAGTTCATTATCATTCTTTAGCTCACTCCACCACCCCAGTTCAGACATGGCCATATGCAAATTAGTCTGACCCTGTGCCTCATGGGAACAGTCCAGCCCGAACTGCCAAACCATGTCTTACCTGGACCGGAGACAAGCATCCTGGGACCGGTTTCGGGTTCATAACCCTCATCAGCCAGGCTATCTTGAATCCAGTGGCAAAGTGAGCAAGGGACCCACATCTGGGCATACCTTGCCAACTTAGGGCAAACAAAGCGATACCAAAGAGGATGATGAACGGAGTGTTTGAGCAAATCAAACACTCACCCCCAGTCAACTGATCTGGGTTTAATTCATCATCATTCTTTAGCTTACTCCACCACCCCAGTTCAGACATGGCCATATGCAAATCAGTCTGACCCTGTGCCTCATGGGAACAGTCTAGCCCGAACTGCCAAGCCAAGTCTTCCCTGGACTGGAAACAAGCATCCTGGGACCGGTTTCGGGGTCATAACCCTCATCAGCCAGGCTATCTTGAATCCAGTGGCAAAGTGAGCAAGGGACCCACGTCTGGGCATACACTGCCAACTTAGGGCGAACAAAGCGATGCCAAAGGGGATGATGGATGGAGCGTTTGAGCAAATCAAACACTCACCCCCAGTCAACTGTTCTGGGTTCAAATCATCATCATTCTTTAGCTCACTCAACCACCCCAGTTCAGACATTGCCATACGCAAATCAGTATGACACTGTGCCTCATGGGAACAGTCCAGCCCGAACTGCCAAGCCAAGTTTTCCCTGGACCGGAAACAAGCATCCTGGGACCGGTTTTGGGTTCATAACCCTCATTAGCTAGGATATCTTGAAACCAGTGGCAAAGTGAGCAAGAGACCCACATCTGGGCATACCCTGCCAACTTAATGAGAACAAAGCGATACCAAAGGGGATGATGGACGCGGAGTTTGAGCAAATCAAACACTCACCCCCAGTCAACTGATCTGGGTTTAATTCATAATCATTCTTTAGCTCACTCCACCACCCCAGTTCAGACATGGCCACAAGCAAATCAGTCTGACCCTGTACCTAATGGGAACAGTCCAGCCCAAACTGCCAAGCCATGTCTTCCCTGGACCGGAAGCAAGCATCCTGGGACTGGTTTTGGGTTCATTACCCTCATCAATGAGGCTCCCTTGAATCCCATGGCAAAGTGAGCAAGGGACCCACGTCTGGGCATACCCTGCCAACTTAGGGCGAACAAATCGATACCAAAGGGGATGACGGACGGAGCATTTGAGCAAATCAAACACTCACCCCCAGTCAACTGATCTGGGTTTAATTCATCATCATTCTTTAGCTCACTCCACCAACCTAGTTCAGACATGGCCATATGCAAATCAGTCTGACCCTGTGTCTCATGGGAACAGTCCAGCCCGAACTGCCAAGCCATGTCTTACCTGGACCGGAGACAAGCATCCTCGGACCGGTTTCGGGTTAATAACCCTTATCAGCCAGGCTATCTTGAATCCAGTGGCAAAGTGAGCAAGGCACCCACGTCTGGGCATACCCTGCCAACTTAGGGCGAACAAAGCAATACCAAAGGGGATGACGGACGGAGCGTTTGAGCAAATCAAACACTCACCCCCAGTCAACTGATCTGGGTTTAATTCATCATCATTCTTTAGCTCACTCCGCCAACCTAGTTCAGACATGGCCATATGCAAATCAGGCTGACCCTGTGCCTCATGGGAACAGTCCAGCCCGAACTGCCAAGCCATGTCTTACCTGGACCGGAGACAAGCATCCTGGGACCGGTTTCGGGTTAATAACCCTCATCAGCCAGGCTATCTTGAATCCAGTGGCAAAGTGAGCAAGGGACCCACATCTGGGCATACCTTGCCAAATTAGGGCGAACAAAGCGTTACCAAAGGGGATGATGGACGGAGTGTTTGAGCAAATCAAACACTCACCCCCAGTCAACTGATCTGGGTTTAATTCATCATCATTCTTTAGCTCACTCCACCACCCCACTTCAGACATGGCCACATGCATATCAGTCTGACCCTGTACCTCATGGGAACAGTCCAGCCCAAACTGCCAAACCATATCTTCCATGGACCAGAAGCAAGCATCCTGGGACTGGTTTTGGGTTCATTACCCTCATCAATCAGACTCTCTTGAATCCCATGGCAAAGTGAGCAAGGGACCCACGTCTGGGCATACCCTGCCAACTTAGGGCGAACAAAGCGATACCAAAGGGGATGACGGATGGAGCGTTTGAGCAAATCAAACACTCACCCCCAGTCAACTTATCTGGGTTTAATTCATCATCATTCTTTAGCTTACTCCACCACCCCAGTTCAGACATGGCCATATGCAAATCAGTCTGACCCTGTGCCTCATGGGAACAGTCCAGCCCGAACTGCCAAGCCAAGTCTTCCCTGGACCGGAAACAAGCATCCTGGGACTGGTTTCGGGGTCATAACCCTCATCAGCCAGGCTATCTTGAATCCAGTGGCAAAGTGAGCAAGGGACCCACGTCTGGGCGTTCATTGCCAACTTAGGGCGAACAAAGCGATGCCAAAGGGGATGATGGATGGAGCGTTTCACCAAATCAAACACTCACCCCCAGTTAACTGATCTGGGTTTAATTCATCATCATTCTTTAGCTCACTCCACCATCCCAGTTCAGACATGGCCATATGCAAATCAGTCTTACCCAGTGCCTCATATGAACAGTCCAGCCCGAACTGCCAAGCCATGTCTTACCTGGACCGGAAACAAGCATCCTGGTACCAGTTTCGGGTTCATAACCCTCATCAGCCAGGCTATCTTGAATCCAGTGGCAAAGTGAGCAATGGACCCAAGTCTGGGGATACCCTGCCAACTTAGGGCGAGCAAAGCGATACCAAAGGGGATGCGGACGGAGCGTTTGAGCAAATCAAACACTCACCCTCAGTCAACTGATCTGGATTTAATTCATCATCATTCTTTAGCTCACTCCACCACCCCGGTTCAAACATGGCCACATGCAAATCAGTCTGTCCCTGTACCTCATGGCAACAGTCCAGCCCGAACAGCCAAGCCATGTCTTCCCTGGACCGGAAAGAAGTATCCTGGAACGTGTTTCGGGTTCATAACCCTCATCAGACAGGCTCTATAGAATCCAGTGGCAAAGTGAGCAAGGGACCCACATCTGGGCATACACTGCCAAATCAGGGCGAACAAAGCAATTCCAAATGGGATGGTGGACGGAGCGTTTGAGCAAATCAATCACTCACCCCAGTCAACTGATCTGGGTTTAATTCATAATCATTCTTTAGCTCACTCCACCACCCCAGTTCAGACATGGCCATATGCAAATCAGTATGACCGTGTGCCTCATGGGAACAGTCCAGCCAGAACTGCCAAGCCATGTCTTCCCTGGACCGGAACCAAGCATCCTGGGACTGGTTTCGGGTTCATAACCCTCATCAGCCGGGCTATCTAGAATCCAGCGTCAAAGTGAGCAAGTGACCCACGTCTGGGCATACCCTGCCAACTTAGGACGAACAAAACGATACCAAAGGGGATGATGGACGGAGTGTTTGAGCAAATCAAACACTCACCCCCAGTAAACTGATCTGGGTTTAATTCATCATCATTCTTTAGCTCACTCCACCACCCCAGTTCAGACATGGCCACATGCAAATCAGTCTGACCCTGTACCTCATGGGAACAGTCCAGCCCAAACTGCCAAGCCATATCTTCCCTGGACCGGAAGCAAGCATCCTGGGACTGGTTTTGGGTTCATTACCCTCATCAATCAGGCTCTCTTGAATCCCATGGCAAAGTGAGCAAGGGACCCACGTCTGGGCATACCCTGCCAACTTAGGGCGAACAAATCGATACCAAAGGGGATGACGGACGGAGCATTTGAGCAAATCAAACACTCACCCCCAGTCAACTGATCTGGGTTTAATTCATCATCATTCTTTAGCTCACTCCACCACCCCAGTTCAGATATGGCCATATGCAAATCAGTCTGACCCTGTGACTCATGGGAACAGTCCAGCCCAAACTGCCAAGCCATGTCTTCTCTGGACCGGAATCAAGCATCCTGGGACCGGTTTCGGGTTCATAACCCTCATCAGCCAGGCTATCTTGAATCCAGTGGAAAAGTGAGCAAGGGACCCACATCTGGGCATACCTTGCCAAATTAGGGCGAACAAACCGTTACCAAAGGGGATGATGGATGGAGTGTTTGAGCAAATCAAACACTCACCCCCAGTCAACTGATCTGGGTTTAATTCATCATCATTCTTTAGCTCACTCCACCACCCCAGTTCAGACATGGCCACATGCATATCAGTCTGACCCTGTACCTCATGGGAACAGTCCAGCCCAAACTGCCAAACCATATCTTCCATGGACCGGAAGCAAGCATCCTGGGACTGGTTTTGGGTTCATTACCCTCATCAATCAGGCTCTCTTGAATCCCATGGCAAAGTAAGCAAGGGACCCACATCTGGGCACACCCTGCCAACTTAGGGCGAACAAAGCGATACGAAAGGGGATGACGGACGGAGCGTTTGAGCAAATCAAACACTCATCCCCAGTCAACTGATCTGGGTTTAATTCATCATCATTCTTTAGCTTACTCCACCACCCCAGTTCAGACATGGCCATATGCAAATCAGTCTGACCCTGTGCCTCATGGGAACAGTCCAGCCCGAACTGCCAAGCCAAGTCTTCCCTGGACCGGAAACAAGCATCCTGGGACCGGTTTCGGGGTCAAAACCCTCATCAGCCAGGCTATCTTGAATCCAGTGGCAAAGTGAGCAAGGGACCCACGTCTGGGCGTTCATTGCCAACTTAGGGCGAACAAAGCGATGCCAAAGGGGATGATGAATGGAGCGTTTCACCAATTCAAACACTCACCCCCAGTTAACTGATCTGGGTTTAATTCATCATCATTCTTTAGCTCACTCCACCACCCCAGTTCAGACATGGCCATATGCAAATCAGTCTTACCCTGTGCCTCATGGGAACAGTCCAGACCGAACTGCCAAGCCATGTCTTACCTGGACCGGAAAGAAGTATCCTGGAACGTGTTTCGGGTTCATAACCCTCATCAGACAGGCTCTATAGAATCCAGTGGCAAAGTGAGCAAGGGACCCACATCTGGGCATACACTGCCAAATCAGGGCGAACAAAGCGATTCCAAATGGGATGGTGGACGGAGCGTTTGAGCAAATCAATCACTCACCCCAGTCAACTGATCTGGGTTTAATTCATAATCATTCTTTAGCTCACTCCACCACCCCAGTTCAGACATGGCCATATGCAAATCAGTATGACCGTGTGCCTCATGGGAACAGTCCAGCCAGAACTGCCAAGCCATGTCTTCCCTGGACCGGAACCAAGCATCCTGGGACTGGTTTCGGGTTCATAACCCTCATCAGCCGGGCTATCTAGAATCCAGCGTCAAAGTGAGCAAGTGACCCACGTCTGGGCATACCCTGCCAACTTAGGACGAACAAAGCGATACCAAAGGGGATGATGGACGGAGTGTTTGAGCAAATCAAACACTCACCCCCAGTAAACTGATCTGGGTTTAATTCATCATCATTCTTTAGCTCACTCCACCACCCCAGTTCAGACATGGCCACATGCAAATCAGTCTGACCCTGTACCTCATGGGAACAGTCCAGCCCAAACTGCCAAGCCATATCTTCCCTGGACCGGAAGCAAGCATCCTGGGACTGGTTTTGGGTTCATTACCCTCATCAATCAGGCTCTCTTGAATCCCATGGCAAAGTGAGCAAGGGACCCACGTCTGGGCATACCCTGCCAACTTAGGGCGAACAAATCGATACCAAAGGGGATGACGGACGGAGCATTTGAGCAAATCAAACACTCACCCCCAGTCAACTGATCTGGGTTTAATTCATCATCATTCTTTAGCTCACTCCACCACCCCAGTTCAGATATGGCCATATGCAAATCAGTCTGACCCTGTGACTCATGGGAACAGTCCAGCCCAAACTGCCAAGCCATGTCTTCTCTGGACCGGAATCAAGCATCCTGGGACCGGTTTCGGGTTCATAACCCTCATCAGCCAGGCTATCTTGAATCCAGTGGCAAAGTGAGCAAGGGACCCACATCTGGGCATACCTTGCCAAATTAGGGCGAACAAACCGTTACCAAAGGGGATGATGGACGGAGTGTTTGAGCAAATCAAACACTCACCCCCAGTCAACTGATCTGGGTTTAATTCATCATCATTCTTTAGCTCACTCCACCACCCCAGTTCAGACATGGCCACATGCATATCAGTCTGACCCTGTACCTCATGGGAACAGTCCAGCCCAAACTGCCAAACCATATCTTCCATGGACCGGAAGCAAGCATCCTGGGACTGGTTTTGGGTTCATTACCCTCATCAATCAGGCTCTCTTGAATCCCATGGCAAAGTAAGCAAGGGACCCACGTCTGGGCATACCCTGCCAACTTAGGGCGAACAAAGCGATACGAAAGGGGATGACGGACGGAGCGTTTGAGCAAATCAAACACTCACCCCCAGTCAACTGATCTGGGTTTAATTCATCATCATTCTTTAGCTTACTCCACCACCCCAGTTCAGACATGGCCATATGCAAATCAGTCTGACCCTGTGCCTCATGGGAACAGTCCAGCCCGAACTGCCAAGCCAAGTCTTCCCTGGACCGGAAACAAGCATCCTGGGACCGGTTTCGGGGTCATAACCCTCATCAGCCAGGCTATCTTGAATCCAGTGGCAAAGTGAGCAAGGGACCCACGTCTGGGCGTTCATTGCCAACTTAGGGCGAACAAAGCGATGCCAAAGGGGATGATGAATGGAGCGTTTCACCAATTCAAACACTCACCCCCAGTTAACTGATCTGGGTTTAATTCATCATCATTCTTTAGCTCACTCCACCACCCCAGTTCAGACATGGCCATATGCAAATCAGTCTTACCCTGTGCCTCATGGGAACAGTCCAGACCGAACTGCCAAGCCATGTCTTACCTGGACCGGAAAGAAGTATCCTGGAACGTGTTTCGGGTTCATAACCCTCATCAGACAGGCTCTATAGAATCCAGTGGCAAAGTGAGCAAGGGACCCACATCTGGGCATACACTGCCAAATCAGGGCGAACAAAGCGATTCCAAATGGGATGGTGGACGGAGCGTTTGAGCAAATCAATCACTCACCCCAGTCAACTGATCTGGGTTTAATTCATATTCATTCTTTAGCTCACTCCACCACCCCAGTTCAGACACGGCCATATGCAAATCAGTATGACCGTGTGCCTCATGGGAACAGTCCAGCCAGAACTGCCAAGCCATGTCTTCCCTGGACCGGAACCAAGCATCCTGGGACTGGTTTCGGGTTCATAACCCTCATCAGCCGGGCTATCTAGAATCCAGCGTCAAAGTGAGCAAGTGACCCACGTCTGGGCATACCCTGCCAACTTAGGGCGAACAAAGCGATACCAAAGGGGATGATGGACGGAGCGTTTGAGGAAATCAAACACTTGCCCCCAGTCAACTGATCTGGGTTTGACTCATCATCATTCTTTAGCTCACTCCACCACCCCAGTTCAGACATGGCCATATGCAAATCAGTCTGGCCCTGTGCCTCATGGGAACAGTCCAGCCCGAACTGCCAAGCTATGTCTTCCCTGGACTGGAAACAAGCATCCTGGGACCGGTTTCGGGTTCATAACCCTCATCAGCCAGGCTATCTTGAATCCAGTGGCAAAGTGAGCAAGGGACCCACATCTGGGCATACCCTGCCTACTTAGGGGAAACAAAGCGATACTAAAGGGGAAGATGGATGGAGCGTTTGATCAAATCAAACACTCACCCCCAGTCAACTGTTCTGGGTTAAATTCATCATCATTCTTTAGCTTACTCAACCACCCCAGTTCAGATATTGCCATATGCAAATCAGTCTGACACTGTGCCTTATGGGAACAGTCCAGCCCGAAGTGCCAAGCCAAGTTTTCCCTGGACCAGAAACAAGCATCCTGGGACCGGTTTCGGGTTCATAACCCTCATCAGCTAGGCTATCTTGAAACCAGTGGCAAAGTGAGCAAGAGACCCACGTCTGGGCATACCCTGCCAACTTAGGGAGAACAAAGCGATACCAAAGGGGATGATGGATGGAGCGTTTGAGGAAATCAAACACTTGCCCCCAGTCAACTGATCTGGGTTTGACTCATCATCATTCTTTAGCTCACTCCACCACCCCAGTTCAGACATGGCCATAAGCAAATCAGTCTGGCCCTGTGCCTCATGGGAACAGTCCAGCCCGAACTGCCAAGCTATGTCTTCCCTGGACAGGAAACAAGCATCCTGGTACCAGTTTTGGGTTCATAACCCTCATCAGCCAGGCTATCTTGAATCCAGTGGCAAAGTGAGCAATGGACCCACATCTGGGGATACCCTGCCAACTTAGGGCGAGCAAAGCGATACCAAAGGGGATGCGGACGGAGCGTTTGAGCAAATCAAACACTCACCCTCAGTCAACTGATCTGGGTTTAATTCATCATACTTCGTTAGCTCACTCCACCACCCCGGTTCAAACATGGCCACATGCAAATCAGTCTGACCCTGTACCTCATGGCAACAGTCCAGCCCGAACAGCCAAGCCATGTCTTCCCTGGACCGGAAAGAAGTATCCTGGAACGTGTTTCGGGTTCATAACCCTCATCAGCCAGGCTCTATAGAATCCAGTGGCAAAGTGAGCAATGGACCCACATCTGGGCATACACTGCCAAATCAGGGCGAACAAAGCAATTCCAAATGGGATGGTGGACGGAGCATTTGAGCAAATCAATCACTCACCCCAGTCAACTGATCTGGGTTTAATTCATCATCATTCTTTAGCTCACTCCACCACCCCAGTTCAGATATGGCCACATGCAAATCAGTCTGACCCTGTACCTCATGGGAACAGTCCAGCCCAAACTGCCAAGCCATGTCTTCTCTGGACTGGAATCAAGCATCCTGGGACCGGTTTCGGGTTCATAACCCTCATCAGCCAGGCTCTCTTGAATCCAGATGCAAAGTGAGCAAGGGACCCACATCTGGGCATACCCTGCCTACTTAGGGGAAACAAAGCGATACCAAAGGGGATGATGGATGGAGCGTTTGATCAAATCAAACACTCAACCCCAGTCAACTGATCTGGGTTTAGTTCATCATCATTCTTTTGCTCACTCCACCACCCCAGTTCAGACATGGCCATATGCAAATCAGTCTGACCCTGTACCTCATGGGAACAATCCAGTCCGAACTGCCTAGCATTGTCTTCCCTGGACTGGAAACAAGCATCCTGGGACCAGTTTCGGGTTCATAACCCTCATCAGCCAGGCTATCTTGAATCCAGTGGCAAAGTGAGCAAGGGACCCACATCTGGGCATACCCTGCCTACTTAGGGGAAACAAAGCGATACCAAAGGGGAAGATGGATGGAGCGTTTGATCAAATCAAACACTCAACCCTAGTCAACTGATCTGGGTTTAGTTCATCATCATTCTTTAGCTCACTCCTCCAATACCAGTTCAGACATGGCCATATGCAAATCAGTCTGACCCTGTGCCTCATGGGAACAGTCCAACCCGAACTGCCAAGCCAAGTCTTCCCTGGACTGGAAACAAGCATCCTGGGACCGGTTTCGGGGTCATAACCCTCATCAGCCAGGCTATCTTGAATCTAGTGGCAAAGTGAGCAAGGGACCCACGTCTGGGCATACACTGCCAACTTAGGACGAACAAAGCGATGCCAAAGGGGATGATGGATGGAGCGTTTGAGCAAATCAAACACTCACCCCCAGTCAACTGTTCTGGGTTTAATTCATCATCATTCTTTAGCTCACTCAACCACCCCAGTTCAGACATTGCCATATGCAAATCAGTCTGACACTGTGCCTCATGGGAACAGTCCAGCCCAAACTGCCAAGCCAAGTTTTCCCTGGACCGGAAACAAGCATCCTGGGACCGGTTTTGGGTTCATAACCCTCATCAGCTAGGATATCTTGAAACCAGTGGCAAAGTGAGCGAGAGACCCACGTCTGGGCATACCCTGCCAGCTTAGGGAGAACAAAGCGATACCAAAGGGGATGATGGACGCAGAGTTTGAGCAAATCAAACACTCACCCCCAGTCAACTGATCTGGGTTTAATTCATAATCATTCTTTAGCTCACTCCACCACCCCAGTTCAGACATGGCCATATGCAAATCAGTATGACCCTGTGCCTCATGGGAACAGTCCAGACCGAACTGCCAAACCATGTCTTACCTGGACCGGAGACAAGCATCCTGGGACCGGTTTCGGGTTCATAACCCTCATCAGCCAGGCTATCTTGAATCCAGTGGCAAAGTGAGCAAGGGACCCACATCTGGGCATACCTTGCCAACTTAGGGGGAAACAAAGCGATACCAAAGGGGATGATGGACGGAGTGTTTGAGCAAATCAAACACTCACCCCCAGTCAACTGATCTGGGTTTAATTCATCATCATTCTTTAGCTTACTCCACCACCCCAGTTCAGACATGGCCATATGCAAATCAGTCTGACCCTGTGCCTCATGGGAACAGTCCAGCCCGAACTGCCAAGCCAAGTCTTCCCTGGACTGGAAACAAGCATCCTGGGACCGGTTTCGGGGTCATAACCCTCATCAGCCAGGCTATCTTGAATCTAGTGGCAAAGTTAGCAAGGGACCCACGTCTGGGCATACACTGCCAACTTAGGACGAACAAAGCGATGCCAAAGGGGATGATGGATGGAGCGTTTGAGCAAATCAAACACTCACCCCCAGTCAACTGTTCTGGGTTTAATTCATCATCATTCTTTAGCTCACTCAACCACCCCAGTTCAGACATTGCCATATGCAAATCAGTCTGACACTGTGCCTCATGGGAACAGTCCAGCCCAAACTGCCAAGCCAAGTCTTCTCTGGACCGGAAACAAGCATCCTGGGACCAGTTTCGGGTTCATAACCCTCAACAGCCAGGCTATCTTGAAACCAGTGGCAAAATGAGCAAGGGACCCATGTCTGGGCATACCCTGCCAACTTAGGGCAAACAAAGCGATACCAAAGGGGATGATGGACGCAGAGTTTGAGCAAATCAAACACTCACCACCAGTCAACTGATCTGGGTTTAATTCATCATCATTCTTTAGCTCACTCCACCACCCCAGTTCAGACATGGCCATATGCAAATCAGTATGACCCTGTGCCTCATGGGAATAGTCCAGCCAGAAGTGCCAAGCCATGTCTTCCCTGGACCGGAACCAAGCATCCTGGGACTGGTTTCGGGTTCATAACACTCATCAGTCGGGCTCTCTTGAATCCCATGGCAAAGTGAGCAAGGGACCCACGTCTGGGCATACCCTGCCAACTTAGGGCGAACAAATCGATACCAAAGGGGATGACGGACAGAGCGTTTGAGCAAATCAAACACTCACCCCCAGTCAACTGATCTGGGTTTAATTCATCATCATTCTTTAGCTTACTCCACCACCCCTGTTCAGACATGGCCATATGCAAATCAGTCTGATCCTGTGCCTCATGGGAACAGTCCAGCCCGAACTGCCAAGCCAAGTCTTCCCTGGACTGGAAACAAGCATCCTGGGACCGGTTTCGAGGTCATAACCCTCATCAGCCAGGCTATCTTGAATCCAGTGGCAAAGTGAACAAGTGACCCATGTCTGGGCATACCCTGCCAACTTAGGGCTAACAAAGCGATACCAAGAGGGATGATGGATAGAGCGTTTGAGCAATTCAAACACTAACCCTCAGTCAACTGATCTGGGTTTAATTCATCAACATTCTTTAGCTCACTCCACCAACCTAGTTCAGACATGGCCATATGCAAATCAGTCTGACCCTGTGCCTCATGGGAACAGTCCAGCCCGAACTGCCAAGCCAAGTTTTCCCTGGACCGGAAAGAAGCATCCTGGGACCGGTTTTGGGTTCATAACTCTCATCAGCTAGGCTATCTTGAAACCAGTGGCAAAGTGAGCAAGGGACCCACGTCTGGGCATACTCTGCCAACTTAGGGCGAAAAAAGCGATACAAAAGGGGATGATGGACGGAGCGTTTTAGCAAATCAAACACTCACCCTCAGTCAACTGATCTGGGTTTAATTCATCATCATTCTTTAGCTCACTCCACCACCCCAGTTCAGACATGGCCATATGCAAATCAGTCTGACCCTGTGCCTCATGGGAACATTCCAGCCCGAACTGCCAAGCCATGTCTTACCTGGACCGGAAACAAGCATCCTGGGACCGGTTTCGGGTTCATAACCCTCATCAGCCAGGCTATCTTGAATCCAGTGGCAAAGTGAGCAATGGACCCACGTCTGGGCATACCCTGCCAACTAAGAGCGAGCAAAGCGATACCAAAGGGGATGCGGACGGAGCGTTTGAGCAAATCAAACACTCACCCTCAGTCAACTGATCTGGGTTTAATTCATCATCATTCTTTAGCTCACTCCACCACCCCGGTTCAGACATGGCCACATGCAAATCAGTATGACCCTGTGCCTCATGGGAACAGTCCAGCCAGAAATGCCTAGCCATGTCTTCCCTGGACCGGAACCAAGCATCCTGGGACTAGTTTCGGGTTCATAACCCTCATCAGCCGGGCTATCTTGAATCCAGCAGCAAAGTGAACAAGTGACCCATGTCTGGGCATACCCTGCCAACTTAGGGCTAACAAAGCGATACCAAGAGGGATGATGGATAGAGCGTTTGAGCAATTCAAACACTAACCCTCAGTCAACTGATCTGGGTTTAATTCATCAACATTCTTTAGCTCACTCCACCAACCTAGTTCAGACATGGCCATATGCAAATCAGTCTGACCCTGTGCCTCATGGGAACATTCCAGCCCGAACTGCCAAGCCATGTCTTACCTGGACCGGAGACAAGCATCCTGGGACCGGTTTCGGGTTCATAACCCTCATCAGCAAGGCTATCTTGAATCCAGTGGCAAAGTGAGCAAGAGACCCACATCTGGGCATACCTTGCCAACTTAGGGCGTACAAAGCGATACCAAAGGGGATGATGGACGGAGTGATTGAGCAAATCAAACACTCACCCCCAGTCAACTGATCTGAGTTTAATTCATCATCATTCTTTAGCTTGCTCCACCACCCGAGTTCAAACATGGCCATATGCAAATCAGTCTGACCCTGTGCCTCATGGGAACAGTCCAGCCCGAACTGCCAAGCCAAGTCTTCCCTGGACCGGAAACAAGCATCCTGGGACTGGTTTCAGGGTCATAACCCTCATCACCCAGGGTATCTTGAATCCAATGGCAAAGTGAGCAAGGGACCCACGTCTGGGCGTTCCCTGCCAACTTAGGGCGAACAAAGCGATGCCAAAGGGGATGATGGATGGAGCGTTTGAGCAAATCAAACACTCACCCCCAGTCAACTGTTCCGGGTTTAATTCATCATCATTCTTTAGCTCACTCAACCACCCCAGTTCAGACATTGTCATATGCAAATCAGTCTGACACGGTGCCTCATGGGAACAGTCCAGCCCGAACTGCCAAGCCAAGTTTTCCCTGGACCGGAAACAAGCATCCTGGGACCGGTTTTGGGTTCATAACCCTCATCAGCTAGGATATCCTGAAACCAGTGGCAAAGTGAGCAAGAGACCCAAGTCTGGGCATACCCTGCCAACTTAGGGAGAACAAAGCGATACCAAAGGGGATGATGGACGCAGAGTTTGAGCAAATCAAAAACTCACCCCCACCCAACTGATCTGGGTTTAATTCATAATCATTCTTTAGCTCACTCCACCACTCCAGTTCAGACATGGCCATATGCAAATCAGTATGACCCTGTGCCTCATGGGAACAGTCCAGCCAGAAATGCCAAGCCATGTCTTCCCTGGACCGGAACCAAGCATCCTGGGACCGGTTTCGGGTTCATAACCCTCATCAGCCAGGCTATCTTGAATCCAGTGGCAAAGTGAGCAAGGGACCCACGTCTGGGCGTTCCCTGCCAACTTAGGGTGAACAAAGCGATGCCAAAGGGGATGATGGATGGAGCGTTTGAGCAAATCAAACACTCACCCCCAGTCAACTGATCTGGGTTTAAATCATCATCATACTTTAGCTCACTCAACCACACCAGTTCAGACATTGCCATATGCAAATCAGTCTGACACTGTGCCTCATGGGAACAGTCCTGCCCGAACTGCCAAGCCAAGTCTTCTCTGGACCGGAAACAAGCATCCTGGGACCGGTTTCGGGTTCATAACCCACAACAGCCAGGCTATCTTGAAACCAGTGGCAAAGTGAGCAAGGGACCCATGTCTGGGCATACCCTGCCAACTTAGGGCAAACAAAGCGATACCAAAGGGGATGATGGACGCAGAGTTTGAGCAAATCAAACACTCACCTTCAGCCAGTCAAGTGATCTGGGTTTAATTCATCATCATTCTTTAGCTCACTCCACCACCCCAGTTCAGACATGGCCATATGCAAACCAGTATGACCCTGTGCCTCATGGGAATAGTCCAGCCAGAAGTGCCAAGCCATGTCTTCCCTGGACCGGAACCAAGCATCCTGGGACTGGTTTCGGGTTCATAACACTCATCAGCCGGGCTATCTTGATTCCGGTGGCAAAGTGAGCAAGGGACCCATGTCTGGGCATACACTGCCAACCTAGGCGGAACAAAGCGATACCAAAGGGGATGATGGACGGAGTGTTTGAGCAAATCAAACACTCACCCCCAGTCAACTGATCTGGGTTTAATTCATCATCATTCTTTAGCTCACTCCACCACCCCAGTTCAGACATGGCCACATGCAAATCAGTCTGACCCTGTACCTCATGGGAACAGTCCAGCCCAAACTGCCAAGCCATATCTTCCCTGGACTGGAAGCAAGCATCCTGGGACTGGTTTTGGGTTCATTACCCTCATCAATCAGGCTCTCTTGAATCCCATGGCAAAGTGAGCAAGGGACACACATCTGGGCATACACTGCCAACTTAGGGCGAAAAAAGCGATACCAAAGGGGATGCGGACGGAGCGTTTGAGCAAATCAAACACTCACCCTCAGTCAACTGATCTGGGTTTAATTCATCATCATTCTTTAGCTCACTCCACCACCCCGGTTCAGACATGGCCACATGCAAATCAGTATGACCCTGTGCCTTATGGGAACAGTCCAGCCAGAAATGCCAAGCCATGTCTTCCCTGGACCGGAACCAAGCATCTTGGGACTGGTTTCGGGTTCATAACCCTCATCAGCCGGGCTATCTTGAATCCAGCGGCAAAGTGAACAAGTGACACACGTCTGGGCATACCCTGTCAACTTAGGGCGAACAAAGTGATACCAAAGGGGATGATGGATAGAGCGTTTGAGCAATTCAAACACTAACCCTCAGTCAACTGATCTGGGTTTAATTCATCAACATTCTTTAGCTCACTCCACCAACCTAGTTCAGATATGGCCATATGCAAATCAGTCTGACCCTGTGCCTCATGGGAACATTCCATCCCGAACTGCCAAGCCATGTCTTTCCTGGACCGGAGACAAGCATCCTGGGACCGGTTTCGGGTTCATAACCCTCATCAGCAAGGCTAACTTGAATCCAGTGGCAAAGTGAGCAAGAGACCCACATCTGGGCATACCTTGCCAACTTAGGGCGTACAAAGCGATACCAGAGGGGATGATGAACGGAGTGATTGAGCAAATCAAACTCTCACCCCCAGTCATCTGATCTGAGTTTAATTCATCATCATTCTTTCGCTTGCTCCACCACCCCAGTTCAGACATGGCCATATGCAAATCAGTCTGACCCTGTGCCTCATGGGAACAGTCCAGCCCGAACTGCCAAGCCAAGTCTTCCCTGGACCGGAAACAAGCATCCTGGGACTGGTTTCGGGGTCATAACCCTCATCACCCAGAGTATCTTGAATCCAGTGGCAAAGTGAGCAAGGGACCCACGTCTGGGCGTTCCCTGCCAACTTAGGGTGAACAAAGCGATGCCAAAGGGGATGATGGATGGAGCGTTTGAGCAAATCAAACACTCACCCCCAGTCAACTGTTCTGGGTTTAATTCATCATCATTCTTTAGCTCACTCAACCACCCCAGTTCAGACATTGCCATATGCAAATCAGTCTGACACTGTGCCTCATGGGAACAGTCCAGCCCGAACTGCCAAGCCAAGTCTTCCCTGGACTGGAAACAAGCATCCTGGGACTGGTTTCGGGGTCATAACCCTCATCAGCCAGGCTATCTTGAATCCAGTGGCAAAGTCAGCAAGGGACCCACGTCTGGGCGTTCCCTGCCAACTTAGGGCGAACAAAGCGATGCCAAAGGGGATAATGGATGGAGCGTTTGAGCAAATCAAACACTCACCCCCAGTCAACTGATCTGGGTTTAATTCATCATCATTCTTTAGCTCACTCCACCACCCCAGTTCAGACATGGCCACATGCAAATCAGTCTGACCCTGTACCTCATGGGAACAGTCCAGCCCAAACTGCCAAGCCATATCTTCCCTGGACTGGAAGCAAGCATCCTGGGACTGGTTTTGGGTTCATAACACTCATCAGCCGGGCTATCTTGATTCCGGTGGCAAAGTGAGCAAGGGACCCATGTCTGGGCATACCCTGCCAACTTAGGCCGAACAAAGCGATACCAAAGGGGATGATGGACGGAGTGTTTGAGCAAATCAAACACTCACCCCCAGTCAACTGATCTGGGTTTAATTCATCATCATTCTTTAGCTCACTCCACCACCCCAGTTCAGACATGGCCATATGCAAATCAGTCTGACCCTGTGCCTCATGGGAACATTCCAGCCCGAACTGCCAAGCCATGTCTTACCTGGACTGGAAACAAGCATCCTGGGACCGGTTTCGGGTTCATAACCCTCATCAGCCAGGCTATCTTGAATCCAGTGGCAATGTGAGCAATGGACCCACGTCTGAGCATACCCTGCCAACTTAGAGCGAGCAAAGCGATACCAAAGGGGTGTGGACGGAGCGTTTGAGCAAATCAAACACTCACCCTCAGGCAACTGATCTGGGTTTAATTCATCATCATTCTTTAGCTCACTCCACCACCCCAGTTCAGACATGGCCATTTGCAAATCAGTATGACCCTGTGCCTCATGGGAACAGTCCAGCCAGAAATGCCAAGCCATATCTTCCCTGGACCGGAACCAAGCATCCTGGGACTGGTTTTGGGTTCATAATACTCATCAGCCGGGCTATCTTGATTCCAGTGGCAAAGTGAGCAAGGGACCCACGTCTGGGCATACCTTGCCAACTTAGGGCGAACAAAGAAATACCAAAGAGGATGATGGATGGAGCATTTGAGGAAATCAAACACTCACCCCCAGTCAACTGATCTGGGTTTAATGCATCATAATTCTTTAGCGCACTCCACCACGCCAGTTCAGATATGGCCATATGCAAATCAGTCTGACCCTGTGCCTCATGGGAACAGCCCAGCCCGAACTGCCAAGCCATGTCTTCCCTGGACGGGAAGCAAGCATCCTGGGACCGGTTTCGGGTTCATAACCCTCATCAGCTTGGTTATCTTGAAACCAGTGGCAAAGTGAGCAAGAGACCCACGTCTGGGCATACCCTGCCAACTTAGGGAGAACAAAGCGATACCAAAGGGGATGATGGATGCAGAGTTTGAGCAAATCAAACACTCACCCCCAGTCAACTGATCTGGGTTTAATTCATCATCATTCTTTAGCTCACTCCACCACCCCAGTTCAGATATGGCCATATGCAAATCAGTCTGACCCTGTGACTCATGGGAACAGTCCAGCCCGAACTGCCAAGCCAAATTTTCCCTGGACCGGAAACAAGCATCCTGGGACCAGTTTCGGGTTCATAACCCTCATCAGCTAGGCTATCTTGAATCCAGTGGCAAAGTGAGCAATGGACCCACGTCTGGGGATACCCTGCCAACATAGGGCGAGCAAAGCGATACCAAAGGGGATGCGGACGGAGCGTTTGCGCAAATCAAACACTCACCCTCAGTCAACTGATCTGGGTTTAATTCATCATCATTCTTTAGCTCACTCCACCACCCCGGTTCAGACATGGCCACATGCAAATCAGTATGACCCTGTGCCTCATGGGAACAGTCCAGCCAGAAATGCCAAGCCATGTCTTCCCTGGACCGGAACCAAGCATCCTGGGACTGGTTTTGGGTTCATAACCCTCATCAGCCGGGCTATCTTGAATCCAGCAGCAAAGTGAACAAGTGACCCACGTCTGAGCATACCCTGCCAACTTAGGGCGAACAAAGCGATACCAAAGGGGATGATGGATAGAGCGTTTGAGCAATTCAAACACTAACCCTCAGTCAACTGATATGGGTTTAATTCATCAACATTCTTTAGCTCACTCCACCAACCTAGTTCAGACATGGCCATATGCAAATCAGTCTGACCCTGTGCCTCATGGGAACATTCCAGCCCGAACTGCCAAGCCATGTCTTACCTGGACCGGAGACAAGCATCCTGGGACCGGTTTCGGGTTCATAACCCTCATCAGCAAGGCTATCTTGAATCCAGTGGCAAAGTGAGCAAGAGACCCACATCTGGGCATACCTTGCCAACTTAGGGCGAACAAAGCGATACCAAAGGGGATGATGGACGGAGTGATTGAGCAAATCAAACACTCACCCCCAGTCAACTGATCTGAGTTTAATTCATCATCATTCTTTAGCTTGCTCCACCACCTCAGTTCAGACATGGCCATATGCAAATCAGTCTGAACCTGTGCCTCATGGGAACAGTCCAGCCCGAACTGCCAAGCCAAGTCTTCCCTGGACCGAAAACAAGCATCCTGGGACTGGTTTCGGGGTCATAACCCTCATCACCCAGGGTATCTTGAATCCAGTGGCAAAGTGAGCAAGGGACCCACGTCTGGGCGTTCCCTGCCAACTTAGGGCAAACAAAGCGATACCAAAGGGGATGATGGATGGAGCATTTGAGCAAATCAAACACTCATCCCCAGTCAACTGATCTGGGTTTAATGCATCATAATTCTTTAGCGCACTCCACCACGCCAGTTCAGACATGGCCATATGCAAATCAGTCTGACCCTGTGCCTCATGGAAACAGCCCAGCCCGAACTGCCAAGCCATGTCTTCCCTGGACGGGAAGCAAGCATCCTGGGACCGGTTTCGGGTTCATAACCCTCATCAGCTAGGCTATCTTGAAACCAGTGGCAAAGTGAGCAAGAGACCCACGTCTGGGCATACCACTGCCAACTTAGGGAGAACAAAGCGATACCAAAGGGGATGATGGACGCAGAGTTTGAGCAAATCAAACACTCACCCCAGTCAACTGATCTGGGTTTAATTCATCATCATTCTTTAGCTCACTCCACCACCCCAGTTCAGATATGGCCATATGCAAATCAGTCTGACCCTGTGACTCATGGGAACAGTCCAGCCCGAACTGCCAAGCCAAATTTTCCCTGGACCGGAAACAAGCATCCTGGGACCGGTTTCGGGTACATAACCCTCATCAGCTAGGCTATCTTGAATCCAGTGGCAAAGTGAGCAATGGACCCACGTCTGGGGATACCCTGCCAACTTAGGGCGAGCAAAGCGATACCAAAGGGGATGCGGACGGAGCGTTTGCGCAAATCAAACACTCACCCTCAGTCAACTGATCTGGGTTTAATTCATCATCATTCTTTAGCTCACTCCACCACCCCGGTTCAGACATGGCCACATGCAAATCAGTATGACCCTGTGCCTCATGGGAACAGTCCAGCCAGAAATGCCAAGCCATGTCTTCCCTGGACCGGAACCAAGCATCCTGGGACTGGTTTCGGGTTCATAACCCTCATCAGCCGGGCTATCTTGAATCCAGCAGCTAAGTGAACAAGTGACCCACGTCTGGGCATACCCTGCCAACTTAGGGCGAACAAAGCGATACCAAAGGGGATGATGGATAGAGCGTTTGAGCAATTCAAACACTAACCCTCAGTCAACTGATATGGGTTTAATTCATCAACATTCTTTAGCTCACTCCACCAACCTAGTTCAGACATGGCCATATGCAAATCAGTCTGACCCTGTGCCTCATGGGAACATTCCAGCCCGAACTGCCAAGCCATGTCTTACCTGGACTGGAGACAAGCATCCTGGGACCGGTTTCGGGTTCATAACCCTCATCAGCAAGGCTATCTTAAATCCAGTGGCAAAGTGAGCAAGAGAGCCACATCTGGGCATACCTTGCCAACTTAGGGCGAACAAAGCGATACCAAAGGGGATGATGGACGGAGTGATTGAGCAAATCAAACACTCACCCCCAGTCAACTGATCTGAGTTTAATTCATCATCATTCTTTAGCTTGCTCCACCACCTCAGTTCAGACATGGCCATATGCAAATCAGTCTGTCCCTGTGCCTCATGGGAACAGTCCAGCCCGAACTGCCAAGCCAAGTCTTCCCTGGACCGGAAACAAGCATCCTGGGACTGGTTTCGGGGTCATAACCCTCATCACCCAGGGTATCTTGAATCCAGTGGCAAAGTGAGCAAGGGACCCACGTCTGGGCGTTCCCTGCCAACTTAGGGCGAACAAAGCGATGCCAAAGGAGATGATGGATGGAGCATTTGAGCAAATCAAACACTCACACCCAGTCAACTGATCTGGGTTTAAATCATAATCTTACTTTAGCTCACTCAACCACCCCAGTTCAGACATAGCCATATGCAAATCAGTCTGTCACTGTGCCTCATTGGAACAGTCCTGCCCGAACTGCCAAGCCAAGACTTCTCTGGACCGGAAACAAGTATCCTGGGACCGGTTTCGGGTTCATAACCCTCATCAGCAAGGCTATCTTGAAACCAGTGGCAGTGAACAAGGGACCCACGTCTGGGCATACCCTGCCAACTTAGGGCGAACAAAGCGATACCAAAGGGGATCATGGACGCAGAGTTTGAGCAAATCAAACACTCACCTCCAGTCAACTGATCTGGGTTTAATTCATCATCATTCTTTAGCTCACTCCACCACCCCAGTTCAGTCATGGCCATATGCAAATCAGTATGACCCTGTGCCTCATGGGAACAGTCCAGCCAGAAATGCCAAGCCATATCTTCCCTGGACCGGAACCAAGCATCCTGGGACTGGTTTCGGGTTCATAACACTCATCAGCCGGGCTATCTTGATTCCAGTGGCAAAGTGAGCAAGGGACCCATGTCTGGGCATACCCTGCCAACTAAGGGCAAACAAAGAAATACCAAAGAGGATGATGGATGGAGCATTTGAGGAAATCAAACACTCACCCCCAGTCAACTGATCTGGGTTTAATGCATCATAATTCTTTAGCGCACTCCACCACGCCAGTTCAGACATGGCCATATGCAAATCAGTCTGACCCTGTGCCTCATGGGAACAGCCCAGCCCGAACTGCCAAGCCATGTCTTCCCTGGACCGGAAACAAGCATCCTGGGACCGGTTTCGGGTTCATAACCCTCATCAGCTAGGCTATCTTGAAACCAGCGGCAAAGTGAGCAAGAGACCCACGTCTGGGCATACCCTGCCAACTTAGGGAGAACAAAGCGATACCAAAGGGGATGATGGACGCAGAGTTTGAGCAAATCAAGCACTCACCCCCAGTCAACTGATCTGGGTTTAATTCATCATCATTCTTTAGCTCAATCCACCACCCCAGTTCAGATATGGCCATATGCAAATCAGTCTGACCCTGTGACTCATGGGAACAGTCCAGCCCGAACTGCCAAGCCAAATTTTCCCTGGACCGGAAACAAGCATCCTGGGACCGGTTTCGGGTTCATAACCCTCATCAGCTAGGCTATCTTGAATCCAGTGGCAAAGTGAGCAATGGACCCACGTCTGGGGATACCCTGCCAACATAGGGCGAGCAAAGCGATACCAAAGGGGATGCGGACGGAGCGTTTGCGCAAATCAAACACTCACCCTCAGTCAACTGATCTGGGTTTAATTCATCATCATTCTTTAGCTCACTCCACCACCCCGGTTCAGACATGGCCACATGCAAATCAGTATGACCCTGTGCCTCAAGGGAACAGTCCAGCCAGAAATGCCAAGCCATGTCTTCCCTGGACCGGAACCAGGCATCCTGGGACTGGTTTCGGGCTCATAACCCTCATCAGCCGGGCTATCTTGAATCCAGCAGCTAAGTGAACAAGTGACCCACGTCTGGGCATACCCTGCCAACTTAGGGCGAACAAAGCGATACCAAAGGGGATGATGGATAGAGCATTTGAGCAATTCAAACACTAACCCTCAGTCAACTGATCTGGGTTTAAATCATCATCATACTTTAGCTCACTCAACCACCCCAGTTCAGACATTGCCATATGCAAATCAGTCTGACACTGTGCCTCATGGGAACAGTCCTGCCCGAACTGCCAAGCCAAGTCTTCTCTGGACTGGAAACAAGCATCCTGGGACCCGTTTCAGGTTCATAACCCTCAACAGCCAGGCTATCTTGAAACCAGTGGCAAAGTGAGCAAGGGACCCATGTCTGGGCATACCCTGCCAACTTAGGGCAAACAAAGCGATACCAAAGGGGATGATGGACGCAGAGTTTGAGCAAATCAAACACTCACCCCCAGTCAACTGATCTGGGTTTAATTCATCATCATTCTTTAGCTTACTCCACCACCCCAGTTCAGACATGGCCACATGCAAATCAGTCTGACCCTGTGCCTCATGGGAACAGTCCAGCCCGAACTGCCAAGCCAAGTTTTCCCTGGACCGGAAACAAGCATCCTGGGACCGGTTTTGGGTTCATAACCCTCATCAGCTAGGATATCTTGAAACCAGTGGCAAAGTGAGCAAGAGACCCACGTCTGGGCATACCCTGCCAACTTAGGGAGAACAAAGCGATACCAAAGGGGATGATGGATGGAGCGTTTGAGCAATTCAAACACTCTCCCCCAGTCAACTGATCTGGGTTTAATTTATCATCATTCTTTAGCTCACTCCACCAACCTAGTTCAGAAATTGTCTTATGCAAATCAGTCTTACCCTGTGCCTCATGGGAACAGTCCAGCCTGAAATGCCAAGCCATGTCTTACCTGGACCGGAGACAAGCATCCTGGGACCGGTTTCGGGTTCATAACCCTCATCAGCCAGGCTATCTTGAATCCAGTGGCAAAGTGAGCAAGGGACCCACATCTGGGCATACCTTGCCAACTTAGGGCAAACAAAGCGATACCAAAGGGGATGATGGACTCAGTGTTTGAGTAAATCAAACACTCACCCCCAGTCAACTGATCTGAGTTTAATTCATCATCATTCTTTAGCTTACTCCACCAACCCAATTCAGACATGGCCATATGCAAATCAGTCTGACCCTGTGGCTCATGGGAACAGTCCAGCCCGAACTGCCAAGCCAAGTCTTCCCTAGACCGGAAACAAGCATCCTGGGACTTGTTTCGGGGTCATAACCCTCATCAGCCAGGCCATCTTGAATCCAGTGGCAAAGTGAGCAAGGGACCCACGTCTGGGCATTCCCTGCCAACTTAGGGCGAACAAAGCGATGCCAAAGGGGATGATGGAGGGAGCGTTTGAGCAAATCAAACACTCACCCCCAGTCAACTGATCTGGGTTTAAATCATCATCATACTTTAGCTCACTCAACCACCCCAGTTCAGACATTGCCATATGCAAATCAGTCTGACACTGTGCCTCATGGGAACAGTCCTGCCCAAACTGCCAAGCCAAGTCTTCTCTGGACCGGAAACAAGCATCCTGGGACCCGTTTCGGGTTCATAACCCTCAACAGCCAGGCTATCTTGAAACCAGTGGCAAAGTGAGCAAGGGACCCATGTCTGGGCATACCCTGCCAACTTAGGGCAAACAAAGCGATACCAAAGGGGATGATGATCGCAGAGTTTGAGCAAATCAAACACTCACCCCCAGTCAACTGATCTGGGTTTAATTCATCATCATTCTTTAGCTCACTCCACCACCCCAGTTCAGACATGGCCACATGCAAATCAGTATGACCCTGTGCCTCATGGGAATAGTCCAGCCAGAAGTGCCAAGCCATGTCTTCCCTGGACCGGAACCAAGCATCCTGGGACTGGTTTCGGGTTCATAACACTCATCAGCCGGGCTATTTTGATTCCAGTGGCAAAGTGAGCAAGGGACCCATGTCTGGGCATACCCTGGCAACTTAGGCCGAACAAAGCTATACCAAAGGGGATGATGGACGGAGTGTTTGAGCAACTCAAACACTCACCCCCAGTCAACTGATCTGGGTTTAATTCATCATCATTCTTTAGCTCACTCCACCACCCCAGTTCAGACATGGCCGCATGCAAATCAGTCTGACTCTGTACCTCATGGGAACAGTCCAGCCCAAACTGCCAAGCCATATCTTCCCTGGACTGGAAGCAAGCATCCTGGGACTGGTTTTGGGTTCATTACCCTCATCAATCAGGCTCTCTTGAATCCCATGGCAAAGTGAGCAAGGGACCCACGTCTGGGCATACCCTGCCAACTTAGGGCGAACAAATCAATACCAAAGGGGATGACGGACGGAGCGGTTGAGCAAATCAAACAGTCACCCCCAGTCAACTGATCTGGGTTTAATTCATCATCATTCTTTAGCTTACACCACCACCCCAGTTCAGACAGGGCCATATGCAAATCAGTCTGATCCTGTGCCTCATGGGAACAGTCCAGCCCGAACTGCCAAGCCAAGTCTTCCCTGGACTGGAAACAAGCATCCTGGGACCGTTTTCGAGGTCATAACCCTCATCAGCCAGGCTATCTTGAATCCAGTGGCAAAGTGAGCAAGGAAGCCACGTCTGGGCGTTCCCTGCCAACTTAGGGCGAACAAAGCGATGCCAAAGGGGATGATGGATCGAGCGTTTGAGCAAATCAAACACTCACCCCCAGTCAACTGATCTGGGTTTAATTCATCATCATTCTTTAGCTCACTCAACCACCCCAGTTCAGACATTGCCATATGCAAATCAGTCTGACCCTGTGCCTCATGGGAACAGTCCTGCCCGAACTGCCAAGCCAAGTCTTCTCTGGACCGGAAACAAGCATCCTGGGACCCGTTTCAGGTTCATAACCCTCAACAGCCAGGCTATCTTGAAACCAGTGGCAAAGTGAGCAAGGGACCCATGTCTGGGCATACCCTGCCAACTTAGGGCAAACAAAGCGATACCAAAGGGGATGATGGACGCAGAGTTTGAGCAAATCAAACACTCACCCCCAGTCAACTGATCTGGGTTTAATTCATCATCATTCTTTAGCTTACTCCACCACCCCAGTTCAGACATGGCCACATGCAAATCAGTCTGACCCTGTGCCTCATGGGAACAGTCCAGCCCGAACTGCCAAGCCAAGTTTTCCCTGGACCGGAAACAAGCATCCTGGGACCGGTTTTGGGTTCATAACCCTTATCAGCTAGGATATCTTGAAACCAGTGGCAAAGTGAGCAAGAGACCCACGTCTGGGCATACCCTGCCAACTTAGGGAGAACAAAGTGATACCAAAGGGGATGATGGATGGAGCGTTTGAGCAATTCAAACACTCTCCCCCAGTCAACTGATCTGGGTTTAATTTATCATCATTCTTTAGCTCACTCCACCAACCTAGTTCAGAAATTGTCTTATGCAAATCAGTCTTACCCTGTGCCTCATGGGAACAGTCCAGCCTGAAATGCCAAGCCATGTCTTACCTGGACCGGAGACAAGCATCCTGGGACCGGTTTCGGGTTCATAACCCTCATCAGCCAGGCTATCTTGAATCCAGTGGCAAAGTGAGCAAGGGACCCACATCTGGGCATACCTTGCCAACTTAGGGCAAACAAAGCGATACCAAAGGGGATGATGGACTCAGTGTTTGAGTAAATCAAACACTCACCCCCAGTCAACTGATCTGGGTTTAATTCATCATCATTCTTTAGCTCACTCCACCACCCCAGTTCAGACATGGCCACATGCAAATCAGTATGACCCTGTGCCTCATGGGAATAGTCCAGCCAGAAGTGCCAAGCCATGTCTTCCCTGGACCGGAACCAAGCATCCTGGGACTGGTTTCGGGTTCATAACACTCATCAGCCGGGCTATCTTGATTCCAGTGGCAAAGTGAGCAAGGGACCCATGTCTGGGCATACCCTGGCAACTTAGGCCGAACAAAGCTATACCAAAGGGGATGATGGACGGAGTGTTTGAGCAAATCAAACACTCACCCCCAGTCAACTGATCTGGGTTTAATTCATCATCATTCTTTAGCTCACTCCACCACCCCAGTTCAGACATGGCCGCATGCAAATGAGTCTGACTCTGTCCAGCCCAAACTGCCAAGCCATATCTTCCCTGGACTGGAAGCAAGCATCCTGGGACTGGTTTTGGGTTCATTACCCTCATCAATCAGGCTCTCTTGAATCCCATGGCAAAGTGAGCAAGGGACCCACGTCTGGGCATACCCTGCCAACTTAGGGCGAACAAATCAATACCAAAGGGGATGACAGACGGAGCGTTTGAGCAAATCAAACAGTCACCCCCAGTCAACTGATCTGGGTTTAATTCATCATCATTCTCTAGCTTACACCACCACCCCAGTTCAGACAGGGCCATATGCAAATCAGTCTGATCCTGTGCCTCATGGGAACAGTCCAGCCCGAACTGCCAAGCCAAGTCTTCCCTGGACTGGAAACAAGCATCCTGGGACCGTTTTCGAGGTCATAACCCTCATCAGCCAGGCTATCTTGAATCCAGTGGCAAAGTGAGCAAGGAAGCCACGTCTGGGCGTTCCCTGCCAACTTAGGGCGAACAAAGCGATGCCAAAGGGGATGATGGATCGAGCGTTTGAGCAAATCAAACACTCACCCCCAGTCAACTGATCTGGGTTTAATTCATCATCATTCTTTAGCTCACTCAACCACCCCAGTTCAGACATTGCCATATGCAAATCAGTCTGACACTGTGCCTCATGGGAACAGTCCAGCCCGAACTGCCAAGCCAAGTTTTCCCTGGACCGGAAACAAGCATCCTGGGACCGGTTTCGGGTTGATAACTCTCATCAGCTAGGCTATCTTGAAACCAGTGGCAAAGTGAGCAAGGGACCTACGTCTGGGCATACCCTGCCAACTTAGGGAGAACAAAGCGATACCAAAGGGGATGATGGACGCAGATTTTAAGCAAATCAAACACTCACCCCCAGTCAACTGATCTGGGTTTAACTCATCATCATTCTTTAGCTCACTCCACCACCCCAGTTCAGACATGGCCATATGCAAATCAGTCTGGCCCTGTGCCTCATGGGAACAGTCCAGCCAGAACTGCCAAGCTATGTCTTCCCTCGACTGGAAAAAAGCATCCTGGGACCGGTTTCTGGTTCATAACCCTCATCAGACAGGCTATCTTGAATCCAGTGGCCAAGTGAGCAAGAGACACACATCTGGGCATACACTGCCAACTTAGGGCGAAAAAAGCGATACCAAAGGGGATGATAGACGGAGCGTTTGAGCAAATCAAACACTCACCCCCCGTCAACTGATCTGGGTTTAATTCATCATCATTCTTTAGCTCACTCCACCACCCCAGTTCAGACATGGCCATATGCAAATCAGTCTGACCCTGTGCCTCATGGGAACATTCCAGCCCAAACTGCCAAGCCATGTCTTACCTGGACCGGAAACAAGCATCCTGGGACCGGTTTTGGGTTCATAACCCTCATCAGCCAGGCTATCTTGAATCCAGTGGCAAAGTGAGCAATGGACCCACGTCTGGGCATACCCTGCAAACTTAGAGCGAGCAAAGCGATACCAAAGGGGATGCGGACAGAGCGTTTGAGCAAATCAAACACTCACCCTCAGTTAACTGATCTGGGTTTAATTCATCATCATTCTTTAGCTCACTCCACCACCCCGGTTCAGACATGGCCACATGGAAATCAGTATGACCCTGTGCCTCATGGGAACAGTCCAGCCAGAAATGCCAAGCCATGTCTTCCCTGGACCGGAACCAAGCATCCTGGGACTGGTTTCGGGTTCATAACCCTCATCAGCCGGGCTATCTTGAATCCAGCAGCAAAGTGAACAAGTGACCCACGTCTGGGCATACCCTGCCAACTTAGGGCGAACAAAGCGATACCAAAGGGGATGATGGATAGAGCGTTTGAGCAATTCAAACACTAACCCTCAATCAACTGATATGGGTTTAATTCATCAACATTCTTTAGCTCACTCCACCAACCTAGTTCAGACATGGCCATATGCAAATCAGTCTGACCCTGTGCCTCATGGGAACATTCCAGCCCGAACTGCCAAGCCATGTCTTACCTGGACCGGAGACAAGCATCCTGGGACCGGTTTTGGGTTCATAACCCTCATCAGCAAGGCTATCTTGAATCCAGTGGCAAAGTGAGCAAGAGACCCACATCTGGGCATACCTTGCCAACTTAGGGCGAACAAAGCGATACCAAAGGGGATGATGGACGGAGTGATTGAGCAAATCAAACACTCACCCCCAGTCAACTGATCTGAGTTTAATTCATCATCATTCTTTAGCTTGCTCCACCAGCCCAGTTCAGACATGGCCATATGCAAATCAGTCTGACCCTGTGACTCATGGGAACAGTCCAGCCCGAACTGCCAAGCCCTATTTTCCCTGGACCGGAAACAAGCATCCTGGGACCGGTTTCGGGTTCATAACCCTCATCAGCTAGGCTATCTTGAATCCAGTGGCAAAGTGAGCAATGGACCCACGTCTGGGGATACCCTGCCAACTTAGGGCGAGCAAAGCGATACCAAAGGGGATGCGGACGGAGCGTTTGCGCAAATCAAACACTCACCCTCAGTCAACTGATCTTAGTTTAATTCCTCATCATTCTTTAGCTCACTCCACCACCCCGGTTCAGACATGGCCACATGCAAATCAGTCTGACACTGTACCTCATGGCAACAGTCCAGCCCAAACAGCCAAGCCATGTCTTCCCTGGACCGGAGAGAAGTATCCTGGAACGTGTTTCGGGTTCATAACCCTCATCAGCCAGGCTCTTTAGAATCCAGTGGCAAAGTGATCAAGGGTCCCACATCTGGGCATACACTGCCAAATTAGGGCGAACAAAGCGATTCCAAATGGGATGGTGGACGGAGCGTTTGAGCAAATCAATCACTCACCCCAGTCAACTGATCTGGGTTTAATTCATCATCATTCTTTAGCTCACTCCACCACCCCAGTTCAGATATGGCCATATGCAAATCAGTCTGACCCTGTGACTCATGGGAACAGTCCAGCCCGAACTGCCAAGCCATGTCTTCTCTGGACCGGAATCAAGCATCCTCTGACCGGTTTTGGGTTCATATCCCTCATCAGCAAGGCTCTCTTGAATCCAGAGGCAAATTGAGCAAGGGACCCATGTCTGGGCATACCCTGCCAACTTAGGGCAAACAAAGCGATACCAAAGGGGATGATGGATTGAGCATTTGAGCAAATCAAACACTCACCCCAGTCAACTGATCTGGGTTTGACTCATCATCATTCTTTAGCTCACTCCACCACCCCAGTTCAGACATGGCCATATGCAAATCAGTCTGGCCCTGTGCCTCATGGGAACAGTCCAGCCCGAACTGCCAAGCTATGTCTTCCATGGACTGGAAACAAGCATCCTGGGACCGGTTTCGGGTTCATAACCCTCATCAGCCAGGCTATCTTGAATCCAGTGGCAAAGTGAGCAAGAGACCCACATCTGGGCATACCCTGCCTACTTAGGGGAAACAAAGCGATACCAAAGGGGAAGATGGATGGAGCGTTTGATCAAATCAAACACTCAACCCCAGTCAACTGATCTGGGTTTAGTTCATCATCATTCTTTAGCTCATTCCACCACCCCTGTTCAGACATGGCCATATGCAAATCAGTCTGAACCTGTACTTCATGGGAACAATCCAGTCCGAACGGCCAAGCATTGTCTTCCCTGGACTGGAAACAAGCATCCTGGGACCAGTTTCTAGTTCATAACCCTCCTCAGCCAGGCTCTCTTGAATCCAGCGGCAAAGTGAGCAAGGGACCCACGTCTGGGCATACCCTGCCAAGTTAGGGCGAACAAAGCGTTACCAAAGGGGATGATGGATGGAGGGTTTGAGCAATTCAAACACTCTCCCCCAGTCAACTGATATGGATTTAGTTCATCATCATTCTTTAGCTCACTCCACCAACCTAGTTCAGACATGGCCATATGCAAATCAGTCTCACCCTGTGCCTCATGGGAACAGTCCAGCCCGAATTGCAAAACCGTGTCTTACCTGGACCGGAGACAAGCATCCTGGGACCGGTTTCGGGTTCATAACCCTCATCAGCCAGGCTATCTTGAATCCAGTGGCAAAGTGAGCAAGGGACCCACATCTGGGCATAGCTTGCCAACTTAGGGCGAACAAAGCGATACCAAAGGGGATGATGGATGGAGCGTTTGAGCAATTCAAACACTCTCCCCCAGTCAACTGATCTGGGTTTAATTTATCATCATTCTTTAGCTCACTCCACCAACCTAGTTCAGAAATTGCCATATGCAAAGCAGTCTTACCCTGTGCCTCATGGGAACAGTCCAGCCTGAACTGCCAAGCCATGTCTTACCTGGACCAGAGACAAGCATCTTGGGACCGGTTTTGGGTTCATAACCCTCATCAGCCAGGCTATCTTGAATCCAGTGGCAAAGTGAGCAAGGGACCCACATCTGGGCATACCTTGCCAACTTAGGGCGAACAAAGCGATACCAAAGGGGATGATGGACTCAGTGTTTGAGCAAATCAAACACTCACCCCCTGTCAACTGATCTGAGTTTAATTCATCATCATTCTTGAGCTTACTCCACCAACCCAGTTCAGACATGGCCATATGCAAATCAGTCTGACCCTGTGCCTCATGGGAACAATCCAGCCCGAACTGCCAAGCCAAGTCTTCCCTGGACCGGAAACAAGCATCCTGGGACTGGTTTCGGGGTCATAACCCTCATCAGCCAGGCTATCTTGAATCCAGTGGCAAAGTGAGCAAGGGACCCAAGTCTGGGCGTTCCCTGCCAACTTAGGGCGAACAAAGCGATGCCAAAGGGGATGATGGATGGAGCGTTTGAGCAAATCAAACACTCACCCCCAGTCAACTGATCTGGGTTTAAATCATCATCATACTTTAGCTCACTCAACCACCCCAGTTCAGACATTGCCATATGCAAATCAGTCTGACACTGTGCCTCATGGGAACAGTCCTGCCTGAACTGCCAAGCCAAGTCTTCTCTGGACCGGAAACAAGCATCCTGGGACCCGTTTTGGGTTCATAACCCTCAACAGCCAGGCTATCTTGAAACCAGTGGAAAAGTGAGCAAGGGACCCATGTCTGGGCATACCCTGCCAACTTATGGCAAACAAAGCGATACCAACGGGGATGATGGACGCAGAGTTTGAGCAAATCAAACACTCACCCCCAGTCAACTGATCTGGGTTTAATTCATCATCATTCTTTAGCTCACTCCACCACCCCAGTTCAGACATGGCCATATGCAAATCAGTATGACCCTGTGCCTCATGGGAATAGTCCAGCCAGAAGTGCCAAACCATGTCTTCCCTGGACCGGAACCAAGCATCCTGGGACTGGTTTCGGGTTCATAACACTCATCAGCCGGGCTATCTTGATTCCAGTGGCAAAGTGAGCAAGGGACCTATGTCTGGGCATACCCTGCCAACTTAAGCCGAACAAAGCGATACCAAAGGGGATGATGGACGGAGTGTTTGAGCAAATCAAACAATCACCCCCAGTCAACTGATCTGGGTTTAATTCATCATCATTCTTTAGCTCACTCCACCACCCCAGTTCAGACATGGCCGCATGCAAATCAGTCTGACTCTGTACCTCATGGGAACAGTCCAGCCCAAACTGCCAAGCCATATCTTCCCTGGACTGGAAGCAAGCATCCTGGGACTGGTTTTGGGTTCATTACCCTCATCAATCAGTCTCTCTTGAATCCCATGGCAAAGTGAGCAAGGGACCCACGTCTGGGCATACCCTGCCAACTTAGGGCGAACAAATCGATACCAAAGGGGATGACGGACGGAGCGGTTGACCAAATCAAACAGTCACCCCCAGTCAACTGATCTGGGTTTAATTCATCATCATTCTTTAGCTTACACCACCACCCCAGTTCAGACATGGCCATATGCAAATCAGTCTGATCCTGTGCCTCATGGGAACAGTCCAGCCCGAACTGCCAAGCCAAGTCTTCCCTGGACTGGAAACAAGCATCCTGGGACCGGTTTCTGGTTCATAACCCTCATCAGACAGGCTATCTTGAATCCAGTGGCCAAGTGAGCAAGGGACACACATCTGGGCATACACTGCCAACTTAGGGCGAAAAAAGCGATAACAAAGGGGATGATGGATGGAGCGTTTGAGCAAATCAAACACTCACCCCCAGTCAACTGATCTGGGTTTAATTCATCATCATTCTTTAGCTCACTCAACCACCCCAGTTCAGACATTGCCATATGCAAATCAGTCTGACACTGTGCCTCATGGGAACAGTCCAGCCCGAACTACCAAGCCAAGTTTTCCCTGGACCGGAAACAAGCATCCTGGGACCGGTTTCGGGTTGATAACTCTCATCAGCTAGGCTATCTTGAAACCAGTGGCAAAGTGAGCAAGGGACCCACGTCTGGGCATACCCTGCCAACTTAGGGAGAACAAAGCGATACCAAAGGGGATGATGGACGCAGAGTTTGAGCAAATCAAACACTCACCCCCAATCAACTGATCTGGGTTTAACTCATCATCATTCTTTAGCTCACTCCACCACCCCAGTTCAGACATGGCCATATGCAAATCAGTCTGGCCCTGTGCCTCATGGAAACAGTCCAGCCCGAACTGCCAAGCTATGTCTTCCCTCGACTGGAAACAAGCATCCTGGGACCGGTTTCTGGTTCATAACCCTCATCAGACAGGCTATCTTGAATCCAGTGGCCAAGTGAGCAAGGGACACACATCTGGGCATACACTGCCAACTTAGGGCGAAAAAAGCGATAACAAAGGGGATGATGGATGGAGCGTTTGAGCAAATCAAACACTCACCCCCAGTCAACTGATCTGGGTTTAATTCATCATCATTCTTTAGCTCACTCCACCACCCCAGTTAAGACATGGCCATATGCAAATCAGTCTGACCCTGTGCCTCATGGGAACATTCCAGCCCGAACTGCCAAGCCATGTCTTACCTGGACCGGAAACAAGCATCCTGGGACCAGTTTCGGGTTCATAACCCTCATCAGCCAGGCTATCTTTAATCCAGTGGCAAAGTGAGCAATGGACCTACGTCTGGGCATACCCTGCCAATATAGAGCGGGCAAAGCGATACCAAAGGGGATGCGGACGGAGCGTTTGAGCAAATCAAACACTCACCCTCAGTCAACTGATCTGGGTTTAATTCATCATCATTCTTTATCTCACTCCACCACCCTGGTTCAGACATGGCCACATGCAAATCAGTATGACCCTGTGCCTCATGGGAACTGTCCAGCCAGAAATACCAAGCCATGTCTTACCTGGACCGGAAACAAGCATCCTGGGACCAGTTTCGGGTTCATAACCCTCATCAGCCAGGCTATCTTTAATCCAGTGGCAAAGTGAGCAATGGACCCTCGTCTGGGCATACCCTGCCAATATAGAGCGAGCAAAGCGATACCAAAGGGGATGCGGACGGAGCGTTTGAGCAAATCAAACACTCACCCTCAGTCAACTGATCTGGGTTTAATTCATCATCATTCTTTATCTCACTCCACCACCCCGGTTCAGACATGGCCACATGCAAATCAGTATGACCCTGTGCCTCATGGGAACTGTCCAGCCAGAAATGCCAAGCCATGTCTTCCCTGGACCAGAACCAAGCATCCTGGGACTGGTTTCGGGTTCATAACCCTCATCAGCCGGGCTATCTTGAATCCAGCAGCAAAGTGAACAAGTGACCCACGTCTGGGCATACCCTGCCAACTTAGGGCGAACAAAGCGATACCAAAGGGGATGATGGATAGAGCGTTTGAGCAATTCAAACACTATCCCTCAGTCAACTGATCTGGGTTTAATTCATCAACATTCTTTAGCTCACTCCACCAACCTAGTTCAGACATGGCCATATGCAAATCAGTCTGACACTGTGCCTCATGGGAACATTCCAGTCTGAACTGCCAAGCCATGTCTTACCTGGACCGGAGACAAGCATCCTGGGACCGGTTTCGGGTTCATAACCCTCATCAGCAAGGCTATCTTGAATCCAGTGGCAAAGTGAGCAAGAGACCCACATCTGGGCATACCTTGCCAACTTAGGGCGAACAAAGCAATACCAAAGGGGATGATGGACGGAGTGATTGAGCAAATCAAACACTCACCCCCAGTCAACTGATCTGAGTTTAATTCATCATCATTCTTTAGCTTGCTCCACCACCCCAGTTCAGACATGGCCATATGCAAATCAGTCTGACCCTGTGCCTCATGGGAACAGTCCAGCCCGAACTGCCAAGCCAAGTCTTCCCTGGACCGGAAACAAGCATCCTGGGACTGGTTTCGGGGTCATAACCCTCATCACCCAGGGTATCTTGAATCCAGTGGCAAAGTGAGCAAGGGACCCACGTCTGGGCGTTCCCTGCCAACTTAGGACGAACAAAGCGATGCCAAAGGAGATGATGGATGGAGCGTTTGAGCAAATCAAACACTCACCCCCAGTCAACTGATCTGGGTTTAAATCATCATCTTACTTTAGCTCACTCAACCACCCCAGTTCAGACATTGCCATATGCAAATCAGTCTGTCACTGTGCCTCATTGGAACAGTCCTGCCTGAACTGCCAAGCCAAGTCTTCTCTGGACCGGAAACAAGCATCCTGGGACCGGTTTCGGGTTCATAACCCTCATCAGCCAGGCTTGAAACCAGTGGCACAGTGAACAAGGGACCCACGTCTGGGCATACCCTGCCAACTTAGAGCGAACAAAGCGATACCAAAGGGGATCATGGACGCAGATTTTGAGCAAATCAAACACTCACCTCCAGTCAACTGATCTGGGTTTAATTCATCATCATTCTTTAGCTCACTCCACCACCCCAGTTCAGACATGGCCATATGCAAATCCGTATGACCCTGTGCCTCATGGGAACAGTCCAGCCAGAAATGCCAAGCCATATCTTCCCTGGACCAGAACCAAGCATCCTGGGACTGGTTTCGGGTTCATAACACTCATCAGCCGGGCTATCTTGATTCCAGTGGCAAAGTGAGCAAGGGACCCACGTCTGGGCATACCCTGCCAACTTAGGGCGAACAAAGAAATACCAAAGAGGATGATGGATGGAGCATTTGAGGAAATCAAACACTCACCCCCAGTCAACTGATCTGGGTTTAATGTATCATAATTCTTTAGCGCACTCCACCACGCCAGTTCAGACATGGCCATATGCAAATCAGTCTGACCCTGTGCCTCATGGGAACAGCCTAGCCCGAACTGCCAAGCCATGTCTTCACTGGACGGGAAGCAAGCATCCTGGGACCGGTTTCGGGTTCATAACCCTCATCAGCTAGGCTATCTTGAAACCAGTGGCAAAGTGAGCAAGAAACCCACGTCTGGGCATACCCTGCCAACTTAGAGAGAACAAAGCGATACCAAAGGGGATGATGGACGCAGAGTTTGAGCAAATCAAACACTCACCCCCAGTCAACTGATCTGGGTTTAATTCATCATCATTCTTTAGCTCACTCCACCACCCCAGTTCACATATGGCCGTATGCAAATCAGTATGACCCTGTGACTCATGGGAACAGTCCAGTCCGAACTGCCAAGCCAAATTTTCCCTGGACCGGAAACAAGCATCCTGGGACCAGTTTCGGGTTCATAACCCTCATCAGCTAGGCTATCTTGAATCCAGTGGCAAAGTGAGCAATGGACCCACGTCTGGGGATACCCTGCCAACTTAGGGCGAGCAAAGCGATACCAAAGGGGATGCGGACGGAGCGTTTGCGCAAATCAAACACTCACCCTCAGTCAACTGATCTGGGTTTAATTCATCATCATTCTTTAGCTCACTCCACCACCCCGGTTCAGACATGGCCACATGCTAATCAGTCTGACCCTGTACCTCATGGCAACAGTCCAGCCCAAACAGCCAAGCCATGTCTTCCCTGGACCGGAAAGAAGTATCCTGGAACGTGTTTCGGGTTCATAACTGTAGGAGAGTAGGGTCTGCTATCCTATGGTCACCCCAAATGTTTGCTTTTTGCTTCACTGGTTTTTGACATATTGAGGCTGTGGGCCTGCTAATCAGACCCCCAGCCTGCTGTTCTCTCTAAATAAATTGACACTATGCACCCTAGGTGCATAACCAATTGGAAGTGGATCACCCTGTGAGCCCCTGTACCAGTGTACACTAGGTACCCAGGGCATTGGTGTATCTAAGGCCTGCCAGGGGCTGAAGCATGTATTATGCCACCCCAGGCTTGGCCTAACAAATTTGACACAACTGGCTGATCAATCAGCTGGGGTAAGCTGGTGTAACCACCTCTTACTTAGGTGTAGTATACCTATACCTAACCTTAAATGGGACACATGGTAACCTATAAGTCACTCCTATGGCAGGCCTTGACAATCCTGAAGGCAGAGTGCTTGGTTCCATGTGAGATGGTGCTCTGGCATGAGCTGAGCCTGTCTGCAGTGGTCGGAACAACTTCCTTCTACCGTTTCCAGATATCGTCATACCATATACTCTTAAGTGCATTATGAACCGCGCGGTTAAATGCTATCTTTGGTTTGGCTTTATCAAAACATGTCGAGTAAGGTGTCATACGAACTGGAATACTAACCCCTCGCCAATTCTGGTGACGGGGTTAGCATTCCACCCTTCTAGAGGGACACGACATGTACAGTACCTGAAACCCGGGTAAAATCAGACATAGCTTCAGCTCCACAAAATGGATGCTGCCACCACAGACACAAGTCTGCCCTCCTGCTGCTGGGAGTCCTTCCAGCTTGGGAGACGTGGACAAAGGGTTTCCTGCCAGGGGAGGTGCAAGCACCACCCCAGACAGGATTTTGTGCATTGGTCAGGTAGGGCTTGAAAGGAACCAGACATGCCTGAGGCTCACAAGGAGCCTCGGTGCATATGCCAGTTCAAACTGGTCCTGGGGCACACCAGCCCCGGACCTGGGGTGAGCTGGACAAAGGATTGGGGGTGTAACCACCCCCCTTCCTGGTCCCACCCTTAGGGAGGGACCTAGCAGCTAGCAGGTAGTCCGGCCCCTAGAATCCGCTTAAAGGTAGGAGCTGTGTCCTAAGATTTCAGACATCCTGGAATCAACTTACTACAAAGAAGAAGACGGGAATGTCAAAACTCTGCTGCACAGAGGACTGAAGGAAATCTCCCCTATGGTCAGGGAGTGACCATCTTGCTAACGCAAGCACCAAGCAGCTATTCGACGTCTGCTTTGCCGCCGCCTCCTGCCGGAGCCCAAGCCCAGAGCCTGACAAGACCTGGACCTCCAGACCTCTCACCGCCCGATCCACAGTCCCTGCAAAGAAGGGACCCATGGAGGCACCGAGACACGTGGAGCCAGCCATCTTGGAAGACCAATGACAAGCTGCAAGCGCAATGACAGAGGCTCCCTCCAAGTTGTGCTTTGGGTCCTGAGAAGCCCAACCACCGAGCAGCATCTGCACCAAAGGTGAGCCCTCCAGCATCTCCACAATCTGCGTGGGTCCCCTCTGCACTTTGCATCTCGACGTGCCTGCCCGGTCCCTGGCCCGTTGGCTAGTGGCCATTTTGGCGACCTATTTTGAAATCAACGATGCTGGTCTGGTTGCTCCAGACTGGCCCTAGCTGCTCTCCAAAAGAGCAGCCCCTCTGATCTTGCTGGTCAGAACAATCAGCTTTCCTCTCTTTCCACAACTCCTGCCTTTGCCAAGGCTTGTTTGCTTCTTTCGAGTCGCCGACACCGCCGACAGCGAGAGCCTGCATGGGACAGGTTGGGAACCGACTCCTGGACGTCGTCGACCTTCAGGGACCACGTGGCTGCGGAGACAAGCTACACCTCATCACCTGTTTGCACCCGACATCGCCTGGTACCTACCTGGTGCCACGCCGGTCACTGGCTAGTGACTGTGAACACTGTCCCCTCTGCTTTCAGGTCTTCTACAACTCCGATCCACTCTTGTATCCACCGCATCTCTTCTGGACCGACCGCCTGCAGCATCTTTGTCATCAGGCTCCATTGAATCGATAGAAGAAACCCAACGCACTTCGAGACCTATGCACCCGCTTCCTGTGGGTGAGTTAAAGCTGGCACTCCGGTGCCCAAGTGTAGAGAAACATCACTAGTGTCTGTGTTTTGAATCTTAAGATCGTAGTCCATCCAGAAGACCCTTTCTGCAGTAACTTTTAAACTTTTACGCACCCATTGAAAACCTATGGGAGCCCGCGTGTAACTTTTCTCACTGCACACGCGACCCGTGGACCTCCTGGTCACTAACTGAAGTTAGCTCCTTGTAGGCCCAGTGATTCTAGAGGCCGTAGGCCTTTTCCCTTTCCTGTTCGTGGTACTTATACCACTATTTTAGTACATGGTTTGAGTGGCCACCAGGGCCCATCCATATAAAGTGCAACTTCTGTATATTATAACATTGTCTTGTTTAACGATTTGTGCTCCTGTGCTCATAAAGAGTCTAGGGGATACTTTGAGAAATAAATACATATATATTTTGAATATATATCTGTGTGGTGTCCTTTCATTGGTATAAAGGGGGGGTTGCAATTGGTAAAACAGCCTGCTTAACACACTTTAACGAGTTTAGCCTCAAAGACTGCTTAGCCTACGCTACCACTAGGGCAGCTAGTCCGAAAAGGTTGACTTACAACCACACCATAAGGGTTGCTTGGCATGGTACAAGGTGGTCACTTTAACTAGTGAACATCATATACCAGGCCAACTTCTCACAATAACCCTCATCAGCCAGGCTCTATAGAATCCAGTGGCAAAGTGAGCAAGGGACCCACATCTGGGCATACACTACCAAATTAGGGCGAACAAAGCGATTCCAAATGGGATGGTGGACGGAGCGTTTGAGCAAATCAATCACTCACCCCAGTCAACTGATCTGGGTTTAATTCATCATCATTCTTTAGCTCACTCCACCACCCCAGTTCAGATATGGCCATATGCAAATCAGTCTGACCCTGTGACTCATGGGAACAGTCCAGCCCGAACTGCCAAGCCATGTCTTCTCTGGACCGGAATCAAGCATCCTGTGACCGGTTTTGGGTTCATATCCCTCATCAGCAAGGCTCTCTTGAATCCAGAGGCAAATTGAGCAAGGGACCCATGTCTGGGCATACCCTGCCAACTTAGGGCAAACAAAGCGATACCAAAGGGGATGATGGATGGAGCATTTGAGCAAATCAAACACTCACCCCCAGTCAACTGATCTGGGTTTGACTCATCATCATTCTTTAGCTCACTCCACCACCCCAGTTCAGACATGGCCATATGCAAATCAGTCTGGCCCTGTGCCTCATGGGAACAGTCCAGCCCGAACTGCCAAGCTATGTCTTCCCTGGACTGGAAACAAGCATCCTGGGACCGGTTTCGGGTTCATAACCCTCATCAGCCAGGCTATCTTGAATCCAGTGGCAAAGTGAGCAAGGGACCCACATCTGGGCATACCCTGCCTACTTAGGGGAAACAAAGCGATACCAAAGGGGAAGATGGATGGAGCGTTTGATCAAATCAAACACTCAACCCCAGTCAACTGATCTGGGTTTAGTTCATCATCATTCTTTAGCTCACTCCACCACCCACGTCTGGGCATACCCTGCCAAGTTAGGGCGAACAAAGCGATATCAAAGGGGATGATGGATGGAGCGTTTGAGCAATTCAAGCACTCTCCCCCAGTCAACTGATATGGGTTTAGTTCATTATCATTCTTAACTCACTCCACCAACCTAGTTCAGACATGGCCATATGCAAATCAGTCTGACCCTGTGCCTCATGGGAACAGTCCAGCCCGAACTGCCAAACCATGTCTTACCTGGACCGGAGACAAGCATCCTGGGACCGGTTTCGGGTTCATAACCCTCATCAGCCAGGCTATCTTGAATCCAGTGGCAAAGTGAGCAAGGGACCCACATCTGGGCATACCTTGCCAACTTAGGGCGAACAAAGCGATACCAAAGGGGATGATGAACGGAGTGTTTGAGCAAATCAAACACTCACCCCCAGTCAACTGATCTGGGTTTAATTCATCATCATTCTTTAGCTTACTCCACCACCCCAGTTCAGACATGGCCATATGCAAATCAGTCTGACCCTGTGCCTCATGGGAACAGTCCAGCCCGAACTGCCAAGCCAAGTCTTCCCTGGACTGGAAACAAGCATCCTGGGACCGGTTTCGGGGTCATAACCCTCATCAGCCAGGCTATCTTGAATCCAGTGGCAAAGTGAGCAAGGGACCAACGTATGGGCATACACTGCCAACTTAGGGCGAACAAAGCAATGCCAAAGGGGATGATGGATGGAGCGTTTGAGCAAATCAAACACTCACCCCCAGTCAACTGTTCTGGGTTTAATTCATCATCATTCTTTAGCTCACTCAACCACCCCAGTTCAGACATTGCCATATGCAAATCAGTCTGACACTGTGCCTCATGGGAACAGTCCAGCCCGAACTGCCAAGCCAAGTTTTCCCTGGACCGGAAACAAGTATCCTGGGACCGGTTTTGGGTTCATAACCCTCATCAGCTAGGATATCTTGAATCCAGTGGCAAAGTGAGCAAGGGACCAACGTCTGGGCATACACTGCCAACTTAGGGCGAACAAAGCGATGCCAAATGGGATGATGGACGCAGAGTTTGAGCAAATCAAACACTCACCCCCAGTCAACTGATCTGGGTTTAATTCATAATCATTTTTTAGCTCACTCCACCACCCCAGTTCAGACATGGGCATATGCAAATCAGTGTGACCCTGTGCCTCATGGGAACAGTCCATCCAGAAATGCCAAGCCATGTCTTCCCTGGACCTGAACCAAGCATCCTGGGACTGGTTTCGGGTTCATAACCCTCATCAACCGGGCTATCTAGAATCCAGCGTCAAAGTGAGCAAGTGACCCACGTCTGGGCATACCCTGCCAACTTAGGGCAAAAAAAGCGATACCAAAGGGGATGATGGATGGAGCTTTTGAGCAATTCAAACCCTCTCCCCCAGTCAACTGATCTGGGTTTAATTTATCATCATTCTTTAGCTCACTCCACCAACCTAGTTCAGAAATTGCCATATGCAAATCAGTCTTACCCTGTGCCTCATGGGAACAGTCCAGCCTGAACTGCCAAGCCATGTCTTTTCCCTGGACCGGAGACAAGCATCCTGGGACCGGTTTCGGGTTCATAACCCTCATCAGCCAGGCTATCTTGAATCCAGTGGCAAAGTGAGCAAGGGACCCACATCTGGGCATACCTTGCCAACTTAGTGCGAACAAAGCAATACCAAAGGGGATGATGGAGGCAGAGTTTGAGCAAATCAAACACTCAACCCCAGTCAACTGATCTGGGTTTAATTCATTTTCATTCTTTAGCTCACTCCACCACCCCAGTTCAGACATGGCCATATGCAAATCGGTCTGACCCTGTGCCTCATGGGAACAGTCTAGCCCGAACTGCCAAGCCATGTCTTCCCTGGACCGGAAAAATCATCCTGGGACCGGGTTCGGGTTCATAACCCTCATCAGCCACGCTATCTTGAATCCAGTGGCAAAGTGAGCAAGGGACCCATGTCTGGGCATACCCTGCCAACTTAGGGCGAACAAAGAAATACCAAAGGGGATGATGGATGGAGCGTTTGAGCAAATCACACACTCACCCCCAGTCAACTGATCTGGGTTTAATTCATCATAATTCTTTATCTCACTCCACCACGCCAGTTCAGACATGGCCATATGCAAATCAGTCTGACCCTGTGCCTCATGGGAACAGTCCAGCCCGATCTGCCAATCCATGTCTTCCCTGGACCGGAAGCAAGCATCCTGGGACCGGTTTCGGGTTCATTATCCTCCTGAGCCAGGCTCTCTTGAATCCATTGGCAAAGTGAGCAAGGGACCCACGTCTGGGCATACCCTGCCAACTTAGGGCGAACAAAGCGATAACAAAGGGTATGATGGACGGAGCGTTTGAGCAAATTAACCACTCACCCCCAGACAACTTATCTGGGTTTAATTCATCATCACTCTTTAGCTCACTCCACCACCCCGGTTCAGACATGGTGTAGGAGAGTAGGGTCTGCTATCCTATGGTCACCCCAAATTTTTGCTTTTTGCTTCACTGGTTTTTGACATATTGAGGCTGTGGGCCTGCCAATCAGACCCCCAGCCTGCTGTTCTCTCTACTAAATTTACACTATGCACCCTAGGTGCATAACCAATTGGAAGTGGATCACCCTGTCAGCCCCTGTACCAGTGTACACTAGGTACCCAGGGCATTGGTGTACCCAAGGCCTGCCAGGGGCTGAAACATGTATTATGCCACCCCAGGCTTGGCCTAACAATCTGACACAACTGGCTGATCACTCAGCTGGGGTAAGTTGGTGTAATCACCTCTTACTTAGGTGTAGTATACCTATACCCAACCTTAAATGGGACACCTGGTAACCTATAAGTCACTCCTATGGCAGGCCTTAACAATCCTGAAGGCAGAGTGCTTGGTTCCATGTGAGATGGTGCTCTGGCATGAGCTGAGCCTGTCTGCAGTGGTCGGAACAACTTCCTTCTACTGTTTCCAGATATCGTCATACCATATACTCTTAAGTGCATTATGAACCTCGCGGTTAAATGCTATCTTTGGTTTGGCTTTATCAAAACATGTCGAGTAAGGTGTCATACGAATTTGAATACTAACCCCTCGCCAATTCTGGCGACGGGGTTAGCATTCCACCCTTCTAGAGGGACACGACATGTACAGTACCTGAAACCCGGGTAAAATCAGACATAGCCTCAGCTCCACAAAATGGATGCTGCCACCACAGACACAAGTCTGCCCTCCTGCTGCTGGGAGTCCTTCCAGCTTGGGAGGTGTGGACAAAGGGTTTCCTGCCAGGGGAGGTGCATGCACCACCCCAGACAGGATTTTGTGTATTGGTCAGGTAGGGCTTGAAAGAAACCAGACATGCCTGTGGCTCACAAGGAGCCTCGGTGCATATGCCAGTTCAAACCGGTCCTGGGGCACACCAGTCCCGGGCCTGGGGCGAGCTGGACACAGGATTGGGGGTGTAACCACCCCCCTTCCTGGTCCCACCCATAGGGAGGGACCTAGCAGGTAGTCCGGCCCCTAGAATCCGCTTAAAGGTAGGAGCTGTGTCCTAAGACTTCAGACATCCTGGAATCAACTTGAAACTAAGAAGAAGACGGGAACTTCGACATTCTGCTGCACAGAAGACTGAAGGAAATCTCCCCTGTGATCAGGGAGTGACCACCTTGCTAACGCAAGCACCATCCAGCGAATCAATGTCTGCTTTGCCGCCGCCTCACGCCGGAGCCCGAGCCCAGAGACTGACAAGACCTGGACCTCCAGACCTCTCACCGCCCGATCCACAGTCCCTGAAAAGAGGAGACCCGTTGAGGCACCGAGACACGTGGAGCCAGCCATCTTGAAACGACCACGACAAGCTGACAAGTGCAACAACCAAGGCTCTCTCCAAGTTGTGCTTTGGGATCTGAGAAGCCCAACCCTCGAGCAGCATCTGCACCAAAGGTGAGCCCTCCAGCATCTCCACGATCTGCGTGGGGCCCTTCTGCATTTTGCCACTCGATGCGCCTAACCGGTTGCTGGCCCGCTGGCTAGTAGCCATCTTGGCAAAGAACTTGAAGAAATACACCACTGGTCTGGTTGCTCCAGACTGGCCCTTGCTCCCCTCCAAAGGAGCAGTCCCTCTGACCTTGCGGGTCAGAACCATCAGCTTATTTCATCTCCTACAACAATTGCTTTTGCCAAGGCTTGTTTGCTTAGATCAAGTCGCCGACACCGCTGACAGCGAGAGCCTGCATGGGACAGCTCGGGAACCGACTCCTGGACGTCGTCAACCTCCAGGAATCACGTGGCTGCAGAGACAAGCTACACCTTTCTTCCTGTTTGCACCCGACATTGCCTGGTACCCACCTGGTGCCACGCTGGTCACTGGCTAGTGACTGTGAACACTGTCCCCTCTGCTTACAGGTCTTCAACATCTCCGATCCACTCTTGGATCCACCGCATCTCTCCCGGACCGACCGCCTGCAGCATCTTTGTCTTCAGGCTCCACGGAACAGATAGAAGAAACCCGACGCACTTCGAGGCCTATGCACCCGCTTCCTGTGGGTGAGGTAAAGCTGGCACACCTGTGCCCAAGTGTAGTATTACATCTCTAGTGCCTGTGTTCCAAATCTTGAGCTCCTAGTCCATCCGGAAGATCCTTTTTGCAGTAACTTTGAACTTTTTACACACCCATTGAAACCTATGGGAGCACGCGTGTGACTATTTGCTCTGCACACGCCACCCGTGGACCTCCTGGTCACTAACCGAAGTTAGCTCCTTGTAGGCCCATCGATTCTAGAGGCCCTAGGCCTTTTCCCTTTTCTGTTCATGGTACTTATACCTCTATTTTAGTATATGGTTCGAGTGGCCACCAGGGCCTATCCATATAAAGTGCAACTTCTGTGTATTCTACTGTAATCTTGTTTGACGATTTGTGCTCCTGTGCTCATAAAGAGACTAGGGGTTACTTTGAGAAATAAATACATATATATTTTGAATATATATCTGTGTGGTGTCCTTTCATTGGTATAAAAGGGGGTTGCATTTGGTAAAACAGCCGGCTTAACACGCTTCACGAGTTTAGCCTCAAAGACTGCTTAGCCTACGCTACCACTAGGGCAGCTAGTCCGAAAAGGTTGACTTACAACCACACCATAAGGGTTGCTTGGCATGGTACAAGGTGATCACTTTAACTAGTGAGCATCATATACCAGGCCAACTTCTCACATTGGTGAGCAGCGGTTGGATTTGAGCTTGCTGTGTTTTTCCATTGTAATCTCTTGGTTACCAATTGAAAGATCACATAGGTACCTGTAGGTACATGTAAAACAAGATTAGATATACATAAGTTCTACTGAACTTAGTTGTTGTAGAGCAAAGGGAGTAGCACACCCTGACTACAACTACTAGATAGGTTTAGTAGGTAAACCCAAGTGTAGGTAGATTGCAACACATCCACCCACACTTAAGAGCAATGGCTGGGGCAGAGGGGTCCACTGTACCCATCTCTGTTGAGAGTGACCCCCAGAGGGCACCATCCATCTTTGCTACCCTTAATCAGAATGAGCTCAGGCATTTGGCAACTCTTAGAGGCCTTAAAAAGCCCAAGAACCCTACCTCTGCTGAGCTCAGAGAACTCTTGCAAAATGATGAAAATCAGAGAGAGCTCAAGAAAGCTTCCCAGTTAGCCCCCTTAGGGTCAGGAACAGGAGGCCCCCCTTCTGAAGATGCCACAGAAGTACCCCTTTCCAATAGCCATCCCTTAGATGAGAACCATACTACAGAGGAGGAAAGTGGGGAGGATACAGAAAGTAGTGATGATGAAGGGAGAACTAGCCCAGTGCCAAGTGTTATACTTGGCCCAGCTAAACTAAGGCTATTGGGGACTGACAATGGGATCATCCCATTGGATCTCCCCAGTGGACTTAACCAGGGGCTTGGGAGGCAAAGGAATCGCTCAGGTGACTCTAATGCTTCTCATGCCTCTAGAGGCTCTCAAGGTCACTCCAGGAAAAGGATGACCACCCCTCAGAGGAGGGAACATGAGGCCAGAATGCAGGAAGCCCAGCTGAGGATCAGGAAGCAGGAGCTAGAAGTAGCCCTGATGGAAGAGAAACTGAACAAAGCTCGGCAACCTAGAGAGAGTGGGTCTATACCCACTGGTGGCAGCATTGTCCCTAAGGACAAAGATAGGGTCTTTGATAATAGGAACCTGTCTAAGGTTGTGCCCCCCTACAAAAGTGGGGATGACATCCACAAATGGATAACTGCTCTTGAGAGAGCCTGCAAAGTACAGCAGGTCCCTGAAGACCAGTGGACAGCAATCCTCTGGCTCTCCTTTGAAGGAAGAGGCAGAGACAGACTCCTCACTGTTAGAGAAGAGGATGTCAGAAATTACAGAGTCCTGAAGAGTGTTCTAGTTGATGGGTTAGGCTTAACCACTGAACAGTACAGGTTAATGTTCAGAGACACCCAAAAGACACAGACTCAGGACTGGTCTGAATATGTTGAATGTGCCACTAAGGCTTTGGAGGGTTGGTTGCTGGGAAGTAAGGTATCTGATTTTACAGGATTGTATAATTTGATGATGAGAGAACAGATTTTAAATAACTGTCAAAACCAGCAACTGCATCAACACTTGGTTGACTCTGATCTGACCTCTCCCCAAGAATTGGGAAAGAAGGCAGACAAATGGGTCAGAACCAGGGTTAAGCAAAAGAACCAGAACCAGGGCCAAGGGGGTGATCAGAAGAAAACAGACCAAAAGGGTGGAGATCAGAAATCTAAAGACCAGAAGTCTTCAACAGGGCCCCAAACTACTGCTAAGGAGGGTGGGTCCCAACAACAATCCAAGGGAAAGAAGAAAGAAGGTCAAAAGAAACCCTGGTGCAATCATTGCAAGAATACAACTCACTGGACTAGTGATTGTAAGAAGGGTGGAGCCCCCAACACTGTTGCCCCTAAGGCACCTGCTCCCAGTACTACTGTTAGCAGTGTTGGTCCCCAGACAAAGGGTGTAGTGGGAATCACTATGGGAACTGAAGGAGATTCTGACTTAGACAGAACCCTGACACAGGCAGTCTTGATCTGTGATGGGGACATTGATTTGTCCCTGACTGTGAGCCCCAGTAACCTGGGCAAGTACAGACAGACTCCTTTAATAAATGAAAAAGTGGCTCAAGCCTACAGGGACACATGTGCCAGTGTCACTATGGTGACACCAGGCTTTGTGGACCCTGGACAGTACAAACCAGGTGAGAATTAACTGGTGACCAATGCCAGCAATGCCACTACTTCACATAGTGTGGCAGTTGTTAACTTCTCATGGGGAGGGGTAACTGGCCTCAAAAGGGTTGTGGTTAGTGCAGACCTCCCAGTAGAATGTTTGTTGGGTAATGACCTAGAGAGTTCTCTATGGTCAGAAGTGGAGTACAGGACTCATGCAGAGATGTTAGGTATATCATCACATGTCCTTGCTGTGACCAGGTCACAGGCCAAAAAGTGCCTCACTGAACCTCAGGTCTTGGATCCTGGCACAATGGACCAAGCACCTACCAAGAAGAAGAACAGGAGGGTCAAGGCTGTGCCTTCCCCCCTGCCTCAGAGTGATGATCAGCCTTCCCAGGAAGCTGATCTAGAGGACCCTGAAGGAACTGTCCCTGAAGAGCTTGAACCTGATCAGGTTGAGTTTCTGGGGACAGGGGGACCTTCAAGGGCTGACTTGAGGCAGGCTCAGTTATCCTGTCCCTCTCTTGAACCCCTCAGACAGCTGGCTGCTGCTGAGGCTGCTGGGAATGCTCAAGGTACCCATAAAGTGTATTGGGATGAAGGGCTCCTTTATTCAGAGGCTAGAGACCCCAAGCCTGGTGCTACCAGGAGGTTGGTTATACCTCTGCAGTTTAGGGGCTTCCTCCTTACCTTGGCCCATGATATTCCTTTAGCAGGACACTTAGGCCAGAATAAGACTTGGGACAGGCTTGTCCCTCACTTTCACTGGCCTCATATGAATGAAGATGCAAAGGAGTTTTGTCACTCCTGTGTGACCTGCCAAGCCAGTGGCAAATCAGGTGGCACAACAAAGGCCCCCCTAATACCACTACCTGTGGTGGGGGTCCCCTTTGAAAGAGTGGGAATAGACATAGTGGGTCCCATGGATCCTCCCACTGCATCTGGGCACAGATTTATACTGGTGGTAGTGGATCATGCCACCAGGTATCCAGAGGCAATTCCCCTTAGGACCACTACAGCACCTGTTGTGGCCAGGGCCCTGCTGGGAGTATTCTCCAGAGTGGGGTTTCCTAAGGAGGTAGTATCTGACAGAGGTATCAACTTTATGTCAGGATACTTGACAGCTATGTGGAAGGAATGTGGTGTCAACTACAAGTTCACCACCCCTTATCACCCACAATGCAATGGGCTTGTTGAGAGATTCAACAAGACCCTAAAGGGTATGATCAAAGGATTACCTGAAAAGCTCAGGCGAAGATGGGACATCCTTCTACCCTGCCTTCTGTTTGCTTACAGAGAGGTCCCACAAAAAGGAGTTGGCTACAGCCCCTTTGAATTGTTGTTTGGGCACCCTGTAAGAGGCCCACTGTGTTTGGTGAAGGAAGGATGGGAGTTACCTCTCAAAAAGCCTAAGCAAGACATAGTGGACTATGTACTTGGTCTCCGCTCCAGGATGGCTGAGTATATGGAGAAGGCATCCAAAAACCTTGAGGCAAGCCAGGCCTTACAGAAAGCTTGGCATGACCAAAAGGCTGTCTTGGTTGAGTTTCAGCCAGGACAGAAGGTATGGGTGTTGGAGCCAGTGGCCCCAGCAGCACTCCAAGACAAATGGTCTGGACCCCATACAATCCTGGAAAAGAAGGGAGAGGTCACCTACTTGGTGGACCTAGGAACTCCCAGGAGTCCCCACAGGGTACTCCATGTTAACAGGCTTAAAGCATATGTTGACAGGGCAGACATGGGCTTGCTCATGGCTACAGATGAGGGACAGGAGGAAGAGAGTGACCCTCTCCCAGACCTGTTGTCTCAGAACCCTGAAGATGGCTCAGTTGAAGGAGTGACCCTTGGAGGCAACCTCACTGCCCATCAGCAGACTGAATGTAGACAGGTTCTACAATCATTTTCACATATGTTTTCCTTGATACCTAGTCAAACTGACTGGTGTACCCATGTGGTGGACACTGGTGACAGTCTGCCTGTAAAGAACAAGCTTTACAGACAACCTGACCACGTCAGGGACTGTATAAAGGCTGAGGTACATAAAATGCTGGAATTAGGTGTCATTGTACCCTCAGAGAGCCCCTGGGCTAGCCCAGTGGTTCTGGTCCCCAAACCTCACACCAAAGATGGCAAGAGAGAGATGAGGTTCTGTGTGGATTACAGAGGACTCAATGCTGTCACCAGGACAGATGCACACCCTATTCCAAGGCAGATGAGCTCATAGACAAACTAGCTTCTGCAAAGTTTTTGAGCACATTTGACTTGACAGCTGGCTATTGGCAAATCAGATTAGCTGAGGAGTCTAAGGCCAAAACAGCATTCTCAACCCCAGGTGGGCACTACCAGTTTGTGGCGATGCCCTTTGGTCTGAAGAATGCACCTGCCACCTTCCAAAGGCTGGTGAACCAAGTCCTTACTGGGTTGGATGACTTTTGCGCAGCATATCTTGATGACATTGCTGTCTTTAGCTCCACCTGGGAGGATCACCTGATCCACCTGAAGAAGGCTCTTGAGGCTCTGCAAAGGGCAGGCCTCACTATCAAGGCTACTAAGTGCCAGATAGGGCAGAGTAAGGTTGTATATTTGGGCCACCTTGTAGGTGGAGGCCAAGTTTAACCACTGGAGAGTAAGATACAATCCATCAAGGACTGGTCTCCTCCAACCACCCAGACTCAAGTTCGAGCTTTCTTGGGCTTGACTGGGTACTACAGGAAGTTTGTTAAGGACTATGGGTCCATTGTGACTTCTCTTAATGATCTGACATCCAAGAAGATGCCCAAAAAGGTTCAGTGGACAGTAAGCTGTCAAAAGGCATTTGATGACCTGAAGGAGGCCATGTGCTCTGCACCTATCCTGAAAAGTCCTGACTACTCCAAAGAGTTTATTGTCTAAACAGATGCTTCTGAGTTGGGTGTGGGAGCTGTGCTACCACAACTTAATGTAGATGGTCAAGACCAACCCATTGCTTTTATTAGCAGAAGGTTGACCCCCAGAGAGAAGAATTGGTCAGCTATTGAGAGGGAGGCCTTTGCTGTGGTGTGGGCCCTGAAGAAGCTGAGGCCATACTTGTTTGGCACTCACTTCAAGATTCAGACCGACCATAAGCCCCACTTGTGGCTAAATCAGATGAAGGGTGAAAACCCCAAACTGCTTAGGTGGTCCATTTCCCTACAGGGTATGGACTTTACAGTGGAGCACCGGCCAGGTACTGACCATGGGAATGCAGATGGTCTCTCCAGGTACTTCCACTTAGGACATGAAGAGGAGACTGGTCAAGGATAGTTTAATGTCCCAGCGTTTGGGGGGGGGGGGGGGTTGTGTAGGAGAGTAGGGTCTGCTATCCTATGGTCACCCCAAATTTTTGCTTTTTGCTTCACTGGTTTTTGACATATTGAGGCTGTGGGCCTGCCAATCAGACCCCCAGCCTGCTGTTCTCTCTACTAAATTAAAACTATGCACCCTAGGTGCATAACCAATTGGAAGTGGATCACCCTGTCAGCCCCTGTACCAGTGTACACTAGGTACCCAGGGCATTGGTGTACCCAAGGCCTGCCAGGGGCTGAAGCATGTATTATGCCACCCCAGGCTTGGCCTAACAATCTGACACAACTGGCTGATCACTCAGCTGGGGTAAGTTGGTGTAATCACCTCTTACTTAGGTGTAGTATACCTATACCTAACCTTAAATGGGACACCTGGTAACCTATAAGTCACTCCTATGGCAGGCCTTAACAATCCTGAAGGCAGAGTGCTTGGTTCCATGTGAGATGGTGCTCTGGCATGAGCTGAGCCTGTCTGCAGTGGTCGGAACAACTTCCTTCTACTGTTTCCAGATATCGTCATACCATATACTCTTAAGTGCATTATGAACCTCGCGGTTAAAGGCTATCTTTGGTTTGGCTTTATCAAAACATGTCGAGTAAGGTGTCATACGAATTGGAATACTAACCCCTCGCCAATTCTGGCGACGGGGTTAGCATTCCACCCTTCTAGAGGGACACGACATGTACAGTACCTGAAACCCGGGTAAAATCAGACATAGCCTCAGCTCCACAAAATGGATGCTGCCACCACAGACACAAGTCTGCCCTCCTGCTGCTGGGAGTCCTTCCAGCTTGGGAGGTGTGGACAAAGGGTTTCCTGCCAGGGGAGGTGCATGCACCACCCCAGACAGGATTTTGTGTATTGGTCAGGTAGGGCTTGAAAGAAACCAGACATGCCTGTGGCTCACAAGGAGCCTCGGTGCACATGCCAGTTCAAACCGGTCCTGGGGCACACCAGTCCCGGGCCTGGGGCGAGCTGGACAAAGGATTGGGGGTGTAACCACCCCCCTTCCTGGTCCCACCCATAGGGAGGGACCTAGCAGGTAGTCCGGCCCCTAGATTCCGCTTAAAGGTAGGAGCTGTGTCCTAAGACTTCAGACATCCTGGAATCAACTTGAAACTAAGAAGAAGACGGGAACTTCGACATTCTGCTGGACAGAAGACTGAAGGAAATCTCCCCTGTGGTCAGGGAGTGACCACCTTGCTAACGCAAGCACCATCCAGCGAATCAACATCTGATTTGCTGCCGCCTCCCGCTGGAGCCCGAGCCCAGAGACTGACAAGACCTGGACCTCCAGACCTCTCACCGCCCGATCCATAGTCCCTGAAAAGAGGAGACCCGTGGAGGCACCGAGACACGTGGAGCCAGCCATCTTGAAACGACCACGACAAGCTGACAAGTGCAACAACCGAGGCTCCCTCCAAGTTGTGCTTTGGGATCTGAGAAGCCCAACCCTCGAGCAGCATCTGCACCAAAGGTGAGCCCTCCAGCATCTCCACGATCTGCGTGGGGCCCTTCTGCATTTTGCCACTTGACGCGCCTAACCGGTTGCTGGCCCGCTGGCTAGTAGCCATCTTGGCGACGAATTTCAAGAAATACACCGCTGGTCTGGTTGCTCCAGACTGGCCCTTGCTCCCCTCCAAAGGAGCAGTCCCTCTGACCTTGCGGGTCAGAACCAGCAGCTTATTTCATCTCCCACAACAATTGCTTTTGCCAAGGCTTGTTTGCTTCGATCAAGTCGCCGACACCGCCGACAGCGAGAGCCTGCATAGGACAGCTCGTGAACCGACTCCTGGATGTCGTTGACCTCCAGGGACCACGTGGCTGCAGAGACAAGCTACACCTTTCTTCCTGTTTGCACCCGACATTGCCTGGTACCCACCTGGTGCCACGCTGGTCACTGGCTAGTGACTGTGAACACTGTCCCCTCTGCTTACAGGTCTTCAACATCTCCGATCCACTCTTGGATCCACCGCATCTCTCCCGGACCGACCGCCTGCAGCATCTTTGTCTTCAGGCTCCACGGAACAGATAGAAGAAACCCGACGCACTTCGAGGCCTATGCACCCACTTCCTGTGGGTAAGGTAAAGCTGGCACACCTGTGCCCAAGTGTAGTATTGCATCTCTAGTGCCTGTGTTCCAAATCTTGAGTTCCTAGTCCATCCGGAAGATCCTTTTTGCAGTAACTTTGTACTTTTTACGCACCCATTGAAACCTATGGGAGCACGCGTGTGACTATTTGCTCTGCACACGCCACCCGTGGACCTCCTGGTCACTAACCGAAGTTAGCTCCTTGTAGGCCCAGCGATTCTAGAGGCCCTAGGCCTTTTCCCTTTTCTGTTCGTGGTACTTATACCACTATTTTAGTATGTGGTTCGAGTGGCCACCAGGGCCTATCCATATAAAGTGCAACTTCTGTGTATTCTACTGTAATCTTGTTTGACGATTTGTGCTCCTGTGCTCATAAAGAGACTAGGGGTTACTTTGAGAAATAAATACATATATATTTTGAATATATATCTGTGTGGTGTCCTTTCATTGGTATAAAAGGGGGTTGCATTTGGTAAAACAGCCGGCTTAACACGCTTCACGAGTTTAGCCTCAAAGACTGCTTAGCCTACGCTACCACTAGGGCAGCTAGTCTGAAAAGGTTGACTTACAACCACACCATAAGGGTTGCTTGGCATGGTACAAGGTGATCACTTTAACTAGTGAGCATCATATACCAGGCCAACTTCTCACACATGGCCATTTGCAAATCAGTCTGACCCTGTGCCTCATGGACACAGTCCAGCCCGAACTGCCAAGCCATGTCTTCCCTGGACCGGAAGCAAGCATCCTGGGACTGGTTTCAGGTTCATAATCCTCATCAGCCTGGCTCTCTTGAATCCAGTGGCAAACTGAACAAGGGACCCACGTCTGGGCATACCCTGCCAACTTAGGGCGAACAAAGAGATACCAAAGGGGATGATGGACGGAGCGTTTGAGCAAATCAAACACTCACCCCCAGTCAACTGATTTGGGTTTAATTCATCATCATTCTTTAGCTCACTGCACCATTCCAGTTCAGACATGGCCATGTGCAAATCAGTCTGACCCTGTGCCTCATGGGAACAGTCCAGCCCGAACTGCCAAGCCATATCTTACCTGGACCGGAAACAAGCATCCTGGGACCGGTTTCGGGTTCATAACCCTCATCAGCCAGGCTATCTTGAATCCAGTGGCAAAGTGAGCAATGGACCTACGTCTGGGAATACCCTGCCAACTTAGGGCGAGCAAAGCGATACCAAAGGGGATGCAGACGGAACGCTTGAGCAAATCAAACACTCACCCTCAGTCAACTGATCTGGGTTTAATTCATCATCATTCTTTAGCTCACTCCACCACCCCGGTTCAGACATCGCCACATGCAAATCAGTCTGACCCTGTACCTCATGGCAACAGTCCAGCCCGAACTGCCAAGCCATGTCTTCCCTGGACCGGAACCAAGCATCCTGGGACTGGTTTCGGGTTCATAACGCTCATCAGCCGGGCAATCTTGATTCCAGTGGCAAAGTGAGCAAGGGCCCACGTCTGGGCATACCTTGCCAACTTAGGGCGAACAAAGCAATACCAAAGGGGATGATGGATGGAGCGTTTGAGCAAACCACACACTCACCCCCAGCCAACTGATCTGGGTTTAATTCATCATAATTCTTTATCTTACTCCACCACGCCAGTTCAGACATGGCCATATGCTAATCAGTCTGACCCTGTGCCTCATGGGAACAGTCCAGCCCGATCTGCCAATCCATCTCTTCCTTGGACCGGAAGCAAGCATCCTGGGACCGGTTTCGGGTTCATTATCCTCCTGAGACAGGCTCTCTTGAATCCATTGGCCAAGTGAGCAAGGGACCCACGTCTGGGCATACCCTGCCAACTTCGGGCGAACAAAGCGATACCAAAGGGGATGATGGACGGAGCGTTTGAGCAAATCAACCACTCACCCCCAGACAACTTATCTGGGTTTAATTCATCATCATTCTTTAGCTCAATCCACCACCCCGGTTCAGACATGGCCATTTGCAAATCAGTCTGACCCTGTGCCTCATGGACACAGTCCAGCCCGAACTGCCAAACCATGTCTTCCCTGGACCGGAAGCAAGCATCCTGGGACTGGTTTCAGGTTCATAATCCTCATCAGCCTGGCTCTCTTGAATCCAGTGGCAAAGTGAACAAGGGACCCACGTCTGGGCATACCCTGCCAACTTAGGGCGAACAAAGAGATACCAAAGGGGATGATGGACGGAGCGTTTGAGCAAATCAAACACTCAACCCCAGTCAACTGATTTGGGTTTAATTCATCATCATTCTTTAGCTCACTGCACCACTCCAGTTCAGACATGGCCATGTGCAAATCAGTCTGACCCTGTGCCTCCTGGGAACAGTCCAGCCCGAACTGCCAAGCCATGTCTTCCCTGGAATGGAAGCAAGCATCCTGGGACTGGTTTCGGGTTCATAACCCTCATCAGCCCGGCTATCTTGAATCCAGTGGCCAAATGAGCAAGGGACACACATCTGGGCATACACTGCCAACTTAGGGCGAATAAAGCGATACCAAAGGGGATGATGGACGGAGCGTTTGAGCAAATCAAACACTCACCCCCAGTCAACTGATCTGGGTTTAATTCATCATCATTCTTTAGCTCACTCCACCACCCCAGTTCAGAAATGGCCATATGCAAATCAGTCTGACCCTGTGCCTCATGAGAACAGTCCAGCCCGAACTGCCAAGCCACGTTTTCCCAGGACCGGAAACAATCATCCTGGGACCGGTTTTGGGTTCATAACCCTCATCAGCCAGGCTATCTTGAATACAGTGGCAAAGTGAGCAAGGGACCTACGTCTGGGCATACCCTGCCAACTTAGGGCAAAGAAAGCGATACCAAAGGGGATGATGGACGGAGCATTTGAGCAAATCAAACACTCAACCCCGGCCAACTGATCTGGGTTTAATTCATCATCATTCTTTAGCTCACTTCACCAACCTAGTTCAGACATGGTCATACGCAAATCAGTCTGACCCTGTGCCTCATGGGAACAGTCCAGCCCAAACTGCCAAGCCATGTCATCCCTGGAACGGAAGCAAGCATCCTGGGACCGGTTTCTGGTTCGTAACCCTCATAAGCCAGGCTATCTTGAATCCAGTGGCAAAGTGAGCAAGGGACCCACGTCTGGGCATACACTGCCAACTTAGGGCGAATAAAGCGATACCAAAGGGGATGATTGATGGAGCGTTTGAGCAAATCAAACACTCACCCCCAGTCAACTGATCTGGGTTTAATTCATCATCATTCTTTAGCTCACTCAACCACTCCAGTTCAGACATGGCTATATGCAAATTAGTCTGACCCTGTGCCTCATGGGAACAGTCCAGCCCGAAGTGCCATGCCATGTCTTCCCTGGAATGGAAGCAAGCATCCTGGGAATGGTTTCGGGTTCATAACCCTCACCAGCCAGGCTATCTTGAATCCAGTGGCCAAGTGAGCAAGGGACACACATCTGGGCATACACTGCCAACTTAGGGCGAATAAAGCGATAACAAAGGGGATGATGGACGGAGCGTTTGAGCAAATCAAACACTCACCCCAGTCAACTGATCTGGGTTTAATTCATCATCATTCTTTAGCTCACTCCACCACCCCAGTTCAGACATGGCCATATGCAAATCAGTCTGACCCTGTGCCTCATGGGAACAGTCCAGCCCGAACTGCCAAGCCACGTTTTCACAGGACCGGAAACAATCATCCTGGGACAAGTTTCGGGTTCATAACCCTCATCAGCCAGGCTATCTTGTATACAGTGCAAAGTGAGCAAAGGACCCACGTCTGGGTATACCCTGCCAACTTAGGGCAAACAAAGCGATACCAAAGGGGATGATGGACGGAGCATTTGAGCAAATCAAACACTCTGCCACCAGTCAACTGATCTGGGTTTAATTCATCATCATTCTTTAGCTCACTCCACCAACCTAGTTCAGACATGGCCATATGCAAATCAGTCTGACCCTGTGCCTCATGGGAACATTCCAGCCTGAACTGCCAAGCCATGTCTTACCTGGACCGGAAACAAGCATCCTGGGACCGGTTTCGGGTTCATAACCCTCATCAGCCAGGCTATCTTGAATCCAGTGGCAAAGTGAGCAATGGACCCACGTCTGGGCATACCCTGCCAACTTAGGGCGAACAAAGAAATACCAAAGGGGATGATGGATGGAGCATTTGAGCAAATCACACACTTACCCCCAGTCAACTGATCTGGGTTTAATTCATTCTAACTCTTTATCTCACTCCACCACGCCAGTTCAGACATGGCCATATGCAAATCAGTCTGACCCTGTGCCTCATGGGAACAGTCCAGCCCGAACTGCCAAGCCATGTCTTCCCTGGACCGGAAGCAAGCTTCCTGGGACCGGTTTCGGGTTCATAACCATCATCAGCCAGGCTATCTTGAATCAAGTGGCAAAGTGAGCAAGGGACACACATCTGGGCATACACTGTCAACTTAGGGCGAACAAAGCGCTACCAAAGGGGATGATGGACGGAGCGTTTGAGCAAATCAAACACTCACCCCCAGTCAACTGATCTGGGTTTAATTCATCATCATTATTTAGCTCACTCCACCACCCCAGTTCAGACATGGCCATACGCAAATCAGTCTCACCCTGTGCCTCATGGGAACAGTCCAGCCCGAACTGCCAAGCCACGTTTTCCCAGGACCGGAAACAATCATCCTGGGACCGGTTTTGGGTTCATAACCCTCATCAGCCAGGCTATCTTGAATACAGTGGCAAAGTGAGCAAGGGACCCACGTCTGGGCATACCGTGCCAACTTAGGGAGAACAAAGCGATACCAAAGGGGATGATGGATGGAGCGTTTGAGGAAATCAAACACTTACCCCCAGTCAACTGATCTGGGTTTAATTCATCATCATTCTTTAGCTCACTCAACCACCCCAGTTCAGACATGGCCATATGCAAATCAGTCTGACCCTGTGCCTCTTGGGAACAGTCCAGCCCGAACTGCCAAGCCATGTCTTCCCTGGAATGGAAGCAAGCATCCTGGGACAGGTTTCGGGTTCATAACCCTCATCAGCCAGGATATCTTGAATCCAGTGGCCAAGTGAGGAAGGGGCACACATCTGGGCATACACTGCCAACTTAGGGCGAATAAAGCGATACCAAAGGGGATGATGGACGGAGCGTTTGAGCAAATCAAACACTCACCCCCAGTCAACTGATCTGGGTTTAATTCATCATCATTCTTTAGCTCACTCTACCACCCCAGTTCAGACATGGCCATATGCAAATCAGTCTGACCCTGTGCCTCATGGGAACAGTCCAGCCCGAACTGCCAAGCCACATTTTCCCAGGACCGGAAACTATCATCCTGGGACCAGTTTCGGGTTCATAACCCTCATCAGCCAGGCTATCTTGTATACAGTGCAAAGTGAGCAAGGGACCCACGTCTGGGTATACCCTGCCAACTTAGGGCAAACAAAGCGATACCAAAGAGGATGATGGACGGAGCATTTGAGCAAATCAAACACTCTGCCCCAGTCAACTGATCTGGTTTTAATTCATCATCATTCTTTAGCTCACTCCACCAACCTAGTTCAGACATGGCCATATGCAAATCAGTCTGACCCTGTGCCTCATGGGAACATTCCAGCCCGAACTGCCAAGCCACGTCTTACCTGGACCGGAAACAAGCATCCTGGGACCGGTTTCGGGTTCATAACCATCATCAGCCAGGCTATCTTGAATCCAGTGTCCAAGTGAGGAAGGGGCACACATCTGGGCATACACTGCCAACTTAGGGCGAATAAAGCGATTCCAAAGGGGATGATGGACGGAGTGTTTGAGCAAATCAAACACTCACCCCCAGTCAACTGATCTGGGTTTAATTCATCATCATTCTTTAGCTCACTCTACCACCCCAGTTCAGACATGGCCATATGCAAATCAGTCTGACCCTGTGCCTCATGGGAACAGTCCAGCCCGAACTACCAAGCCACATTTTCCCAGGACCGGAAACTATCATCCTGGGACCAGTTTCGGGTTCATAACCCTCATCAGCCAGGCTATCTTGTATACAGTGCAAAGTGAGCAAGGGACCCACGTCTGGGTATACCCTGCCAACTTAGGGCAAACAAAGCGATACCAAAGAGGATGATGGACGGAGCATTTGAGCAAATCAAACACTCTGCCCCAGTCAACTGATCTGGTTTTAATTCATCATCATTCTTTAGCTCACTCCACCAACCTAGTTCAGACATGGCCATATGCAAATCAGTCTGACCCTGTGCCTCTTGGGAACAGTCCAGCCCGAACTGCCAAGCCATGTCTTCCCTGGAATGGAAGCAAGCATCCTGGGACCGGTTTCGGGTTCATAACCCTCATCAGCCAGGCTATCTTGAATCCAGTGGCCAAGTGAGGAAGGGGCACACATCTGGGCATACACTGCCAACTTAGGGCGAATAAAGCGATACCAAAGGGGATGATGGATGGAGTGTTTGAGCAAATCAAACACTCACCCCCAGTCAACTGATCTGGGTTTAATTCATCATCATTCTTTAGCTCACTCTACCACCCCAGTTCAGACATGGCCATATGCAAATCAGTCTGACCCTGTGCCTCATGGGAACAGTCCAGCCCGAACTGCCAAGCCACATTTTCCCAGGACCGGAAACTATCATCCTGGGACCAGTTTCGGGTTCATAACCCTCATCAGCCAGGCTATCTTGTATACAGTGCAAAGTGAGCAAGGGACCCACGTCTGGGTATACCCTGCCAACTTAGGGCAAACAAAGCGATACCAAAGAGGATGATGGACGGAGCATTTGAGCAAATCAAACACTCTGCCCCAGTCAACTGATCTGGTTTTAATTCATCATCATTCTTTAGCTTACTCCACCAACCTAGTTCAGACATGGCCATATGCAAATCAGTCTGACCCTGTGCCTCATGGGAACATTCCAGCCCGAACTGCCAAGCCATGTCTTACCTGGACCGGAAACAAGCATCCTGGGACCGGTTTCGGGTTCATAACCCTCATCAGCCAGGCTATCTTGAATCCAGTAGCAAAGTGAGCAAGGGACCCACGTCTGGGCATACCCTGCCACTTAGGGCGAGCAAAGCGATACCAAATGGGATGCAGATGGAGCGTTTGAGCAAATCAAACACTCACCCTCAGTCAACTGATCTGGGTTTAATTCATCATCATTCTTTAGCTCACTCCACTACCCCGGTTCAGACATGGCCACATGCAAATCAGTCTGACCCTGTACCTCATGGCAACAGTCCAGCCCGAACTGCCAAGCCATGTGTTGGACTTGGCCCTTTTTGCAGGGTCATCCCTAAACTTTTTGCCTTCCTCCTGTATTTTTTCTGACCTGGTTTTGGCTGTTTTATAACTCTGGGCACCTTACCACTGCTGATCAGTGCTAAGGTGCATATGCTCTCCCTATGGTAAAATGTTGATGTTCATTGGATTCCATGATTGGCTTATTTTGTCTACTATCAGTCCCTAGTAGAGTGCACCAGGGGTGCCAAGGGCTTGTATATCCAAATGCTGCTAGTGGGCTTGCAGCACTGGTTGTGCCACCCACAGAAGCAGCCTGGTAAAATGTGTCTAAGGTCTGCCATTGCAGAACCTGCATGCGGTCTGGTACTGTCATGCTGACAGGGCAAGTGTCCCCACTTGCCAGTCCCTAAACCTTCCCTTACCTTCATGTTAGTCACCCCTAAGGTAGGCCCTAGGGCAGGGTGCATTGTAAGGATAAGGTAGGACATGCCCTGAGGTGTGTGGCATGTCCTAATAGTGAATTACAGCCATTTTCGTTTTTCACTATTGAAGGCTACCTGCTCTCCATAGGCCAGAATGGGCTGCTGGAATTACTACACGCTGTAATCCCAGTGGACTCAGAGAGCATGGTAGAAAGTCAAGTTTAGTATGCCTGAACTCAGAATAATAAAATACTTCTTTTAGAAAGTTAGTATTTACTGACCTGGCCATTTCAGTCCGCCTCTGCTGTGTGTGTGTGTTCTGCCTAGTAACAGTAAAGGAGCAGGGCTGGGGAATTCCAGGAGACAGGCTGGCTGCCAGGTGGTGGGTAGAGAGATTACACCAGGATGGGTGGGAGGAGTACACCTTGACTCTGAATAGGGCAGTGCTCTGCCACCACAATGCTGGCTCCACCCCCTGGGGAGCGTCTGATGTCTCTGCCCTGCCTGCTGAAAGAAGAAGCCAGAGTCCCAACAACAAAGTGCTCCTCACTGAAAAGAACTGGACTGGGATTATGCAAAGGCCCCCCTGGCCTGTAAAGACAAAAGAAACTTGGTATAAATGTAGGAGCCCTGCTCCTAAGAAATCAGATCCTGATTGAACCACGAAGGAACTCTGCCTGACTAGAAGGACCTGGAAGAAGCTGAAGGAGGAGTAACTTTCCCTGACCTGGGGGATTGGCCTGCAGTTGGTGCCTTGCTGAGAAAGGAGAGGAAAAGACTGAAAGAGACTTTGCACTTTGTTTTTCAACTATCTCCAAGTGCTTGGAAGAAGAGCTTGCCCCCTGAACTGAGTCCCAGGACCATTGGACTCATCTGCCTTCCAAAATTGAGTTGCCTGGACGATTTGTGCTTGTTTCCTGCTGGATTTGGCCCCAGTATGCACCGTACCCCATCAGCCGTGAAGCCGTGTCTTTGCTGCCCGGCACCGTGTGTCTACGCTGATCCAAACACGTTAGTATGCGCCGTATCGCTCCCGGCCGCATCGCATCTAACATTCCCCGCCGATTCGAGACGTTCAACACTGGATGCCGAACCCTGTACGCCGGACCCAAGCTCCATCGTCCCGCAGGCACGGTCCGTACGCTGCTAACGTACTGCACCGTGCCATACTCAGAACCGAGAAGCTGCAGTACGCTAATCCTCCCCGTACGCTGTACGGCGCCGAGAAGTGTCGCCGCCTTCCGCACCGAAGGTACGGCTCGAACGCCGAACGCCACGGACTCTGCAAGCTGATCCGGGCATCCGCACGTATCCCTGAAGGTCCCGTATCAACGCCGAGTACTGACGCCGCGACCCGACCAGCATCTGAATACGCTGCCGAACTACGACCCGGACCCATCAACTTGTCCCGCACTGTCCGTCGCGGACCCCACGAACTTAAGGTACTTTGTTCTGTTCGCACCGCAGCGTGCACGCTACGGACCCCGGAGTCCGCAACGATTGTTTGACTCGTACTTTCCTTGTTTTTAATGCCAACAAGTCGCACATCCAGGTACGAACCGTACAAAGCCTGAAAAGAAGCGTAATTGACTAAAAGAAGCCTATTTTTGTATTTTAAGCCTTTTTACAAGAACATTGAACTTTAAAATAATACTGTGGTCATTTTAATCGTTATTCTGGTCTTGTGCTAAGCCTTTTATAAAGAAAACTATTTTTGATACAACCTTGACTGGTGTCCATTTGTGGTGTGTCATTGCATTACTGTATGTGTTCACAAATGCTTAACCTATGACGCCCTGAGAATAGTCTTGACTGCTTGCGCCACACTACCCAAAGGGTGAGCAGGGGTTATTTGAAAGGGTGATCCCCTCACTCTGACTCAGAATTGAGAGCCCCTGCTTGTCGCAAGTGCATACCTGTGCCAACTAGAGATTCCCAATTCTAACACCATGTCTTCCCTGGACCGGAAACAAGTATCCTGGAACGTGTTTCGGGTTCATAACCCTCATCAGCCAGGCTCTCTTGAATCCAGTGGCAAAGTGAGCAAGGGACCCATGTCTGGGCATAACCTGCCAAATTAGGGTGAACAAAGCGATACCAAATGGGATGGTGGACGGAGCGTTTGAGCAAATCAATCACTCACCCCCCGTCAACTGATCTGGGTTTAATTCATCATCATTCTTTAGCTCACTCCACCACCCCAGTTCAGATATGGCCATATGCAAATCAGTCTGACCCTGTGACTCATGGGAACAGTCCAGCCCGAACTGCCAAGCCATGTCTTCTCTGGACCGGAATCAAGCATCCTGGGACCGGTTTCGGGTTCATAACCCTCATCACCAGGCTCTCTTGAATCCAGTGGCAAAGTGAGCAAGGGACCCACGTCTGGGTATACCCTGCCAACTTAGGGCAAACAAAGCGATACCAAAGGGGATGATGGATGGAGCATTTGAGCAAATCAAACACTCTGCCCCAGTCAACTGATCTGGGTTTAATTCATCATCATTCTTTAGCTCACTCCACCAACCTAGTTCAGACACGGCCATATGCAAATCAGTCTGACCCTGTGCCTCATGGGAACATTCCAGCCCGAACTGCCAAGCCATGTCTTACCTGGACCAGAAACAAGCATCCTGGGACCGGTTTCGGGTTCATAACCCCCATCAGCCAGGCTATCTTGAATCCAGTGGCAAAGTGAGCAATGGACCCACGTCTGGGCATACCCTGCCAACTTAGGGCGTGCAAAGCGATACCAAGGGCATGCGGACGACGCGTTTGAGCAAATCAAACACTCACCCTCAGTCAACTGATCTGGGTTTAATTCATGATCATTCTTTAGCTCACTCCACCACCCCGGTTCAGACATGGCCACATGCAAATCAGTCTGACCCTGTACCTCATGGCAACAGTCCAGCCCGAACTGCCAAGCCATGTCTTCCCTGGACCGGAAACAAGTATCCTGGAACGTGTTTCGGGTTCATATCCCTCATCAGCCAGGTTCTATAGAATCCAGTGGCAAAGTGAGCAAGGGACCCACGTCTGGGCATACCCTGCCAAATTAGGGCGAACAAAGCGATTTCAAATGGGATGGTGGATGGATCGTTTGAGCAAATCAATCACTCACCCCACTCAACTGATCTGGGTTTAATTCATCATCATTCTTTAGCTCAATCCACCACCTCAGTTCAGATATGGTCATATGCAAATCAGTCTGACCCTGTGACTCATGGGAACAGTCCAGCCCGAACTGCCAAGCCATGTCTTCTCTGGACCGGAATCAAGCATCGTGGGGCCGGTTTTGGGTTCATATCCCTCATCAGCCAGGCTCTCTTGAATCCAGAGGCAAAGTGAGCAAGGGACCCATGTCTGGGCATACCCTTCCAACTTAGGGCAAACAAAGCGATACCATAGGGGATGATGGATGGAGCATTTGAGCAAATCAAACACTCAACCCCAGTCACCTGATCTGGGTTGAACTCATCATCATTCTTTAACTCACTCCACCACCCCAGTTCAGATATGGCCATATGCAAATCAGTCTGGCCCTGTGCCTCATGGGAACAGTCCAGCCCGAACTGCCAAGCTATGTCTTCCCAGACCGGAAAAATCATCCTGGGACCGGGTTCGGGTTCATAACCCTCATCAGCCAGGCTATCTTGAATCCAGAAGCAAAGTGAGCAAGGGACCCACGCTGGACATACCCTGCCAACTTAGGGCGAACAAAGAAATACCAAAGGGGATGATGGATGGAGCGTTTGAGCAAATCACACACTCACCCCCAGTCAACTGATCTGGGTTTAATTCATCATAATTCTTTATCTCACTCCACCACGCCAGTTCAGACATGGCCATATGCAAATCAGTCTGACCCTGTGCCTCATGGGAACAGTCCAGCCCGATCTGCCAAGCCATGTCTTCCCTGGACTGGAAGCAAGCATCCTGGGACCGGTTTCAGGTTCATTACCCTCCTGAGCCAGGCTCTCTTGAATCCATTGGCAAAGTGAGCAAGGGACCCACGTCTGGGCATACCCTGCCGACTTAGGGTGAACAAAGCGATACCAAAGGGGATGATGTACAGAGCGTTTGAGAAAATCAAACACTCACCCCCAGACAACTTATCTGGGTTTAATTCATCATCATTCTTTAGCTCACTCCACCACCCCGGTTCAGACATGGCCATTTGCAAATCAGTCTGACCCTGTGCCTCATGGGAACAGTCCAGCCCAAACTGCCAAGCCATGTCTTCCCTGGACCGGAAGCAAGCATCCTGGGACTGGTTTCAGGTTCATAATCCTCATCAGCCTGGCTCTCTTGAATCCAGTGGCAAAGTGAGCAAGGGTTCCACATCTGGGCATACCCTGCCAACTTAGGGCGAACAAAGAGATACCAAAGGGGATGATGGACGGAGCGTTTGAGCAAATCAAACACTCACCCCCAGTCAACTAATCTGGGTTTAATTAATCATCATTCTTTAGCTCACTGCACCACTCCAGTTCAGACATGGCCATATGCAAATCAGTCTGACCCTGTGCCTCATGGGAACAGTCCAGCCCGAACTGCCAAGCCATGTCTTCCCTGGACCGGAAGCAAGCTTCCTGGGACCGGTTTCGGGTTCATAACACTCATCAGCCAGGCTTTCTTGAATCCAGTGGCAAAGTGAGCAAGGGACACACGTCTGGGCATACACTGACAACTTAGGGCGAACAAAGCGATACCAAAGGGGATGATGGACGGAGCGTTTGAGCAAATCAAACACTCACCCCCTGTCAACTGATCTGGGTTTAATTCATCATCATTCTTTAGCTCACTCCACCACCCCAGTTCAGATATGGCCATATGCAAATTAGTCTGACCCTGTGCCTCATGGGAACAGTCCAGCCTGAAATGCCAAGCCACGTTTTCCCAGGACCGGAAACAATCATCCTGGGACCGGTTTTGGGTTCAAAACCCTCATCAGCCAGGCTATCTTGAATCCAATGGCAAAGTGAGCACGGGACCCACGTCTGGGCGTTCCCTGCCAACTTAGGGCAAACAAAGCGATGCCAAAGGGGATGATGGACGGAGCGTTTGAGCAAATCAAACACTCACCCCCAGTCAATTGATTTGGGTTTATCATCATTCTTTAGATCACTCAACCACCCCAGTTCAGACATGGCCATATGCAATTCAGTCTGACCCTGTGCCTCATGGGAACAGTCCAGCCAGATCTGCCAAGCCATGTCTTATCTGGACCGGAAGCAAGCATCCTGGGACCGGTTTCGGGTTCATTACCCTCCTGAGCCAGGCTCTCTTGAATCCATTGTCAAAGTGAGCAAGGGACCCACGTCTGGGCATACCCTGCCAACTTAGGGCGAACAAAGCGATACCAAAGGGGATGATGGACAGAGCGTTTGAGCAAATCAATCACTCACCCCCAGACAACTTATCTGGGTTTAATTCATCATCATTCTTTAGCTCACTCCACCACCCCAGTTCAGATATGGCCATATGCAAATCAGTCTGACCCTGTGACTCATGGGAACAGTCCAGCCTGAACTGCCAAGCCATGTCTTCTCTGGACCGGAATCAAGCATCCTGGGACCGGTTTTGGGTTCATATCCCTCATCAGCCAGGCTCTCTTGAATCCAGTGGCAAAGTGAGCAAGGGACCCACGTCTGGGTATACCCTGCCAACTTAGGGCAAACAAAGCGATACCAAAGGGGATGATGGATGGAGCATTTGAGCAAATCAAACACTCTGCCCCAGTCAACTGATCTGGGTTTAATTCATCATCATTCTTTAGCTCACTCAACCAACCTAGTTCAGACACGGCCATATGCAAATCAGTCTGACACTGTACCTCATGGGAACATTCCAGCCCAAACTGCCAAGCCATGTCTTACCTGGACCGGAAACAAGCTACCTGAGACCGGTTTCGGGTTCATAACCCTCATCAGCCAGGCTATCTTGAATCCAGTGGCAAAGTGAGCAATGGACCCATGTCTGGGCATACCCTGCCAACTTAGGGCGAGCAAAGCGATACCAAAGGGGATGCAGACGGAACGTTTGAGCAAATCAAACACTCACCCTCAGTCAACTGATCTGGGTTTAATTCATCATCATTCTTAAGCTCACTCCACCACCCCGGTTCAGACATGGCCACATGAAAATCAGTCTGACCCTGTACCTCATGGCAACAGTCCAGCCCGAACTGCCAAGCCATGTCTTAGCTGGACCGGAACCAAGCATCCTGGGACTGGTTTCAAGTTCATAACCCTCATCAGCCGGGCTATCTTGATTCCAGTGGCAAAGTGAGCAAGGGCCCACGTCTGGGCATACCCTGCCAACTTAGGGCGAACAAAGCAATACCAAAGGGGATGATGGATGCAGAGTTTGAGGAAATCAAACACTCAACCCCAGTCAACTTATCTGGGTTTAATTCATCATCATTCTTTAGCTCACTCCACCACCCCAGTTCAGACATGGCCACATGCAAATCGGTCTGACCCTGTGCCTCATGCGAACAGTCCTGCCCGAACTGCCAAGCCATGTCTTCCCTGGACCGGAAAAATCATCCTGGGACCGGGTTCGGGTTCATAACCCTCATCAGCCAGGCTATCTTGAATCCAGTGGCAAAGTGAGCAAGGGACCCACGTCTGGGCATACCCTGCCAACTTAGGGCGAACAAAGAAATACCAAAGGGGATGATGGATGGAGTGTTTGAGCAAATCACACACTCACCCCCAGTCAACTGATCTGGGTTTAATTCATCATAATTCTTTATCTCACTCCACCACGCCAGTTCAGTCATGGCCACATGCAAATCAGTCTGACCCTGTGCCTCATGGGAACAGTCCAGCCCGATCTGCCAAGCCATGTCTTCCCTGGACCGGAAGCAAGCATCCTGGGACCGGTTTCAGGTTCATTACCCTCCTGAGCCAGGCTCTCTTGAATCCATTGGCAAAGTGAGCAAGGGACCCACGTCTGGGCATACCCTGCCGACTTAGGGTGAACAAAGCGATACCAAAGGGGATGATGTCCAGAGCGTTTGAGAAAATCAAACACTCACCCCCAGACAACTTATCTGGGTTTAATTCATCATCATTCTTTAGCTCACTCCATCACCCCGGTTCAGACATGGCCATTTGCAAATCAGTCTGACCCTGTGCCTCATGGGAACAGTCCAGCCCAAACTGCCAAGCCATGTCTTCCCTGGACCGGAAGCAAGCATCCTGGGACTGGTTTCAGGTTCATAATCCTCATCAGCCTGGCTCTCTTGAATCCAGTGGCAAAGTGAGCAAGGGTTCCACATCTGGGCATACCCTGCCAACTTAGGGCGAACAAAGAGATACCAAAGGGGATGATGGACGGAGCGTTTGAGCAAATCAAACACTCACCCCCAGTCAACTAATCTGGGTTTAATTCATCATCATTCTTTAGCTCACTGCACCACTCCAGTTCAGACATGGCCATATGCAAATCAGTCTGACCCTGTGCCTCATGGGAACAGTCCAGCCCGAACTGCCAAGCCATGTCTTCCCTGGACCGGAAGCAAGCTTCCTGGGACCGGTTTCGGGTTCATAACACTCATCAGCCAGGCTTTCTTGAATCCAGTGGCAAAGTGAGCAAGGGACACACGTCTGGGCATACACTGACAACTTAGGGCGAACAAAGCGATACCAAAGGGGATGATGGACGGAGCGTTTGAGCAAATCAAACACTCACCCCCTGTCAACTGATCTGGGTTTAATTCATCATCATTCTTTAGCTCACTCCACCACCCCAGTTCAGATATGGCCATATGCAAATTAGTCTGACCCTGTGCCTCATGGGAACAGTCCAGCCTGAAATGCCAAGCCACGTTTTCCCAGGACCGGAAACAATCATCCTGGGACCGGTTTTGGGTTCAAAACCCTCATCAGCCAGGCTATCTTGAATCCAATGGCAAAGTGAGCACGGGACCAACGTCTGGGCGTTCCCTGCCAACTTAGGGCAAACAAAGCGATGCCAAAGGGGATGATGGACGGAGCGTTTGAGCAAATCAAACACTCACCCCCAGTCAATTGATTTGGGTTTATCATCATTCTTTAGATCACTCAACCACCCCAGTTCAGACATGGCCATATGCAATTCAGTCTGACCCTGTGCCTCATGGGAACAGTCCAGCCAGATCTGCCAAGCCATGTCTTATCTGGACCGGAAGCAAGCATCCTGGGACCGGTTTCGGGTTCATTACCCTCCTGAGCCAGGCTCTCTTGAATCCATTGTCAAAGTGAGCAAGGGACCCACGTCTGGGCATACCCTGCCAACTTAGGGCGAACAAAGCGATACCAAAGGGGATGATGGACAGAGCGTTTGAGCAAATCAATCACTCACCCCCAGACAACTTATCTGGGTTTAATTCATCATCATTCTTTAGCTCACTCCACCACCCCAGTTCAGATATGGCCATATGCAAATCAGTCTGACCCTGTGACTCATGGGAACAGTCCAGCCTGAACTGCCAAGCCATGTCTTCTCTGGACCGGAATCAAGCATCCTGGGACCGGTTTTGGGTTCATATCCCTCATCAGCCAGGCTCTCTTGAATCCAGTGGCAAAGTGAGCAAGGGACCCACGTCTGGGTATACCCTGCCAACTTAGGGCAAACAAAGCGATACCAAAGGGGATGATGGATGGAGCATTTGAGCAAATCAAACACTCTGCCCCAGTCAACTGATCTGGGTTTAATTCATCATCATTCTTTAGCTCACTCAACCAACCTAGTTCAGACACGGCCATATGCAAATCAGTCTGACACTGTACCTCATGGGAACATTCCAGCCCGAACTGCCAAGCCATGTCTTACCTGGACCGGAAACAAGCTACCTGGGACCGGTTTCGGGTTCATAACCCTCATCAGCCAGGCTATCTTGAATCCAGTGGCAAAGTGAGCAATGGACCCATGTCTGGGCATACCCTGCCAACTTAGGGCGAGCAAAGCGATACCAAAGGGGATGCAGACGGAACGTTTGAGCAAATCAAACACTCACCCTCAGTCAACTGATCTGGGTTTAATTCATCATCATTCTTAAGCTCACTCCACCACCCCGGTTCAGACATGGCCACATGAAAATCAGTCTGACCCTGTACCTCATGGCAACAGTCCAGCCCGAACTGCCAAGCCATGTCTTAGCTGGACCGGAACCAAGCATCCTGGGACTGGTTTCAAGTTCATAACCCTCATCAGCCGGGCTATCTTGATTCCAGTGGCAAAGTGAGCAAGGGCCCACGTCTGGGCATACCCTGCCAACTTAGGGCGAACAAAGCAATACCAAAGGGGATGATGGATGCAGAGTTTGAGGAAATCAAACACTCAACCCCAGTCAACTTATCTGGGTTTAATTCATCATCATTCTTTAGCTCACTCCACCACCCCAGTTCAGACATGGCCACATGCAAATCGGTCTGACCCTGTGCCTCATGCGAACAGTCCTGCCCGAACTGCCAAGCCATGTCTTCCCTGGACCGGAAAAATCATCCTGGGACCGGGTTCGGGTTCATAACCCTCATCAGCCAGGCTATCTTGAATCCAGTGGCAAAGTGAGCAAGGGACCCACGTCTGGGCATACCCTGCCAACTTAGGGCGAACAAAGAAATACCAAAGGGGATGATGGATGGAGTGTTTGAGCAAATCACACACTCACCCCCAGTCAACTGATCTGGGTTTAATTCATCATAATTCTTTATCTCACTCCACCACGCCAGTTCAGTCATGGCCACATGCAAATCAGTCTGACCCTGTGCCTCATGGGAACAGTCCAGCCCGATCTGCCAAGCCATGTCTTCCCTGGACCGGAAGCAAGCATCCTGGGACCGGTTTCAGGTTCATTACCCTCCTGAGCCAGGCTCTCTTGAATCCATTGGCAAAGTGAGCAAGGGACCCACGTCTGGGCATACCCTGCCGACTTAGGGTGAACAAAGCGATACCAAAGGGGATGATGTCCAGAGCGTTTGAGAAAATCAAACACTCACCCCCAGACAACTTATCTGGGTTTAATTCATCATCATTCTTTAGCTCACTCCATCACCCCGGTTCAGACATGGCCATTTGCAAATCAGTCTGACCCTGTGCCTCATGGGAACAGTCCAGCCCAAACTGCCAAGCCATGTCTTCCCTGGACCGGAAGCAAGCATCCTGGGACTGGTTTCAGGTTCATAATCCTCATCAGCCTGGCTCTCTTGAATCCAGTGGCAAAGTGAGCAAGGGTTCCACATCTGGGCATACCCTGCCAACTTAGGGCGAACAAAGAGATACCAAAGGGGATGATGGACGGAGCGTTTGAGCAAATCAAACACTCACCCCCAGTCAACTAATCTGGGTTTAATTCATCATCATTCTTTAGCTCACTGCACCACTCCAGTTCAGACATGGCCATATGCAAATCAGTCTGACCCTGTGCCTCATGGGAACAGTCCAGCCCGAACTGCCAAGCCATGTCTTCCCTGGACCGGAAGCAAGCTTCCTGGGACCGGTTTCGGGTTCATAACACTCATCAGCCAGGCTTTCTTGAATCCAGTGGCAAAGTGAGCAAGGGACACACGTCTGGGCATACACTGACAACTTAGGGCGAACAAAGCGATACCAAAGGGGATGATGGACGGAGCGTTTGAGCAAATCAAACACTCACCCCCTGTCAACTGATCTGGGTTTAATTCATCATCATTCTTTAGCTCACTCCACCACCCCAGTTCAGATATGGCCATATGCAAATAAGTCTGACCCTGTGCCTCATGGGAACAGTCCAGCCTGAAATGCCAAGCCACGTTTTCCCAGGACCGGAAACAATCATCCTGGGACCGGTTTTGGGTTCAAAACCCTCATCAGCCAGGCTATCTTGAATCAAATGGCAAAGTGAGCAAGGGACCCACGTCTGGGCGTTCCCTGCCAACTTAGGGCAAACAAAGCGATGCCAAAGGGGATGATGGACGGAGCGTTTGAGCAAATCAAACACTCACCCCCAGTCAATTGATTTGGGTTTATCATCATTCTTTAGATCACTCAACCACCCCAGTTCAGACATGGCCATATGCAATTCAGTCTGACCCTGTGCCTCATGGGAACAGTCCAGCCAGATCTGCCAAGCCATGTCTTCTCTGGACCGGAAGCAAGCATCCTGGGACCGGTTTCGGGTTCATTACCCTCCTGATCCAGGCTCTCCTGAATCCATTGTCAAAGTGAGCAAGGGACCCACGTCTGGGCATACCCTGCCAACTTAGGGCGAACAAAGCGATACCAAAGGGGATGATGGACAGAGCGTTTGAGCAAATCAATCACTCACCCCCAGACAACTTATCTGGGTTTAATTCATCATCATTCTTTAGCTCACTCCACCACCCCAGTTCAGATATGGCCATATGCAAATCAGTCTGACCCTGTGACTCATGGGAACAGTCCAGCCTGAACTGCCAAGCCATGTCTTCTCTGGACCGGAATCAAGCATCCTGGGACCGGTTTCGGGTTCATATCCCTCATCAGCCAGGCTCTCTTGAATCCAGTGGCAAAGTGAGCAAGGGACCCACGTCTGGGTATACCCTGCCAACTTAGGGCAAACAAAGCGATACCAAAGGGGATGATGGATGGAGCATTTGAGCAAATCAAACACTCTGCCCCAGTCAACTGATCTGGGTTTAATTCATCATCATTCTTTAGCTCACTCAACCAACCTAGTTCAGACACGGCCATATGCAAATCAGTCTGACACTGTACCTCATGGGAACATTCCAGCCCGAACTGCCAAGCCATGTCTTACCTGGACCGGAAACAAGCTACCTGGGACTGGTTTCAGGTTCATAACCCTCATCAGCCAGGCTATCTTCAATCCAATGGCAAAGTGAGCAAGGGACCCTCGTCTGGGCATTCCCTGCCAACTTAGGGCGAACAAAGAAATACCAAAGGGGATGATGGATGGAGTGTTTGAGCAAATCACACACTCACCCCCAGTCAACTGATCTGGGTTTAATTCATCATAATTCTTTATCTCACTCCACCACGCCAGTTCAGTCATGGCCACATGCAAATCAGTCTGACCCTGTGCCTCATGGGAACAGTCCAGCCCGATCTGCCAAGCCATGTCTTCCCAGGACCGGAAGCAAGCATCCTGGGACCGGTTTCGGGTTCATTACCCTCCTGAGCCAGGCTCTCTTGAATCCATTGGCAAAGTGAGCAAGGGACCCACGTCTGGGCATACCCTGCCAACTTAGGGCGAACAAAGCGATACCAAAGGGGATGATGGACGGAGCGTTTGAGCAAATCAAACACTCACCCCAGACAACTTATCTGGGTTTAATTCATCATCATTCTTTAGCTCACTCCACCACCCCGGTTCAGACATGGCCATTTGCAAATCAGTCTGACCCTGTGCCTCATGGGAACAGTCCAGCCCGAACTGACAAGCCAAGTCTTCCCTGGACTGGAAGCAAGCTTCCTGGGACCGGTTTCGGGTTCATCACCCTCATCAGCCAGGCTATCTTGAATCCAGTGGCAAAGTGAGCAAGGGACACACGTCTGGGCATACACTGACAACTTAGGGCCAACAAAGCGATACCAAAGGGGATGATGGACGGAGCGTTTGAGCAAATCAAACACTCAACTCCAGTCAACTGATCTGGATTTAATTCATCATCATTCTTTAGCTCACTCCACCAACCTACTTCATACATGGCCATACGCAAATCAGTCTGACCCTGTGCCTCATGGGAACAGTCCAGCCCGAACTGCCAAGCCATGTCTTCCCTGGAACGGAATCAAGCATCCTGGGACCGGTTTCGGGTTCATATCCCTCATCAGCCAGGCTCTCTTGAATCCAGTGGCAAAGTGAGCAAGGGACCCACGTCTGGGTATACCCTGCCAACTTAGGGCAAACAAAGCGATACCAAAGGGGATGATGGATGGAGCATTTGAGCAAATCAAACACTCTGCCCCAGTCAACTGATCTGGGTTTAATTCATCATCATTCTTTAGCTCACTCAACCAACCTAGTTCAGACACGGCCATATGCAAATCAGTCTGACACTGTACCTCATGGGAACATTCCAGCCCGAACTGCCAAGCCATGTCTTACCTGGACCGGAAACAAGCTACCTGGGACTGGTTTCAGGTTCATAACCCTCATCAGCCAGGCTATCTTCAATCCAATGGCAAAGTGAGCAAGGGACCCTCGTCTGGGCATTCCCTGCCAACTTAGGGCGAACAAAGAAATACCAAAGGGGATGATGGATGGAGTGTTTGAGCAAATCACACACTCACCCCCAGTCAACTGATCTGGGTTTAATTCATCATAATTCTTTATCTCACTCCACCACGCCAGTTCAGTCATGGCCACATGCAAATCAGTCTGACCCTGTGCCTCATGGGAACAGTCCAGCCCGATCTGCCAAGCCATGTCTTCCCAGGACCGGAAGCAAGCATCCTGGGACCGGTTTCGGGTTCATTACCCTCCTGAGCCAGGCTCTCTTGAATCCATTGGCAAAGTGAGCAAGGGACCCACGTCTGGGCATACCCTGCCAACTTAGGGCGAACAAAGCGATACCAAAGGGGATGATGGACGGAGCGTTTGAGCAAATCAAACACTCACCCCAGACAACTTATCTGGGTTTAATTCATCATCATTCTTTAGCTCACTCCACCACCCCGGTTCAGACATGGCCATTTGCAAATCAGTCTGACCCTGTGCCTCATGGGAACAGTCCAGCCCGAACTGACAAGCCAAGTCTTCCCTGGACTGGAAGCAAGCTTCCTGGGACCGGTTTCGGGTTCATCACCCTCATCAGCCAGGCTATCTTGAATCCAGTGGCAAAGTGAGCAAGGGACACACGTCTGGGCATACACTGACAACTTAGGGCCAACAAAGCGATACCAAAGGGGATGATGGACGGAGCGTTTGAGCAAATCAAACACTCAACTCCAGTCAACTGATCTGGATTTAATTCATCATCATTCTTTAGCTCACTCCACCAACCTACTTCATACATGGCCATACGCAAATCAGTCTGACCCTGTGCCTCATGGGAACAGTCCAGCCCGAACTGCCAAGCCATGTCTTCCCTGGAACGGAAGCAAGCATCCTGGGACCGGTTTCGGGTTCATAACCCTCATAAGCCAGGCTATCTTGAATCCAGTGGCAAAGTGAGCAAGGGACCCCCGTCTGGGCATACCCTGCCAACTTAGGGAGAACAAAGCGATACCAAAGGGGATGATGGACGGAGCGTTTGAGGAAATCAAACACTTACCCCCAGTCAACTGATCGGGGTTTAATTCATCATCATTCTTTAGCTCACTCAACCCCCCCAGTTCAGACATGGCCATATGCAAATCAGTCTGACCCTGTGCCTCATGGGAACAGTCCAGCCCGAACTGCCAAGCCACGTTTTCTCAGGACTGGAAACAATCATCCTGGGACCAGTTTTGGGTTCATATCCCTCATCAGCCAGGCTATCTTGTATACAGTGCAAAGTGATCAAGGGACCCATGTCTGGGTATACCCTGCCATCTTAGGGCAAACAAAGCGATACCAAAGGGGATGATGGACGGAGCATTTGAGCAAATCAAACACTCTGCCCCAGTCAACTGATCTGGGTTTAATTCATCATCATTCCTTAGCTCACTCCACCAACCTAGCTCAGACATGGCCATATGCAAATCAGTCTGACCCTGTGCCTCATGGGAACATTCCAGCCTGAACTGCCAAGCCATGTCTTACCTGGACCGGAAAGAAGCATCCTGGGACCGGTTTCGGGTTCATAACCCTCATCAGCCAGGCAATCTTGAATCCACTGGCAAAGTGAGCAATGGACCCACGTCTGGGCATACCCTGCCAACTTAGGGCGAGCAAAGTGATACCAAAGGGGATGCAGATGGAGCGTTTGAGCAAATCAAACACTCACCCTAAGTCAACAGATGTGGGTTTAATTCATCATCATTCTTTAGCTCACTCCACCACCCCAGTTCAGATATGGCCATATGCAAATCAGTCTGACCCTGTGCCTCATGGGAATAGTCCAGCCAGAAATGCCAAGCCATGTCTTCTCTGGACCGGAATCAAGCATCCTGGGACCGGTTTCGGGTTCGGGTTCATAACCCTCATCAGCCAGGCTCTCTTGAATCCAGAGGCAAAGTGAGCAAGGGACCCACATCTGGGCATACCCTGCCTACTTAGGAGAAACAAAGCGATACCAAAGGGGATGATGGACGCAGAGTTTGAGCAAATCAAACACTCACCCCCAGTCAACTGATCTGGGTTTAATTCATCATCATTCTTTAGCTCACTCCACCACCCCAGTTCAGACATGGCCATATGCAAATCAGTATGACCCTGTGCCTCATGGGAATAGTCCAGCCAGAAATGCCAAGCCATGTCTTCTCTGGACCAGAACCAAGCATCCTGGGACTGGTTTCGGGTACATAACACTCATGAGCCAGGCTATCTTGATTCCAGTGGCAAAGTGAGCAAGGGACCCATGTCTGGGCATACCCTGCCAACTTAGGCCGAACAAAGCTATACCAAAGGGGATGATGGACGGAGTGTTTGAGCAAATCAAACACTCACCCCCAGTCAACTGATCTGGGTTTAATTCATCATCATTCTTTAGCTCATTCCACCACCCCGGTTCAGACATGGCCACATGAAAATCAGTCTGACCCTGTACCTCATGGCAACAGTCCAGCCCGAACTGCCAAGCCATGTCTTCCCTGGACCGGAAACAAGTATCCTGGAACGTGTTTCGGGTTCATAACCCTCATCAGCCAGGCTCTCTTGAATCCAGTGGCAAAGTGAGCAAGTGACCCACGTCTGGGCATACCCTGCCAAATCAGGGTGAACAAAGCGATACCAAATGGGATGGTGGACAGAGCGTGTGAGCAAATCAATAATTCACCCATAGTCAACTGATCTGGGTTTAATTCATCATCATTCTTTAGCTCACTCCACCACCCCAGTTCAGATATGGCCATATGCAAATCAGTCTGACCCTGTGACTCATGGGAACAGTCCAGCCCGAACTGCCAAGCCATGTCTTCTCTGGACCGGAATCAAGCATCCTGGGACCGGTTTAGGGTTCATATCCCTCATCAGCCAGGCTCTCTTGAATCCAGTGGCAAAGTGAGCAAGGGACCCATGTCTGGGCATACCCTGCCAACTTAGGGCAAACAAAGCGATACTAAAGGGGATGAAGGATGGAGCATTTGAGCAAATCAAACACTCACCCCCAGTCAACTGATCTGGGTTTAACTCATCATCATTCTTTAGTTCACTCCACCACCCCAGTTCAGACATGGCCATATGCAAATCAGTCTGGCCCTGTGCCTCATGGGAACAGTCCAGCCCGAACTGCCAAGCTTTGTCTTCCCTGGACTGGAAACAAGCATCCTGGGACCGGTTTCTGGTTCATAACCCTCATCAGCCAGGCTATCTTGAATCCAGTGGCCAAGTGAGCAAGGGACACAGATCTGGGCATACACTGCCAACTTAGGGCGAAAAAAGCGATACCAAAGGGGATGATGGACGGAGCGTTTGAGCAAATCAAACACTCACCCCCAGTCAACTGATCTGGGTTTAATTCATCATCATTCTTTAGCTCACTCCACCAACCTAGTTCAGACATGGCCATATGCAGATCAGTCTGACCCTGTGCCTCATGGGAACAGTCCAGCCCGAACTGCCAAGCCACATTTTCCCAGGACCGGAAACAATCATCCTGGGACCAGTTTCGGGTTCATAACCCTCATCAGCCAGGCTATCTTGAATCCAGTGGCCAAGTGAGCAAGGGACCCACGTCTGGGTATACCCTGCCAACTTAGGGCAAACAAAGCGATACCAAAGAGGATGATGGACGGAGCATTTGAGCAAATCAAAAACTCTGCCCCAGTCAACTGATCTGGGTTTAATTCATCATCATTCTTTAGCTCACTCCACCAACCTAGTTCAGACATGGCCATATGCAAATCAGTCTGACCCTGTGCCTCATGGGAACAGTCCAGCCCGAACTGCCAAGCCATGTCTTACCTGGACCGGAAACAAGCATCCTGGGACCGGTTTCGGGTTCATAACCCTCATCAGCCAGGCTATCTTGATCCAGTAGCAAAGTGAGCAAGGGACCTACGTCTGGGCATACCCTGCCACTTAGGGCGAGCAAAGCGATACCAAATGGGATGCAGATGGAGCGTTTGAGCAAATCAAACACTCACCCTCAGTCAACTGATCTGGGTTTAATTCATCATTATTCTTTAGCTCACTCCACTACCCCGGTTCAGACATGGCCACATGCAAATCAGTCTGACCCTGTACCTCATGGCAACAGTCCAGCCCGAACTGCCAAGCCATGTGTTGGACTTGGCCCTTTTTGCAGGGTCATCCCTAAACTTTTTGCCTTCCTCCTGTATTTTTTCTGACCTGGTTTTGGCTGTTTTATAACTCTGGGCACCTTACCACTGCTGATCAGTGCTAAGGTGCATATGCTCTCCCTATGGTAAAATGTTGATGTTCATTGGATTCCATGATTGGCTTATTTGGTCAACTATCAGTCCCTAGTAGAGTGCACCAGGGGTGCCAAGGGCTTGTATATCCAAATGCTGCTAGTGGGCTTGCAGCACTTGTTGTGCTACCCACAGAAGCAGCCTGGTAAAATATGTCTAAGGTCTGCCATTGCAGAACCTGCATGCGGTCTGGTACTGTCATGCTGACTGGGCAAGTGTCCCCACTTGCCAGTCCCTAAACCTTCCCTTACCTTCATGTTAGTCACCCCTAAGGTAGGCCCTAGGGCAGGGTGCATTGTAAGGATAAAGTAGGACATGCCCTGAGGTGTGTGGCATGTCCTAATAGTGAATTACAGCCATTTTCGTTTTTCACTGTTGAAGGCTACCTGCTCTCCATAGGCCAGAATGGGCTGCTGGAATTACTACACGCTGTAATCCCAGTGGACTCAAAGAGCATGGTAGAAAGTCAAGTTTAGTATGCCTGAACTCAGAATAATAAAATACTTCTTTTAGAAAGTTAGTATTTACTGACCTGGCCATTTCAGTCCGCCTCTGCTGTGTGTGTGTGTTCTGCCTAGTAACAGTAAAGGAGCAAGGGACCCACGTCTGGGCATACCCTGCCAACTTAGGGCGAACAAAGCGATACCAAAGGGGATGATGGACAGAGCGTTTGAGCAAATCAATCACTCACCCCCAGACAACTTATCTGGGTTTAATTCATCATCATTCTTTAGCTCACTCCACCACCCCAGTTCAGATATGGCCATATGCAAATCAGTCTGACCCTGTGACTCATGGGAACAGTCCAGCCTGAACTGCCAAGCCATGTCTTCTCTGGACCGGAATCAAGCATCCTGGGACCGGTTTCGGGTTCATATCCCTCATCAGCCAGGCTCTCTTGAATCCAGTGGCAAAGTGAGCAAGGGACCCACGTCTGGGTATACCCTGCCAACTTAGGGCAAACAAAGCGATACCAAAGGGGATGATGGATGGAGCATTTGAGCAAATCAAACACTCTGCCCCAGTCAACTGATCTGGGTTTAATTTATCATCATTCTTTAGCTCACTCAACCAACCTAGTTCAGACACGGCCATATGCAAATCAGTCTGACACTGTACCTCATGGGAACATTCCAGCCCGAACTGCCAAGCCATGTCTTACCTGGACCGGAAACAAGCTACCTGGGACTGGTTTCGGGTTCATAACCCTCATCAGCCAGGCTATCTTGAATCCAGTGGCAAAGTGAGCAATGGACCCATGTCTGGGCATACCCTGCCAACTTAGGGCGAGCAAAGCGATACCAAAGGGGATGCAGACGGAACGTTTGAGCAAATCAAACACTCACCCTCAGTCAACTGATCTGGGTTTAATTCATCATCATTCTTAAGCTCACTCCACCACCCCGGTTCAGACATGGCCACATGAAAATCAGTCTGACCCTGTACCTCATGGCAACAGTCCAGCCCGAACTGCCAAGCCATGTCTTAGCTGGACCGGAACCAAGCATCCTGGGACTGGTTTCAAGTTCATAACCCTCATCAGCCGGGCTATCTTGATTCCAGTGGCAAAGTGAGCAAGGGCCCACGTCTGGGCATACCCTGCCAACTTAGGGCGAACAAAGCAATACCAAAGGGGATGATGGATGCAGAGTTTGAGGAAATCAAACACTCAACCCCAGTCAACTTATCTGGGTTTAATTCATCATCCTTCTTTAGCTCACTCCACCACCCCAGTTCAGACATGGCCACATGCAAATCGGTCTGACCCTGTGCCTCATGCGAACAGTCCTGCCCGAACTGCCAAGCCATGTCTTCCCTGGACCGGAAAAATCATCCTGGGACCGGGTTCGGGTTCATAACCCTCATCAGCCAGGCTATCTTGAATCCAGTGGCAAAGTGAGCAAGGGACCCACGTCTGGGCATACCCTGCCAACTTAGGGCGAACAAAGAAATACCAAAGGGGATGATGGATGGAGTGTTTGAGCAAATCACACACTCACCCCCAGTCAACTGATCTGGGTTTAATTCATCATAATTCTTTATCTCACTCCACTACGCCAGTTCAGTCATGGCCACATGCAAATCAGTCTGACCCTGTGCCTCATGGGAACAGTCCAGCCTGATCTGCCAAGCCATGTCTTCCCAGGACCGGAAGCAAGCATCCTGGGACCGGTTTCGGGTTCATTACCCTCCTGAGCCAGGCTCTCTTGAATCCATTGGCAAAGTGAGCAAGGGACCCACGTCTGGGCATACCCTGCCAACTTAGGGCGAACAAAGCGATACCAAAGGGGATGATGGACGGAGCGTTTGAGCAAATCAAACACTCACCCCAGACAACTTATCTGGGTTTAATTCATCATCATTCTTTAGCTCACTCCACCACCCCGGTTCAGACATGGCCATTTGCAAATCAGTCTGACCCTGTGCCTCATGGGAACAGTCCAGCCCGAACTGACAAGCCAAGTCTTCCCTGGACTGGAAGCAAGCTTCCTGGGACCGGTTTCGGGTTCATCACCCTCATCAGCCAGGCTATCTTGAATCCAGTGGCAAAGTGAGCAAGGGACCCCCGTCTGGGCATACCCTGCCAACTTAGGGAGAACAAAGCGATACCAAAGGGGATGATGGACGGAGCGTTTGAGGAAATCAAACACTTACCCCCAGTCAACTGATCGGGGTTTAATTCATCATCATTCTTTAGCTCACTCAACCCCCCCAGTTCAGACATGGCCATATGCAAATCAGTCTGACCCTGTGCCTCATGGGAACAGTCCAGCCCGAACTGCCAAGCCACGTTTTCTCAGGACCGGAAACAATCATCCTGGGACCAGTTTTGGGTTCATATCCCTCATCAGCCAGGCTATCTTGTATACAGTGCAAAGTGAGCAAGGGACCCATGTCTGGGTATACCCTGCCATCTTAGGGCAAACAAAGCGATACCAAAGGGGATGATGGACGGAGCATTTGAGCAAATCAAACACTCTGCCCCAGTCAACTGATCTGGGTTTTTTTCATCATCATTCCTTAGCTCACTCCACCAACCTAGCTCAGACATGGCCATATGCAAATCAGTCTGACCCTGTGCCTCATGGGAACATTCCAGCCTGAACTGCCAAGCCATGTCTTACCTGGACCGGAAAGAAGCATCCTGGGACCGGTTTCGGGTTCATAACCCTCATCAGCCAGGCAATCTTGAATCCACTGGCAAAGTGAGCAATGGACCCACGTCTGGGCATACCCTGCCAACTTAGGGCGAGCAAAGTGATACCAAAGGGGATGCAGATGGAGCGTTTGAGCAAATCAAACACTCACCCTAAGTCAACAGATGTGGGTTTAATTCATCATCATTCTTTAGCTCACTCCACCACCCCAGTTCAGATATGGCCATATGCAAATCAGTCTGACCCTGTGCCTCATGGGAATAGTCCAGCCAGAAATGCCAAGCCATGTCTTCTCTGGACCGGAATCAAGCATCCTGGGACCGGTTTCGAGTTCGGGTTCATAACCCTCATCAGCCAGGCTCTCTTGAATCCAGAGGCAAAGTGAGCAAGGGACCCACATCTGGGCATACCCTGCCTACTTAGGAGAAACAAAGCGATACCAAAGGGGATGATGGACGCAGAGTTTGAGCAAATCAAACACTCACCCCCAGTCAACTGATCTGGGTTTAATTCATCATCATTCTTTAGCTCACTCCACCACCCCAGTTCAGACATGGCCATATGCAAATCAGTATGACCCTGTGCCTCATGGGAATAGTCCAGCCAGAAATGCCAAGCCATGTCTTCTCTGGACCAGAACCAAGCATCCTGGGACTGGTTTCGGGTACATAACACTCATCAGCCAGGCTATCTTGATTCCAGTGGCAAAGTGAGCAAGGGACCCATGTCTGGGCATACCCTGCCAACTTAGGCCGAACAAAGCTATACCAAAGGGGATGATGGACGGAGTGTTTGAGCAAATCAAACACTCACCCCCAGTCAACTGATCTGGGTTTAATTCATCATCATTCTTTAGCTCATTCCACCACCCCGGTTCAGACATGGCCACATGAAAATCAGTCTGACCCTGTACCTCATGGCAACAGTCCAGCCCGAACTGCCAAGCCATGTCTTCCCTGGACCGGAAACAAGTATCCTGGAACGTGTTTCGGGTTCATAACCCTCATCAGCCAGGCTCTCTTCAATCCAGTGGCAAAGTGAGCAAGTGACCCACGTCTGGGCATACCCTGCCAAATCAGGGTGAACAAAGCGATACCAAATGGGATGGTGGACAGAGCGTGTGATCAAATCAATAATTCACCCATAGTCAACTGATCTGGGTTTAATTCATCATCATTCTTTAGCTCACTCCACCACCCCAGTTCAGATATGGCCATATGCAAATCAGTCTGACCCTGTGACTCATGGGAACAGTCCAGCCCGAACTGCCAAGCCATGTCTTCTCTGGACCGGAATCAAGCATCCTGGGACCGGTTTAGGGTTCATATCCCTCATCAGCCAGGCTCTCTTGAATCCAGTGGCAAAGTGAGCAAGGGACCCATGTCTGGGCATACCCTGCCAACTTAGGGCAAACAAAGCGATACTAAAGGGGATGAAGGATGGAGCATTTGAGCAAATCAAACACTCACCCCCAGTCAACTGATCTGGGTTTAACTCATCATCATTCTTTAGTTCACTCCACCACCCCAGTTCAGACATGGCCATATGCAAATCAGTCTGGCCCTGTGCCTCATGGGAACAGTCCAGCCCGAACTGCCAAGCTTTGTCTTCCCTGGACTGGAAACAAGCATCCTGGGACCGGTTTCTGGTTCATAACCCTCATCAGCCAGGCTATCTTGAATCCAGTGGCCAAGTGAGCAAGGGACACAGATCTGGGCATACACTGCCAACTTAGGGCGAAAAAAGCGATACCAAAGGGGATGATGGACGGAGCGTTTGAGCAAATCAAACACTCACCCCCAGTCAACTGATCTGGGTTTAATTCATCATCATTCTTTAGCTCACTCCACCAACCTAGTTCAGACATGGCCATATGCAAATCAGTCTGACCCTGTGCCTCATGGGAACAGTCCAGCCCGAACTGCCAAGCCACATTTTCCCAGGACCGTAAACAATCATCCTGGGACCAGTTTCGGGTTCATAACCCTCATCAGCCAGGCTATCTTGAATCCAGTGGCCAAGTGAGCAAGGGACCCACGTCTGGGTATACCCTGCCAACTTAGGGCAAACAAAGCGATACCAAAGAGGATGATGGACGGAGCATTTGAGCAAATAAAAAACTCTGCCCCAGTCAACTGATCTGGGTTTAATTCATCATCATTCTTTAGCTCACTCCACCAACCTAGTTCAGACATGGCCATATGCAAATCAGTCTGACCCTGTGCCTCATGGGAACAGTCCAGCCCGAACTGCCAAGCCATGTCTTACCTGGACCGGAAACAAGCATCCTGGGACCGGTTTCGGGTTCATAACCCTCATCAGCCAGGCTATCTTGATCCAGTAGCAAAGTGAGCAAGGGACCTACGTCTGGGCATACCCTGCCACTTAGGGCGAGCAAAGCGATACCAAATGGGATGCAGATGGAGCGTTTGAGCAAATCAAACACTCACCCTCAGTCAACTGATCTGGGTTTAATTCATCATTATTCTTTAGCTCACTCCACTACCCCGGTTCAGACATGGCCACATGCAAATCAGTCTGACCCTGTACCTCATGGCAACAGTCCAGCCCGAACTGCCAAGCCATGTGTTGGACTTGGCCCTTTTTGCAGGGTCATCCCTAAACTTTTTGCCTTCCTCCTGTATTTTTTCTGACCTGGTTTTGGCTGTTTTATAACTCTGGGCACCTTACCACTGCTGATCAGTGCTAAGGTGCATATGCTCTCCCTATGGTAAAATGTTGATGTTCATTGGATTCCATGATTGGCTTATTTGGTCAACTATCAGTCCCTAGTAGAGTGCACCAGGGGTGCCAAGGGCTTGTATATCCAAATGCTGCTAGTGGGCTTGCAGCACTTGTTGTGCCACCCACAGAAGCAGCCTGGTAAAATGTGTCTAAGGTCTGCCATTGCAGAACCTGCATGCGGTCTGGTACTGTCATGCTGACTGGGCAAGTGTCCCCACTTGCCAGTCCCTAAACCTTCCCTTACCTTCATGTTAGTCACCCCTAAGGTAGGCCCTAGGGCAGGGTGCATTGTAAGGATAAGGTAGGACATGCCCTGAGGTTTGTGGCATGTCCTAATAGTGAATTACAGCCATTTTCGTTTTTCACTATTGAAGGCTACCTGCTCTCCATAGGCCAGAATGGGCTGCTGGAATTACTACACGCTGTAATCCCAGTGGACTCAGAGAGCATGGTAGAAAGTCAAGTTTAGTATGCCTGAACTCAGAATAATAAAATACTTCTTTTAGAAAGTTAGTATTTACTGACCTGGCCATTTCAGTCCGCCTCTGCTGTGTGTGTGTGTTCTGCCTAGTAACAGTAAAGGAGCAGGGCTGGGGAATTCCAGGAGACAGGCTGGCTGCCAGGTGGTGGGTAGAGAGATTACACCAGGATGGGTGGGATGAGTGCACCTTGACTCTGAATAGGGCAGTGCTCTGCCACCACAATGCTGGCTCCACCCCCTGGGGAGCGTCTGATGTCTCTGCCCTGCCTGCTGAAAGAAGAAGCCAGAGTCCCAACAACAAAGTGCTCCTCACTGAAAAGAACTGGACTGGGATTATGCAAAGGCCCCCCTGGCCTGTAAAGACAAAAGAAACTTGGTATAAATGTAGGAGCCCTGCTCCTAAGAAATCAGATCCTGATTGAACCACGAAGGAACTCTGTCTGACTAGAAAGACCTGGAAGAAGCTGAAGGAGGAGTAACTTTCCCTGACCTGGGGGATTGGCCTGCAGTTGGTGCCTTGCTGAGAAAGGAGAGGAAAAGACTGAAAGAGACTTTGCACTTTGTTTTTCAACTATCTCCAAGGGCTTGGAAGAAGAGCTTGCCCCCTGAACTGAGTCCCAGGACCATTGGACTCATCTGCCTTCCAAAATTGAGTTGACTGGACGATTTGTGCTTGTTTCCCGCTGGATTTGGCCCCAGTATGCCTCGTACCCCATCCGCCGCGAAGCCGCGTCTTTGCCGCCCGGCACCGTGTGTCTACGCTGATCCAAACACGTTAGTACGCGCCGTATCCCTCCCGGCCGCATCGCACCTAACCTTCCCCGCCGATTCGAGACATTCAACACTGGCTGCCGAGCCCTGTACGCCAGACCCAAGCTCCATCGTCCCGCAGGTACGGTCCGTGCGCTGCTAACGTACTGCACCGTGCCGTACTCAGAGCCGAGAAGCTGCAGTACGCTAATCCTCCCCTTACGCTGTACGGCGCCGAGAAGTGTCGCCGCCTATCCGCACCGAAGATACGGCTCGAACGCCACGGACTCTGCAAGCTGATCCGGGCATCCGCACGTATCCCTGAAGGTCCCGTATCAACGCCGAGTACTGACGCCGCAATCCGACCAGCATCTGAATACCCTGCCGAACTACGACCCGGACCCATCAACTTGTCCCGCACTCTCCGTCGCGGACCCCACGAACTTAAGGTACTTTGTTCTGTTCGCACCGCAGCGTGCACGCTACGGACCCCGGAGTCCGCAACGATTGTTTGATTCGTACTTTCCTTGTTTTTAATGCCAACAAGTCGCACATCCAGGTACGAACCGTACAAAGCCTGAAAAGAAGCGTAATTGACTAAAAGAAGCCTATTTTTGTATTTTAAGCCTTTTTACAAGAACATTGAACTTTAAAATAATACTGTGGTCATTTTAATCGTTATTCTGGTGTTGTGCTAAGCCTTATATAAAGAAAACTATTTTTGATACAACCTTGACTGGTGTCCATTTGTGATGTGTCATTGCATTACTGTATGTGTTCACAAATGCTTAACCTATGACGCCCTGAGAATAGTCTTGACTGTTTGCGCCACACTACCTAAAGGGTGAGCAGGGGTTATTTGAAAGGGTGATCCCCTTACTCTGACTCAGAATTGAGAGTCCCTGCTTGTCGCAAGTGCATACCTGTGCCAACTAGAGATTCCCAATTCTAACACCATGTCTTCCCTGGACCGGAAACAAGTATCCTGGAACGTGTTTCGGGTTCATAACCCTCATCAGCCAGGCTCTCTTGAATCCAGTGGCAAAGTGAGCAAGGGACCCACGTCTGGGCATTCCCTGCTAAATTAGGGTGAACAAAGCGATACCAAATGGGATGGTGGACGGAGCGTTTGAGCAAATCAATCACTCACCCCCAGTCAACTGATCTGGGTTTAATTCATCATCATTCTTTAGCTCACTCCACCACCCCAGTTCAGATATGGCCATATGCAAATCAGTCTGACCCTGTGACTCATGGGAACAGTCCAGCCCGAACTGCCAAGCCATGTCTTCTCTGGACGGGAATCAAGCATCCTGGAACCGGTTTCGGGTTAATGTCCCTCATCAGCCAGGCTCTCTTGAATCCAGTGGCAAAGTGAGCAAGGGACCCACGTCTGGGTATACCCTGCCAACTTAGGGCAAACAAAGCGATACCAAAGGGGATGATGGATGGAGCATTTGAGCAAATCAAACACTCTGCCCCAGTCAACAGATCTGTGTTTAATTCATCATCATTCTTTAGCTCACTCCACCAACCTAGTTCAGACACGGCCATATGCAAATCAGTCTGACCCTGTGCCTGATGGGAACATTCCAGCCCGAACTGCCAAGCCATGTCTTACCTGGACCGGAAACAAGCATCCTGGGACCGGTTTCGGGTTCATAACCCTCATCAGCCAGGCTATCTTGAATCCAGTGGCAAAGTGAGCAAGGGACACACGTCTGGGCATACACTGACAACTTAGGGCGAACAAAGCGATACCAAAGGGGATGATGGACGGAGCGTTTGAGCAAATCAAACACTCAACCCCAGTCAACTGATCTGGATTTAATTTATCATCATTCTTTAGCTCACTCCACCAACCTAGTTCAGACATGGCCATACGCAAATCAGTCTGACCCTGTGCCTCATGGGAACACACCAGCCCGAACTGCCAAGCCATGTCTTCCCTGGAACAGAAGCAAGCATCCTGGGACCGGTTTCGGGTTCATAACCCTCATAAGCCTGGCTATCTTGAATCCAGTGGCAAAGTGAGCAAGGGACCCACGTCTGGGTATACCCTGCCAACTTAAGGAGAACAAAGCGATACCAAAGGGGATGATGGACGGAGCGTTTGAGGAAATCAAACACTTACCCCCAGTCAACTGATCTGGGTTTAATTCGTCATCATTCTTTAGCTCACTCCACCACCGCAGTTCAGACATGGCCATATGCAAATCAGTCTGACCCTGTGCCTCATGGGAACAGTCCAGCCCGAACTGCCAAGCCACGTTTTCCCAGGACCGGAAACAATAATCCTGGGAACGGCTTTGGGTTCATAACCCTCATCAGCCAGGCTATCTTGAATACAGTGGCAAAGTGAGAAAGGGATCTACGTCTGTGCATACCCTGCCAACTTAGGGCAAAGAAAGCGATGCCAAAGGGGATGATGGACAGAGCATTTGCGCAAATCAAACACACAACCACGGTCAACTGATCTGGGTTTAATTCATCATCATTCTTTAGCTCACTCCACCAACCTAGTTCAGACATGGCCATACGCAAATCAGTCTGACCCTGTGACTCATGGGAACAGTCCAGCCCGAACTGCCAAGCCATGTCTTCCCTGGAACGGAAGCAAGCATCCTGGGACCGGTTTCGGGTTCATTACCCTCCTGAGCCAGGCTCTCTTAAATCCATTGTCAAGGTGAGCAAGGGACCCACGTCTGGGCATACCCTGCCAACTTAGGGCGAACAAAGCGATACCAAAGGGGATGATGGACGGAGCGTTTGAGCAAATCAAACACTCACCCCCAGACAACTTATCTGGGTTTAATTCATCATCATTCTTTAGCTCACTCCACCACCCCGGTTCAGACATGGCCATTTGCAAATCAGTCTGACCCTGTGCCTCAAGGGAACAGTCCAGCCCGAACTGCCAAGCCATGTCTTCCCTGGACCGGAAGCAAGCATCCTGGGACTGGTTTCAGGTTCATAATCCTCATCAGCGTGGCTCTCTTGAAGCCAGTGGCAAAGTCAGCAAGGGACCCACGTCTGGGCATACCCTGCCAACTTAGGGCGAACAAAGAGATACCAAAGGGGATGATGGACAGAACATTTGAGCAAATCAAACACTTACCCCCAGTCAACTGATCTGGGTTTAATTCATCATCATTCTTTAGCACACTGCACCACCCCAGTTTAGACATGGCCATATGCAAATCAGTCTGACCCTGTACCTCATGGGAACAGTCCAGCCCGAACTGCCAAGCCATGTCTTCCCTGGAACGGAAGCAAGCTTCCTGGGACCGGTTTCGGGTTCATAACCCTCATCAGCCAGGCTATCTTGAATCCAGAGGCAACGTGAGCAAGGGACACACGTCTGGGCATACACTGACAACTTAGGGCGAACAAAGCGATACCAAAGGGGATGATGGACGGAGCGTTTGAGCAAATCAAACAGTCACCCCCAGTCAACTGATCTGGGTTTAATTCATCATCATTCTTTAGCTCACTCCACCACCCCAGTTCAGACCTGGCCATATGCAAATCAGTCTGACCCTGTGCCTCATGGGAACAGTCCTGCCCGAACTGCCAAGCCAAGTCTTCTCTGGACCGGAAACAAGCATCCTGGGACTGGTTTCGGGTTCATAACCCTCAACAGCCAGGCTATCTTGAAACCAGTGGCAAAGTGAGCAAGGGACCCACGTCTGGGCGTTAATTGCCAACTTAGGGCGAACAAAGCAATGCCAAAAGGGATGATGGATGGAGCGTTTCACCAAATCAAACACTCACCCCCAGTTAACTGATCTGGGTTTAGTTTATCATCATTCTTTAGCTCACTCCACCACCCCAGTTCAGACATGGCCATATGCAAATCAGTCTGACCCTGTACCTCATGGGAACAATCCAGTCCAAACTGCCAAGCATTGTCTTCCCTGGACTGGAAACAAGCATCCTGGGACCGGTTTCTAGTTCATAACCCTCATCAGCCAGGCTCTCTTGAATCCAGCGGAAAAGTGAGCAAGGGACCCACGTCTGGGCATACCCTGCCAAGTTAGGGCAAACAAAGCGATACCAAAGGGGATAATGGATGGAGCATTTGAGCAATTCAAACACTCTCCCCCAGTCAACTGATCTGGGTTTAATTCATCATCATTCTTTAGCTCACTCCACCAACCTAGTTCAGACATGGCCATATGCAAATCAGTCTGACCCTGTGCCTCATGGGAACAGTCCAGCCTGAACTGCCAAGCCATGTCTTACCTGGACCAGAGACAAGCATCCTGGGACTGGTTTCGGGTTAATAACCCTCATCAGCCAGGCTATCTTGAATCCAGTGGCAAAGTGAGCAAGGGACCCACATCTGGGCATACCTTGCCAAATTAGGGCGAACAAAGCGTTACCAAAGGGGATGATAGACAGAGTGTTTAAGCAAATCAAACACTCACCCCTAGTCAACTGATCTGGGTTTAATTCATCATCATTCTTTAGCTCACTCCACCACCCCAGTTCAGACATGGCCACATGCATATCAGTCTGACCCTGTACCTCATGGGAACAGTCCAGCCCAAACTGCCAAACCATATCTTCCCTGGACCGGAAGCAAGCATCCTGGGACTGGTTTTGGGTTCATTACCCTCATCAATCAGGCTCTCTTGAATCCCATGGCAAAGTGAGCAAGGGACCCACGTCTGGGCATACCCTGCCAACTTAGGGCGAACAAAGCGATACCAAAGGGAATGACGGACGGAGCGTTTGAGCAAATCAAACACTCACCCCCAGTCACCTGATCTGGGTTTAATTCATCATCATTCTTTAGCTTACTCCACCACCCCAGTTCAGACATGGCCATATGCAAATCAGTCTGACCCTGTGCCTCATGGGAACAGTCCAGCCCGAACTGCCAAGCCAAGTCTTCCCTGGACCGGAAACAAGCATCCTGGGACCGGTTTCGGGGTCATAACCCTCACCAGCCAGGCTATCTTGAATCCAGTGGCAAAGTGAGCAAGGGACCCACGTCTGGGCGTTCATTGCCAACTTAGGGCGAACAAAGCGATGCCAAAAGGGATGATGGATGGAGCGTTTCACCAAATCAAACACTCACCCCCAGTTAACTGATCTGGGTTTAATTCATCATCATTCTTTAGCTCACTCCACCACCCCAGTTCAGACATGGCCATATGCAAATCAGTCTTATCCTGTGCCTTATGGGAACAGTCCAGCCCGAACTGCCAAGCCATGTCTTACCTGGACCGGAAACAAGCATCCTGGTAGCAGTTTTGGGTTCATAACCCTCATCAGCCAGGCTATCTTGAATCCAGTGGCAAAGTTAGCAATGGGCCCACGTCTGGGGATACCCTGCCAACTTAGGGTGAGAAAAGCGATACCAAAGGGGATGTGGACGGAGCGTTTGAGCAAATCAAACACTCACCCTCAGTCAACTGATCTGGGTTTAATTCATCATCATTCTTTAGCTCACTCCACCACCCCGGTTCAAACATGGCCACATGCAAATCAGTCTGACCCTGTACCTCATGGCAACAGTCCAGCCCGAACAGCCAAGCCATGTCTTCCCTGGACCGGAAAGAAGTATCCTGGAACGTGTTTCGGCTTCATAACCCTCATCAGCCAGGCTCTATAGAATCCAGTGGCAAAGTGAGCAAGGGACCCACATCTGGGCATACACTGCCAAATTAGGGCGAACAAAGCGATTCCAAATGGGATGGTGGACGGAGCGTTTGAGCAAATCAATCACTCACCCCAGTCAACTGATCTGGGTTTAATTCATCATCATTCTTTAGCTCACTCCACCACCTAAGTTCAGATATGGCCATATGCAAATCAGTCTGACCCTGTGACTCATGGGAACAGTCCAGCCCAAACTGCCAAGCCATGTCTTCTCTGGACCGGAATCAAGCATCCTGGGACCGGTTTCGGGTTCATTACCCTCATCAGCCAGGCTCTCTTGAATCCAGAGGCAAAGTGAGCAAGGGACCCACATCTGGGCATACCCTGCCTACTTAGGGGAAACAAAGCGATACCAAAGGGGATGATGGATGGAGCATTTGATCAAATCAAACACTCAACCCCAGTCAACTGATCTGGGTTTAGTTCATCATCATTCTTTAGCTCACTCCACCACCCCAGTTCAGACAAGGCCATATGCAAATCAGTCTGACCCTGTACCTCATGGGAACAATACAGTCCGAAATGCCTAGCATTGTCTTCCCTGGACTGGAAACAAGCATCCTGGGACCAGTTTCTAGTTCATAACCCTCATCAGCCAGGCTCTCTTGAATCCAGCGGCAAAGTGAGGAAGGGACCCACGTCTGGGCATACCCTGCCAAGTTAGGGCGAACAAAGCGATACCAAAGGGGATGATGGATGGCGCGTTTGAGCAATTCAAACACTCTCCCCCAGTCAACTGATATGGGTTTAATTCATCATCATTCTTTAGCTCACTCCACCAACCTAGTTCAGACATGGCCATATGCAAATCAGTCTGACCCTGTGCCTCATGGGAGCAGTCCAGCCCGAACTGCCAAACCATGTCTTACCTGGACTGGAGACAAGCATCCTGGAACCGGTTTCGGGTTCATAACCCTCATCAGCCAGGCTATCTTGAATCCAGTGGCAAAGTGAGCAAGGGACCCACATCTGGGCATACCTTGCCTACTTAGGGCGAACAAACCGATACCAAAGGGGATGATGTACAGAGTGTTTGAGCAAATCAAACACTCACCCCCAGTAAACTGATCTGGGTTTAATTCATCATCATTCTTTAGCTCACTCCACCAACCCAGTTCAGACATGGCCATATGCAAATCAGTCTTACCCTGTGCCTCATGGGAACAGTCCAGCCCGAACTGCCAAGCCATATCTTACCTGGACCGGAAACAAGCTTCCTGGTACCAGTTTTGGGTTCATAACCCTCATCAGCCAGGCTATCTTGAATCCAGTGGCAAAGTGAGCAATGGACCCACGTCTGGGGATACCCTGCCAACTTAGGGCGAGCAAAGCGATACCAAAGGGGATGCGGGCGGAGCGTTTGAGCAAATCAAACATTCACCCTCAGTCAACTGATCTGGGTTTAATTCATCATCATTCTTTAGCTCAATCCACCACCCTGGTTCAAACATGGCCACATGCAAATCAGTCTGACCCTGTACCTCATGGCAACAGTCCAGCCCGAACAGCCAAGCCATGTCTTCCCTGGACCGGAAAGAAGTATCCTGGAACGTGTTTCGGGTTCATAATCCTCATCGGCCAGGCTCTATAGAATCCAGTGGCAAAGTGAGCAAGGGACCCACATCTTGGCATTCACTGCCAAATTAGGGCGAACAAAGCGATTCCAAATGGGATGGTGGACGGAGCGTTTGAGCAAATCAATCACTCACCCCAGTCAACTGATCTGGGTTTAATTCATCATCATTCTTTAGCTCACTCCACCACCCCAGTTCAGATATGGCCATATGCAAATCAGTCTGACCATATGACTCATGGGAACAGTCCAGCCCAAACTGCCAAGCCATGTCTTACCTGGACCGGAGACAGGCATCCTGGGACCGGTTTCGGGTTCATAACCCTTATCAGCCAGGCTATCTTGAATCCAGTGGCAAAGTGAGCAAGGGACCCACATCTGGGCATACCTTGCCAACTTAGGGCGAACAAAGCGATACCAAAGGGGATGATGGACGGAGTGTTTGAGCAAATCAAACACTCATCCCAGTAAACTGATCTGGGTTTAATTCATCATCATTCTTTAGCTCACTCCACCACCCCAGTTCAGACATGGCCACATGCAAATCAGTCTGACCCTGTACCTCATGGGAACAGTCCAGCCCAAACTGCCAAGCCATATCTTCCCTGGACCGGAAGCAAGCATCCTGGGACTGGTTTTGAGTTCTTTACCCTCATCAATCAGGCTCTCTTGAATCCCATGGCAAAGTGAGCAAGGGACCCACGTCTGGCCATACCCTACCAACTTAGGGCGAACACATCGATACCAAAGGGGATGACGGACGGAGCATTTGAGCAAATCAAACACTCATCCCCCAGTCAACTGATCTGGGTTTAATTCATCATCATTCTTTAGCTTACTCCACCACCCCAGTTCAGACATGGCCATATGCAAATCAGTCTGACCCTGTACCTCATGGGAACAGTCCAGCCCGAACTACCAAGCCAAGTCTTCCCTGGACTGGAAACAAGCATCCTGGGACCGGTTTCGGGGTCATAACCCTCATCAGCCAGGCTATCTTGAATCCAGTGGCAAAGTGAGCAAGGGACCCACGTCTGGGCATACACTGCCAACTTAGGGCAAACAAAGCGATGCCAAAGGGGATGATGGATGGAGTGTTTGAGCAAATCAAACACTCACACCCAGTCAACTGATCTGGGTTTAATTCATCATCATTCTTTAGCTCACTCCACCACCCCGGTTCAAACATGGCCACATGCAAATCAGTCTGACCCTGTACCTCATGGCAACAGTCCAGCCCGAACAGCCAAGCCATGTCTTCCCTGGACCGGAAAGAAGTATCCTGGAACGTGTTTCGGGTTCATAACCCTCATCAGCCAGGCTCTATAGAATCCAGTGGCAAAGTGAGCAAGGGACCCACATCTGGGCATACACTGCCAAATTAGGGCGAACAAAGCGATTCCAAATGGGATGGTGGACGGAGCGTTTGAGCAAATCAATCACTCACCCCAGTCAACTGATCTGGGTTTAATTCATCATCATTCTTTAGCTCACTCCACCACCCCAGTTCACATATGGCCATATGCAAATCAGTCTGACCCTGTGACTCATGGGAACAGTCCAGCCCAAACTGCCAAGCCATGTCTTCTCTGGACCGGAATCAAGCATCCTGGGACCGGTTTCGGGTTCATATCCCTCATCAGCATGGCTCTCTTGAATCCAGATGCAAATTGAGCAAGGGACCCATGTCTGGGCATACCCTGCCAACTTAGGGCAAACAAAGCGATACCAAAGGGGATGATGGATGGAGCATTTGAGCAAATCAAACACTCACCCCCAGTCAACTGATCTGGGTTTGACTCATCATCATTCTTTAGCTCACTCCACCACCCCAGTTCAGACATGGCCATATGCAAATCAGTCTGGCCCTGTGCCTCATGGGAATAGTCCAGCCCGAACTGCCAAGCTATGTCTTCCCTGGACTGGAAACAAGCATCCTGGGACCGGTTTCGGGTTCATAACCCTCATCAGCCAGGCTATCTTGAATCCAGTGGCAAAGTGAGCAAGGGACCCACATCTGGGCATACCCTGCCTACATAGGGGAAACAAAGCGATACCAAAGGGGAAGATGGATGGAGCGTTTGATCAAATCAAACACTCAACCCCAGTCAACTGATCTGGGTTTAGTTCATCCTCATTCTTTAGCTCACTCCACCACCCCAGTTCAGACATGGCCATATGCAAATCAGTATGAACCTGTACCTCTTGGGAACAATCCAGTCCGAACGGCCAAGCATTGTCTTCCCTGGACTGGAAACAAGCATACTGGGACCAGTTTCTAGTTCATAACCCTCATCAGCCAGGCTCTCTTGAATCCAGTGGCAAAGTGAGCAAGGGACCCACGTCTGGGCACACCCTGCCAAGTTAGGGCAAACAAAGCGATACCAAAGGTGATGATGGATAGAGCGTTTGAGCAATTCAAACACTCTCCCCCAGTCAACTGATATGGGTTTAGTTCATCATCATTCTTTAGCTCACTCCACCAACCTAGTTCAGACATGGCCATATGCAAATCAGTCTGACCCTGTGCCTCATGGGAACAGTCCAGCCCGAACTGCCAAGCCAAATCTTCCCTGGACTGGAAACAAGCATCCTGGGACCGGTTTCGGGGTCATAACCCTCATCAGCCAGGCTATCTTGAATCCAGTGGCAAAGTGAGCAAGGGACCCACGTCGGCGCATACACTGCCAACTTAGGGCGAACAAAGCGATGCCAAAGGGGATGATGGATGGAGCGTTTGAGCAAATCAAACACTCACCCCCAGTCAACTGTTCTGGGTTTAATTCATCATCATTCTTTAGCTCACTCAACCACCCCAGTTCAGACATTGCTATATGCAAATCAGTCTGACACTGTGCCTCATGGGAACAGTCCAGCCCGAACTGCCAAGCCACATTTTCCCTGGACCGGAAACAAGCATCCTGGGACCGGTTTTGGGTTCATAACCCTCATCAGCTAGGATATCTTGAAACCAGTGGCAAAGTGAGCAAGAGACCCACGTCTGGGCATACCCTGCCAACTTAGGGAGAACAAAGCGATACCAAAAGGGATGATGGACGCAGAGTTTGAGCAAATAAAACACTCACCCCCAGTCAACTGATCTGGGTTTAATTCATAATCATTCTTTAGCTCACTCCACCACCCCAGTTCAGAAATTGTCATATGCAAATCAGTCTTACCCTGTGCCTCATGGGAACAGTCCAGCCTGAACTGCCAAGCCATGTCTTACCTGGACCGGAGACAAGCATCCTGGGACCGGTTTCGGGTTCATAACCCTCATCAGCCAGGCTATCTTGAATCCAGTGGCAAAGTGAGCAAGGGACCCACATCTGGGCATACCTTGCCAACTTAGGGCGAACAAAGCAATACCAAAGGGGATGATGGACTCAGTGTTTGAGCAAATCAAACACTCACCCCCAGTCAACTGATCTGAGTTTAATTCATCATCATTCTTTAGCTTACTCCACCAACCCAGTTCAGACATGGCCATATGCAAATCAGTCTGACCCTGTGCCTCATGGGAACAGTCCAGCCCGAACTGCCAAGCCAAGTCTTCCCTGGACCGGAAACAAGCATCCTGGGACTGGTTTCGGGGTCATAACCCTCATCAGCCATGCTATCTTGAATCCAGTGGCAAAGTGAGCAAGGGACCCACGTCTGGGCGTTCCCTGCCAACTTAGGGCGAACAAAGCGATGCCAAAGAGGATGATGGATGGAGTGTTTGAGCAAATCAAACACTCATCCCAGTAAACTGATCTGGGTTTAATTCATCATCATTCTTTAGCTCACTCCACCACCCCAGTTCAGACATGGCCACATGCAAATCAGTCTGACCCTGTACCTCATGGGAACAGTCCAGCCCAAACTGCCAAGCCATATCTTCCCTGGACCGGAAGCAAGCATCCTGGGACTGGTTTTGGGTTCTTTACCCTCATCAATCAGGCTCTCTTGAATCCCATGGCAAAGTGAGAAAGGGACCCACGTCTGGCCATACCCTACCAACTTAGGGCGAACACATCGATACCAAAGGGGATGACGGACGGAGCATTTGAGCAAATCAAACACTCATCCCCCAGTCAACTGATCTGGGTTTAATTCATCATCATTCTTTAGCTTACTCCACCACCCCAGTTCAGACATGGCCATATGCAAATCAGTCTGACCCTGTACCTCATGGGAACAGTCCAGCCCGAACTACCAAGCCAAGTCTTCCCTGGACTGGAAACAAGCATCCTGGGACCGGTTTCGGGGTCATAACCCTCATCAGCCAGGCTATCTTGAATCCAGTGGCAAAGTGAGCAAGGGACCCACGTCTGGGCATACACTGCCAACTTAGGGCAAACAAAGCGATGCCAAAGGGGATGATGGATGGAGTGTTTGAGCAAATCAAAAACTCACACCCAGTCAACTGATCTGGGTTTAATTCATCATCATTCTTTAGCTCACTCCACCACCCCGGTTCAAACATGGCCCCATGCAAATCAGTCTGACCCTGTACCTCATGGCAACAGTCCAGCCCGAACAGCCAAGCCATGTCTTCCCTGGACCGGAAAGAAGTATCCTGGAACGTGTTTCGGGTTCATAACCCTCATCAGCCAGGCTCTATAGAATCCAGTGGCAAAGTGAGCAAGGGACCCACTTCTGGGCATACACTGCCAAATTAGGGCGAACAAAGCGATTCCAAATGGGATGGTGGACGGAGCGTTTGAGCAAATCAATCACTCACCCCAGTCAACTGATCTGGGTTTAATTCATCATCATTCTTTAGCTCACTCCACCACCCCAGTTCACATATGGCCATATGCAAATCAGTCTGACCCTGTGACTCATGGGAACAGTCCAGCCCAAACTGCCAAGCCATGTCTTCTCTGGACCGGAATCAAGCATCCTGGGACAGGTTTCGGGTTCATATCCCTCATCAGCATGGCTCTCTTGAATCCAGATGCAAATTGAGCAAGGGACCCATGTCTGGGCATACCCTGCCAACTTAGGGCAAACAAAGCGATACCAAAGGGGATGATGGATGGAGCATTTGAGCAAATCAAACACTCACCCCCAGTCAACTGATCTGGGTTTGACTCATCATCATTCTTTAGCTCACTCCACCACCCCAGTTCAGACATGGCCATATGCAAATCAGTCTGGCCCTGTGCCTCATGGGAATAGTCCAGCCCGAACTGCCAAGCTATGTCTTCCCTGGACTGGAAACAAGCATCCTGGGACCGGTTTCGGGTTCATAACCCTCATCAGCCAGGCTATCTTGAATCCAGTGGCAAAGTGAGCAAGGGACCCACATCTGGGCATACCCTGCCTACATAGGGGAAACAAAGCGATACCAAAGGGGAAGATGGATGGAGCGTTTGATCAAATCAAACACTCAACCCCAGTCAACTGATCTGGGTTTAGTTCATCCTCATTCTTTAGCTCACTCCACCACCCCATTTCAGACATGGCCATATGCAAATCAGTATGAACCTGTACCTCTTGGGAACAATCCAGTCCGAACGGCCAAGCATTGTCTTCCCTGGACTGGAAACAAGCATACTGGGACCAGTTTCTAGTTCATAACCCTCATCAGCCAGGCTCTCTTGAATCCAGTGGCAAAGTGAGCAAAGGACCCACGTCTGGGCACACCCTGCCAAGTTAGGGCAAACAAAGCGATACCAAAGGTGATGATGGATAGAGCGTTTGAGCAATTCAAACACTCTCCCCCAGTCAACTGATATGGGTTTAGTTCATCATCATTCTTTAGCTCACTCCACCAACCTAGTTCAGACATGGCCATATGCAAATCAGTCTGACCCTGTGCCTCATGGGAACAGTCCAGCCCGAACTGCCATGCCAAATCTTCCCTGGACTGGAAACAAGCATCCTGGGACCGGTTTCGGGGTCATAACCCTCATCAGCCAGGCTATCTTGAATCCAGTGGCAAAGTGAGCAAGGGACCCACGTCGGCGCATACACTGCCAACTTAGGGCGAACAAAGCGATGCCAAAGGGGATGATGGATGGAGCGTTTGAGCAAATCAAACACTCACCCCCAGTCAACTGTTCTGGGTTTAATTCATCATCATTCTTTAGCTCACTCAACCACCCCAGTTCAGACATTGCCATATGCAAATCAGTCTGACACTGTGCCTCATGGGAACAGTCCAGCCCGAACTGCCAAGCCACATTTTCCCTGGACCGGAAACAAGCATCCTGGGACCGGTTTTGGGTTCATAACCCTCATCAGCTAGGATATCTTGAAACCAGTGGCAAAGTGAGCAAGAGACCCACGTCTGGGCATACCCTGCCAACTTAGGGAGAACAAAGCGATACCAAAAGGGATGATGGACGCAGAGTTTGAGCAAATCAAACACTCACCCCCAGTCAACTGATCTGGGTTTAATTCATAATCATTCTTTAGCTCACTCCACCACCCCAGTTCAGAAATTGTCATATGCAAATCAGTCTTACCCTGTGCCTCATGGGAACAGTCCAGCCTGAACTGCCAAGCCATGTCTTACCTGGACCGGAGACAAGCATCCTGGGACCGGTTTCGGGTTCATAACCCTCATCAGCCAGGCTATCTTGAATCCAGTGGCAAAGTGAGCAAGGGACCCACATCTGGGCATACCTTGCCAACTTAGGGCGAACAAAGCGATACCAAAGGGGATGATGGACTCAGTGTTTGAGCAAATCAAACACTCACCCCCAGTCAACTGATCTGAGTTTAATTCATCATCATTCTTTAGCTTACTCCACCAACCCAGTTCAGACATGGCCATATGCAAATCAGTCTGACCCTGTGCCTCATGGGAACAGTCCAGCCCGAACTGCCAAGCCAAGTCTTCCCTGGACCGGAAACAAGCATCCTGGGACTGGTTTCGGGGTCATAACCCTCATCAGCCATGCTATCTTGAATCCAGTGGCAAAGTGAGCAAGGGACCCACGTCTGGGCGTTCCCTGCCAACTTAGGGCGAACAAAGCGATGCCAAAGAGGATGATGGATGGAGCGTTTGAGCAAATCAAACACTCACCTCAGTCAACTGATCTGGGTTTAAATCATCATCATACTTTAGCTCACTCAACCACCCCAGTTCAGACATTGCCATATGCAAATCAGTCTGACACTGTGCCTCATGGGAACAGTCCTGCCCGAACTGCCAAGCCAAGTCTTCTCTGGACCGGAAACAAGCATCCTGGGACCGGTTTCGGGTTCATAACCCTCAACAGCCAGGCTATCTTGAAACCAGTGGCAAAGTGAGCAAGGGACCCATGTCTGGGCATACCCTGCCAACTTAGGGCAAACAAAGCGATACCAAAGGGGATGATGGACGCAGAGTTTGAGCAAATCAAACACTCACCCCCAGTCTACTTATCTGGGTTTAATTCATCATCATTCTTTAGCTCACTCCACCACCCCAGTTCAGACATGGCCATATGCAAATCAGTATGAACCTGTGCCTCATGGGAATAGTCCAGCCAGAAATGCCAAGCCATGTCTTCTCTGGACCGGAACCAAGCATCCTGGGACTGGTTTCGGGTACATAACACTCATCAGCCGGGCTATCTTGATTCCAGTGGCAAAGTGAGCAAGGGACCCATGTCTGGGTGTGAGAAGTTGGCCTGGTATATGATGCTCACTAGTTAAAGTGATCACCTTGTACCATGCCAAGCAACCCTTATGGTGTGGTTGTAAGTCAACCTTTTCGGACTAGGTGCCCTAGTGGTAGCGTAGGCTAAGCAGTCTTTGAGGCTAAACTCGTGAAGCGTGTTAAGCCAGGTGTTTTACCAAATGCAACCCCCTTTTATACCAATGAAAGGACACCACACAGATATATATTCAAAATATATATGTATTTATTTCTCAAAGTAACCCCTAGTCTCTTTATGAGCACAGGTGCACAAATCGTCAAACAAGATTACAGTAGAATACACAGAAGTTGCACTTTATATGGATAGGCCCTGGTGGCCGCTCAAACCATATACTAAAATAGTGGTATAAGTACCACGAACAGAAAAGGGAAAAGGCCTAGGGCCTCTAGAATCGCTGGGCCTACAAGGAGCTAACTTCAGTTAGTGACCAGGAGGTCCACGGGTGGCGTGTGCAGAGCAAATAGTCACACGCGTGCTCCCATAGGTTTCAATGGGTGCGTAAAAAGTACAAAGTTACGGCAAAGAGGATCTTCCGGATGGACTAGGAACTCAAGATTTGGAACACAGGCACTAGAGATGTAATACTACACTTGGGCACAGGTGTGCCAGCTTTACCTCACCCACAGGAAGCGGGTGCATAGGCCTCGAAGTGCGTCGGGTTTCTTCTATCTGTTCCGTGGAGCTTGAAGACAAAGATGCTGCAGGTGGTCGGTCCGGGAGAGATGCAGTGGATCCAAGAGTGGATCGGAGATGTTGAAGACCTGTAAGCAGAGGGGACAGTGTTCACAGTCACTAGCCAGTGACCAGCGTGGCACCAGGTGGGTACCAGGCAATGTCAGGTGCAAACAGGAAGAAAGGTGTGGCTTGTCTCTGCAGCCACGTGGTCCCTGGAGGTCGACGACATCCAGGAGTCGGTTCACGAGCTGTCCCACGCAGGCTCTCACTGTCAGCGGTGTTGGCGACTTGATCGAAGCAAACAAGCCTTGGCAAAAGCAATTTTTGTAGGAGATGAAATAAGCTGATGGTTCTGACCAGCAAGGTCAGAAGGACTGCTCCTTTGGAGGGGAGCAAGGGCCAGTCTGGAGCAACCAGACCAGTGGTGTATTTTGTAAAGTTCGTCGCCAAGATGGCTACTAGCCAGCGGGCCAGCAACCGGTTAGGCGCGTCGAGTGGCAAAATGCAGAAGGGCCCCACGCAGATTGTGGAGATGCTGGAGGGCTCACCTTTGGTGCAGATGCTGCTCGAGGGTTGGGCTTCTCAGATCCCAAAGCACAACTTGGAGGGAGCCTCGGTTGTTGCACTTGTCAGCTTGTCGTGGTCTTTTCAAGATGGCTGGCTCCACGTGTCTCGGTGCCTCCACGGGTCTCCTCTTTTCAGGGACTGTGGATCGGGCGGTGAGAGGTCTGGAGGTCGAGGTCTTGTCAGTCTCTGGGCTCGGGCTCCGGCGGGAGGCGGCGGCAAAGCAGACTTGGATTCGCTGGATGGTGCTTGCGTTAGCAAGGTGGTCACTCCCTGACCACAGGGGAGATTTCCTTCAGTCTTCTGTGCAGCAGAATGTCGAAGTTCCCGTCTTCTTCTTAGTTTCAAGTTGATTCCAGGATGTCTGAAATCTTAGGACACAGCTCCTACCTTTAAGCGGATTCTAGGGGCCGGACTACCTGCTAGGTCCCTCCCTATGGGTAGGACCAGGAAGGGGGGTGGTTACACCCCCAATCCTTTGTCCAGCTCGCCCCAGGCCCGGGACTGGTGTGCCGCAGGACCGGTTTGAACTGGCATATGCACCGAGGCTCCTTGTGAGCCACAGGCATGTCTGGTTTCTTTCAAGCCCTACCTGACCAATACACAAAATCCTGTCTGGGGTGGTGCACGCACCTCCCCTGGCAGGAAACCCTTTGTCCACACCTCCCAAGCTGGAAGGACTCCCAGCAGCAGGAGGGCAGACTTGTGTCTGTGGTGGCAGCATCCATTTTGTGGAGCTGAGGCTATGTCTGATTTTACCCGGGTTTCAGGTACTGTACATGTCGTGTCCCTCTAGAAGGGTGGAATGCTAACCCCATCACCAGAATTGGCGAGGGGTTAGTATTCCAATTCGTATGACACCTTACTCGACATGTTTTGATAAAGCCAAACCAAAGATAGCATTTAACCGCGAGGTTCATAATGCACTTAAGAGTATATGGTATGACGATATCTGGAAACAGTAGAAGGAAGTTGTTCCGACCACTGCAGACAGGCTCAGCTCATGCCAGAGCACCATCGCACATGGAACCAAGCACTCTGCCTTCAGGATTGTTAAGGCCTGCCATAGGAGTGGCTTATAGGTTACCAGGTGTCCCATTTAAGGTTAGGTATAGGTATACTACACCTAAGTAAGAGGTGATTACACCAACTTACCCCAGCTGAGTGATCAGCCAGTTGTGTCAGATTGTTAGGCCAAGCCTGGGGTGGCATAATACATGCTTCAGCCCCTGGCAGGCCTTGGGTACACCAATGCCCTGGGTACCTAGTGTACACTGGTACAGGGGCTGACAGGGTGATCCACTTCCAATTGGTTATGCACCTAGGGTGCATAGTTTTAATTTAGTAGAGAGAACAGCAGGCTGGGGGTCTGATTGGCAGGCCCACAGCCTCAATATGTCAAAAACCAGTGAAGCAAAAAGCAAAAATTTGGGGTGACCATAGGATAGCAGACCCTACTCTCCTACACAACCCCCCCCCAAATGCTGGGACATTAAACTAGCCTTGACCAGTCTCGTTTTCATGTCCTAAGTGGAAGTACCTGGAGAGACCATCTGCATTCCCATGGTCAGTACCTGGCCGGTGCTCCACTGTAAAGTCCATCCCCTGTAGGGAAATGGACCACCTAAGCAGTTTGGGGTTTTCACCCTTCATCTGATTTAGCCACAAGAGGGGCTTATGGTCGGTCTGAATCTTGAAGTGAGTGCCAAACAAGTATGGCCTCAGCTTCTTCAGGGCCCACACCACAGCAAAGGCCTCCCTCTCAATAGCTGACCAATTCTTCTCTCTGGGGGTCAACCTTCTGCTAATAAAAGCAATGGGTTGGTCTTGACCATCTACATTAAGTTGTGACAGCACAGCTCCCACACCCAACTCAGAAGCATCTGTTTGGACAATAAACTCTTTGGAGTAGTCAGGACTTTTCAGGATAGGTGCAGAGCACATGGCCTCCTTCAGGTCATCAAATGCCTTTTGACAGCTTACTGTCCACTGAACCTTTTTGGGCATCTTCTTGGATGTCAGATCATTAAGAGGAGTCACAATGGACCCATAGTTCTTAACAAACTTCCTGTAGTACCCAGTCAAGCCAAAGAAAGCTCGAACTTGAGTCTGGGTGGTTGGAGGGGACCAGTCCTTGATGGATTGTATCTTACTCTCCAGTGGTTGAACTTGGCCCCCACCTACAAGGTGGCCCAAATATACAACCTTACTCTGCCCTATCTGGCACTTAGTAGCCTTGATAGTGAGGCCTGCCCTTTGCAGAGCCTCAAGAGCCTTCTTCAGGTGGATCAGGTGATCCTCCCAGGTGGAGCTAAAGACAGCAATGTCATCCAGATATACTGCGCAAAATTCATCCAACCCAGTAAGGACTTGGTTCACCAGCCTTTGGAAGGTGGCAGGTGCATTCTTCAGACCAAAGGGCATCACCACAAACTGGTAGTGCCCACCTGGGGTTGAGAATGCTGTTTTGGCCTTAGACTCCTCAGCTAATCTGATTTGCCAATAGCCAGCTGTTAAGTCAAATGTGCTCAAAAACTTTGCAGAAGCTAGTTTGTCTATGAGCTCATCTGCCCTTGGAATAGGGTGTGCATCTGTCCTGGTGACAGCATTGAGACCCCTGTAGTCCACACAGAACCTCATTTCTCTCTTGCCATCTTTGGTGTGAGGTTTGGGGACCAGAACCACTAGGCTAGCCCAGGGGCTCTCTGAGGGTTCAATGACACCTAATTCCAGCATTTTATGTACCTCAGCCTTTATACAGTCCCTGACGTGGTCAGGTTGTCTGTAAAGCTTGTTCTTTACAGGCAGACTGTCACCAGTGTCCACCACATGGGTACACCAGTCAGTTTGACTAGGTATCAAGGAAAACATATGTGAAAATGATTGTAGAACCTGTCTACATTCAGTCTGCTGATGGGCAGTGAGGTTGCCTCCAAGGGTCACTCCTTCAACTGAGCCATCTTCAGGGTTCTGAGACAACAGGTCTGGGAGAGGGTCACTCTCTTCCTCCTGTCCCTCATCTGTAGCCATGAGCAAGCCCATGTCTGCCCTGTCAACATATGATTTAAGCCTGTTAACATGGAGTACCCTGTGGGGACTCCTGGGAGTTCCTAGGTCCACCAAGTAGGTGACCTCTCCCTTCTTTTCCAGGATTGTATGGGGTCCAGACCATTTGTCTTGGAGTGCTGCTGGGGCCACTGGCTCCAACACCCATACCTTCTGTCCTGGCTGAAACTCAACCAAGACAGCCTTTTGGTCATGCCAAGCTTTCTGTAAGGCCTGGCTTGCCTCAAGGTTTTTGGATGCCTTCTCCATATACTCAGCCATCCTGGAGCGGAGACCAAGTACATAGTCCACTATGTCTTGCTTAGGCTTTTTGAGAGGTAACTCCCATCCTTCCTTCACCAAACACAGTGGGCCTCTTAAAGGGTGCCCAAACAACAATTCAAAGGGGCTGTAGCCAACTCCTTTTTGTGGGACCTCTCTGTAAGCAAACAGAAGGCAGGGTAGAAGGATGTCCCATCTTCGCCTGAGCTTTTCAGGTAATCCTTTGATCATACCCTTTAGGGTCTTGTTGAATCTCTCAACAAGCCCATTGCATTGTGGGCGATAAGGGGTGGTGAACTTGTAGTTGACACCACATTCCTTCCACATAGCTGTCAAGTATCCTGACATAAAGTTGGTACCTCTGTCAGATACTACCTCCTTAGGAAACCCCACTCTGGAGAATACTCCCAGCAGGGCCCTGGCCACAACAGGTGCTGTAGTGGTCCTAAGGGGAATTGCCTCTGGATACCTGGTGGCATGATCCACTACCACCAGTATAAATCTGTGCCCAGATGCAGTGGGAGGATCCATGGGACCCACTATGTCTATTCCCACTCTTTCAAAGGGGAGCCCCACCACAGGTAGTGGTATTAGGGGGGCCTTTGTTGTGCCACCTGATTTGCCACTGGCTTGGCAGGTCACACAGGAGCGACAAAACTCCTTTGTATCTTCATTCATGTGAGGCCAGTGAAAGTGAGGGACAAGCCTGTCCCAAGTCTTGTTCTGGCCTAAGTGTCCTGCTAAAGGAATATCATGGGCCAAGGTAAGAAGGAAGCCCCTAAATTGCAGAGGTATAACCAACCTCCTGGTAGCACCAGGCTTGGGGTCTCTAGCCTCTGAATAAAGGAGCCCTTCATCCCAATACACTTTATGGGTACCTTGAGCATTCCCAGCAGCCTCAGCAGCAGCCAGCTGTCTGAGGGGTTCAAGAGAGGGACAGGATAACTGAGCCTGCCTCAAGTCAGCCCTTGAAGGTCCCCCTGTCCCCAGAAACTCAACCTGATCAGGTTCAAGCTCTTCAGGGACAGTTCCTTCAGGGTCCTCTAGATCAGCTTCCTGGGAAGGCTGATCATCACTCTGAGGCAGGGGGGAAGGCACAGCCTTGACCCTCCTGTTCTTCTTCTTGGTAGGTGCTTGGTCCATTGTTCCAGGATCCAAGACCTGAGGTTCAGTGAGGCACTTTTTGGCCTGTGACCTGGTCACAGCAAGGACATGTGATGATATACCTAACATCTCTGCATGAGTCCTGTACTCCACTTCTGACCATAGAGAACTCTCTAGGTCATTGCCCAACAAACATTCTACTGGGAGGTCTGCACTAACCACAACCCTTTTGAGGCCAGTTACCCCTCCCCATGAGAAGTTAACAACTGCCACACTATGTGAAGTAGTGGCATTGCTGGCATTGGTCACCAGGTAATTCTCACCTGGTATGTACTGTCCAGGGTCCACAAAGCCTGGTGTCACCATAGTGACACTGGCACATGTGTCCCTGTAGGCTTGAGCCACTTTGTCATTAATTAAAGGAGTCTGTCTGTACTTGCCCAGGTTACTGGGGCTCACAGTCAGGGACAAATCAATGTCCCCATCACAGATCAAGATTGCCTGTGTCAGGGTTCTGTCTAAGTCAGAATCTCCTTCAGTTCCCATAGTGATTCCCACTACACCCTTTGTCTGGGGACCAACACTGCTAACAGTAGTACTGGGAGCAGGTGCCTTAGGGGCAACAGTGTTGGGGTCTCCACCCTTCTTACAATCACTGGTCCAGTGAGTTGTATTCTTGCAATGATTGCACCAGGGTTTCTTTTGACCTTCTTTCTTCTTTCCCTTAGTTTGTTGTTGGGACCCACCCTCCTTAACAGTAGTTTGAGGCCCTGTTGAAGACTTCTGGTCTTTAGATTTCTGATCTCCACCCTTTTGGTCTGTTTTCTTCTGATCACCCCCTTGGCCCTGGTTCTGGTTCTTTTGCTTAACCCTGGTTCTGACCCATTTGTCTGCCTTCTTTCCCAATTCTTGGGGAGAGGTCAGATCAGAGTCAACCAAGTGTTGATGCAGTTGCTGGTTTTGACAGTTATTTAAAATCTGTTCTCTCATCATCAAATTATACAATCCTGTAAAATCAGATACCTTACTTCCCAGCAACCAACCCTCCAAAGCCTTAGTGGCACATTCAACATATTCAGACCAGTCCTGAGTCTGTGTCTTTTGGGTGTCTCTGAACATTAACCTGTACTGTTCAGTGGTTAAGCCTAACCCATCTACCAGAACACTCTTCAGGACTCTGTAATTTCTGACATCCTCTTCTCTAACAGTGAGGAGTCTGTCTCTGCCTCTTCCTTCAAAGGAGAGCCAGAGGATTGCTGCCCACTGGTCTTCAGGAACCTGCTGTACTTTGCAGGCTCTCTCAAGAGCAGTTATCCATTTGTGGATGTCATCCCCACTTTTGTAGGGGGGCACAACCTTAGACAGGTTCCTATTATCAAAGACCCTATCTTTGTCCTTAGGGACAATGCTGCCACCAGTGGGTATAGACCCACTCTCTCTAGGTTGCCTAGCCTTGTTCAGTTTTTCTTCCATCAGGGCTACTTCTAGCTCCTGCTTCCTGATCCTCAGCTGGGCTTCCTGCATTCTGGCCTCATGTTCCCTCCTCTGAGGGGTGGTCATCCTTTTCCTGGAGTGACCTTGAGAGCCTCTAGAGCCATGAGAAGCATTGGAGTCACCTGAGCGATTCCTTTGCCTCCCAAGCCCTGTGTTAAGTCCACTGGGGAGATCCAATGGGGTAAACCCACTGTCAGTCCCCAATAGCCTTAGTTTAGCTGGGCCAAGTATAACACTTGGCACTGGGCTAGTTCTCCCTTCATCATCACTACTTTCTGTATCAGCACCTTTATCACTCTCATCCTCTGTGGTATTATTGCCATCTAAGGGGTGACTATTGGAACTGGGTACCTCTGTAGCATCTTCAGAAGGGGGGCCTCCTGTTCCTGACCCTAAGGGGGCTAACTGGGAAGCTTTCTTGAGCTCTCTCTGATTTTCATCATTTTGCAAGAGTTCTCTGAGCTCAGCAGAGGTAGGGTTCTTGGGCTGTTTAAGGCCTCTAAGAGTTGCCAAATGCCTGAGCTCATTCTGATTAAGGGTAGCAAAGATGGATGGTGCCCTCTGGGGGTCACTCTCAACAGAGATGGGTACAGTGGACCCCTCTGCCCCAGCCATTGCTCTTAAGTGTGGGTGGATGTGTTGCAATCTACCTACACTTGGGTTTACCTACTAAACCTATCTAGTAGTTGTAGTCAGGGTGTGCTACTCCCTTTGCTCTACAACAACTAAGTTCAGTAGAACATATGTATATCTAATCTTGTTTTATATGTACCTACAGGTACCTATGTGATCTTTCAATTGGTAACCAAGAGATTACAATGGTAAAACACAGCAAGCTCAAATCCAACCGCTGCTCACCAATGTGAGAAGTTGGCCTGGTATATGATGCTCACTAGTTAAAGTGATCACCTTGTACCATGCCAAGCAACCCTTATGGTGTGGTTGTAAGTCAACCTTTTCGGACTAGCTGCCCTAGTGGTAGCGTAGGCTAAGCAGTCTTTGAGGCTAAACTCGTGAAGCGTGTTAAGCCAGCTGTTTTACCAAATGCAACCCCCTTTTATACCAATGAAAGGACACCACACAGATATATATTCAAAATATATATGTATTTATTTCTCAAAGTAACCCCTAGTCTCTTTATGAGCACAGGAGCACAAATCGTCAAACAAGATTACAGTAGAATACACAGAAGTTGCACTTTATATGGATAGGCCCTGGTGGCCGCTCAAACCATATACTAAAATAGTGGTATAAGTACCACGAACAGAAAAGGGAAAAGGCCTAGGGCCTCTAGAATCGCTGGGCCTACAAGGAGCTAACTTCAGTTAGTGACCAGGAGGTCCACGGGTGGCGTGTGCAGAGCAAATAGTCACACGCGTGCTCCCATAGGTTTCAATGGGTGCGTAAAAAGTACAAAGTTACTGCAAAGAGGATCTTCCGGATGGACTAGGAACTCAAGATTTGGAACACAGGCACTAGAGATGTAATACTACACTTGGGCACAGGTGTGCCAGCTTTACCTCACCCACAGGAAGCGGGTGCATAGGCCTCGAAGTGCGTCGGGTTTCTTCTATCTGTTCCGTGGAGCTTGAAGACAAAGATGCTGCAGGCGGTCGGTCCGGGAGAGATGCAGTGGATCCAAGAGTGGATCGGAGATGTTGAAGACCTGTAAGCAGAGGGGACAGTGTTCACAGTCACTAGCCAGTGACCAGCGTGGCACCAGGTGGGTACCAGGCAATGTCGGGTGCAAACAGGAAGAAAGGTGTGGCTTGTCTCTGCAGCCACGTGGTCCCTGGAGGTCGACAACATCCAGGAGTCGGTTCACGAGCTGTCCCATGCAGGCTCTCGCTGTCGGCGGTGTTGGCGACTTGATCGAAGCAAACAAGCCTTGGCAAAAGCCATTGTTGTAGGAGATGAAATAAGCTGATGGTTCTGACCAGCAAGGTCAGAAGGACTGCTCCTTTGGAGGGCAGCAAGGGCCAGTCTGGAGCAACCAGACCAGTGGTGTATTTTGTAAAGTTCGTCGCCAAGATGGCTACTAGCCAGCAGGCCAGCAACCGGTTAGGTGCGTCGAGTGGCAAAATGCAGAAGGGCCCCACGCAGATCGTGGAGATGCTGGAGGGCTCACCTTTGGTGCAGATGCTGCTCGAGGGTTGGGCTTCTCAGATCCCAAAGCACAACTTGGAGGGAGCCTCGGTTGTTGCACTTGTCAGCTTGTCGTGGTCGTTTCAAGATGGCTGGCTCCACGTGTCTCGGTGCCTCCACGGGTCTCCTCTTTTCAGGGACTGTGGATCGGGCGGTGAGAGGTCTGGAGGTCCAGGTCTTGTCAGTCTCTGGGCTCGGGCTCCGGCGGGAGGCGGCGGCAAAGCAGATGTTGATTCGCTGGCTGGTGCTTGCGTTAGCAAGGTGGTCACTCCCTGACCACAGGGGAGATTTCCTTCAGTCTTCTGTGCAGCAGAATGTCGAAGTTCCCGTCTTCTTCTTAGTTTCAAGTTGATTCCAGGATGTCTGAAGTCTTAGGACACAGCTCCTACCTTTAAGCGGATTCTAGGGGCCGGACTACCTGCTAGGTCCCTCCCTATGGGTGGGACCAGGAAGGGGGGTGGTTACACCCCCAATCCTTTGTCCAGCTCGCCCCAGGCCCGGAACTGGTGTGCCCCAGGACCGGTTTGAACTGGCATATGCACCGAGGCTCCTTGTGAGCCACAGGCATGTCTGGTTTCTTTCAAGCCCTACCTGACCAATACACAAAATCCTGTCTAGGGTGGTGCACGCACCTCCCCTGGCAGGAAACCCTTTGTCCACACCTCCCAAGCTGGAAGGACTCCCAGCAGCAGGAGGGCAGACTTGTGTCTGTGGTGGCAGCATCCATTTTGTGGAGCTGAGGCTATGTCTGATTTTACCCGGGTTTCAGGTACTGTACATGTCGTGTCCCTCTAGAAGGGTGGAATGCTAACCCCGTCGCCAGAATTGGCGAGGGGTTAGTATTCCAATTCGTATGACACCTTACTCGACATGTTTTGATAAAGCCAAACCAAAGATAGCCTTTAACCGCGAGGTTCATAATGCACTTAAGAGTATATGGTATGAAGATATCTGGAAACAGTAGAAGGAAGTTGTTCCGACCACTGCAGACAGGCTCAGCTCATGCCAGAGCACCATCTCACATGGAACCAAGCACTCTGCCTTCAGGATTGTTAAGGCCTGCCATAGGAGTGGCTTATAGGTTACCAGGTGAGGAAATATGAATTTTTATGGTCAATTGTGTCCCCTATCTAAACCCCAACGGCTCCATGTACATGCTACAAGTACATGTATGTTCCCTCCACTTCAAGCTATGAAGACGCAAATACAATTGTGTCCAACCTTAATATGTCCTCTTTCAGATCTGCCATGAATGGGTCAGATATTCCGTTCCTAAGTATGCCTTGCCACCGTCTTTATATGGTATACTTTTCACGTCTTTCACGTTTTCCAGCTCTGGCAAGGTAGGCCCTGAATTCTGCCATCGAGCTTTTTCTGCTTCTGCCTCTGAATGCTCCAGCCTGGACCTGCATCTGTATCCATGAGCTTTGTCTTACTCCCTGCGCGGCTAACGGTGCCTAGCCCGGCCTGTTGCCTGCCAAAACTGTATTCAGCCTTCAAGTTATCTGTTCCGCTCCTCAAGAAAATGCATTCCTGTCTAAGTAGCTTAGGTAAACATCCCTCTAGCTGCAGAGCAAAGGGCCCGGCCTTACTGTCTCCGTGCAAGTAATTCATGACTCTCGTTACCATGGTAGGCCCATGCCCCCTCGCATCTCATGTAGACACTTAGACGCTTGTACACGCACTAGCAGTCAGTATAGAATAGGATCTGTCCGAGAAGACCTTTCCTTCCAGATAATATAGTTCCTTAAACACAAGATATTAGATATGATTTAGGACTAGGTTGTCCTGACACCCCAGACTTCTGTCTCCTCATGTAGGGCTAAATGTCAAGTTCCCTTCACCCTCTAGTTACACGTCAATCACACGTCATGCGGCTGCGCGCGCATCTCTGTCATATATTTTTGCTGACTTTGCAGGATTCTCTTATGGATCCATCCATTTGTGTCACCATCATAATGACGTTTTTAGTATACGCCTCTATGCACGCCTATTGTAACGCCTTTTCTATTACGTATGTGTATTCTTATCAGTTGTTACGCCTCCCGTATCTGTCTTTACTGTAATGCATTACTATATATACTTTAACCTGTCAATAATGTATTGCTGATCCCTTCCTGAACCTTCGTGGTGACGGAACTCGATTGCCTGGTTCGAATCATCATCATCATTCTTTTGTAAGGAATAAATACCCTATTATACCCTCGAATACCACGGATTCTGCCTCTTATTTTTACTGAGTTATTCGTATTGTATTTTACCGCATAAATTAAGTCTAGGTAATTTAAATTTACCACATAATTGGCGCCCGAATAGAGACACCTCTCACACCCCACGCGCCGGAGGTGCGTTGCAGACCCGGTCTCCTGCCACAGCCGGACGGACAATTACGCGTACCCGCAGGATTTCCTGTATCTCCCTCAGGCCAACGGGAGCGACTGAGGCTGCGATCAACACCCAGACGAGGCGGTGAAGAGTGCGGAGAATCCCGACCAGAGCCTAGCTGAGAGAGCAAGATCGAGGTATACCGAGGCCCACCAGATTCCGAAGTTCCGAAGTATCTAAGTCACGAGTCGAGTCCAGTCCAGTTTGGTCTAGTCCAGTCCAGACTTCCGAGGCCTTCCGTTCCGTGCTTCCCGGTGAGTACCGTTGCTGGGGACGCATTTAGACGTGCACATTAGTTTGTGCCGGTCAAGACAGGTCTGGGTACACAGACATGGTCTGCACTGTTTTAGCAGTGTATCTGTACTGTTTAGCAGTACATACAGTATATTTAGTATTATGCAGTTAACTAGTTTTATTCTAATTATTATTGTTCGTTCTAAAATGTTTTGATATGTTTTAAATGTCGTGGTATGAGTGATTGTTCGATCTTCATTATTGTGTTTATTGTAATTATTGTGTTAAAAAAAAAAACCGAGTAAGAATTAAGTGAAAAGGTTCAAGATGCCATTATTTTCGAAATTAAGACAGATAAAAACTAGAAAAGGGATACTCGAAGAAGCTGTTCCCATCCCACCTAGGGACACTCCAGGGTACTTTATGTACCATAAACATGGCCTAGATGCCGTATTATATCTTGATCTATGGGTGGACTACACCAAGGATTTAGCAGAGAGTCAGAGATGGCCCGCTGCCGGAACATGGGATGCAGATTGCATCATGAGAATAGAAGAAGCGTTATGGAAAAAGAAAGCCAGACAGTCACAGAAAGATGCCATTGAACTATGGCGTAAAGAATCGCATAGGCGCACAGAGAAAGCGCTCAGAAAGGAAGAGAAAAGTAGGGAAGATTCAGAAAAGGCCCGAGAAAACATATTAATTGGCGAAGGTATCCGAGCAAAAACAGAACAAGTAGACAGACAACGAAACACTCTTATGAATGGTATGTATCCTCTTCTGGCCGAGGGTTTGCCTAAGGCCACCTTGGAGGTACCAAAGGATCTGCCACCTCCATTACTCCCGATTAAAGTACATCCCAAGACCGCAAAGGACATTTTCCTTTCTTCCTATTTAGATGATGCAGCCCCCGAATATACTAATGGTGCGCAGCCACGCACACCACCTGTTGACGACGCACAACCCCAAGAACAGCTGCACCCACCTCCGCAGCAACAAACTCCTACTCAAGTCCTAACCATTCCATCTGTTTCCACAGTCCTTCCTGCACCCACACTCTCTACCCTACACCCAACAAACCCTTTTGGACTTGGCACCTCGGGAGGTGCGACAGGAGGTTTTTCCACGCCACCGCCAGCAACTAGATTGACTTATAGGGATTTAGCATACCAACGCACACCCCAAAGAGCTAATGACAATATATTAAATGAGCCTCTTTCCGATTGTAGATATGATCCAGTGCCAGGAAAACACGACAGAATGTTGCTGTCTTCAGTACGTTTGCGACGAGCTGCAAACTATTTAATGACGTTACCAGGAATGGTTGAACATCTAGACAAAATATATCGCTTTATCCAATCAGGGCAAGGTCCTGAAAGTATTGCCGAAGCCATGGAATACCAGAAAGTGGACATACAAAAATTACTGTTACGCTTTTTCATAAATTGTTTGATCAGAAATAGAGACAGGCCTGAGGTAGATTCGGAGGAAATGCAAGCACTTACCAAATGGGGTCAGAATATAACAGACGGGAGACATGATAAACAGAAGTGTATAGCAGCCATGTGCCGAAGGATCAGAAAAGAAGTAGAACGAATACATGAAAACAGAGTAGAAGCAGACAAAACTGAATCAGAGGAAGAGGAGGAAGAACAGTCAGAAATGAGCACAGGACAATTAGAATTACCAGCTAGACAAACGATAGCTTATGTTGGAAAAGGAAGATCCTTTAATAAAACAATACGTCCGATACGTCCAGAATGTAACAGAATTTTTCAAACAGTTATCTCAAATCCAAGGACCCCTGAACACTTATTCCAGGCTACTGATAAATTACTTCGAGAACGAAGGGGGTACCATGTGCTCGATTCTATGGATGAACAAGAATTAGCTAGGTCAGCAGTACAATGGGCTGACAGCTCTGAAAAATACAGTGATGATGCGCTAGCACACACGTTTCTGAATCTCGCCCCAGACGAACAACGTTTGGCTAGTATATACATGATACAACATCTCCTTATATTATATAAAGGCCAACACTCCGATCCTGGTCCCCTACCTGATATATTGATAGAACTACTCATGAATAAATGGAGAGGTTTAGGTACCAATCTAATTAAAGTAATTCTAGAATACAGACACAGATATAGTGCCTTTTTGCGCCCAGAACATGATCCAGCTCCTTCCATGGAGAGAAACCCGTATTACATAGACAGACAGAATCCCTTACGCGAAGTACACCCAGTCAGGAATGATGATAATACGTTTAGACGCGTATTCGTGTACACGCCCATAACTAAAATAGAACTATTGGAAATGAAAAAATTAGTGCCCAGCCATGACAAAGACCCGGCAGGTTTCCACCGTGAACTAAAGGACATGTTACTCATGGGTGATTATACCTATCCTGACATTATGAAAATATTGAAAGTATTATTACCTGCCGGTATTTATGAGAAACTCAAGGAAAAAGAATGGGAGGTGGGAGACCAAAAGATTGATTGGACCGCATTAGAAACTGAAGAAAATAACCGAACTGCAGGCGTAGGGCTTGGGGACAAAACAAAAGCATTGCCAGGTCTATTAGTACAAGTATTGCCACGTTTGTTAACTACGAAAAATGAAGATTGGGGAGCGATATCAGCCTGTAAACAGAAACCCGAGGAAGACACCAGTGATTTTTATTCCCGATTTGAAAAATGTTTTGGTATTAATAGCGGCCTGAAAGCAAGTAGTGATTCATATCCACATCTTTTTGTAACAAAACTAGTCGAGAATTCCCTGCCGCAGGTTAAAAACAGAGTATTGAAAGTCGAGAGCACTTGGCAAGCTAACACTCCTTCACAAATGTTACAAATGTTACAGTATCACCAGAATAGAATTAGAGAAGAACAAGAACACGAAACAAGGCGTATGAAAGACACGAAAATGAAAATGCTTGTCGCTCAGTCAGTTCCAGCTGACGGTCATAAAAAGGGTGCGACACAGTCCAGTAATTCAGCGGTTCCCGTTAAAGGGACATGCAACTATTGTAAACAGCCAGGTCATTATATAAACGATTGTGCAGTTCTGAAACATAATATCTCTACGGGTAAAACCAAGGAGAGACCACGTCCGCCTAGACAGGATCAGATCCAACAACAAGTACCTCAGAATGTACAGCCTATGCAAGCTGCACAACAGACCATAACGGTACCACAGCCACAGCCTATTGCCGCAACACAAAACACGACACAACAGATGTACCAGTACGCACAAAATGACTATCCAGAGTATCAGCGATACACATGAAATAGCCTAGAGAGGGACGTTGGCTTACCCCTTATTGAGGTTCCTGTAGATCAAGAGGGTCCTTATGTACAGAGTCAAGTATTAGGGAAAGACAGAAAGTTTCTACTTGATACAGGGGCAAGCAGAACAACTATAAGTCACGATGAAGTTCCAGGGGCACCCCTCTCAGGCTCACAAAATATTTCCCTTGGTTTTTCAGGAAAACCTACTATTAACGAAGTATCGCAACCACTTGCATTCACAGTCGGTCCATTAACACGGACTACAGATCTATTGCTTACAAAATCCTGCCCAGAAAACTTGTTAGGTATAAAAACATTGAAAGCTCTAGGAGCTATAATATGTTGTTCTCCGGACGGAGTACGACTATTTTTGCGTGATTTTAAAGGTCACTACGTGACAAGAGGCATGGATCACCGGTTACAGAATCTACCTGCACACTTATGGGCACAAGGCCCCACTGATGTAGGTTGTATGCACATTACACCTTATCGAGTCACGCTCAAAGCAGGAGTGGTATTACCACGAATGCGACAATACAAGTTACCTCCAGATGCTGTAGTGGCTTTACTGCAAATCATTGACGAGCTCATTTCACAAGGAGTGGTTGTAGAAACCAACTCCAATGTATGTAATTCTCCGATCATTCCGATTCTTAAACGAACTGATCCAAAAGCACCCCCAGTATATCGATTAGTTATTGATCTACGCGAATTAAATAAATGCATTGTACCACAATATCCCGTGGTCCCAGATATCTCTTCATTACTGACAGCTATTGATTCAGAAGCAACGTTCTTTACTGTAATTGACCTCAAGAACGCCTTCTTCAGCGTCCCAATTGATCCGGAAAGCCAATATTTGTTCGGATTCAGTTTAAATGGACGAAGTTTTAAATTCGCACGCGCACCTCAAGGATTTACAGAAAGTCCTAGCATCTACAGCCAAGCACTGAAAAGACAACTTGACAGTATCCACATGCCTGTCAACACTGCACTGCTTCAGTATGTCGATGATCTGCTGATCACCGCCCGAAGCGAACCCGAATGTGAAAAAGCATCACTGACGGTTTTACATTTCTTAGCCGACAAGGGGCACAAGGTGTCCCCTTCAAAGCTGCAATTTTGTGCCCAGCAAGTTGTGTACCTAGGGCACTTGCTGTCCAAATGGGGGAGACAGCTCACACCTGATCGTATCCAGTTAATTGTAAACATGCCACCACCCAAGACACAAAAGGAGGTACGGGCCTTCATAGGCCTCACTTCGTACTGCAGGCAGTGGATTCCCCAATATGCATTTTTAGCTAAACCACTCATTCAGTTGACAACCCAGGAGGCAGCGACTTCGACTGTCCTCCCTTGGACTCAGGAACATACACAAGCTTTTGAAGACTTAAAGAAAGCTTTATGCCAAGCACCTGTTTTAGCGACACCATGTTACAGTAAGCCTTTTACACTCTTTGTTACAGAACGTGAAGGTACTGCTTTGTCAGTACTCACGCAGGAACAAGCAGGATCACACAAGCCATGTGCTTACTTTTCTAGTACATTAGATCCCGTAGCTCAAGCTCTTCCTGCGTGCCTGAAATCAGTCGCAGCGACAGCTTTAGCGATCAGACAAAGCGATTCCATAGTATTAGGACATCAATTGACAGTACAAGTACCACACGCAGTAGAGGTTCTCTTGAACCGGACACAGACACAACACTTGACTATAGCACGACTGACAGGTTACGAACTCACATTGTTCCAGCCACACATAGAAATCAGACGTTGTAGTACATTAAATCCTGCCACACTTTTGCCATTAAGTGGAACAGACCCACTGGCACATGATTGTATTGAAGGCATTACTATTACGACGAAACCCAGACAAGACTTGACAGATGTCCCATTACCAGATCCGGACCTGACGCTTTATGTAGATGGTTCATGTATGAGAACAAGTACAGGAAAGTTAGTGGCCGCCTATGCAGTCACGACAGACACCGAAGTCATTGAAACAAATTGTATCGACACATTATCAGCTCAAGCAGCAGAGCTTATTGCTCTGACACAAGCCTGTATTCAAGCCAAGAATAGAAAAGTTAACATATACACAGATTCACATTATGCTTTCGGAGTTGTACACGACTTCGGAGTCCTTTGGCGAGAGAGAGGTTATTTGACTTCTCACGGTGCCAACATTCAACACGGTCCCCTCATTCAAGCTCTATTAGATGCAATACATCTACCTACTTCAATATCCATCATGAAGTGTAAAGCTCATACAAAGATCATCGATATTATTTCCCAGGGTAACGACCTAGCAGACCGAACAGCTAAGCAAACAGCACAGAATCAGACTCATGCATCTGACTTGACAAAGACAATAGTTCCGACGCCGACACACTGCATGACAGTTAAGGATCCCGCTCTTGATGTAATTGACATACAGACACATGCTACACCAGAGGAAATAAAGAAATGGACTGAATTAGGAGGGATCCAAACAGATCAGGGATGGATGATGAAGGGAAAATCTATATGGTTTCTCTCCGACTCAATGGTTCAAGTTATCATTAACACAATACATAGTCCAGCACATCTAGGAGAAAAAGCTATGTTAGACAGTATTCAACACATTTGGTTCAACAAACACTTACGAGCTGCAGCCAAACAGAAAGTCCGAACTTGTATGATATGTTGTCAGTTCAATCCAGGTAAAGGCGTACCTGTAGAACAGGGTGGATTTCAACCTCCCGATCACCCTTTTGAAGTCCTCCAGATGGATTATATCCAGATGGAACGATGTCGAGGATTCAAATACGTCCTCGTAGTTGTATGCACTCTTTCCCGTTGGACAGAGGCATATCCCGTCTCAGATTACACTGCCCCGACTACTGCCAAACAATTAGTTCGTGAATTCTTCCCACGGTATGGTTTGCCCCGTATCGTGTACTCAGATAATGGCCAGCCGTTCTCATCCGAGCTAATGAAACACATTTCACTCTTGTTAGGCTATCAATGGAAATTCCACTGTGTCCGACATCCCGAGGCAGCAGGTCTCGTGGAACGTCATAATCAGACCCTGAAAATACGACTCTCTAAAATATGTAGAGAGAAAGGCGTCGACTGGATAGTAGCCTTACCAGTTGCACTATTCTACATGAGAATGGTAGCACATTCTCGCACAGGGCTATCCCCGTACGAGGTGGTCTTCGGTAGGCCGCCAAATATGTGGGGGACGCCTATACCTCGTAAAATAACTGATGTTGATTGTAATATGCTGACAGATTACCTTGCTTCCTTGATGTCTGCACTACAATCTTGCCGTTCACAGGTAGCTGCAGCCTTTCCCGACAACACCGAGGTAAAGCCCCATGAAGTGGTTCCTGGAGATCTAGTTCTCGTGAGAAACTTCGACAGGAGGAGCCCGCTGGAGCCTCGTTGGCAACAACCAAAGCTGGTTCTTCTAACGACGAGGACAGCAGTGAAGGTCGAGGGTCGCAAGGGTTGGTTACACTCGAGTCATATCAAGAAATTTCATGGACTACCGTCTGATCTAAACTCTCAGCCCTGCCCCCTTCCATAGACTGATTCAAAACTCCCCCTGGTTGAACAGACCGAAGCACAGGAATACAAACTGAAACTAAGGTCTAGCAAGTCAGACAATTCGATTGTTTAAGTCCTCTCCAAGGTGAATCGGTTGAATTAAGTCTTTGACATGTATCCTCTAGACCGAATTAGAGAGAAAAATAGACAGAAACAGCTCAAGAAACATGCATACTGTAAATCACTTCATAGTCACTGTATAGTGACATTGTTGATTATGTTTTTTCTAAGTCTTTTTATTATTGCTGCAAGTATACTGTTACACATGTACTATCCTATTTTCAAGCGTGCTTACAATGTTACTGCCGAACATTCTTTTAGTGAACTACCTCCACATGAGTTGTCCTATAGATTTGCGCTGCGCAACAACACATTCATTAGTATGTTACATCATTCCCATCAGACCAGCAATGCTACCAATTGTTGGATATGTGGCCGACTCCCTCCCTATCAGAAATACAAAGGAGTTCTGCCTCTCTTTCCGTACCCATTCACACACAATGGTTCCTGTGGAGCATGGTTTAGTTTGATTAACTCTTTAGATTCAAACACTGTAGTTTACCAAAGCAACTGGGTATGGGGAAACCTGAACTTAGTTTTGCTTAAAGCCTGTTACCCTAACAAGGAGGGACTTCCCAAAAGAACAGGAACTAACCTAGAAAATGAAGTATATGGATTAGGTAATTTTACACTTAACTGCATGATTCTAAATGTTGAATCTGAAGCTACACTTGTCTTGCCTGCTATGTCCGTATTACCCGTCAAAGGTGAATTCTGTATAAAAAAGAATGGTTCAGTACACCTGGGTCATAGTAAATGTACTACTGTGATCGAATTCAGTGATAAAGGCAAGTCTACATTTAGAGCTTCCCGTCATTCCTACTTCATATGTGGTCATACCGCATATATACGCCTACCTCCAGACTGGGATGGTACCTGCTACATTGCATTCCTTCTGCCACCTGTTTTCCTAGCCCCTCCTGATTATCATAGAAATACCAATCTAGTACACCATAGACCCCAGAGAGATATCCCGATTGTTGACTACACCGAAACAGCATGGGAACAATATACAGACTTCAATAAAGGTCTCTTTCCTTACATAGGTGTTGTCTCAAACAGTAAACTGATACATAGATTAACCAGAACCCTTGAAGCAGTAGTGAATGAAACTACCTCTGCCCTAGGCAACTTAACAGAGGAGCAGTCTGCGATGCGGATTGTTGTTCTCCAAAATCGTCTTGTCCTTGACGTCATCCTAGCAGATAGGGGCGGAGCTTGTAGGGTCATCGGATCAAGTTGCTGTGTTTTCATCCCAGAAAACGCGCCATCCGTATATAAAGCCATAACTCGTCTTCACAAGATTGCTAACCAAATACATCAGAATGCAGGCACCTGGACATGGTCCGGTTGGTTCTGGAGTGTATTGTCAGCCTGGGGATGGAAAGTCCTATCCTTCCTAGGTATTGGCCTTCTCATAGTATTCAGTTGTTGCCTGTGTCTACAATGTGGACCAGCGATTTGCGGCCTGTGTGCCACATCATGTATTCCACGTTCAAGTTTTCATTCAAGATCCCAGAAGAAGAAAGAAGAGCAAATGATGTTACATGAACAGATTGATGGATTCCTGAAGATCGATATTTCATGAGGGTCCGTAGGGGACAAGGAGGGAATGAGGAAATATGAATTTTTATTGTCAATTGTGTCCCCTATCTAAACCCCAACGGCTCCATGTACATGCTACAAGTACATGTATGTTCCCTCCACTTCAAGCTATGAAGACGCAAATACAATTGTGTCCAACCTTAATATGTCCTCTTTCAGATCTGCCATGAATGGGTCAGATATTCCGTTCCTAAGTATGCCTTGCCACCGTCTTTATATGGTATACTTTTCACGTCTTTCACGTTTTCCAGCTCTGGCAAGGTAGGCCCTGAATTCTGCCATCGAGCTTTTTCTGCTTCTGCCTCTGAATGCTCCAGCCTGGACCTGCATCTGTATCCATGAACTTTGTCTTACTCCCTGCGCGGCTAACGGTGCCTAGCCCGGCCTGTTGCCTGCCAAAACTGTATTCAGCCTTCAAGTTATCTGTTCCGCTCCTCAAGAAAATGCATTCCTGTCTAAGTAGCTTAGGTAAACATCCCTCTAGCTGCAGAGCAAAGGGCCCGGCCTTACTGTCTCCGTGCAAGTAATTCATGACTCTCGTTACCATGGTAGGCCCATGCCCCCTCGCATCTCATGTAGACACTTAGATGCTTGTACACGCACTAGCAGTCAGTATAGAATAGGATCTGTCCGAGAAGACCTTTCCTTCCAGATAATATAGTTCCTTAAACACAAGATATTAGATATGATTTAGGACTAGGTTGTCCTGACACCCCAGACTTCTGTCTCCTCATGTAGGGCTAAATGTCAAGTTCCCTTCACCCTCTAGTTACACGTCAATCACACGTCATGCGGCTGCGCGCGCATCTCTGTCATATATTTTTGCTGACTTTGCAGGATTCTCTTATGGATCCACCCATTTGTGTCACCATCATAATGACGTTTTTAGTATACGCCTCTATGCACGCCTATTGTAACGCCTTTTCTATTACGTATGTGTATTCTTATCAGTTGTTACGCCTCCCGTATCTGTCTTTACTGTAATGCATTACTATATATACTTTAACCTGTCAATAATGTATTGCTGATCCCTTCCTGAACCTTCGTGGTGACGGAACTCGATTGCCTGGTTCGAATCATCATCATCATTCCTTTGTAAGGAAAAAATACCCTATTATACCCTCGAATACCACGGATTCTGCCTCTTATTTTTACTGAGTTATTCGTATTGTATTTTACCGCATAAATTAAGTCTAGGTAATTTAAATTTACCACACAGGTGTCCCATTTAAGGTTAGGTATAGGTATACTACACCTAAGTAAGAGGTGATTACACCAACTTACCCCAGCTGAGTGATCAGCCAGTTGTGTCAGATTGTTAGGCCAAGCCTGGGGTGGCATATTACATGCTTCAGCCCCTGGCAGGCCTTGGGTACACCAATGCCCTGGGTACCTAGTGTACACTGGTACAGGGGCTGACAGGGTGATCCACTTCCAATTGGTTATGCACCTAGGGTGCATAGTTTTAATTTAGTAGAGAGAACAGCAGGCTGGGGGTCTGATTGGCAGGCCCACAGCCTCAATATGTCAAAAACCAGTGAAGCAAAAAGCAAAAATTTGGAGTGACCATAGGATAGCAGACCCTACTCTCCTACACTGGGCATACCCTACCAACTTAGGCCGAACAAAGCTATACCAAAGGGGATGATGGACGGAGTGTTTGAGCAAATCAAACACTCACCCCCAGTCAACTGATCTGGGTTTAATTCATCATCATTCTTTAGCTCACTCCACCACCCCAGTTCAGACATGGCCACATGCAAATCAGTCTGACCCTGTACCTCATGGGAACAGTCCAGCCCAAACTGCCAAGCCATATCTTCCCTGGACTGAAAGCAAGCATCCTGGGACTGGTTTTGTGTTCATTACCCTCATCAATCAGGCTCTCTTGAATCCCATGGCAAAGTGAGCAAGGGACCCACTTCTGGGCATACCCTGCCAACTTAGGGCGAACAAAGCGATGCCAAAGGGGATGATGGATGGAGCGTTTGAGCAAATCAAACACTCACCCCCAGTCAACTGATCTGGGTTTAATTCATCATCATTCTTTAGCTCACTCAACCACCCCAGTTCAGACTTTGCCATATGCAAATCAGTCTGACACTGTGCCTCATGGGAACAGTCCAGCCCGAACTGCCAAGCCAAGTCTTCGCTGGACTGGAAACAAGCATCCTGGGACCATTTTCGGGTTGATAACCCTCATCAGCTAGGCTATCTTGAAACCAGTGGCAAAGTGAGCAAGGGACCCACGTCTGGGCATACCCTGCCAACTTAGGGCGAACAAAGCGATGCCAAAGGGGATGATGGATGGAGCGTTTGAGCAAATCAAACACTCACCCCCAGTCAACTGATCTGGGTTTAATTCATCATCATTCTTTAGCTCACTCCACCACCCCAGTTCAGATATGGCCATATGCAAATCAGTCTGACCCTGTGACTCATGGGAACAGTCCAGCCCGAACTGCCAAGCCAAATTTTCCCTGAACCGGAAACAAGCATCCTGGGACCGGTTTCGGGTTCATAACCCTCATCAGCTAGGCTATCTTGAATCCAGTGGCAAAGTGAGCAATGGACCCACGTCTGGGGATACCCTGCCAACTTAGGGCGAGCAAAGCGATACCAAAGGGGATGCGGACGGAGCGTTTGCGCAAATCAAACACTCACCCTCAGTCAACTGATCTGGGTTTAATTCATCATCATTCTTTAGCTCACTCCACCACCCCGGTTCAGACATGGCCACATTCAAATCAGTCTGACTCTGTACCTCATGGCAACAGTCCAGCCCAAACAGCCAAGCCATGTCTTCCCTGGACTGGAAAGAAGTATCCTGGAACGTTTCTTGGGTTCATAACCCTCATCAGCCAGGCTCTCTTGAATCCAGTGGCAAAGTGAGCAAGGGACCCACGTCTGGGCATACCCTGCCAAATTAGGGTGAACAAAGCGATACCAAATGGGATGGTGGACGGAGCGTTTGAACAAATCAATCACTCACACCCAGTCAACTGATCTGAGTTTAATTCATCATCATTCTTTAGCTCACTCCACCACCCCAGTTCAGATATGGCCATATGCAAATCAGTCTGACCCTGTGACTCATGGGAACAGTCCAGCCCGAACTGCCAAGCCATGTCTTCTCTGGACCGGAATCAAGCATCCTGTGACCAGTTTTGGGTTCATATCCCTCATCAGCATGGCTCTCTTGAATCCAGAGGCAAATTGAGCAAGGGACCCATGGCTGGGCATACCCTGCCAACTTAGGGCAAACAAAGCGATACCAAAGGGGATGATGGATGGAGCATTTGAGCAAATCAAACACTCACCCCCAGTCAACTGATCTGGGTTTGACTCATCATCATTCTTTAGCTCACTCCACCACCCCAGTTCAGACATGGCCATATGCAAATCAGTCTGGCCCTGTGCCTCATGGGAACAGTCCAGCCCGAACTGCCAAGCTATGTCTTCCCTGGACTGGAAACAAGCATCCTGGGACCGGTTTCGGGGTCATAACCCTCATCAGCCAGGCTATCTTGAATCCAGTGGCAAAGTGAGCAAGGGACCCACGTCTGGGCATACACTGCCAACTTAGGGCGATCAAAGCGATGCCAATTGGGATGATGGATGGAGCGTTTGAGCAAATCAAACACTCACCCCCAGTCAACTGTTGTGGGTTTAATTCATCATCATTATTTAGCTCACTCAACCACCCCAGTTCAGACATTGCCATATGCAAATCAGTCTGACACTGTGCCTCAGGGGAACAGTCCAGCCTGAACTGCCAAGCCACGTTTTCCCTGGACCGGAAACAAGCATCCTGGGACCGGTTTTGGGTTCATAACCCTCATCAGCTAGGATATCTTGAAACCAGTGGCAAAGTGAGCAAGAGACCCACGTCTGGGCATACCCTGCCAACTTAGGGAGAACAAAGCGATACCAAAGGGGATGATGGACGCAGAGTTTGAGCAAATCAAACACAAACCCCCAGTCAACTGATCTGAGTTTAATTCATCATTATTCTTTAGCTTACTCCACCAACCCAGTTCAGACATGGCCATATGCAAATCAGTCTGACCCTGTGCCTCATGGGAACAGTCCAGCCTGAATTGCCAAGCCAAGTCTTCCCTGGACCGGAAACAAGCATCCTGGGACTGGTTTCGGGGTCATAACCCTCATCAGCCAGGCTATCTTGAATCCAGTGACAAAGTGAGCAAGGGACCCACGTCTGGGCATTCCCTGCCAACTTAGGGCGAACAAAGCGATTCCAAAGGGGATGATGGATGGAGCGTTTGAGCAAATCAAACACTCACCCCCAGTCAACTGATCTGGGTTTAAATCATCATCATACTTTAGCTCACTCAACCACCCCAGTTCAGACATTGCCATATGCAAATTAGTCTGACACTGTGCCTCATGGGAACAGTCCGGCCCGAACTGCCAAGCCAAGTCTTCTCTGGACCGGAAACAAGCATCCTGGGACCGGTTTCCGGTTCATAACCCTCAACAGCCAGGCTATCTTGAATACAGTGGCAAAGTGAGCAAGGGACCCATGTCTGGGCATGCCCTGCCAACTTAGGGCGAACAAAGCAAATCAAACACTCACCCCCAGTCCACTGATCTGGGTTTAATTCATCATCATTCTTTAGCTCACTCCACCACCCCAGTTCGGACATGGCCACATGCAAATCAGTATGACCCTGTACCTCATGGGAACAGTCCAGCCCAAACTGCCAAGCCATATCTTCACTGGACTGAAAGCAAGCATCCTGGGACTGGTTTTGGGTTCATTACCCTCATCAATCAGGCTCTCTTGAATCCCATGGCAAAGTGAGCAAGGGACCCACGTCTGGGCATACCCTGCCAACTTAGTGCGAACAAAGCGATGCCAAAGGGGATGATGGAGTGAGCGTTTGAGCAAATCAAACACTCACCCCCAGTCAACTGATCTGGGTTTAATTCATCATCATTCTTTAGCTCACTCCACCACCCCAGTTCAGACATGGCCATATGCAAATCAGTCTGGCCCTGTGCCTCATGGGAACAGTCCAGCCCGAACTGCCAAGCTATGTCTTCCCTGGACTGGAAACAAGCATCCTGGGACCAGTTTTGGGTTCATAACCCTCATCAGCCAGGCTATCTTGAATCCAGTGGCAAAGTGAGCAAGGGACCCACATCTGGGCATACCCTGCCTACGTAGGGGAAACAAAGCGATACCAAAGGGGAAGATGGATGGAGCGTTTGATCAAATCAAACACTCAACCCCAGTCAACTGATCTGGGTTTAGTTCATCATCATTCTTTAGCTCACTCCACCACCCCAGTTCAGACATGGCCATATGCAAATCAGTCTGAACCTGTACCTCATGGGAACAATCCAGTCCGAACGGCCAAGCATTGTCATTCCTGGACTGGAAACAAGCATCCTGGGACCAGTTTCTAGTTCATAACCCTCATCAGCCAGGCTCTCTTGAATCTAGCGGCAAAGTGAGCAAGGGACCCACGTCTGGGCACACCCTGCCAAGTTAGGGCGAACAAAGCGATACCAAAGGGGATGATGGATAGAGCGTTTGAGCAATTCAAACACTCTCCCCCAGTCAACTGATATGGGTTTAGTTCATCATCATTCTTTAGCTCACTCCACCAACCTAGTTCAGACATGGCCATATGCAAATCAGTCTGACCCTGTGTCTCATGGGAACAGTCCAGCCCGAACTGCCAAACCATGTCTTACCTGGACCGGAGACAAGCATCCTGGGACCAGTTTCCGGTTCATAACCCTCATCAGCCAGGCTATCTTGAATCCAGTGGCAAAGTGAGCAAGGGACCCACATCTGGGCATACCTTGCCAACTTAGGGCAAACAAAGCAATACCAAAGGGGATGATGGACGGAGTGTTTGAGCAAATCAAACACTCACCCCCTGTCAACTGATCTGGGTTTAATTCATCATCATTCTTTAGCTTACTCCACCACCCCAGTTCAGACATGGCCATATGCAAATCAGTCTGACCCTGTGCCTCATGGGAACAGTCCAGCCCGAACTGCCAAGCCAAGTCTTCCCTGGACTGGAAACAAGCATCCTGGGACCTGTTTTGGGGTCATAACCCTCATCAGCCAGGCTATCTTGAATCCTGTGGCAAAGTGAGCAAGGGACCCACGTCTGGGCATACACTGCCAACTTAGGGCGAACAAAGCGATGCCAAAGGGGATGATGGATGGAGCGTTTGAGCAAATCAAACACTCACCCCCAGTCAACTGTTCCGGGTTTAATTCATCATCATTCTTTAGCTCACTCAACCACCCCAGTTCAGACATTGCCATATGCAAATCAGTCTGACACTGTGCCTCATGGGAACAGTCCAGCCCGAACTGCCAAGCCAAGTTTTCCCTGGACCGGAAACAAGCATCCTGGGACCGGTTTTGGGTTCATAACCCTCATCAGCTAGGATATCTTGAAACCAGTGGCAAAGTGAGCAAGAGACCCACGTCTGGGCATACCCTGCCAACTTAGGGAGAACAAAGCGATACCAAAGGGGATGATGGACGCAGAGTTTGAGCAAATCAAACACTCACCCCAGTCAACTGATCTGGGTTTAATTCATAATCATTCTTTAGCTCACTCCACCACCCCAGTCCAGACATGGCCATATGCAAATCAGTATGACCCTGTGCCTCATGGGAACAGTCCAGCCAGAAATGCCAAGCCATGTCTTCCCTGGACCGGAACCAAGCATCCTGGGACTGGTTTCGGGTTCATTACCCTCATCAGCCGGGCTATCTAGAATCCTGCGTCAAAGTGAGCAAGTGACCCATGTCTGGACATACCCTGCCAACTTAGGGCGAACAAAGCGATACCAAAGGGAATGATGGATGGAGCGTTTGAGCAATTCAAACACTCACCCCCAGTCAACTGATCTGGGTTTAATTCATTATCATTCTTTAGCTCACTCAACCACCCCAGTTCAGACATTGCCATATGCAAATCAGTCTGACACTGTGCCTCATGGGAACAGTCCAGCCCGAACTGCCAAGCCAAGTCTTCCCTGAACTGGAAACAAGCATCCTGGGACCGGTTTCGGGGTCATAACCCTCATCAGCCAGGCTATCTTGAATCCAGTGGCAAAGTGAGCAAGGGACCCACGTCTGGGCATACACTGCCAACTTAGGGCGAACAAAGCGATGCCAAAGGGGATGATGGATGGAGCGTTTGAGCAAATCAAACACTCACCCCCAGTCAACTGATCTGAGTTTAATTCATCATCATTCTTTAGCTCACTCAACCACCCCAGTTCAGACATTGCCATATGCAAATCAGTCTGACACTGTGCCTCATTGTAACAGTCCAGCCCGAACTGCCAAGCCAAGTTTTCCCTGGACCGGAAACAAGCATCCTGGGACCGGTTTCGGGTTCATAACCCTCATCAGCTAGGCTATCTTGAAACCAGTGGCAAAGTGAGCAAGAGACCCACGTCTGGGCATACCCTGCCAACTTAGGGAGAACAAAGCGATACCAAAGGGGATGATGGATGCAGAGTTTGAGCAAATCAAACACTCACCCCCAGTCAACTGATCTGGGTTTAATTCATCATCATTCTTTAGCTCACTCCACCACCCCAGTTCAGATATGGCCATATGCAAATCAGTCTGACCCTGTGACTCATGGGAACAGTCCAGCCCGAACTGCCAAGCCAAATTTTCCCTGGACCGGAAACAAGAATCCTGGGACCGGTTTCGGGTTCATAACCCTCATCAGCTAGGCTATCTTGAATCCAGTGGCAAAGTGAGCAGTGGACCCATGTCTGGGGATACCCTGCCAACTTAGGGCGAGCAAAGCGATACGAAAGGGGATGCGGACGGAGCGTTTGCGCAAATCAAACACTCACCCTCAGTCAACTGATCTGGGTTTAATTCATCATCATTCTTTAGCTCACTCCACCACCCCGGTTCAGACATGGCCACATGCAAATCAGTCTGACCCAGTACCTCATGGCAACAGTCCAGCCCAAACAGCCAAGCCATGCCTTCCCTGGACCGGAAAGAAGTATCCTGGAACGTGTTTCGGGTTCATAACCCTCATCAGCCAGGCTCTATAGAATCCAGTGGCAAAGTGAGCAAGGGACCCACATATGGGCTTACACTGCCAAATTAGGGCGAACAAAGCGATTCCAAATGGGATGATGGACGGAGTGTTTGAGCAAATCAAACACTCACCCCCAGTAAACTGATCTGGGTTTAATTCATCATCATTCTTTAGCTCACTCCACCACCCCAGTTCAGACATGGCCACATGCAAATCAGTCTGAGCCTGTACCTCAAGGGAACAGTCCAGCCCAAACTGCCAAGCCATATCTTCCCTGGACCGGAAGCAAGCATCCTGGGACTGGTTTTGGGTTTATTACCCTCATCAATCAGGCTCTCTTGAATCCCATGGCAAAGTGAGCAAGGGACCCACGTCTGGGCATACCCTACCAACTTAGGGCGAACAAATCGATACCAAAGGGGATGACGGACGGAGCATTTGAGCAAATCAAACACTCACCCCCAGTCAACTGTTCTGGGTTTAATTCATCATCATTCTTTAGCTCACTCAACCACCCCAGTTCAGACATTGCCATATGCAAATCAGTCTGACACTGTGCCTCATGGGAACAGTCCAGCCCGAACTGCCAAGCCAAGTTTTCCCTGGACCGGAAACAAGCATCCTGGGACCGGTTTTGGGTTCATAACCCTCATCAGCTAGGATATCTTGAAACCAGTGGCAAAGTGAGCAAGGGATCCACGTCTGGGCATACACTGCCAACTTAGGGCGAACAAAGCGATGCCAAAGGGGATGATGGATGGAGCGTTTGAGCAAATCAATCACTCACCCCCAGTCAACTGTTCTGGGTTTAATTCATCATCATTCTTTAGCTCACTCAACCACCCCAGTTCAGACATTGCCATATGCAAATCAGTCTGACACTGTGCCTCATGGGAACAGTCCAGCCCGAACTGCCAAGCCAAGTTTTCCCTGGACCGGAAACAAGCATTCTGGGACCGGTTTTGGGTTCATAACCCTCATCAGCTAGGATATCTTGAAACCAGTGGCAAAGTGAGCAAGAGACCCACGTCTGGGCATACCCTGCCAACTTAGGGAGAACAAAGCGATACCAAAGGGGATGATGGACGCAGAGTTTGGGCAAATCAAACACTCACCCCAGTCAACTGATCTGGGTTTAATTCATAATCATTCTTTAGCTCACTCCACCACCCCAGTTCAGACATGGCCATATGCAAATCAGTATGACCCTGTGCCTCATGGGAATAGTCCAGCCAGAAATGCCAAGCCATGTCTTCCCTGGACTGGAACCAAGCATCCTGGGACTGGTTTCGGTTTCATAACCCTCATCAGCCGGGCTATCTAGAATCCAGCGTCAAAGTGAGCAAGTGAACCACGTCTGGGCATACCCTGCCAATTTAGGGCGAACAAAGCGATACCAAAGGGGATGATGGATGGAGCGTTTGAGCAATTCAAACACTCTCCCCCAGTCAACTGATCTGGGTTTAATTCATCATCATTCATTAGCTCACTCCACCAACCTAGTTCAGAAATGGCCATATGCAAATCAGTCTTACCCTGTGCCTCATGGGAACAGTCCTGCCTGAACTGCCAAGCCATGTCTTACCTGGACCGGAGACAAGCATCCTGGGACCGGTTTCGGGTTCATAACCCTCATCAGCCAGGCTATCTTGAATCCAGTGGCAAAGTGAGCAAGGGACCCACATCTGGGCATACCCTGCCAACTTAGGGCGAACAAAGCGATACCAAAGGGGATGATGGACTCAGTGTTTGAGCAAATCAAACACTCACCCCCAGTCAACTGATCTGAGTTTAATTCATCATCATTCTTTAGCTTACTCCACCAACCCAGTTCAGACATGGCCATATGCAAATCAGTCTGACCCTGTGCCTCATGGGAACAGTCCAGCCTGAACTGCCGAGCCAAGTTTTCCCTGGACCGGAAACAAGCATCCTGGGACTGGTTTCGGGGTCATAACCCTCATCAGCCAGGCTATCTTGAATCCAGTGGCAAAGTGAGCAAGGGACCCACGTCTGGCCGTTCCCTGCCAACTTAGGGCGAACAAAGCGATGCCAAAGGGGATGATGGATGGAGCGTTTGAGCAAATCAAACACTCACCCCCAGTCAACTGATCTGGGTTTAAATCATCATCATACTTTAGCTCACTCAACCACCACAGTTCAGACATTGCCATATGCAAATCAGTCTGACACTGTGCCTCATGGGAACAGTCCTGCCCGAACTGCCAAGCCAAGTCTTCTCTGGACCGGAAACAAGCATCCTGGGACCGGTTTCGGGTTCATAACCCTCAACAGCCAGGCTATCTTGAAACCAGTGGCAATGTGAGCAAGGGACCCATGTCTGGGCATACCCTGCCAACTTAGGGCGACCAAAGCGATACCAAAGGGGATGATGGACGCAGAGTTTGAGCAAATATAACACTCACCCCCAGTCAACTGATCTGGGTTTAATTCATCATCATTCTTTAGCTCACTCCACCACCCCAGTTCAGACATGGCCATATGCAAATCAGTATGACCCTGTGCCTCATGGGAATAGTCCAGCCATAAATGCCAAGCCATGTCTTCCCTGGACCGGAACCAAGAATCCTGGGACTGGTTTCGGGTTCATAAAACTCATCAGCCGGGCTATCTTGATTCCAGTGGCAAAGTGAGCAAGGGACCCACGTCTGGGCACACCCTGCCAAGTTAGGGCGAACAAAGCGATGCCAAAGGGGATGATGGATGAAGCGTTTGAGCAAATCAAACACTCACACCCAGTCAACTGTTGTGGGTTTAATTCATCATCATTCTTTAGCTCACTCAACCACCCCAGTTCAGACATTGCCATATGCAAATCAGTCTGACACTGTGCCTCAGGGGAACAGTCCAGCCTGAACTGCCAAGCCACGTTTCCCTGGACCGGAAACAAGCATCCTGGGACCGGTTTTGGGTTCATAACCCTCATCAGCTAGGATATCTTGAAACCAGTGGCAAAGTGAGCAAGAGACCCACGTCTGGGCATACCCTGCCAACTTAGGGAGAACAAAGCGATACCAAAGGGGATGATGGACGCAGAGTTTGAGCAAATCAAACACTCACCCCCAGTCAACTGATCTGGGTTTAATTCATAATCATTCTTTAGCTCACTCCACCACCCCAGTTCAGAAATTGCCATATGCAAATCAGTCTTACCCTGTGCCTCATGGGAACAGTCCAGCCTGAACTGCCAAGCCATGTCTTACCTGGACCGGAGACAAGCATCCTGGGACCGGTTTCGGGTTCATATCCCTCATCAGCCAGGCTATCTTGAATCCAGTAGCAAAGTGAGCAAGGGACCCACATCTGGGCATACCTTGCCAACTTAGGGCGAACAAAGCGATACCAAAGGGGATGATGGACTCAGTGTTTGAGCAAATCAAACACTCACCCCCAGTCAACTGATCTGAGTTTAATTCATCATCATTCTTTAGCTTACTCCACCAACCCAGTTCAGACATGGCCATATGCAAATCAGTCTGACCCTGTGCCTCATGGGAACAGTCCAGCCCGAACTGCCAAGCCAAGTCTTCCTTGGACCGGAAACAAGCATCCTGGGACTGGTTTCGGGGTCTTAACCCTCATCAGCCAGGCTATCTTGAATCCAGTGGCAAAGTGAGCAAGGGACCCACGTCTGGGCGTTCCCTGCCAACTTAGGTCAAACAAAGCGATGCCAAAGGGGATGATGGATGGAGCGTTTGAGCAAATCAAACACTCACCCCCAGTCAACTGATCTGGGTTTAATTCATCATCATACTTTAGCTCACTCAACCACCCCAGTTCAGACATTGCCATATGCAAATCAGTCTGACACTGTGCCTCATGGGAACAGTCCAGCCCGAACTGCCAAGCCAAGTTTTCCCTGGACCGGAAACAAGCATCCTGGGACCGGTTTTGGGTTCATAACCCTCATCAGCTAGGATATCTTGAAACCAGTGGCAAAGTGAGCAAGAGACCCACGTCTGGGCATACCCTGCCAACTTAGGGAGAACAAAGCGATACCAAAGGGGATGATGGACGCAGAGTTTGAGCAAATCAAACACTCACCCCCAGTCAACTCATCTGGGTTTAATTCATCATCATTCTTTAGCTCACTCCACCACCCCAGTTCAGACATGGCCATATGCAAATCAGTATGACCCTGTGCCTCATGGGAATAGTCCAGCCACAAATGCCAAGCCATGTCTTCTCTGGACCAGAACCAAGCATCCTGGGACTGGTTTCGGGTACATAACACTCATCAGCCGGGCTATCTTGATTCCAGTGGCAAAGTGAGCAAGGGACCCATGTCTGGGCATACCCTGCCAACTTAGGCCGAACAAAGCGATACCAAAGGGGATGATGGACGGAGTGTTTGAGCAAATCAAACACTCACCCCAGTCCACTGATCTGGGTTTAATTCATCATCATTCTTTAGCTCACTCCACCACCCCAGTTCGGACATGGCCACATGCAAATCAGTCTGACCCTGTACCTCATGGGAACAGTCCAGCCCAAACTGCCAAGCCATATCTTCCCTGGACTGAAAGCAAGCATCCTGGGACTGGTTTTGTGTTCATTACCCTCATCAATCAGGCTCTCTTGAATCCCATGGCAAAGTGAGCAAGGGACCCACGTCTGGGCATACCCTGCCAACTTAGGGCGAACAAAGCGATGCCAAAGGGGATGATGGATGGAGCGTTTGAGCAAATCAAACACTCACCCCCAGTCAACTGATCTGGGTTTAATTCATCATCATTCTTTAGCTCACTCAACCACCCCAGTTCAGACTTTGCCATATGCAAATCAGTCTGACCCTGTGACTCATGGGAACAGTCCAGCCCGAACTGCCAAGCCAAATTTTCCCTGGACCGGAAACAAGCATCCTGGGACCGGTTTCGGGTTCATAACCCTCATTAACTAGGCTATCTTGAATCCAGTGGCAAAGTGAGCAATGGACCCACGTCTGGGGATACCCTGCCAACTTAGGGCGAGCAAAGCGATACCAAAGGGGATGCGGACGGAGCGTTTGCACAAATCAAACACTCACCCTCAGTCAACTGATCTGGGTTTAATTCATCATCATTCTTTAGCTCACTCCACCACCCCGGTTCAGACATGGCCACATGCAAATCAGTCTGACCCTGTACCTCATGGCAACAGTCCAGCCCAAACAGCCAAGCCATGTCTTCCCTGGACTGGAAAGAAGTATCCTGGAACGTTTTTTGGGTTCATAACCCTCATCAGCCAGGCTCTCTTGAATCCAGTGGCAAAGTGAGCAAGGGACCCACGTCTGGGCATACCCTGCCAAATTAGGGTGAACAAAGCGATACCAAATGGGATGGTGGACGGAGCGTTTGAACAAATCAATCACTCACACCCAGTCAACTGATCTGGGTTTAATTCATCATCATTCTTTAGCTCACTCCACCACCCCAGTTCAGATATGGCCATATGCAAATCAGTCTGACCCTGTGACTCATGGGAACAGTCCAGCCCGAACTGCCAAGCCATGTCTTCTCTGGACCGGAATCAAGCATCCTGTGACCAGTTTTGGTTTCATATCCCTCATCAGCATGGCTCTCTTGAATCCAGAGGCAAATTGAGCAAGGGACCCATGTCTGGGCATACCCTGCCAACTTAGGGCAAACAAAGCGATACCAAAGGGGATGATGGATGGAGCATTTGAGCAAATCAAACACTCACCCCCAGTCAACTGATCTGGGTTTGACTCATCGTCATTCTTTAGCTCACTCCACCACCCCAGTTCAGACATGGCCATATGCAAATCAGTCTGGCCCTGTGCCTCATGGGAACAGTCCAGCCCGAACTGCCAAGCTATGTCTTCCCTGGACTGGAAACAAGCATCCTGGGACCGGTTTCGGGTTCATAACCCTCATCAGCCAGGCTATCTTGAATCCAGTGGCAAAGTGAGCAAGGGACCCACATCTGGGCATTACCCTGCCTACTTAGGGGAAACAAAGAGATACCAAAGGGGAAGATGGATGGAGCGTTTGATCAAACAAAACACTCAACCCCAGTCAACTGATCTGGGTTTAGTTCATCATCATTCTTTAGCTCACTCCACCACCCCAGTTCAGACATGGCCATATGCAAATCAGTCTGAACCTGTACCTCATGGGAACAATCCAGTCCAAACGGCCAAGCATTGTCTTCCCTGGACTGGAAACAAGCATCCTGGGACCATTTTCTAGTTCATAACCCTCATCAGCCAGGCTCTCTTGAATCCAGTGGCAAAGTGAGCAAGGGACCCACGTCTGGGCACACCCTGCCAAGTTAGGGCAAACAAAGCGATACCAAAGGGGATGATGGATAGAGCGTTTGAGCAATTCAAACACTCTCCCCCAGTCAACTGATATGGGTTTAGTTCATCATCATTCTTTAGCTCACTCCACCAACCTAGTTCAGACATGGCCATATGCAAATCAGTCTGACCCTGTGCCTCATGGGAACAGTCCAGCCCGAACTGCCAAGTCAAGTCTTCCCTGTACTGGAAACAAGCATCCTGGGACCGGTTTCGGGGTCATAACCCTCATCAGCCAGGCTATCTTGAATCCAGTGGCAAAGTGAGCAAGGGACCCACGTCTGGGCATACACTGCCAACTTAGGGCGAACAAAGCGATGCCAAAGGGGATGATGGATGGAGCGTTTGAGCAAATCAAACACTCACCCCCAGTCAACTGTTGTGGGTTTAATTCATCATCATTCTTTAGCTCACTCAACCACCCCAGTTCAGACATTGCCATATGCAAATCAGTCTGACACTGTGCCTCAGGGGAACAGTCCAGCCCGAACTGCCAAGCCACGTTTTCCCTGGACCGGAAACAAGCATCCTGGGACCGGTTTTGGGTCCATAACCCTCATCAGCTAGGATATCTTGAAACCAGTGGCAAAGTGAGCAAGAGACCCACGTCTGGGCATACCCTGCCAACTTAGGGAGAACAAAGCGATACCAAAGGGGATGATGGACGCAGAGTTTGAGCAAATCAAACACAAACCCCCAGTCAACTGATCTGAGTTTAATTCATCATTATTCTTTAGCTTACTCCACCAACCCAGTTCAGACATGGCCATATGCAAATCAGTCTGACCCTGTGCCTCATGGGAACAGTCCAGCCTGAATTGCCAAGCCAAGTCTTCCCTGGACCGGAAACAAGCATCCTGGGACTGGTTTCGGGGTCATAACCCTCATCAGCCAGGCTATCTTGAATCCAGTGACAAAGTGAGCAAGGGACCCACGTCTGGGCATTCCCTGCCAACTTAGGGCGAACAAAGCGATTCCAAAGGGGATGATGGATGGAGCGTTTGAGCAAATCAAACACTCACCCCCAGTCAACTGATATGGGTTTAAATCATCATCATACTTTAGCTCACTCAACCACCCCAGTTCAGACATTGCCATATGCAAATTAGTCTGACACTGTGCCTCATGGGAACAGTCCTGCCCGAACTGCCAAGCCAAGTCTTCTCTGAACCGGAAACAAGCATCCTGGGACCGGTTTCGGGTTCATAACCCTCAACAGCCAGGCTATCTTGAATACAGTGGCAAAGTGAGCAAGGGACCCATGTCTGGGCATGCCCTGCCAACTTAGGGCGAACAAAGCGATACCAAAGGGGATGATGGACGCAGAGTTTGAGCAAATCAAACACTCACCCCCAGTCAACTGATCTGGGTTTAATTCATCATCATTCTTTAGCTCACTCCACCACCCCAGTTAAGACATGGCCATATGCAAATCAGTATGACCCTGTGCCTCATGGGAATAGTCCAGGCAGAAATGCCAAGCCATGTCTTCTCTGGACCGGAACCAAGCATCCTGGGACTGGTTTCGGGTACATAACACTCATCAGCCGGGCTATCTTGATTCCAGTGGCAAAGTTAGCAAGGGACCCATGTCTGGGCATACCCTGCCAACTTAGGCCGAACAAAGCGATACCAAAGGGGATGATGGACGGAGTGTTTGAGCAAATCAAACACTCACCCCAGTCTACTGATCTGGGTTTAATTCATCATCATTCTTTAGCTCACTCCACCACCCCAGTTCGGACATGGCCACATGCAAATCAGTCTGACCCTGTACCTCATGGGAACAGTCCAGCCCAAACTGCCAAGCCATATCTTCCCTGGACTGAAAGCAAGCATCCTGGGACTGGTTTTGGGTTCATTACCCTCATCAATCAGGCTCTCTTGAATCCCATGGCAAAGTGAGCAAGGGACCCACGTCTGGGCATACCCTGCCAACTTAGGGCAAACAAAGCGATACCAAAGGGGATGATGGATGGAGCATTTGAGCAAATCAAACACTCACCCCCAGTCAACTGATCTGGGTTTGACTCATCATCATTCTTTAGCTCACTCCACCACCCCAGTTCAGACATGGCCATATGCAAATCAGTCTGGCCCTGTGCCTCATGGGAACAGTCCAGCCCGAACTGCCAAGCTATGTCTTCCCTGGACTGGAAACAAGCATCCTGGGACCAGTTTCGGGTTCATAACCCTCATCAGCCAGGCTATCTTGAATCCAGCGGCAAAGTGAGCAAGGGCACACCCTGCCAAGTTAGGGCGAACAAAGCGATACCAAAGGGGATGATGGATAGAGCGTTTGAGCAATTCAAACACTCTCCCCCAGTCAACTGATATGGGTTTAGTTCATCATCATTCTTTAGCTCACTCCACCAACCTAGTTCAGACATGGCCATATGCAAATCAGTCTGACCCTGTGTCTCATGGGAACAGTCCAGCCCGAACTGCCAAATCATGTCTTACCTGGACCGGAGACAAGCATCCTGGGACCGGTTTCGGGTTCATAACCCTCATCAGCCAGGCTATCTTGAATCCAGTGGCAAAGTGAGCAAGGGACCCACATCTGGGCATAACTTACCAACTTAGGGCGAACAAAGCAATACCAAAGGGGATGATGGACGGAGTGTTAGAGCAAATCAAACACTCACCCCCAGTCAACTGATCTGGGTTTAATTCATCATCATTCTTTAGCTTACTCCACCACCCCAGTTTAGACATGGCCATATGCAAATCAGTCTGACCCTGTGCCTCATGGGAACAGTCCAGCCCGAACTGCCAAGCCAAGTCTTCCCTGGACTGGAAACAAGCATCCTGGGACCGGTTTCGGGGTCATAACCCTCATCAGCCAGGCTATCTTGAATCCAGCGGCAAAGTGAGCAAGGGCACACCCTGCCAAGTTAGGGCGAACAAAGCGATACCAAAGGGGATGATGGATAGAGCGTTTGAGCAATTCAAACACTCTCCCCCAGTCAACTGATATGGGTTTAGTTCATCATCATTCTTTAGCTCACTCCACCAACCTAGTTCAGACATGGCCATATGCAAATCAGTCTGACCCTGTGTCTCATGGGAACAGTCCAGCCCGAACTGCCAAATCATGTCTTACCTGGACCGGAGACAAGCATCCTGGGACCGGTTTCGGGTTCATAACCCTCATCAGCCAGGCTATCTTGAATCCAGTGGCAAAGTGAGCAAGGGACCCACATCTGGGCATACCTTACCAACTTAGGGCGAACAAAGCAATACCAAAGGGGATGATGGACGGAGTGTTTGAGCAAATCAAACACTCACCCCCAGTCAACTGATCTGGGTTTAATTCATCATCATTCTTTAGCTTACTCCAACACCCCAGTTTAGACATGGCCATATGCAAATCAGTCTGACCCTGTGCCTCATGGGAACAGTCCAGCCCGAACTGCCAAGCCAAGTCTTCCCTGGACTGGAAACAAGCATCCTGGGACCGGTTTCGGGGTCATAACCCTCATCAGCCAGGCTATCTTGAATCCTGTGGCAAAGTGAGCAAGGGACCCACGTCTGGGCATACACTGCCAACTTAGGGCGAACAAAGCGATGCCAAAGGGGATGATGAATGGAGCGTTTGAGCAAATCAAACACTCACCCCCAGTCAATTGTTCTGGGTTCAATTCATCATCATTCTTTAGCTCACTCAACCACCCCAGTTCACACATTGCCATATGCAAATCAGTCTGACACTGTGCCTCATGGGAATAGTCCAGCCCGAACTGCCAAGCCAAGTTTTCCCTGGACCGGAAACAAGCATCCTGGGACCGGTTTTGGGTTCATAACCCTCATCAGCTAGGATATCTTGAAACCAGTGGCAAAGTGAGCAAGAGACCCACGTTCGGGCATACCCTGCCAACTTAGGGAGAACAAAGCGATACCAAAGGGGATGATGGACGCAGAGTTTGAGCAAATCAAACACTCACCCCAGTCAACTGATCTGGGTTTAGTTCATAATCATTCTTTAGCTCACTCCACCACCCCAGTTCAGACATGGCCATATGCAAATCAGTATGACCCTGTGCCTCATGGGAACAGTCCAGCCTGAACTGCCAAGCCAAGTCTTCCCTGGACCGGAAACAAGCATCCTGGGACTGGTTTCGGGGTCATAACCCTCATCAGCCAGGCTATCTTGAATCCAGTGACAAAGTGAGCAAGGGACCCACGTCTGGGCATTCCCTGCCAACTTAGGGCGAACAAAGCGATGCCAAAGGGGATGATGGATGGAGCGTTTGAGCAAATCAAACACTCACCCCCAGTCAACTGATCTGGGTTTAGTTCATCATCATTCTTTAGCTCACTCCACCAACCTAGTTCAGACATGGCCATATGCAAATCAGTCTGACCCTGTGTCTCATGGGAACAGTCCAGCCCGAACTGCCAAACTATGTCTTACCTGGACCGGAGACAAGCATCCTGGGGCCAGTTTCGGGTTCATAACCCTCATCAGCCAGGCTATCTTGAATCCAGTGGCAAAGTGAGCAAGGGACCCACATCTGGGCATACCTTGCCAACTTAGGGCAAACAAAGCAATACCAAAGGGGATGATGGACGGAGTGTTTGAGCAAATCAAACACTCACCCCCAGTCAACTGATCTGGGTTTAATTCATCATCATTCTTTAGCTTACTCCACCACCCCAGTTCAGACATGGGCATATGCAAATCAGTCTGACCCTGTGCCTCATGGGAACAGTCCAGCCCGAACTGCCAAGCCAAGTCTTCCCTGGACTGGAAACAAGCATCCTGGACGGGTTTCGGGGTCATAACCCTCATCAGCCAGGCTATCTTGAATCCTGTGGCAAAGTGAGCAAGGGACCCACGTCTGGGCATACACTGCCAACTTAGGGCGAACAAAGCGATGCCAAAGGGGATGATGGATGGAGCGTTTGAGCAAATCAAACACTCACCCCCAGTCAACTGTTCTGGGTTTAATTCATCATCATTCTTTAGCTCACTCAACCACCCCAGTTCAGACATTGCCATATGCAAATCAACCTGACACTGTGCCTCATGGGAACAGTCCAGCCCGAACTGCCAAGCCAAGTTTTCCCTGGACCGAAAACAAGCATCCTGGGACCGGTTTTGGGTTCATAACCCTCATCAGCTAGGATATCCTGAAACCAGTGGCAAAGTGAGCAAGAGACCCACGTCTGGGCATACCCTGCCAACTTAGGGAGAACAAAGCGATACCAAAGGGGATGATGGACGCAGAGTTTGAGCAAATCAAACACTCACCCCAGTCAACTGATCTGGGTTTAATTCATAATCATTCTTTAGCTCACTCCACCACCCCAGTTCAGACATGGCCATATGCAAATCAGTATGACTCTGTGCCTCATGGGAACAGTCCAGCCAGAAATGCCAAGCCATGTCTTCCCTGGACCAGGACCAAGCATCCTGGGACTGGTTTCGGGTTCATAACCCTCATCAGCCGGGCTATCTAGAATCCTGCGTCAAAGTGAGCAAGTGACCCATGTCTGGACATACCCTGCCAACTTAGGGCGAACAAAGCGATACCAAAGGGGATGATGGATGGAGCGTTTGAGCAATTCAAACACTCACCCCCAGTCAACTGATCTGGGTTTAATTCATTATCATTCTTTAGCTCACTCAACCACCCCAGTTCAGACATTGCTATATGCAAATCAGTCTGACACTGTGCCTCATGGGAACAGTCCAGCCCGAACTGCCAAGCCAAGTCTTCCCTGGACTGGAAACAAGCATGCTGGGACCGGTTTCGGGGTCATAACCCTCATCAGCCAGGCTATCTTGAATCCAGTGGCAAAGTGGCAAGGGACCCACGTCTGGGCATACACTGCCAACTTAGGGCGAACAAAGCGATGCCAAAGGGGATGATGGATGGAGCGTTTGAGCAAATCAAACACTCACCCCCAGTCAACTGATCTGGGTTTGACTCATCGTCATTCTTTAGCTCACTCCACCACCCCAGTTCAGACATGGCCATATGCAAATCAGTCTGGCCCTGTGCCTCATGGGAACAGTCCAGCCCGAACTGCCAAGCTATGTCTTCCCTGGACTGGAAACAAGCATCCTGGGACCGGTTTCGGGTTCATAACCCTCATCAGCCAGGCTATCTTGAATCCAGTGGCAAAGTGAGCAAGGGACCCACATCTGGGCATTACCCTGCCTACTTAGGGGAAACAAAGAGATACCAAAGGGGAAGATGGATGGAGCGTTTGATCAAACAAAACACTCAACCCCAGTCAACTGATCTGGGTTTAGTTCATCATCATTCTTTAGCTCACTCCACCACCCCAGTTCAGACATGGCCATATGCAAATCAGTCTGAACCTGTACCTCATGGGAACAATCCAGTCCAAACGGCCAAGCATTGTCTTCCCTGGACTGGAAACAAGCATCCTGGGACCAGTTTCTAGTTCATAACCCTCATCAGCCAGGCTCTCTTGAATCCAGTGGCAAAGTGAGCAAGGGACCCACGTCTGGGCACACCCTGCCAAGTTAGGGCAAACAAAGCGATACCAAAGGGGATGATGGATAGAGCGTTTGAGCAATTCAAACACTCTCCCCCAGTCAACTGATATGGGTTTAGTTCATCATCATTCTTTAGCTCACTCCACCAACCTAGTTCAGACATGGCCATATGCAAATCAGTCTGACCCTGTGCCTCATGGGAACAGTCCAGCCCGAACTGCCAAGTCAAGTCTTCCCTGTACTGGAAACAAGCATCCTGGGACCGGTTTCGGGGTCATAACCCTCATCAGCCAGGCTATCTTGAATCCAGTGGCAAAGTGAGCAAGGGACCCACGTCTGGGCATACACTGCCAACTTAGGGCGAACAAAGCGATGCCAAAGGGGATGATGGATGGAGCGTTTGAGCAAATCAAACACTCACCCCCAGTCAACTGTTGTGGGTTTAATTCATCATCATTCTTTAGCTCACTCAACCACCCCAGTTCAGACATTGCCATATGCAAATCAGTCTGACCCTGTGCCTCAGGGGAACAGTCCAGCCCGAACTGCCAAGCCACGTTTTCCCTGGACCGGAAACAAGCATCCTGGGACCGGTTTTGGGTCCATAACCCTCATCAGCTAGGATATCTTGAAACCAGTGGCAAAGTGAGCAAGAGACCCACGTCTGGGCATACCCTGCCAACTTAGGGAGAACAAAGCGATACCAAAGGGGATGATGGACGCAGAGTTTGAGCAAATCAAACACAAACCCCCAGTCAACTGATCTGAGTTTAATTCATCATTATTCTTTAGCTTACTCCACCAACCCAGTTCAGACATGGCCATATGCAAATCAGTCTGACCCTGTGCCTCATGGGAACAGTCCAGCCTGAATTGCCAAGCCAAGTCTTCCCTGGACCGGAAACAAGCATCCTGGGACTGGTTTCGGGGTCATAACCCTCATCAGCCAGGCTATCTTGAATCCAGTGACAAAGTGAGCAAGGGACCCACGTCTGGGCATTCCCTGCCAACTTAGGGCGAACAAAGCGATTCCAAAGGGGATGATGGATGGAGCGTTTGAGCAAATCAAACACTCACCCCCAGTCAACTGATATGGGTTTAAATCATCATCATACTTTAGCTCACTCAACCACCCCAGTTCAGACATTGCCATATGCAAATTAGTCTGACACTGTGCCTCATGGGAACAGTCCTGCCCGAACTGCCAAGCCAAGTCTTCTCTGAACCGGAAACAAGCATCCTGGGACCGGTTTCGGGTTCATAACCCTCAACAGCCAGGCTATCTTGAATACAGTGGCAAAGTGAGCAAGGGACCCATGTCTGGGCATGCCCTGCCAACTTAGGGCGAACAAAGCGATACCAAAGGGGATGATGGACGCAGAGTTTGAGCAAATCAAACACTCACCCCCAGTCAACTGATCTGGGTTTAATTCATCATCATTCTTTAGCTCACTCCACCACCCCAGTTAAGACATGGCCATATGCAAATCAGTATGACCCTGTGCCTCATGGGAATAGTCCAGGCAGAAATGCCAAGCCATGTCTTCTCTGGACCGGAACCAAGCATCCTGGGACTGGTTTCGGGTACATAACACTCATCAGCCGGGCTATCTTGATTCCAGTGGCAAAGTTAGCAAGGGACCCATGTCTGGGCATACCCTGCCAACTTAGGCCGAACAAAGCGATACCAAAGGGGATGATGGACGGAGTGTTTGAGCAAATCAAACACTCACCCCAGTCTACTGATCTGGGTTTAATTCATCATCATTCTTTAGCTCACTCCACCACCCCAGTTCGGACATGGCCACATGCAAATCAGTCTGACCCTGTACCTCATGGGAACAGTCCAGCCCAAACTGCCAAGCCATATCTTCCCTGGACTGAAAGCAAGCATCCTGGGACTGGTTTTGGGTTCATTACCCTCATCAATCAGGCTCTCTTGAATCCCATGGCAAAGTGAGCAAGGGACCCACGTCTGGGCATACCCTGCCAACTTAGGGCAAACAAAGCGATACCAAAGGGGATGATGGATGGAGCATTTGAGCAAATCAAACACTCACCCCCAGTCAACTGATCTGGGTTTGACTCATCATCATTCTTTAGCTCACTCCACCACCCCAGTTCAGACATGGCCATATGCAAATCAGTCTGGCCCTGTGCCTCATGGGAACAGTCCAGCCCGAACTGCCAAGCTATGTCTTCCCTGGACTGGAAACAAGCATCCTGGGACCAGTTTCGGGTTCATAACCCTCATCAGCCAGGCTATCTTGAATCCAGCGGCAAAGTGAGCAAGGGCACACCCTGCCAAGTTAGGGCGAACAAAGCGATACCAAAGGGGATGATGGATAGAGCGTTTGAGCAATTCAAACACTCTCCCCCAGTCAACTGATATGGGTTTAGTTCATCATCATTCTTTAGCTCACTCCACCAACCTAGTTCAGACATGGCCATATGCAAATCAGTCTGACCCTGTGTCTCATGGGAACAGTCCAGCCCGAACTGCCAAATCATGTCTTACCTGGACCGGAGACAAGCATCCTGGGACCGGTTTCGGGTTCATAACCCTCATCAGCCAGGCTATCTTGAATCCAGTGGCAAAGTGAGCAAGGGACCCACATCTGGGCATAACTTACCAACTTAGGGCGAACAAAGCAATACCAAAGGGGATGATGGACGGAGTGTTTGAGCAAATCAAACACTCACCCCCAGTCAACTGATCTGGGTTTAATTCATCATCATTCTTTAGCTTACTCCACCACCCCAGTTTAGACATGGCCATATGCAAATCAGTCTGACCCTGTGCCTCATGGGAACAGTCCAGCCCGAACTGCCAAGCCAAGTCTTCCCTGGACTGGAAACAAGCATCCTGGGACCGGTTTCGGGGTCATAACCCTCATCAGCCAGGCTATCTTGAATCCAGCGGCAAAGTGAGCAAGGGCACACCCTGCCAAGTTAGGGCGAACAAAGCGATACCAAAGGGGATGATGGATAGAGCGTTTGAGCAATTCAAACACTCTCCCCCAGTCAACTGATATGGGTTTAGTTCATCATCATTCTTTAGCTCACTCCACCAACCTAGTTCAGACATGGCCATATGCAAATCAGTCTGACCCTGTGTCTCATGGGAACAGTCCAGCCCGAACTGCCAAATCATGTCTTACCTGGACCGGAGACAAGCATCCTGGGACCGGTTTCGGGTTCATAACCCTCATCAGCCAGGCTATCTTGAATCCAGTGGCAAAGTGAGCAAGGGACCCACATCTGGGCATACCTTACCAACTTAGGGCGAACAAAGCAATACCAAAGGGGATGATGGACGGAGTGTTTGAGCAAATCAAACACTCACCCCCAGTCAACTGATCTGGGTTTAATTCATCATCATTCTTTAGCTTACTCCACCACCCCAGTTTAGACATGGCCATATGCAAATCAGTCTGACCCTGTGCCTCATGGGAACAGTCCAGCCCGAACTGCCAAGCCAAGTCTTCCCTGGACTGGAAACAAGCATCCTGGGACCGGTTTCGGGGTCATAACCCTCATCAGCCAGGCTATCTTGAATCCTGTGGCAAAGTGAGCAAGGGACCCACGTCTGGGCATACACTGCCAACTTAGGGCGAACAAAGCGATGCCAAAGGGGATGATGAATGGAGCGTTTGAGCAAATCAAACACTCACCCCCAGTCAATTGTTCTGGGTTTAATTCATCATCATTCTTTAGCTCACTCAACCACCCCAGTTCACACATTGCCATATGCAAATCAGTCTGACACTGTGCCTCATGGGAATAGTCCAGCCCGAACTGCCAAGCCAAGTTTTCCCTGGACCGGAAACAAGCATCCTGGGACCGGTTTTGGGTTCATAACCCTCATCAGCTAGGATATCTTGAAACCAGTGGCAAAGTGAGCAAGAGACCCACGTTCGGGCATACCCTGCCAACTTAGGGAGAACAAAGCGATACCAAAGGGGATGATGGACGCAGAGTTTGAGCAAATCAAACACTCACCCCAGTCAACTGATCTGGGTTTAGTTCATAATCATTCTTTAGCTCACTCCACCACCCCAGTTCAGACATGGCCATATGCAAATCAGTATGACCCTGTACCTCATGGGAACAGTCCAGCCTGAACTGCCAAGCCAAGTCTTCCCTGGACCGGAAACAAGCATCCTGGGACTGGTTTTGGGGTCATAACCCTCATCAGCCAGGCTATCTTGAATCCAGTGACAAAGTGAGCAAGGGACCCACGTCTGGGCATTCCCTGCCAACTTAGGGCGAACAAAGCGATGCCAAAGGGGTTGATGGATGGAGCGTTTGAGCAAATCAAACACTCACCCCCAGTCAACTGATCTGGGTTTAGTTCATCATCATTCTTTAGCTCACTCCACCAACCTAGTTCAGACATGGCCATATGCAAATCAGTCTGACCCTGTGTCTCATGGGAACAGTCCAGCCCGAACTGCCAAACTATGTCTTACCTGGACCGGAGACAAGCATCCTGGGGCCAGTTTCGGGTTCATAACCCTCATCAGCCAGGCTATCTTGAATCCAGTGGCAAAGTGAGCAAGGGACCCACATCTGGGCATACCTTGCCAACTTAGGGCAAACAAAGCAATACCAAAGGGGATGATGGACGGAGTGTTTGAGCAAATCAAACACTCACCCCCAGTCAACTGATCTGGGTTTAATTCATCATCATTCTTTAGCTTACTCCACCACCCCAGTTCAGACATGGGCATATGCAAATCAGTCTGACCCTGTGCCTCATGGGAACAGTCCAGCCCGAACTGCCAAGCCAAGTCTTCCCTGGACTGGAAACAAGCATCCTGGACGGGTTTCGGGGTCATAACCCTCATCAGCCAGGCTATCTTGAATCCTGTGGCAAAGTGAGCAAGGGACCCACGTCTGGGCATACACTGCCAACTTAGGGCGAACAAAGCGATGCCAAAGGGGATGATGGATGGAGCGTTTGAGCAAATCAAACACTCACCCCCAGTCAACTGTTCTGGGTTTAATTCATCATCATTCTTTAGCTCACTCAACCACCCCAGTTCAGACATTGCCATATGCAAATCAACCTGACACTGTGCCTCATGGGAACAGTCCAGCCCGAACTGCCAAGCCAAGTTTTCCCTGGACCGAAAACAAGCATCCTGGGACCGGTTTTGGGTTCATAACCCTCATCAGCTAGGATATCCTGAAACCAGTGGCAAAGTGAGCAAGAGACCCACGTCTGGGCATACCCTGCCAACTTAGGGAGAACAAAGCGATACCAAAGGGGATGATGGACGCAGAGTTTGAGCAAATCAAACACTCACCCCAGTCAACTGATCTGGGTTTAATTCATAATCATTCTTTAGCTCACTCCACCACCCCAGTTCAGACATGGCCATATGCAAATCAGTATGACCCTGTGCCTCATGGGAACAGTCCAGCCAGAAATGCCAAGCCATGTCTTCCCTGGACCAGGACCAAGCATCCTGGGACTGGTTTCGGGTTCATAACTCTCATCAGCCGGGCTATCTAGAATCCTGCGTCAAAGTGAGCAAGTGACCCATGTCTGGACATACCCTGCCAACTTAGGGCGAACAAAGCGATACCAAAGGGGATGATGGATGGAGCGTTTGAGCAATTCAAACACTCACCCCCAGTCAACTGATCTGGGTTTAATTCATTATCATTCTTTAGCTCACTCAACCACCCCAGTTCAGACATTGCTATATGCAAATCAGTCTGACACTGTGCCTCATGGGAACAGTCCAGCCCGAACTGCCAAGCCAAGTCTTCCCTGGACTGGAAACAAGCATGCTGGGACCGGTTTCGGGGTCATAACCCTCATCAGCCAGGCTATCTTGAATCCAGTGGCAAAGTGGCAAGGGACCCACGTCTGGGCATACACTGCCAACTTAGGGCGAACAAAGCGATGCCAAAGGGGATGATGGATGGAGCGTTTGAGCAAATCAAACACTCACCCCCAGTCAACTGATCTGGGTTTAATTCATCATCATTCTTTAGCTCACTCAACCACCCCAGTTCAGACATTGCCATATGCAAATCAGTCTGACACTGTGCCTCATGGTAACAGTCCAGCCCGAACTGCCAAGCCAAGTTTTCCCTGGACCGGAAACAAGCATCCTGGGACCGGTTTCGGGTTCATAACCCTCATCAGCTAGGCTATCTTGAAACCAGTGGCAAAGTGAGCAAGAGACCCACGTCTGGGCATACCCTGCCAACTTAGGGAGAACAAAGCGATACCAAAGGGGATGATGGATGCAGAGTTTGAGCAAATCAAACACTCACCCCCAGTCAACTGATCTGGGTTTAATTCATCATCATTCTTTAGCTCACTCCACCACCCCAGTTCAGATATGGCCATATGCAAATCAGTCTGACCCTGTGACTCATGGGAACAGTCCAGCCCGAACTGCCAAGCCAAATTTTCCCTGGACCGGAAACAAGAATCCTGGGACCGGTTTCGGGTTCATAACCCTCATCAGCTAGGCTATCTTGGATCCAGTGGCAAAGTGAGCAATGGACCCACGTCTGGGGATACCCTGCCAACTTAGGGCGAGCAAAGCGATACGAAAGGGGATGCGGACGGAGCGTTTGCGCAAATCAAACACTCACCCCCAGTCAACTGATCTGGGTTTAATTCATCATCATTCTTTAGCTCACTCCACCACCCCGGTTCAGACATGGCCACATGCAAATCAGTCTGACCCTGTACCTCATGGCAACAGTCCAGACCAAACAGCCAAGCCATGTCTTCCCTGGACCGGAAAGAAGTATCCTGGAACGTGTTTCGGGTTCATAACCCTCATCAGCCAGGCTCTATAGAATCCAGTGGCAAAGTGAGCAAGGGACCAACATATGGGCATACACTGCCAAATTAGGGCGAACAAAGCGATTCCAAATGGGATGATGGACGGAGTGTTTGAGCAAATCAGACACTCACCCCCAGTAAACTGATCTGGGTTTAATTCATCATCATTCTTGAGCTCACTCCACCACCCCAGTTCAGACATGGCCACAGGCAAATCAGTCTGAGCCTGTACCTCATGGGAACAGTCCAGCCCAAACTGCCAAGCCATATCTTCCCTGGACCGGAAGCAAGCATCCTGGGACTGGTTTTGGGTTTATTACCCTCATCAATCAGGCTCTCTTGAATCCCATGGCAAAGTGAGCAAGGGACCCACGTCTGGGCATACCCTACCAACTTAGGGCGAACAAATCGATACCAAAGGGGATGACGGACGGAGCATTTGAGCAAATCAAACACTCACCCCCAGTCAACTGATCTGGGTTTAATTCATCATCATTCTTTAGCTCACTCCACCAACCTAGTTCAGACATGGCCATATGCAAATCAGTCTGACCCTGTGCCTCATGGGAACAGTCCAGCCCGAACTGCCAAGCCAAGTTTTCCCTGGACCGGAAACAAGCATCCTGGGACCGGATTCGGGTTCATAACCCTCATCAGCTAGGCTATCTTGAAACCAGTGGCAAAGTGAGCAAGAGACCCACGTCTGGGCATACCCTGCCAACTTAGGGAGAACAAAGCGATACCAAAGGGGATGATGGACGCAGAGTTTGAGCAAATCAAACACTCACCCCCAGTCAACTGATCTGGGTTTAATTCATCATCATTCTTTAGCTCACTCCACCACCCCAGTTCAGATATGGCCATATGCAAATCAGTCTGACCCTGTGACTCATGGGAACAGTCCAGCCCGAACTGCCAAGCCAAATTTTTCCTGGACCGGAAACAAGCATCCTGGGACTGGTTTCGGGTTCATAACCATCATCAGCTAGGCTATCTTGAATCCAGTGGCAAAGTGAGCAATGGACCCACGTCTGGGGATACCCTGCCAACTTAGGGCGAGCAAAGCGATACCAAAGGGGATGCGGACAGAGCGTTTGCGCAAATCAAACACTCACCCTCAGTCAACTGATCTGGGTTTAATTCATCATCATTCTTTAGCTCACTCCACCACCCCGGTTCAGACATGGCCACATGCAAATCAGTCTGACCCTGTACCTCATGGCAACCGTCCAGCCCAAATAGCCAAGCCATGTCTTCCCTGGACCGGAAAGAAGTATCCTGGAACGTGTTTCGGGTTCATAACCCTCATCAGCCAGGCTCTATAGAATCCAGTGGCAAAGTGAGCAAGGGACCCACATCTGGGCATACACTGCCAAATTAGGGTGAACAAAGCGATTCCAAATGGGATGGTGGACAGAGCGTTTGAGCAAATCAATCACTCACCCCAGTCAACTGATCTGGGTTTAATTCATCATCATTCTTTAGCTTACTCCATCACCCCAGTTCAGACATGGCCATATGCAAATCAGTCTGACCCTGTGCCTCATGGGAACAGTCCAGCCCGAACTGCCAAGCCAAGTCTTCCCTGGACTGGAAACAAGCATCCTGGGAACGGTTTCGGGGTCATAACCCTCATCAGCCAGGCTATCTTGAATCCAGAGGCAAATTGAGCAAGGGACCCATGTCTGGGCATACCCTGCCAACTTAGGGCAAACAAAGTGATACCAAAGGGGATGATGGATGGAGCATTTGAGCAAATCAAACATTTACCCCCAGTCAACTGATCTGGGTTTGACTCATCATCATTCTTTAGCTCACTCCACCACCCCAGTTCAGACATGGCCATATGCAAATCAGTCTGAACCTGTACCTCATGGGAACAATCCAGTCCGAACGGCCAAGCATTGTCTTCCCTGGACTGGAAACAAGCATCCTGGGACCAGTTTCTAGTTCATAACCCTCATCAGCCAGGCTCTCTTGAATCCAGCGGCAAAGTGAGCAAGGGACCCACGTCTGGGCACACCCTGCCAAGTTAGGGCGAACAAAGCGATACCAAAGGGGATGATGGATAGAGCGTTTTAGCAATTCAAACACTCTCCCCCAGTCAACAGATATGGGTTTAGTTCATCATCATTCTTTAGCTCACTCCACCAACCTAGTTCAGACATGGCCATATGCAAATCAGTCTGACCCTGTGTCTCATGGGAACAGTCCAGCCCGAACTGCCAAACCATGTCTTACCTGGACCGGAGACATGCATCCTGGGACCGGTTTCGGGTTCATAACCCTCATCAGCCAGGCTATCTTGAATCCAGTGGCAAAGTGAGCAAGGGACCCACATCTGGGCATACCTTGCCAACTTAGGGCGAACAAAGCAATACCAAAGGGGATGATGGACGGAGTGTTTGAGCAAATCAAACACTCACCCCCAGTCAACTGATCTGGGTTTAATTCATCATCATTCTTTAGCTTACTCCACCACCCCAGTTCAGACATGGCCATATGCAAATCAGTCTGACCCTGTGCCGCATGGGAACAGTCCTGCCTGAACTGCCAAGCCATGTCTTACCTGGACCGGAGACAAGCATCCTGGGACCGGTTTCGGATTCATAACCCTCATCAGCCAGGCTATCTTGAATCCAGTGGCAAAGTGAGCAAGGGACCCACATCTGGGCATACCTTGCCAATTTAGGGCGAACAAAGCGATACCAAAGGGGATGATGGACTCAGTGTTTGAGCAAATCAAACACTCACCCCCAGTCAACTGATCTGAGTTTAATTCATCATCATTCTTTAGCTTACTCCACCAACCCAGTTCAGACATGGCCATATGCAAATCAGTCTGACCCTGTGCCTCATGGGAACAGTCCAGCCCAAACTGCCGAGCCAAGTCTTCCCTGGACCGGAAACCAGCATCCTGGGACTGGTTTTGGGGTCATAACCCTCATCAGCCAGGCTATCTTGAATCCAGTGGCAAAGTGAGCAAGGGACCCACGTCTGGCCGTTCCCTGCCAACTTAGGGCGAACAAAGCAATGCCAAAGGGGATGATGGATGGAGCGTTTGAGCAAATCAAACACTCACCCCCAGTCAACTGATCTGGGTTTAAATCATCATCATACTTTAGCTCACTCAACCACCCCAGTTCAGACATTGCCATATGCAAATCAGTCTGACACTGTGCCTCATGGGAACAGTCCTGCCCGAACTGCCAAGCCAAGTCTTCTCTGGACCGGAAACAAGCATCCTGGGACCGGTTTCGGGTTCATAACCCTCAACAGCCAGGCTATCTTGAAACCAGTGGCAAAGTGAGCAAGGGACCCATGTCTGGGCATACCCTGCCAACTTAGGGCGACCAAAGCGATACCAAAGGGGATGACGGACGGAGCATTTGAGCAAATCAAACACTCACCCCCAGTCAACTGATCTGGGTTTAATTCATCATCATTCTTTAGCTTACTCCACCACCCCAGTTCAGACATGGCCATATGCAAATCAGTCTGACCCTGTGCCTCATGGGAACAGTCCAGCCCGAACTGCCAAGCCAAGTTTTCCCTGGACCGGAAACAAGCATCCTGGGACCGGTTTCGGGTTCATAACCCTCATCAGCTAGGCTATCTTGAAACCAGTGGCAAAGTGAGCAAGAGACCCACGTCTGGGCATACCCTGCCAACTTAGGGAGAACAAAGCGATACCAAAGGGGATGATGGACGCAGAGTTTGAGCAAATCAAACACTCACCCCCAGTCAACTGATCTGGGTTTAATTCATCATCATTCTTTAGCTCACTCCACCACCCCAGTTCAGATATGGCCATATGCAAATCAGTCTGACCCTGTGACTCATGGGAACAGTCCAGCCCGAACTGCCAAGCCAAATTTTCCCTGGACCGGAAACAAGCATCCTGGGACTGGTTTCGGGTTCATAACCATCATCAGCCAGGCTATCTTGAATCCAGTGGCAAAGTGAGCAATGGACCCATGTCTGGGCATACCCTGCCAACTTAGGGCGAGCAAAGCGATACCAAAGGGGATGCGGACGGAGCGTTTGAGGAAATCAAACACTCACCCTCAGTCAACTGATCTGGGTTTAATTCATCATCATTCTTTAGCTCACTCCACCACCCCGGTTCAGACATGGCCACATGCAAATCAGTCTGACCCTGTACCTCATGGCAACCGTCCAGCCCAAATAGCCAAGCCATGTCTTCCCTGGACCGGAAAGAAGTATCCTGGAACGTGTTTCGGGTTCATAACCCTCATCAGCCAGGCTCTATAGAATCCAGTGGCAAAGTGAGCAAGGGACCCACATCTGGGCATACACTGCCAAATTAGGGTGAACAAAGCGATTCCAAATGGGATGGTGGACAGAGCGTTTGAGCAAATCAATCACTCACCCCAGTCAACTTATCTGGGTTTAATTCATCATCATTCTTTAGCTTACTCCACCACCCCAGTTCAGACATGGCCATATGCAAATCAGTCTGACCCTGTGCCTCATGGGAACAGTCCAGCACGAACTGCCAAGCCAAGTCTTCCCTGGACTGGAAACAAGCATCCTGGGAACGGTTTCAGGGTCATAACCCTCATCAGCCAGGCTATCTTGAATCCAGAGGCAAATTGAGCAAGGGACTCATGTCTGGGCATACCCTGCCAACTTAGGGCAAACAAAGTGATACCAAAGGGGATGATGGATGGAGCATTTGTGCAAATCGAACATTTACCCCCAGTCAACTGATCTGGGTTTGACTCATCATCATTCTTTAGCTCACTCCACCACCCCAGTTCAGACATGGCCATATGCAAATCAGTCTGAACCTGTACCTCATGGGAACAATCCAGTCCGAACGGCCAAGCATTGTCTTCCCTGGACTGGAAACAAGCATCCTGGGACCAGTTTCTAGTTCATAACCCTCATCAGCCAGGCTCTCTTGAATCCAGCGGCAAAGTGAGCAAGGGACCCACGTCTGGGCACACCCTGCCAAGTTAGGGCGAACAAAGCGATACCAAAGGGGATGATGGATAGAGCGTTTTAGCAATTCAAACACTCTCCCCCAGTCAACTGATATGGGTTTAGTTCATCATCATTCTTTAGCTCACTCCACCAACCTAGTTCAGACATGGCCATATGCAAATCAGTCTGACCCTGTGTCTCATGGGAACAGTCCAGCCCGAACTGCCAAACCATGTCTTACCTGGACCGGAGACAAGCATCCTGGGACCGGTTTCGGGTTCATAACCCTCATCAGCTAGGCTATCTTGAAACCAGTGGCAAAGTGAGCAAGAGACCCACGTCTGGGCATACCCTGCCAACTTAGGGAGAACAAAGCGATACCAAAGGGGATGATGGACGCAGAGTTTGAGCAAATCAAACACTCACCCCCAGTCAACTGATCTGGGTTTAATTCATCATCATTCTTTAGCTCACTCAACCACCCCAGTTCAGACATTGCCATATGCAAATCAGTCTGACACTGTGCCTCATGGGAACAGTCCAGCCCGAACTGCCAAGCCAAGTTTTCCCTGGACCGGAAACAAGCATCCTGGGACCGGTTTCGGGTTCATAACCCTCATCAGCTAGGCTATCTTGAAACCAGTGGCAAAGTGAGCAAGAGACCCACGTCTGGGCATACCCTGCCAACTTAGGCAGAACAAAGCGATACCAAAGGGGATGACGGACGGAGCATTTGAGCAAATCAAACACTCACCCCCAGTCAACTGATCTGGGTTTAATTCATCATCATTCTTTAGCTTACTCCACCATCCCAGTTCAGACATGGCCATATGCAAATCAGTCTGACCCTGTGCCTCATGGGAACAGTCCAGCCAGAACTGCCAAGCCAAGTCTTCCCTGGACTGGAAACAAGCATCCTGGGACCGGTTTCGGGGTTATAACCCTCATCAGCCAGGCTATCTTGAATCCAGTGGCAAAGTGAGCAAGGGACCCACGTCTGGGCATACACTGCCAACTTAGGGCGAACAAAGCGATGCCAAAGGGGATGATGGATGGAGCGTTTGAGCAAATCAAACACTCACCCCCAGTCAACTGATCTGGGTTTAATTCATCATCATTCTTTAGCTCACCCAACCACCCCAGTTCAGACATTGCCATATGCAAATCAGTCTGACACTGTGCCTCATGGGAACAGTCCAGCCCGAACTGCCAAGCCAAATTTTCCCTGGACCGGAAACAAGCATCCTGGGACCGGTTTCGGGTTCATAACCCTCATCAGCTAGGCTATCTTGAAACCAGTGGCAAAGTGAGCAAGAGACCCACGTCTGGGCATACCCTGCCAACTTAGGGAGAACAAAGCGACACCAAAGGTGATGATGGACGCAGAGTTTGAGCAAATCAAACACTCACCCCCAGTCAACTGATCTGGGTTTAATTCATCATCATTCTTTAGCTCACTCCACCACCCCAGTTCAGACATGGCCATATGCAAATCAGTCTGACCCTGTGCCTCATGGGAACAGTCCAGCCCGAACTGCCAAGCCAAGTCTTCCCTGGACCGGAAACAAGCATCCTGGGACTGGGTTCGGGGTCATTACCCTCATCACCCAGGGTATCTTGAATCCAGTGGCAAAGTGAGCAAGGGACCCACGTCTGGGCGTTCCCTGCCAACTTAGGGCGAACAAAGCGATGCCAAAGGAGATGATGGATGGAGCGTTTGAGCAAATCAAACACTCACCCCCAAACAAAACTGATCTGGATTTAAATCATCATCTTACTTTAGCTCACTCAACCACCCCAGTTCAGACATTGCCATATGCAAATCAGTCTGTCACTGTGCCTCATTGGAACAGTCCTGCCCGAACTGCCAAGCCAAATCTTCTCTGGACCGGAAACAAGCATCCTGGGACCGGATTCGGGTTCATAACCCTCATCAGCCAGGCTATCTTGAAACCAGTGGCACAGTGAACAAGGGACCCACGTCTGGGCATACCCTGCCAACTTAGGGCGAACAAAGCGATACCAAAGGGGATCATGGACGCAGAGTTTGAGCAAATCAAACACTCACCTCCAGTCAACTGATCTGGGTTTAATTCATCATCATTCTTTAGCTCACTGCACCACCCCAGTTCAGACATGGCCATATGCAAATCAGTATGACCCTGTGCCTCATGGGAACAGTCCAGCCAGAAATGCCAAGCCATATCTTCCCTGGACCGGAACCAAGCATCCTAGGAATGGTTTCGGGTTCATAACACTCATCAGCCGGGCTATCTTGATTCCAGTGGCAAAGTGAGCAAGGGACCCACGTCTGGGCATACCCTGCCAACTTAGAGCGAACAAAAAAATACCAAAGAGGATGATGGATGGAGCATTTGAGGAAATCAAACACTCACCCCCAGTAAACTGATCTGGGTTTAATGCATCATAATTCTTTAGCGCACTCCACCACGCCAGTTCAGACATGGCCATATGCAAATCAGTCTGACCCTGTGCCTCATGGGAACAGCCCAGCCCGAACTGCCAGGCCATGTCTTCCCTGGACAGGAAGCAAGCATCCTGGGACCGGTTTCGGTTTCATAACCCTCATCCGCCTGGCTCTCTTGAATCCAGTGGCAAAGTGAGCCAGGGACCCACGTCTGGGCATACCCTGCCAACTTAGGGCAAACAAAGAGATACCAAAGGGGATGATGGACGGAGCGTTTGAGCAAATCAAACACTCACCCCCAGTCAACTGATCTGGGTTTAATGCATCATAATTCTTTAGCGCACTCCACCACGCCAGTTCAGACATGGCCATATGCAAATCAGTCTGACCCTGTGCCTCATGGGAACAGTCCAGCCCGAACTGCCAAGCCATGTCTTCCCTGGACCGGAAGCAAGCATCCTGGGACCGGTTTCAGGTTCATAACCCTTATCAGCCAGGCTATCTTGAATCCAGTGGCAAAGTGAGCAAGGGACACACGTCTGGGCATACACTGCCAACTTAGGGCGAACAAAGCGATACCAAAGGGGATGATGAACGGAGCGTTTGAGCAAATCAAACAGTCACCCCCTGTCAACTGATCTGGATTTAATTCCTCATCTTTCTTTAGCTCACTCCACCACCCCAGTTCAGACATGGCCATATGCAAATCAGTCTGACCCTGTGCCTCATGGGAACAGTCCAGCCCGAACTGCCAAGCCACGTTTTCCCAGGACCGGAAACAATCATCCTGGGACCAGTTTCGGGTTCATAACCCTCATCAGCCAGGCTATCTTGAATCCAGTGGCAAAGTGAGCAATGGACCCATGTCTGGGCATACCCTGCCAACTTAGGGCGAGCAAAGTGATACCAAAGGGGATGCGGATGGAGCGTTTGAGGAAATCAAACACTCACCCTCAGTCAACTGATCTGGGTTTAATTCATCATCATTCTTTAGCTCACTCCACCACCCCGGTTCAGACATGGCCACATGCAAATCAGTATGACACTGTGCCTCATGGGAACAGTCCAGCCAGAAATGCCAAGCCATGTCTTCCCTGGACCGGAACCAAGCATCCTGGGACTGGTTTCGGGTTCATAACCCTCATCAGCCGGGCTATCTTGAATCCAGCAGCAAAGTGAACAAGTGACCCACGTCTGGGCATACCCTGCCAACTTAGGGCGAACAAAGCGATACCAAAGGGGATGATGGGTAGAGCGTTTGAGCAATTCAAACACTAACCCTCAGTCAACTGATCTGGGTTTAAATCATCATCTTACTTTAGCTCACTCAACCACCCCAGTTCAGACATTGCCATATGCAAATCAGTCTGTCACTGTGCCTCATTGGAACAGTCCTGCCCGAACTGCCAAGCCAAGTCTTCTCTGGACCGGAAACAAGCATCCTGGGACTGGTTTCGGGTTCATAACCCTCATCAGCCAGGCTATCTTGAAACCAGTGGCACAGTGAACAAGGGACCCACGTCTGGGCATACCCTGCCAACTTAGGGCGAACAAAGCGATACCAAAGGGGATCATGGACGCAGAGTTTGAGCAAATCAAACACTCACCTCCAGTCAACTGATCTGGGTTTAATTCATCATCATTCTTTAGCTCACTCCACCACCCCAGTTCAGACATGGCCATATGCAAATCAGTATGACCCTGTGCCTCATGGGAACAGTCCAGCCAGAAATGCTAAGCCATATCTTCCCTGGACCAGAACCAAGCATCCTGGGACTGGTTTCGGGTTCATAACACTCATCAGCCGGGCTATCTTGATTCCAGTGGCAAAGTGAGCAAGGGACCCACGTCTGGGCATACCCTGCCAACTTAGGGCGAACAAAGAAATACCAAAGAGGATGATGGATGGAGCATTTGAGGAAATCAAACACTCACCCCTAGTCAACTGATCTGGGTTTAATGCATCATAATTCTTTAGCGCACTCCACCACGCCAGTTCAGACATGGCCATATGCAAATCAGTCTGACCCTGTGCCTCATGGGAACAGCCCAGCCCGAACTGCCAAGCCATGTCTTCCCTGGACGGGAAGCAAGCATCCTGGGACCGGTTTCGGGTTCATAACCCTCATCAGCTAGGCTATCTTGAAACCAGTGGCAAAGTGAGCAAGAGACCCACGTCTGGGCATACCCTGCCAACTTAGGGAGAACAAAGCGATACCAAAGAGGATGATGGATGCAGAGTTTGAGCAAATCAAACACTCACCCCCAGTCAACTGATCTGGGTTTAATTCATCATCATTCTTTACCTCACTCCACCACCCCAGTTCAGATATGGCCATATGCAAATCAGTCTGACCCTGTGACTCATGGGAACAGTCCAGCCCAAACTGCCAAGCCAAATTTTCCCTGGACCGGAAACAAGCATCCTGGGACCAGTTTCGGGTTCATAACCCTCATCAGCTAGGCTATCTTGAATCCAGTGACAAAGTGAGCAAGGGACCCACATCAGGGCATACCAAGCCAAATTAGGGCGAACAAAGCGTTACCAAAGGGGATGATGGACGGAGCGTTTGCGCAAATCAATCACTCACCCCAGTCAACTGATCTGGGTTTAATTCATCATCATTCTTTAGCTCACTCCACCACCCCGGTTCAGACATGGCCACATGCAAATCAGTCTGACCCTATACCTCATGGCAACAGTCCAGCCCAAACAGCCAAGCCATGTCTTCCCTGGACCGGAAAGAAGTATCCTGGAACTTGTTTCGGGGTCATAACCCTCATCAGCCAGGCTATCTTGAATCCAGTGGCAAAGTGAGCAAGGGACCCACATCAGGGCATACCAAGCCAAATTAGGGCGAACAAAGCGTTACCAAAGGGGATGATGGACGGAGCGTTTGCGCAAATCAATCACTCACCCCAGTCAACTGATCTGGGTTTAATTCATCATCATTCTTTAGCTCACTCCACCACCCCGGTTCAGACATGGCCACATGCAAATCAGTCTGACCCTATACCTCATGGCAACAGTCCAGCCCAAACAGCCAAGCCATGTCTTCCCTGGACCGGAAAGAAGTATCCTGGAACGTGTTTCGGGTTCATATTCCTCATCAGCCAGGCTCTATAGAATCCAGTGGCAAAGTGAGCAAGGGACCCACATCTGGGCATACACTGCCAAATTAGGGCGAACAAAGCGATTCCAAATGGGATGGTGGACGGAGCGTTTGAGCAAATCAATCACTCACCCCAGTCAACTGATCTGGGTTTAATTCATCATCATTCTTTAGCTCACTCCACCACCCCAGTTCAGATATGGCGATATATGCAAATCAGTCTGACCCTGTGACTCATGGGAACAGTCCAGCCCGAACTGCCAAGCCATGTCTTCTCTGGACCGGAATCAAGCATCCTGTGACCGGTTTTGGGTTCATATCCCTCATCAGCAAGGCTCTCTTGAATCCAGAGGCAAATTGTGCAAGGGACCCATGTCTGGGCATACCCTGCCAACGTAGGGCAAACAAAGCGATACCAAAGGGGATGATGGATGGAGCATTTGAGCAAATCAAACACTCACCCCCAGTCAACTGTTCTGGGTTTAATTCATCATCATTCTTTAGCTCACTCAACCACCCCAGTTCAGACATTGCCATATGCAAATCAGTCTGACACTGTGCCTCATGGGAACAGTCCAGCCCGAACTGCCAAGCCAAGTTTTCCCTGGACCGGAAACAAGCATCCTGGGACCGGTTTTGGGTTCATAACCCTCATCAGCTAGGATATCTTGAAACCAGTGGCAAAGTGAGCAAGAGACCCACGTCTGGGCATACCCTGCCAACTTAGGGAGAATAAAGCGATACCAAAGGGGAAGATGGACGCAGAGTTTGAGCAAATCAAACACTCAACCCCAGTAAACTGATCTGGGTTTAGTTTATCATCATTCTTTAGCTCACTCCACCACCCCAGTTCAGACATGGCCATATGCAAATCAGTCTGAACCTGTACCTCATGGGAACAATCCAGTCCGAACGGCCAAGCATTGTCTTCCCTGGACTGGAAACAAGCATCCTGGGACCGGTTTCGGGTTCATAACCCTCATCAGCCAGGCTCTCTTGAATCCAGCGGCAAAGTGAGCAAGGGACCCACGTCTGGGCATACCCTGCCAAGTTAGGGCGAACAAAGCGATACCAAAGGGGATGATGGATGGAGCGTATGAGCAATTCAAACATTCTCCCCCAGTCAACTGATATGGGTTTAGGTCATCATCATTCTTTAGCTCACTCCACCAACCTAGTTCAGACATGGCCATATGTAAATCAGTCTGACCCTGTGCCTCATGGGAACAGTCCAGCCCGAACTGCCAAACCATGTCTTACCTGGACCAGAGACAAGCATCCTGGGACCGGTTTCGGGTTCATAACCCTCATCAGCTAGGCTATCTTGAATCCAGTGGCAAAGTGAGCAAGGGACCCACGTCTGGGAATACACTGCCAACTTAGGGCGAACAAAGCGATGCCAAAGGGGATGATGGATGGAGCGTTTGAGCAAATCAAACACTCACCCCCAGTCAACTGATCTGGGTTTAATTCATCATCATTCTTTAGCTCACTCCACCACCCCAGTTCAGACATGGCCATATGCAAATCAGTATGACCCTGTGCCTCATGGGAACAGTCCAGCCAGAAATGCCAAGCCATATCTTCCCTGGACCAGAACCAAGCATCCTGGGACTGGTTTCGGGTTCATAACACTCATCAGCCGGGCTACCTTGATTCCAGTGGCAAAGTGAGCAAGGGACCCACGTCTGGGCATACCCTGCCAACTTAGGCCGAACAAAGAAATACCAAAGAGGATGATGGATGGAGCATTTGAGGAAATTAAACACTCACCCCTAGTCAACTGATCTGGGTTTAATGCATCATAATTCTTTAGCGCACTCCACCACGCCAGTTCAGACATGGCCATATGCAAATCAGTCTGACCCTGTGCCTCATGGGAACAGCCCAGCCCGAACTGCCAAGCCATGTCTTCCCTGGACGGGAAGCAAGCGTCCTGGGACCGGTTTCGGGTTCATAACCCTCATCAGCTAGGTTATCTTGAAACCAGTGGCAAAGTGAGCAAGAGACCCACGTCTGGGCATACCCTGCCAACTTAGGGAGAACAAAGCGATACCAAAGAGGATGATGGATGCAGAGTTTGAGCAAATCAAACACTCACCCCCAGTCAACTGATCTGGGTTTAATTCATCATCATTCTTTACCTCACTCCACCACCCCAGTTCAGATATGGCCATATGCAAATCAGTCTGACCCTGTGACTCATGGGAACAGTCCAGCCCGAACTGCCAAGCCAAATTTTCCCTGGACCGGAAACAAGCATCCTGGGACCAGTTTCGGGTTCATAACCCTCATCAGCTAGGCTATCTTGAATCCAGTGGCAAAGTGAGCAATGGACCCACGTCTGGGGATACCCTGCCAATTTAGGGCGAGGAAAGCGATACCAAAGGGGATGCGGACGGAGCGTTTGCGCAAATCAATCACTCACCCCAGTCAACTGATCTGGGTTTAATTCATCATCATTCTTTAGCTCACTCCACCACCCCGGTTCAGACATGGCCACATGCAAATCAGTCTGACCCTATACCTCATGGCAACAGTCCAGCCCAAACAGCCAAGCCATGTCTTCCCTGGACCGGAAAGAAGTATCCTGGAACGTGTTTCGGGTTCATAACCCTCATCAGCCAGGCTCTATAGAATCCAGTGGCAAAGTGAGCAAGGGACCCACATCTGGGCATACACTGCCAAATTAGGGCGAACAAAGCGATTCCAAATGGGATGGTGGACGTAGCGTTTGAGCAAATCAATCACTCACCCCAGTCAACTGATCTGGGTTTAATTCATCATCATTCTTTAGCTCACTCCACCACCCCAGTTCAGATATGGCGATATATGCAAATCAGTCTGACCCTGTGACTCATGGGAACAGTCCAGCCCAAACTGCCAAGCCAAATTTTCCCTGGACCGGAAACAAGCATCCTGGGACCAGTTTCGGGTTCATAACCCTCATCAGCTAGGCTATCTTGAATCCAGTGACAAAGTGAGCAATGGACCCACGTCTGGGGATACCCTGCCAACTTAGGGCGAGGAAAGCGATACCAAAGGGGATGCGGACGGAGCGTTTGCGCAAATCAATCACTCACCCCAGTCAACTGATCTGGGTTTAATTCATCATCATTCTTTAGCTCACTCCACCACCCCGGTTCAGACATGGCCACATGCAAATCAGTCTGACCCTATACCTCATGGCAACAGTCCAGCCCAAACAGCCAAGCCATGTCTTCCCTGGACCGGAAAGAAGTATCCTGGAACTTGTTTCGGGGTCATAACCCTCATCAGCCAGGCTCTATAGAATCCAGTGGCAAAGTGAGCAAGGGACCCACATCTGGGCATACACTGCCAAATTAGGGCGAACAAAGCGATACCAAAGGGGATGATGGATAGAGCGTTTGAGCAATTCAAACACTAACCCTCAGTCAACTGATCTGGGTTTAAATCATCATCTTACTTTAGCTCACTCAACCACCCCAGTTCAGACATTGCCATATGCAAATCAGTCTGTCACTGTGCCTCATTGGAACAGTCCTGCCCGAACTGCCAAGGCAAGTCTTCTCTGGACCGGAAACAAGCATCCTGGGACTGGTTTCGGGTTCATAACCCTCATCAGCCTAGCTATCTTGAAACCAGTGGCACAGTGAACAAGGGACCCACGTCTGGGCATACCCTGCCAACTTAGGGCGAACAAAGCGATACCAAAGGGGATCATGGACGCAGAGTTTGAGCAAATCAAACACTCACCTCCAGTCAACTGATCTGGGTTTAATTCATCATCATTCTTTAGCTCACTCCACCACCCCAGTTCAGACATGGCCATATGCAAATCAGTATGACCCTGTGCCTCATGGGAACAGTCCAGCCAGAAATGCCAACCCACATCTTCCCTGGACCAGAACCAAGCATCCTGGGACTGGTTTCGGGTTCATAACACTCATCAGCCGGGCTATCTTGATTCCAGTGGCAAAGTGAGCAAGGGACCCACGTCTGGGCATACCCTGCCAACTTAGGCCGAACAAAGAAATACCAAAGAGGATGATGGATGGAGCATTTGAGGAAATCAAACACTCACCCCTAGTCAACTGATCTGGGTTTAATGCATCATAATTCTTTAGCGCACTCCACCACGCCAGTTCAGACATGGCCATATGCAAATCAGTCTGACCCTGTGCCTCATGGGAACAGCCCAGCCCGAACTGCCAAGCCATGTCTTCCCTGGACGGGAAGCAAGCGTCCTGGGACCGGTTTCGGGTTCATAACCCTCATCAGCTAGGCTATCTTGAAACCAGTGGCAAAGTGAGCAAGAGACCCACGTCTGGGCATACCCTGCCAACTTAGGGAGAACAAAGCGATACCAAAGAGGATGATGGATGCAGAGTTTGAGCAAATCAAACACTCACCCCCAGTCAACTGATCTGGGTTTAATTCATCATCATTCTTTACCTCACTCCACCACCCCAGTTCAGATATGGCCATATGTAAATCAGTCTGACCCTGTGACTCATGGGAACAGTCCAGCCCGAACTGCCAAGCCAAATTTTCCCTGGACCGGAAACAAGCATCCTGGGACCAGTTTCGGGTTCATAACCCTCATCAGCTAGGCTATCTTGAATCCAGTGGCAAAGTGAGCAATGGACCCACGTCTGGGGATACCCTGCCAACTTAGGGCGAGGAAAGCGATACCAAAGGGGATGCGGACGGAGCGTTTGCGCAAATCAATCACTCACCCCAGTCAACTGATCTGGGTTTAATTCATCATCATTCTTTAGCTCACTCCACCACCCCGGTTCAGACATGGCCACATGCAAATCAGTCTGACCCTATACCTCATGGCAACAGTCCAGCCCAAACAGCCAAGCCATGTCTTCCCTGGACCGGAAAGAAGTATCCTGGAACGTGTTTCGGGTTCATAACCCTCATCAGCCAGGCTCTATAGAATCCAGTGGCAAAGTGAGCAAGGGACCCACATTTGGGCATACACTGCCAAATTAGGGCGAACAAAGCGATTCCAAATGGGATGGTGGACGGAGCGTTTGAGCAAATCAATCACTCACCCCAGTCAACTGATCTGGGTTTAATTCATCATCATTCTTTAGCTCACTCCACCACCCCTGTTCAGATATGGCGATATATGCAAATCAGTCTGACCCTGTGACTCATGGGAACAGTCCAGCCCGAACTGCCAAGCCATGTCTTCTCTGGACCGGAATCAAGCATCCTGTGACCGGTTTTGGGTTCATATCCCTCATCAGCAAGGCTCTCTTGAATCCAGAGGCAAATTGTGCAAGGGACCCATGTCTGGGCATACCCTGCCAACTTAGGGCAAACAAAGCGATACCAAAGGGGATGATGGATGGAGCATTTGAGCAAATCAAACACTCACCCCCAGTCAACTGTTCTGGGTTTAATTCATCATCATTCTTTAGCTCACTCAACCACCCCAGTTCAGACATTGCCATATGCAAATCAGTCTGACACTGTGCCTCATGGGAACAGTCCAGCCCGAACTGCCAAGCCAAGTTTTCCCTGGACCGGAAACAAGCATCCTGGGACCGGTTTTGGGTTCATAACCCTCATCAGCTAGGATATCTTGAAACCAGTGGCAAAGTGAGCAAGAGACCCACGTCTGGGCATACCCTGCCAACTTAGGGAGAATAAAGCGATACCAAAGGGGAAGATGGACGCAGAGTTTGAGCAAATCAAACACTCAACCCCAGTAAACTGATCTGGGTTTAGTTTATCATCATTCTTTAGCTCACTCCACCACCCCAGTTCAGACATGGCCATATGCAAATCAGTCTGAACCTGTACCTCATGGGAACAATCCAGTCCGAACGGCCAAGCATTGTCTTCCCTGGACTGGAAACAAGCATCCTGGGACCGGTTTCGGGTTCATAACCCTCATCAGCCAGGCTCTCTTGAATCCAGCGGCAAAGTGAGCAAGGGACCCACGTCTGGGCATACCCTGCCAAGTTAGGGCGAACAAAGCGATACCAAAGGGGATGATGGATGGAGCGTATGAGCAATTCAAACATTCTCCCCCAGTCAACTGATATGGGTTTAGGTCATCATCATTCTTTAGCTCACTCCACCAACCTAGTTCAGACATGGCCATATGTAAATCAGTCTGACCCTGTGCCTCATGGGAACAGTCCAGCCCGAACTGCCAAACCATGTCTTACCTGGACCAGAGACAAGCATCCTGGGACCGGTTTCGGGTTCATAACCCTCATCAGCTAGGCTATCTTGAATCCAGTGGCAAAGTGAGCAAGGGACCCACGTCTGGGCATACACTGCCAACTTAGGGCGAACAAAGCGATGCCAAAGGGGATGATGGATGGAGCGTTTGAGCAAATCAAACACTCACCCCCAGTCAACTGATCTGGGTTTAATTCATCATCATTCTTTAGCTCACTCCACCACCCCAGTTCAGACATGGCCATATGCAAATCAGTATGACCCTGTGCCTCATGGGAACAGTCCAGCCAGAAATGCCAAGCCATATCTTCCCTGGACCAGAACCAAGCATCCTGGGACTGGTTTCGGGTTCATAACACTCATCAGCCGGGCTACCTTGATTCCAGTGGCAAAGTGAGCAAGGGACCCACGTCTGGGCATACCCTGCCAACTTAGGCCGAACAAAGAAATACCAAAGAGGATGATGGATGGAGCATTTGAGGAAATTAAACACTCACCCCTAGTCAACTGATCTGGGTTTAATGCATCATAATTCTTTAGCGCACTCCACCACGCCAGTTCAGACATGGCCATATGCAAATCAGTCTGACCCTGTGCCTCATGGGAACAGCCCAGCCCGAACTGCCAAGCCATGTCTTCCCTGGACGGGAAGCAAGCGTCCTGGGACCGGTTTCGGGTTCATAACCCTCATCAGCTAGGCTATCTTGAAACCAGTGGCAAAGTGAGCAAGAGACCCACGTCTGGGCATACCCTGCCAACTTAGGGAGAACAAAGCGATACCAAAGAGGATGATGGATGCAGAGTTTGAGCAAATCAAACACTCACCCCCAGTCAACTGATCTGGGTTTAATTCATCATCATTCTTTACCTCACTCCACCACCCCAGTTCAGATATGGCCATATGCAAATCAGTCTGACCCTGTGACTCATGGGAACAGTCCAGCCCGAACTGCCAAGCCAAATTTTCCCTGGACCGGAAACAAGCATCCTGGGACCAGTTTCGGGTTCATAACCCTCATCAGCTAGGCTATCTTGAATCCAGTGGCAAAGTGAGCAATGGACCCACGTCTGGGGATACCCTGCCAACTTAGGGAGAGGAAAGCGATACCAAAGGGGATGCGGACGGAGCGTTTGCGCAAATCAATCACTCACCCCAGTCAACTGATCTGGGTTTAATTCATCATCATTCTTTAGCTCACTCCACCACCCCGGTTCAGACATGGCCACATGCAAATCAGTCTGACCCTATACCTCATGGCAACAGTCCAGCCCAAACAGCCAAGCCATGTCTTCCCTGGACCGGAAAGAAGTATCCTGGAACGTGTTTCGGGTTCATAACCCTCATCAGCCAGGCTCTATAGAATCCAGTGGCAAAGTGAGCAAGGGACCCACATCTGGGCATACACTGCCAAATTAGGGCGAACAAAGCGATTCCAAATGGGATGGTGGACGTAGCGTTTGAGCAAATCAATCACTCACCCCAGTCAACTGATCTGGGTTTAATTCATCATCATTCTTTAGCTCACTCCACCACCCCAGTTCAGATATGGCGATATATGCAAATCAGTCTGACCCTGTGACTCATGGGAACAGTCCAGCCCAAACTGCCAAGCCAAATTTTCCCTGGACCGGAAACAAGCATCCTGGGACCAGTTTCGGGTTCATAACCCTCATCAGCTAGGCTATCTTGAATCCAGTGACAAAGTGAGCAATGGACCCACGTCTGGGGATACCCTGCCAACTTAGGGCGAGGAAAGCGATACCAAAGGGGATGCGGACGGAGCGTTTGCGCAAATCAATCACTCACCCCAGTCAACTGATCTGGGTTTAATTCATCATCATTCTTTAGCTCACTCCACCACCCCGGTTCAGACATGGCCACATGCAAATCAGTCTGACCCTATACCTCATGGCAACAGTCCAGCCCAAACAGCCAAGCCATGTCTTCCCTGGACCGGAAAGAAGTATCCTGGAACTTGTTTCGGGGTCATAACCCTCATCAGCCAGGCTCTATAGAATCCAGTGGCAAAGTGAGCAAGGGACCCACATCTGGGCATACACTGCCAAATTAGGGCGAACAAAGCGATACCAAAGGGGATGATGGATAGAGCGTTTGAGCAATTCAAACACTAACCCTCAGTCAACTGATCTGGGTTTAAATCATCATCTTACTTTAGCTCACTCAACCACCCCAGTTCAGACATTGCCATATGCAAATCAGTCTGTCACTGTGCCTCATTGGAACAGTCCTGCCCGAACTGCCAAGGCAAGTCTTCTCTGGACCGGAAACAAGCATCCTGGGACTGGTTTCGGGTTCATAACCCTCATCAGTCTAGCTATCTTGAAACCAGTGGCACAGTGAACAAGGGACCCACGTCTGGGCATACCCTGCCAACTTAGGGCGAACAAAGCGATACCAAAGGGGATCATGGACGCAGAGTTTGAGCAAATCAAACACTCACCTCCAGTCAACTGATCTGGGTTTAATTCATCATCATTCTTTAGCTCACTCCACCACCCCAGTTCAGACATGGCCATATGCAAATCAGTATGACCCTGTGCCTCATGGGAACAGTCCAGCCAGAAATGCCAACCCACATCTTCCCTGGACCAGAACCAAGCATCCTGGGACTGGTTTCGGGTTCATAACACTCATCAGCCGGGCTATCTTGATTCCAGTGGCAAAGTGAGCAAGGGACCCACGTCTGGGCATACCCTGCCAACTTAGGCCGAACAAAGAAATACCAAAGAGGATGATGGATGGAGCATTTGAGGAAATCAAACACTCACCCCTAGTCAACTGATCTGGGTTTAATGCATCATAATTCTTTAGCGCACTCCACCACGCCAGTTCAGACATGGCCATATGCAAATCAGTCTGACCCTGTGCCTCATGGGAACAGCCCAGCCCGAACTGCCAAGCCATGTCTTCCCTGGACGGGAAGCAAGCGTCCTGGGACCGGTTTCGGGTTCATAACCCTCATCAGCTAGGCTATCTTGAAACCAGTGGCAAAGTGAGCAAGAGACCCACGTCTGGGCATACCCTGCCAACTTAGGGAGAACAAAGCGATACCAAAGAGGATGATGGATGCAGAGTTTGAGCAAATCAAACACTCACCCCCAGTCAACTGATCTGGGTTTAATTCATCATCATTCTTTACCTCACTCCACCACCCCAGTTCAGATATGGCCATATGTAAATCAGTCTGACCCTGTGACTCATGGGAACAGTCCAGCCCGAACTGCCAAGCCAAATTTTCCCTGGACCGGAAACAAGCATCCTGGGACCAGTTTCGGGTTCATAACCCTCATCAGCTAGGCTATCTTGAATCCAGTGGCAAAGTGAGCAATGGACCCACGTCTGGGGATACCCTGCCAACTTAGGGCGAGGAAAGCGATACCAAAGGGGATGCGGACGGAGCGTTTGCGCAAATCAATCACTCACCCCAGTCAACTGATCTGGGTTTAATTCATCATCATTCTTTAGCTCACTCCACCACCCCGGTTCAGACATGGCCACATGCAAATCAGTCTGACCCTATACCTCATGGCAACAGTCCAGCCCAAACAGCCAAGCCATGTCTTCCCTGGACCGGAAAGAAGTATCCTGGAACGTGTTTCGGGTTCATAACCCTCATCAGCCAGGCTCTATAGAATCCAGTGGCAAAGTGAGCAAGGGACCCACATCTGGGCATACACTGCCAAATTAGGGCGAACAAAGCGATTCCAAATGGGATGGTGGACGGAGCGTTTGAGCAAATCAATCACTCACCCCAGTCAACTGATCTGGGTTTAATTCATCATCATTCTTTAGCTCACTCCACCACCCCAGTTCAGATATGGCGATATATGCAAATCAGTCTGACCCTGTGACTCATGGGAACAGTCCAGCCCGAACTGCCAAGCCATGTCTTCTCTGGACCGGAATCAAGCATCCTGTGACCGGTTTTGGGTTCATATCCCTCATCAGCAAGGCTCTCTTGAATCCAGAGGCAAATTGTGCAAGGGACCCATGTCTGGGCATACCCTGCCAACTTAGGGCAAACAAAGCGATACCAAAGGGGATGATGGATGGAGCATTTGAGCAAATCAAACACTCACCCCCAGTCAACTGTTCTGGGTTTAATTCATCATCATTCTTTAGCTCACTCAACCACCCCAGTTCAGACATTGCCATATGCAAATCAGTCTGACACTGTGCCTCATGGGAACAGTCCAGCCCGAACTGCCAAGCCAAGTTTTCCCTGGACCGGAAACAAGCATCCTGGGACCGGTTTTGGGTTCATAACCCTCATCAGCTAGGATATCTTGAAACCAGTGGCAAAGTGAGCAAGAGACCCACGTCTGGGCATACCCTGCCAACTTAGGGAGAATAAAGCGATACCAAAGGGGAAGATGGACGCAGAGTTTGAGCAAATCAAACACTCAACCCCAGTAAACTGATCTGGGTTTAGTTTATCATCATTCTTTAGCTCACTCCACCACCCCAGTTCAGACATGGCCATATGCAAATCAGTCTGAACCTGTACCTCATGGGAACAATCCAGTCCGAACGGCCAAGCATTGTCTTCCCTGGACTGGAAACAAGCATCCTGGGACCGGTTTCGGGTTCATAACCCTCATCAGCCAGGCTCTCTTGAATCCAGCGGCAAAGTGAGCAAGGGACCCACGTCTGGGCATACCCTGCCAAGTTAGGGCGAACAAAGCGATACCAAAGGGGATGATGGATGGAGCGTATGAGCAATTCAAACATTCTCCCCCAGTCAACTGATATGGGTTTAGGTCATCATCATTCTTTAGCTCACTCCACCAACCTAGTTCAGACATGGCCATATGTAAATCAGTCTGACCCTGTGCCTCATGGGAACAGTCCAGCCCGAACTGCCAAACCATGTCTTACCTGGACCAGAGACAAGCATCCTGGGACCGGTTTCGGGTTCATAACCCTCATCAGCTAGGCTATCTTGAATCCAGTGGCAAAGTGAGCAAGGGACCCACGTCTGGGCATACCCTGCCAACTTAGGCCGAACAAAGAAATACCAAAGAGGATGATGGATGGAGCATTTGAGGAAATTAAACACTCACCCCTAGTCAACTGATCTGGGTTTAATGCATCATAATTCTTTAGCGCACTCCACCACGCCAGTTCAGACATGGCCATATGCAAATCAGTCTGACCCTGTGCCTCATGGGAACAGCCCAGCCCGAACTGCCAAGCCATGTCTTCCCTGGACGGGAAGCAAGCGTCCTGGGACCGGTTTCGGGTTCATAACCCTCATCAGCTAGGCTATCTTGAAACCAGTGGCAAAGTGAGCAAGAGACCCACGTCTGGGCATACCCTGCCAACTTAGGGAGAACAAAGCGATACCAAAGAGGATGATGGATGCAGAGTTTGAGCAAATCAAACACTCACCCCCAGTCAACTGATCTGGGTTTAATTCATCATCATTCTTTACCTCACTCCACCACCCCAGTTCAGATATGGCCATATGCAAATCAGTCTGACCCTGTGACTCATGGGAACAGTCCAGCCCGAACTGCCAAGCCAAATTTTCCCTGGACCGGAAACAAGCATCCTGGGACCAGTTTCGGGTTCATAACCCTCATCAGCTAGGCTATCTTGAATCCAGTGGCAAAGTGAGCAATGGACCCACGTCTGGGGATACCCTGCCAACTTAGGGCGAGGAAAGCGATACCAAAGGGGATGCGGACGGAGCGTTTGCGCAAATCAATCACTCACCCCAGTCAACTGATCTGGGTTTAATTCATCATCATTCTTTAGCTCACTCCACCACCCCGGTTCAGACATGGCCACATGCAAATCAGTCTGACCCTATACCTCATGGCAACAGTCCAGCCCAAACAGCCAAGCCATGTCTTCCCTGGACCGGAAAGAAGTATCCTGGAACGTGTTTCGGGTTCATAACCCTCATCAGCCAGGCTCTATAGAATCCAGTGGCAAAGTGAGCAAGGGACCCACATCTGGGCATACACTGCCAAATTAGGGCGAACAAAGCGATTCCAAATGGGATGGTGGACGTAGCGTTTGAGCAAATCAATCACTCACCCCAGTCAACTGATCTGGGTTTAATTCATCATCATTCTTTAGCTCACTCCACCACCCCAGTTCAGATATGGCGATATATGCAAATCAGTCTGACCCTGTGACTCATGGGAACAGTCCAGCCCAAACTGCCAAGCCAAATTTTCCCTGGACCGGAAACAAGCATCCTGGGACCAGTTTCGGGTTCATAACCCTCATCAGCTAGGCTATCTTGAATCCAGTGACAAAGTGAGCAATGGACCCACGTCTGGGGATACCCTGCCAACTTAGGGCGAGGAAAGCGATACCAAAGGGGATGCGGACGGAGCGTTTGCGCAAATCAATCACTCACCCCAGTCAACTGATCTGGGTTTAATTCATCATCATTCTTTAGCTCACTCCACCACCCCGGTTCAGACATGGCCACATGCAAATCAGTCTGACCCTATACCTCATGGCAACAGTCCAGCCCAAACAGCCAAGCCATGTCTTCCCTGGACCGGAAAGAAGTATCCTGGAACTTGTTTCGGGGTCATAACCCTCATCAGCCAGGCTCTATAGAATCCAGTGGCAAAGTGAGCAAGGGACCCACATCTGGGCATACACTGCCAAATTAGGGCGAACAAAGCGATACCAAAGGGGATGATGGATAGAGCGTTTGAGCAATTCAAACACTAACCCTCAGTCAACTGATCTGGGTTTAAATCATCATCTTACTTTAGCTCACTCAACCACCCCAGTTCAGACATTGCCATATGCAAATCAGTCTGTCACTGTGCCTCATTGGAACAGTCCTGCCCGAACTGCCAAGGCAAGTCTTCTCTGGACCGGAAACAAGCATCCTGGGACTGGTTTCGGGTTCATAACCCTCATCAGCCTAGCTATCTTGAAACCAGTGGCACAGTGAACAAGGGACCCACGTCTGGGCATACCCTGCCAACTTAGGGCGAACAAAGCGATACCAAAGGGGATCATGGACACAGAGTTTGAGCAAATCAAACACTCACCTCCAGTCAACTGATCTGGGTTTAATTCATCATCATTCTTTAGCTCACTCCACCACCCCAGTTCAGACATGGCCATATGCAAATCAGTATGACCCTGTGCCTCATGGGAACAGTCCAGCCAGAAATGCCAACCCACATCTTCCCTGGACCAGAACCAAGCATCCTGGGACTGGTTTCGGGTTCATAACACTCATCAGCCGGGCTATCTTGATTCCAGTGGCAAAGTGAGCAAGGGACCCACGTCTGGGCATACCCTGCCAACTTAGGCCGAACAAAGAAATACCAAAGAGGATGATGGATGGAGCATTTGAGGAAATCAAACACTCACCCCTAGTCAACTGATCTGGGTTTAATGCATCATAATTCTTTAGCGCACTCCACCACGCCAGTTCAGACATGGCCATATGCAAATCAGTCTGACCCTGTGCCTCATGGGAACAGCCCAGCCCGAACTGCCAAGCCATGTCTTCCCTGGACGGGAAGCAAGCGTCCTGGGACCGGTTTCGGGTTCATAACCCTCATCAGCTAGGCTATCTTGAAACCAGTGGCAAAGTGAGCAAGAGACCCACGTCTGGGCATACCCTGCCAACTTAGGGAGAACAAAGCGATACCAAAGAGGATGATGGATGCAGAGTTTGAGCAAATCAAACACTCACCCCCAGTCAACTGATCTGGGTTTAATTCATCATCATTCTTTACCTCACTCCACCACCCCAGTTCAGATATGGCCATATGTAAATCAGTCTGACCCTGTGACTCATGGGAACAGTCCAGCCCGAACTGCCAAGCCAAATTTTCCCTGGACCGGAAACAAGCATCCTGGGACCAGTTTCGGGTTCATAACCCTCATCAGCTAGGCTATCTTGAATCCAGTGGCAAAGTGAGCAATGGACCCACGTCTGGGGATACCCTGCCAACTTAGGGCGAGGAAAGCGATACCAAAGGGGATGCGGACGGAGCGTTTGCGCAAATCAATCACTCACCCCAGTCAACTGATCTGGGTTTAATTCATCATCATTCTTTAGCTCACTCCACCACCCCGGTTCAGACATGGCCACATGCAAATCAGTCTGACCCTATACCTCATGGCAACAGTCCAGCCCAAACAGCCAAGCCATGTCTTCCCTGGACCGGAAAGAAGTATCCTGGAACGTGTTTCGGGTTCATAACCCTCATCAGCCAGGCTCTATAGAATCCAGTGGCAAAGTGAGCAAGGGACCCACATCTGGGCATACACTGCCAAATTAGGGCGAACAAAGCGATTCCAAATGGGATGGTGGACGGAGCGTTTGAGCAAATCAATCACTCACCCCAGTCAACTGATCTGGGTTTAATTCATCATCATTCTTTAGCTCACTCCACCACCCCAGTTCAGATATGGCGATATATGCAAATCAGTCTGACCCTGTGACTCATGGGAACAGTCCAGCCCGAACTGCCAAGCCATGTCTTCTCTGGACCGGAATCAAGCATCCTGTGACCGGTTTTGGGTTCATATCCCTCATCAGCAAGGCTCTCTTGAATCCAGAGGCAAATTGTGCAAGGGACCCATGTCTGGGCATACCCTGCCAACTTAGGGCAAACAAAGCGATACCAAAGGGGATGATGGATGGAGCATTTGAGCAAATCAAACACTCACCCCCAGTCAACTGTTCTGGGTTTAATTCATCATCATTCTTTAGCTCACTCAACCACCCCAGTTCAGACATTGCCATATGCAAATCAGTCTGACACTGTGCCTCATGGGAACAGTCCAGCCCGAACTGCCAAGCCAAGTTTTCCCTGGACCGGAAACAAGCATCCTGGGACCGGTTTTGGGTTCATAACCCTCATCAGCTAGGATATCTTGAAACCAGTGGCAAAGTGAGCAAGAGACCCACGTCTGGGCATACCCTGCCAACTTAGGGAGAATAAAGCGATACCAAAGGGGAAGATGGACGCAGAGTTTGAGCAAATCAAACACTCAACCCCAGTAAACTGATCTGGGTTTAGTTTATCATCATTCTTTAGCTCACTCCACCACCCCAGTTCAGACATGGCCATATGCAAATCAGTCTGAACCTGTACCTCATGGGAACAATCCAGTCCGAACGGCCAAGCATTGTCTTCCCTGGACTGGAAACAAGCATCCTGGGACCGGTTTCGGGTTCATAACCCTCATCAGCCAGGCTCTCTTGAATCCAGCGGCAAAGTGAGCAAGGGACCCACGTCTGGGCATACCCTGCCAAGTTAGGGTGAACAAAGCGATACCAAAGGGGATGATGGATGGAGCGTATGAGCAATTCAAACATTCTCCCCCAGTCAACTGATATGGGTTTAGGTCATCATCATTCTTTAGCTCACTCCACCAACCTAGTTCAGACATGGCCATATGTAAATCAGTCTGACCCTGTGCCTCATGGGAACAGTCCAGCCCGAACTGCCAAACCATGTCTTACCTGGACCAGAGACAAGCATCCTGGGACCGGTTTCGGGTTCATAACCCTCATCAGCTAGGCTATCTTGAATCCAGTGGCAAAGTGAGCAAGGGACCCACGTCTGGGCATACACTGCCAACTTAGGGCGAACAAAGCGATGCCAAAGGGGATGATGGATGGAGCGTTTGAGCAAATCAAACACTCACCCCCAGTCAACTGATCTGGGTTTAATTCATCATCATTCTTTAGCTCACTCCACCACCCCAGTTCAGACATGGCCATATGCAAATCAGTATGACCCTGTGCCTCATGGGAACAGTCCAGCCAGAAATGCCAAGCCATATCTTCCCTGGACCAGAACCAAGCATCCTGGGACTGGTTTCGGGTTCATAACACTCATCAGCCGGGCTACCTTGATTCCAGTGGCAAAGTGAGCAAGGGACCCACGTCTGGGCATACCCTGCCAACTTAGGCCGAACAAAGAAATACCAAAGAGGATGATGGATGGAGCATTTGAGGAAATTAAACACTCACCCCTAGTCAACTGATCTGGGTTTAATGCATCATAATTCTTTAGCGCACTCCACCACGCCAGTTCAGACATGGCCATATGCAAATCAGTCTGACCCTGTGCCTCATGGGAACAGCCCAGCCCGAACTGCCAAGCCATGTCTTCCCTGGACGGGAAGCAAGCGTCCTGGGACCGGTTTCGGGTTCATAACCCTCATCAGCTAGGCTATCTTGAAACCAGTGGCAAAGTGAGCAAGAGACCCACGTCTGGGCATACCCTGCCAACTTAGGGAGAACAAAGCGATACCAAAGAGGATGATGGATGCAGAGTTTGAGCAAATCAAACACTCACCCCCAGTCAACTGATCTGGGTTTAATTCATCATCATTCTTTACCTCACTCCACCACCCCAGTTCAGATATGGCCATATGCAAATCAGTCTGACCCTGTGACTCATGGGAACAGTCCAGCCCGAACTGCCAAGCCAAATTTTCCCTGGACCGGAAACAAGCATCCTGGGACCAGTTTCGGGTTCATAACCCTCATCAGCTAGGCTATCTTGAATCCAGTGGCAAAGTGAGCAATGGACCCACGTCTGGGGATACCCTGCCAACTTAGGGCGAGGAAAGCGATACCAAAGGGGATGCGGACGGAGCGTTTGCGCAAATCAATCACTCACCCCAGTCAACTGATCTGGGTTTAATTCATCATCATTCTTTAGCTCACTCCACCACCCCGGTTCAGACATGGCCACATGCAAATCAGTCTGACCCTATACCTCATGGCAACAGTCCAGCCCAAACAGCCAAGCCATGTCTTCCCTGGACCGGAAAGAAGTATCATGGAACGTGTTTCGGGTTCATAACCCTCATCAGCCAGGCTCTATAGAATCCAGTGGCAAAGTGAGCAAGGGACCCACATCTGGGCATACACTGCCAAATTAGGGCGAACAAAGCGATTCCAAATGGGATGGTGGACGTAGCGTTTGAGCAAATCAATCACTCACCCCAGTCAACTGATCTGGGTTTAATTCATCATCATTCTTTAGCTCACTCCACCACCCCAGTTCAGATATGGCGATATATGCAAATCAGTCTGACCCTGTGACTCATGGGAACAGTCCAGCCCGAACTGCCAAGCCATGTCTTCTCTGGACCGGAATCAAGCATCCTGTGACCGGTTTTGGGTTCATATCCCTCATCAGCAAGGCTCTCTTGAATCCAGAGGCAAATTGTGCAAGGGACCCATGTCTGGGCATAACCTGCCAACTTAGGGCAAACAAAGCGATACCAAAGGGGATGATGGATGGAGCATTTGAGCAAATCAAACACTCACCCCCAGTCAACTGTTCTGGGTTTAATTCATCATCATTCTTTAGCTCACTCAACCACCCCAGTTCAGACATTGCCATATGCAAATCAGTCTGACACTGTGCCTCATGGGAACAGTCCAGCCCGAACTGCCAAGCCAAGTTTTCCCTGGACCGGAAACAAGCATCCTGGGACCGGTTTTGGGTTCATAACCCTCATCAGCTAGGATATCTTGAAACCAGTGGCAAAGTGAGCAAGAGACCCACGTCAGGGCATACCCTGCCAACTTAGGGAGAATAAAGCGATACCAAAGGGGATGATGGACGCAGAGTTTGAGCAAATCAAACACTCAACCCCAGTAAACTGATCTGGGTTTAGTTTATCATCATTCTTTAGCTCACTCCACCACCCCAGTTCAGACATGGCCATATGCAAATCAGTCTGAACCTGTACCTCATGGGAACAATCCAGTCCGAACGGCCAAGCATTGTCTTCCCTGGACTGGAAACAAGCATCCTGGGACCGGTTTCGGGTTCATAACCCTCATCAGCCAGGCTCTCTTGAATCCAGTGGCAAAGTGAGCAAGGGACCCACGTCTGGGCATACCCTGCCAAGTTAGGGCGAACAAAGCGATACAAAAGGGGATGATGGATGGAGCATATGAGCAATTCAAACATTCTCCCCCAGTCAACTGATATGGGTTTAGGTCATCATCATTCTTTAGCTCACTCCACCAACCTAGTTCAGACATGGCCATATGTAAATCAGTCTGACCCTGTGCCTCATGGGAACAGTCCAGCCCGAACTGCCAAACCATGTCTTACCTGGACCGGAGACAAGCATCCTGGGACCGGTTTCGGGTTCATAACCCTCATGAGCTAGGCTATCTTGAATCCAGTGGCAAAGTGAGCAAGGGACCCACGTCTGGGCATACACTGCCAACTTAGGGCGAACAAAGCGATGCCAAAGGGGATGATGGATGGAGCGTTTGAGCAAATCAAACACTCACCCCCAGTCAACTGATCTGAATTTAATTCATCATCATTCTTTAGCTCACTTAACCACCCCAGTTCAGACATTGCCATATGCAAATCAGTCTGACACTGTGCCTCATGGGAACAGTCCAGCCCGAACTGCCAAGCCAAGTTTTCCCTGGACCGGAAACAAGCATCCTGGGACCGGTTTCGGGTTCATAACCCTCATCAGCTAGGCTATCTTGAAACCAGTGGCAAAGTGAGCAAGAGACCCACGTCTGGGCATACCCTGCCAACTTAGGGAGAACAAAGCGATACCAAAGGGGATGATGGACGCAGAGTTTGAGCAAATCAAACACTCACCCCCAGTCAACTGATCTGGGTTTAATTCATCATCATTCTTTAGCTCACTCCACCACCCCAGTTCAGATATGGCCATATGCAAATCAGTCTGACCCTGTGACTCATGGGAACAGTCCAGCCCGAACTGCCAAGCCAAATTTTCCCTGGACCGGAAACAAGCATCCTGGGACCGGTTTCGGGTTCATAACCCTCATCAGCTAGGCTATCTTGAATCCAGTGGCAAAGTGAGCAATGGACCCACGTCTGGGGATACCCTGCCAACTTAGGGCGAGCAAAGCAATACCAAAGGGGATGCGGACGGAGCGGTTGCGCAAATCAAACACTCACCCTCAGTCAACTGATCTGGGTTTAATTCATCATCATTCTTTAGCTCACTCCACCACCCCAGTTCAGACATGGCCATATGCAAATCAGTCTGAACCTGTACCTCATGGGAACAGTCCAGCCCGAACTGCCAAGCTATGTCTTCCCTGGACTGGAAACAAGCATCCTGGGAACAGTTTCGGGTTCATAACCCTCATCAGCCAGGCTATCTTGAATCCAGTGGCAAAGTGAGCAAGGGACCCACATCTGGGCATACCCTGCCTATGTAGGGGAAACAAAGCGATACCAAAGGGGAAGATGGATGGAGCGTTTGATCAATTCAAACACTCAACCCCAGTCAACTGATCTGGGTTTAGTTCATCATCATTCTTTAGCTCACTCCACCACCCCAGTTCAGACATGGCCATATGCAAATCAGTCTGAACCTGTACCTCATGGGAACAATCCAGTCCGAACGGCCAAGCATTGTCTTCCCTGGACTGGAAACAAGCATCCTGGGACCAGTTTCTAGTTCATAACCCTCATCAGCCAGGCTCTCTTGAATCCAGTGGCAAAGTGAGCAAGGGACCCACGTCTGGGCATACCCTGCCAACTTAGGGCGAACAGAGAAATACCAAAGGGGATGATGGACGGAGTGATTGAGCAAATCAAACACTCACCCCCAGTCAACTGATCTGAGTTTAATTCATCATCATTCTTTAGCTTGCTCCACCACCCCAGTTCAGACATGGCCATATGCAAATCAGTCTGACCCTGTGCCTCATGGGAACAGTCCAGCCCGAACTGCCAAGCCAAGTCTTCCCTGGACCGGCACCAAGCATCCTGGGACTGGTTTCGGGTTCATAACCCTCATCAGCCGGGCTATCTTGAATCCAGCAGCAAAGTGAACAAGGTTCCCACGTCTGGGCATACCCTGCCAACTTAGGGCGAACAAAGCGATACCAAAGGGGATGATGGATAGAGCGTTTGAGCAATTCAAACACTAACCCTCAGTCAACTGATCTGAGTTTCATTTATCATCATTCTTTAGCTTGCTCCACCAACCCAGTTTAGACATGGCCATATGCAAATCAGTCTGACCCTGTGCCTCATGGGAACAGTCCAGCCCGAACTGCCAAGCCAAGTCTTCCCTGGACCGGAAACAAGCATCCTGGGACTGGTTTCGGGGTCATAACCCTCATCACCCAGGGTATCTTGAATCCAGTGACAAAGTGAGCAAGGGACCCACGTCTGGGCGTTCCCTGCCAACTTAGGGCGAACAAAGCGATGCCAAAGGAGATGATCGATGGAGCGTTTGAGCAAATCAAACACTCACCCCCAGTCAACTGATCTGGGTTTAAATCATCATCTTACTTTAGCTCACTCAACCACCCTAGTTCAGACATTGCCATATGCAAATCAGTCTGTCACTGTGCCTCATTGGAACAGTCCTGCCCGAACTGCCAAGCCAAGTCTTCTCTGGAACGGAAACAAGCATCCTGGGACTGGATTCGGGTTCATAACCCTCATCAGCCAGGCTATCTTGAAACCAGTGGCACAGTGAACAAGGGACCCACGTCTGGGCATACCCTGCCAACTTAGGGCGAACAAAGCGATACCAAAGGGGATCATGGACGCAGAGTTTGAGCAAATCAAACACTCACCTCCAGTCAACTGATCTGGGTTTAATTCATCATCATTCTTTAGCTCACTCCACCACCCCAGTTCAGACATGGCCATATGCAAATCAGTATGACCCTGTGCCTCATGGGAACAGTCCAGCCAGAAATGCCAAGCCATATCTTCCCTGGACCGGAACCAAGCATCCTGGGAATGGTTTCGGGTTCATAACACTCATCAGCCGGGCTATCTTGATTCCAGTGGCAAAGTGAGCAAGGGACCCACGTCTGGGCATACCCTGCCAACTTAGGGCGAACAAAGAAATACCAAAGAGGATGATGGATGGAGCATTTGAGGAAATCAAACACTCACCCCCAGTCAACTGATCTGGGTTTAATGCATCATAATTCTTTAGCGCACTCCACCACGCCAGTTCAGACATGGCCATATGCAAATCAGTCTGACCCTGTGCCTCATGGGAACAGCCCAGCCCGAACTGCCAAGCCATGTCTTCCCTGGACGGGAAGCAAGCATCCTGGGACCGGTTTCGGGTTCATAACCCTCATCAGCCTGGCTCTCTTGAATCCAGGGGCAAAGTGAGCCAGGGACCCACGTCTGGGCATACCCTGCCAACTTAGGGCAAACAAAGAGATACCAAAGGGGATGATGGACGGAGCGTTTGAGCAAATCAAACACTCACCCCCAGTCAACTGATCTGGGTTTAATTCATCATCATTCTTTAGCTCACTCCACCACCCCAGTTCAGACATGGCCATATGCAAATCAGTATGACCCTGTGCCTCATGGGAACAGTCCAGCCAGAAATGCCAAGCCATATCTTCCCTGGACCGGAACCAAGCATCCTGGGAATGGTTTCGGGTTCATAACACTCATCAGCCGGGTTATCTTGATTCCAGTGGCAAAGTGAGCAAGGGACCCACGTCTGGGCATACCCTGCCAACATAGGGCGAACAAAGAAATACCAAAGAGGATGTTGGATGGAGCGTTTGAGGAAATCAAACACTCACCCCCAGTCAACTGATCTGGGTTTAATGCATCATAATTCTTTAGCGCACACCACCACGCCAGTTCAGACATGGCCATATGCAAATCAGTCTGACCCTGTGCCTCATGGGAACAGCCCAGCCCGAACTGCCAAGCCATGTCTTCCCTGGACGGGAAGCAAGCATCCTGGGACTGGTTTCGGGTTCATAACCCTCATCAGCCTGGCTCTCTTGAATCCAGTGGCAAAGTGAGCCAGGGACCCACGTCTGGGCATACCCTGCCAACTTAGGGCAAACAAAGAGATACCAAAGGGGATGATGGACGGAGCGTTTGAGCAAATCAAACACTCACCCCCAGTCAACTGATCTGGGTTTAATTCATCATCATTCTTTAGCTCACTCCACCACCCCAGTTCAGACATGGCCATATGCAAATCAGTATGACCCTGTGCCTCATGGGAACAGTCCAGCCAGAAATGCCAAGCCATATCTTCCCTGGACCGGAACCAAGCATCCTGGGAATGGTTTCGGGTTCATAACACTCATCAGCCGGGTTATCTTGATTCCAGTGGCAAAGTGAGCAAGGGACCCACGTCTGGGCATACCCTGCCAACATAGGGCGAACAAAGAAATACCAAAGAGGATGTTGGATGGAGCGTTTGAGGAAATCAAACACTCACCCCAGTCAACTGATCTGGGTTTAATGCATCATAATTCTTTAGCGCACACCACCACGCCAGTTCAGACATGGGCATATGCAAAACAGTCTGACCCTGTGCCTCATGGGAACAGTCCAGCCCGAACTGCCAAGCCATGTCTTCCCTGGACGGGAAGAAAGCATCCTGGGACCAGTTTCGGGTTCATAACCCTCATCAGCCTGGCTCTCTTGAATCCAGTGGCAATGTGAGCCAGGGACCCACGTCTGGGCATACGCTGCCAACTTGGGGCAAACAAAGAGATACCAAAGGGGATGATGGAGGGAGCGTTTGAGCAAATCAAACAGTCACCCCCAGTCAACTGATCTGGGTTTAATTCATCATCATTCTTTAGCTCAGTGCACCACTCCAGTTCAGACATGGCCATATGCAAATCAGTCTGACCCTGTGCCTCATGGGAACAGCCCAGCCCGAACTGCCAAGCCTTGTCTTCCCTGGACCGGAAGCAAGCATCCTGGGACCGGTTTCGGGTTCATAACCCTTATCAGCCAGGCTATCTTGAATCCAGTGGCAAAGTGAGCAAGGGACACATGTCTGGGCATACACTGCCAACTTAGGGCGAACAAAGCGATACCAAAGGGGATGATGAACGGAGCGTTTGAGCAAATCAAACAGTCACCCCCAGTCAACTGATCTGGATTTAATTCATCATCTTTCTTTAGCTCACTCCACCACCCCAGTTCAGACATGGCCATATGCAAATCAGTCTGACCCTGTGCCTCATGGGAACAGTCCAGCCCGAACTGCCAAGCCACGTTTTCCCAGGACCGGAAACAATCATCCTGGGACCAGTTTCGGGTTCATAACCCTCATCAGCCAGGCTATCTTGAATCCAGTGGCAAAGTGAGCAATGGACCCACGTCTGGGCATACCCTGCCAACTTAGGGCGAGCAAAGCGATACCAAAGGGGATGCGGACGGAGCGTTTGAGCAAATCAAACACTCACCCTCAGTAAACTGATCTGGGTTTAATTCATCATCATTCTTTAGCTCACTCCACCACCCCGGTTCAGACATGGCCACATGCAAATCAGTATGACCCTGTGCCTCATGGGAACAGTCCAGCCAGAAATGCCAAGCCAAATCTTCCCTGGACCGGAACCAAGCATCCTGGGACTGGTTTCGGGTTCATAACCCTCATCAGCCGGGCTATCTTGAATCCAGCAGCAAAGTGAACAAGTGACCCACGTCTGGGCATACCCTGCCAACTTAGGGCAAACAAAGCGATACCAAAGGGGATGATGGATAGGGCGTTTGAGCAATTCAAACACTAACCCTCAGTCAACTGATCTGGGTTTAAATCATCCTCTTACTTTAGCTCACACAACCACCCCAGTTCAGACATTGCCATATGCAAATCAGTCTGTCACTGTGCCTCATTGGAACAGTCCTGCCCGAACTGCCAAGCCAAGTCTTCTCTGGACCGGAAACAAGCATCCTGGGACTGGATTCGGGTTCATAACCCTCATCAGCTAGGATATCTTGAAACCAGTGGCAAAGTGAGCAAGAGACCCACGTCTGGGCATACCCTGCCAACTTAGGGAGAACAAAGCGATACCAAAGGGGATGATGGACGCAGAGTTTGAGCAAATCAAACACTCACCCCCAGTCAGCTGATCTGGGTTTCATTCATAATCATTCTTTAGCTCACTCCACCACCCCAGTTCAGACATGGCCATATGCAAATCAGTATGACCCTGTGCCTCATGGGAACAGTCCAGCCAGAAATGCCAAGCCATGTCTTCCCTGAACTGGAACCAAGCATCCTGGGACTTGTTTCGGGTTCATAACCCTCATCAGTCGGGCTATCTAGAATCCAGCGTCAAAGTGAGCAAGTGACCCAGGTCTGGGCATACCCTGCCAACTTAGAGCGAACAAAGCGATACCAAAGGGGATGATGGATGGAGCGTTTGAGCAATTCAAACACTCTCCCCCAGTCAACTGATCTGGGTTTAATTTATCATCATTCTTTAGCTCACTCCACCAACCTAGTTCAGAAATTGCCATATGCAAATCAGTCTTACCCTGTGCCTCATGGGAACGGCCAGCCTGAACTGCCAAGCCATGTCTTACCTGGACCGGAGACAAGCATCCTGGGACCGGTTTCGGGTTCATAACCCTCATCAGCCAGGCTATCTTGAATCCAGTGGCAAAGTGAGCAAGGGACCCACATCTGGGCATACCTTGCCAACTTAGGGCGAACAAAGCAATACCAAAGGGGATGATGGACTCAGTGTTTGAGCAAATCAAACACTCACCCCCAGTCAACTGATCTGAGTTTAATTCTTCATCATTCTTTAGCTTACTCCACCAACCCAGTTCAGACATGGCCATATGCAAATCTGTCTGACCCTGTGCCTCATGGGAACAGTCCAGCCAGAAATACCAAGCCATGTCGTCCCTGGACCGGAACCAAGCATCATGGGACTGGTTTCGGGTTCATAACCCTCAACAGCCAGGCTATCTAGAATCCAGCGTCAAAGTGAGCAAGTGACCCAGGTCTGGGCATACCCTGCCAACTTAGAGCGAACAAAGCGATACCAAAGGGGATGATGGATGGAGCGTTTGAGCAAATCAAACACTCACCCCCAGTCAACTAATCTGGGTTTAAATCATCATCATACTTCAGCTCACTCAACCACCCCAGTTCAGACATTGCCATATGCAAATCAGTCTGACACTGTGCCTCATGGGAACAGTCCTGCCCGAACTGCCAAGCCAAGTCTTCTCTGGACCGGAAACAAGCATCCTGGGACCGGTTTCGGGTTCATAACCCTCAACAGCCAGGATATCTTGAAACCAGTGGCAAAGTGAGCAAGGGACCCATGTCTGGGCATACCCTGCCAACTTAGGGCAAACAAAGCGATACCAAAGGAGATGATGGATGCAGAGTTTGAGCAAATCAAACACCCACCCCCAGTCAACTGATCTGGGTTTAATTCATCATCATTCTTTAGCTCACTCCACCACCCCAGTTCAGACATGGCCACATGCAAATCAGTATGACCCTGTGCCTCATGGGAACAGTCCAGCCAGAAGTGCCAAGCCATGTCTTCCCTGGACCGGAACCAAGCATCCTGGGACTGGTTTCGGGTTCATAACCCTCATCAGCCGGGCTATCTTGAATCCAGCAGCAAAGTGAACAAGTGACCAACGTCTGGGCATACCCTGCCAACTTAAGGCGAACAAAGCGATACCAAAGGGGATGATGGATAGAGCGTTTGAGCAATTCAAACACTAACCCTCAGTCAACTGATCTGGGTTTAATTCATAAACATTCTTTAGCTCACTCCACCAACCTAGTTCAGACATGGCCATATGCAGATCAGTCTGACCCTATGCCTCATGGGAACATTCCAGCACGAACTGCCAAGCCATGTCTTACCTGGACCGGAGACAAGCATCCTGGGACCAGTTTCGGGTTCATAACCCTCATCAGCAAGGCTATCTTGAATCCAGTGGCAAAGTGAGCAAGAGACCCACATCTGGGCATACCTTGCCAACTTAGGGCGAACAAAGCGATACCAAAGGGGATGATGGACGGAGTGATTGAGCAAATCAAACACTCACCCCCAGTCAACTGATCTGAGTTTAATTCATCATCATTCTTTAACTTGCTCCACCACCCCAGTTCAGACATGGCCATATGCAAATCAGTCTGACCCTGTGCCTCATGGGAACAGTCCAGCCCGAACTGCCAAGCCAAGTCTTCCCTGGACCGGAAACAAGCATCCTGGGACTGGGTTCGGGGTCATAACCCTCATCACCCAGGGTATCTTGAATCCAGTGGCAAAGTGAGCAAGGGACCCACGTCTGGGCGTTCCCTGCCAACTTAGGGCGAACAAAGCGATGCCAAAGGAGATGATGGATGGAGCGTTTGAGCAAATCAAACACTCACCCCCAGTCAACTGATCTGGGTTTAAATCATCATCTTACTTTAGCTCACTCAACCACCCCAGTTCAGACATTGCCATATGCAAATCAGTCTGTCACTGTGCCTCATTGGAACAGTCCTGCCCGAACTGCCAAGCCAAATCTTCTCTGGACCGGAAACAAGCATCCTGGGACCGGATTCGGGTTCATAACCCTCATCAGCCAGGCTATCTTGAAACCAGTGGCACAGTGAACAAGGGACCCACGTCTGGGCATACCCTGCCAACTTAGGGCGAACAAAGCGATACCAAAGGGGATCATGGACGCAGAGTTTAAGCAAATCAAACACTCACCTCCAGTCAACTGATCTGGGTTTAATTCATCATCATTCTTTAGCTCACTCCACCACCCCAGTTCAGACATGGCCATATGCAAATCAGTATGACCCTGTGCCTCATGGGAACAGTCCAGCCAGAAATGCCAAGCCATATCTTCCCTGGACCGGAACCAAGCATCCTGGGAATAGGTTCGGGTTCATAACACTCATCAGCCGGGCTATCTTGATTCCAGTGGCAAAGTGAGCAAGGGACCCATGTCTGGGCATACCCTGCCAACTTAGGGTGAACAAAAAAATACCAAAGAGGATGATGGATGGAGCATTTGAGGAAATCAAACACTCACCCCCAGTCAACTGATCTGGGTTTAATGCATCATAATTCTTTAGCGCACTCCACCACGCCAGTTCAGACATGGCCATATGCAAATCAGTCTGACCCTGTGCCTCATGGGAACAGCCCAGCCCGAACTGCCAAGCCATGTCTTCCCTGGACAGGAAGCAAGCTTCCTGGGACCGGTTTCGGTTTCATAACCCTCATCAGCCTGGCTCTCTTGAATCCAGTGGCAAAGTGAGCCAGGGACCCACGTCTGGGCATACCCTGCCAACTTAGGGCAAACAAAGAGATACCAAAGGGGATGATGGACGGAGCATTTGAGCAAATCAAACACTCACCCCCAGTCAACTGATCTGGGTTTAATGCATCATAATTCTTTAGCGCACTCCACCACGCCAGTTCAGACATGGCCATATGCAAATCAGTCTGACCCTGTGCCTCATGGGAACAGTCCAGCCCGAACTGCCAAGCCATGTCTTTCCTGGACGGGAAGCAAGCATCCTGGGACCAGTTTCGGGTTCATAACCCTCATCAGCCTGGCTCTCTTGAATCTAGTGGCAAAGTGAGCCAGGGACCCACATATGGGCATTCGCTGCCAACTTAGGGCAAACAAAGAGATACCAAAGGGGATGATGGAGGGAGCGTTTGAGCAAATCAAACAGTCACCCCCAGTCAACTGATCTGGGTTTAATTCATCATCATTCTTTAGCTCACTGCACCACTCCAGTTCAGACATGGCCATATGCAAATCAGTCTGACCCTGTGCCTCATGGGAACAGTCCAGCCCGAACTGCCAAGCCATGTCTTCCCTGGACCGGAAGCAAGCATCCTGGGACCGGTTTCGGGTTCATAACCCTTATCAGCCAGGCTATCTTGAATCCAGTGGCAAAGTGAGCAAGGGACACACGTCTGGGCATACACTGCCAACTTAGGGCGAACAAAGCGATACCAAAGGGGATGATGAACGGAGCGTTTGAGCAAATCAAACAGTCACCCCCAGTCAACTGATCTGGATTTAATTCATCATCTTTCTTTAGCTCACTCCACCACCCCAGTTCAGACATGGCCATATGCAAATCAGTCTGACCCTGTGCCTCATGAGAACAGTCCAGCCCGAACTGCCAAGCCACGTTTTCCCAGGACCGGAAACAATCATCCTGGGACCAGTTTCGGGTTCATAACCCTTATCAGCCAGGCTATCTTGAATCCAGTGGCAAAGTGAGCAATGGACCCATGTCTGGGCATACCCTGCCAACTTAGGGCGAGCAAAGCGATACCAAAGGGGATGCGGACGGAGCGTTTGAGGAAATCAAACACTCACCCTCAGTCAACTGATCTGGGTTTAATTCATCATCATTCTTTAGCTCACTCCACCACCCCGGTTCAGACATGGCCACATGCAAATCAGTATGACCCTGTGCCTCATGGGAACAGTCCAGCCAGAAATGCCAAGCCATGTCTTCCCTGGACCGGAACCAAGCATCCTGGGACTGGTTTCGGATTCATAACCCTCATCAGCCGGGCTATCTTGAATCCAGCAGCAAAGTGAACAAGTGACCCACGTCTGGGCATACCCTGCCAACTTAGGGCGAACAAAGCGATACCAAAGGGGATGATGGATAGAGCGTTTGAGCAATTCAAACACTAACCCTCAGTCAACTGATCTGGGTTTAAATCATCATCTTACTTTAGCTCACTCAACCACCCCAGTTCAGACATTGCCATATGCAAATCAGTCTGTCACTGTGCCTCATTGGAACAGTCCTGCGCGAACTGCCAAGCCAAGTCTTCTCTGGACTGGAAACAAGCATCCTGGGACTGGTTTCGGGTTCATAACCCTCATCAGCCAGGCTATCTTGAAACCAGTGGCACAGTGAACAAGGGACCCACGTCTGGGCATACCCTGCCAACTTAGGGCGAAAAAAGCGATACCAAAGGGGATCATGGACGCAGAGTTTGAGCAAATCAAACACTCACCTCCAGTCAACTGATCTGGGTTTAATTCATCATCATTCTTTAGCTCACTCCACCACCCCAGTTCAGACATGGCCATATGCAAATCAGTATGACCCTGTGCCTCATGGGAACAGTCCAGCCAGAAATGCCAAGCCATATCTTCCCTGGACCGGAACCAAGCATCCTGGGACTGGTTTCGGGTTCATAACACTCATCAGCCGGGCTATCTTGATTCCAGTGGCAAAGTGAGCAAGGGACCCACGTCTGGGCATACCCTACCAACTTAGGGCGAACAAAGAAATACCAAAGAGGATGATGGATGGAGCATTTGAGGAAATCAAACACTTACCCCTAGTCAACTGATCTGGGTTTAATGCATCATAATTCTTTAGCGCACTCCACCACGCCAGTTCAGACATGGCCATATGCAAATCAGTCTGACCCTGTGCCTCATGGGAACAGCCCAGCCCGAACTGCCAAGCCATGTCTTCCCTGGACGGGAAGCAAGCATCCTGGGACCGGTTTCGGGTTCATAACCCTCATCAGCTAGGCTATCTTGAAACCAGTGGCAAAGTGAGCAAGAGACCCACGTCTGGGCATACCCTGCCAACTTAGGGAGAACAAAGCGATACCAAAGGGGATGATGGATGCAGAGTTTGAGCAAATCAAACACTCACCCCCAGTCAACTGATCTGGATTTAATTCATCATCTTTCTTCAGCTCACTCCACCACCACAGTTCAGACATGGCCATATGCAAATCAGTCTGACCCTGTGCCTCATGAGAACAGTCCAGCCCGAACTGCCAAGCCACGTTTTCCCAGGACCGGAAACAATCATCCTGGGACCAGTTTCGGGTTCATAACCCTTATCAGCCAGGCTATCTTGAATCCAGTGGCAAAGTGAGCAATGGACCCATGTCTGGGCATACCCTGCCAACTTAGGGAGAGCAAAGCGATACCAAAGGGGATGCGGACGGAGCGTTTGAGGAAATCAAACACTCACCCTCAGTCAACTGATCTGGGTTTAATTCATCATCATTCTTTAGCTCACTCCACCACCCCGGTTCAGACATGGCCACATGCAAATCAGTATGACCCTGTGCCTCATGGGAACAGTCCAGCCAGAAATGCCAAGCCATGTCTTCCCTGGACCGGAACCAAGCATCCTGGGACTGGTTTCGGATTCATAACCCTCATCAGCCGGGCTATCTTGAATCCAGCAGCAAAGTGAACAAGTGACCCACGTCTGGGCATACCCTGCCAACTTAGGGCGAACAAAGCGATACCAAAGGGGATGATGGATAGAGCGTTTGAGCAATTCAAACACTAACCCTCAGTCAACTGATCTGGGTTTAAATCATCATCTTACTTTAGCTCACTCAACCACCCCAGTTCAGACATTGCCATATGCAAATCAGTCTGTCAATGTGCCTCATTGGAACAGTCCTGCCCGAACTGCCAAGCCAAGTCTTCTCTGGACCGGAAACAAGCATCCTGGGACTGGTTTCGGGTTCATAACCCTCATCAGCCAGGCTATCTTGAAACCAGTGGCACAGTGAACAAGGGACCCACGTCTGGGCATACCCTGCCAACTTAGGGCGAACAAAGCGATACCAAAGGGGATCATGGACGCAGAGTTTGAGCAAATCAAACACTCACCTCCAGTCAACTGATCTGGGTTTAATTCATCATCATTCTTTAGCTCACTCCACCACCCCAGTTCAGATATGGCGATATATGCAAATCAGTCTGACCCTGTGACTCATGGGAACAGTCCAGCCCGAACTGCCAAGCCATGTCTTCTCTGGACCGGAATCAAGCATCCTGTGACCGGTTTTGGGTTCATATCCCTCATCAGCAAGGCTCTCTTGAATCCAGAGGCAAATTGAGCAAGGGACCCATGTCTGGGCATACCCTGCCAACTTAGGGCAAACAAAGCAATACCAAAGGGGATGATGGATGGAGCATTTGAGCAAATCAAAAACTCACCCCCAGTCAACTGTTCTGGGTTTAATTCATCATCATTCTTTAGCTCACTCAACCACCCCAGTTCAGACATTGCCATATGCAAATCAGTCTGACACTGTGCCTCATGGAAACAGTCCAGCCTGAACTGCCAAGCCAAGTTTTCCCTGGACCGGAAACAAGCATCCTGGGACCGGTTTTGGGTTCATAACCCTCATCAGCTAGGATATCTTGAAACCAGTGGCAAAGTGAGCAAGAGACCCAGGTCTGGGCATACCCTGCCAACTTAGGGAGAACAAAGCGATACCAAAGGGGATGATGGACGCAGAGTTTGAGCAAATCAAACACTCAACCCCAGTCAACTGATCTGGGTTTAGTTCATCATCATTCTTTAGCTCACTCCACCACCCCAGTTCAGACATAGCCATATGCAAATCAGTCTGAACCTGTACCTCATGGGAACAATCCAGTCCGAACGGCCAAGCATTGTCTTCCCTGGACTGGAAACAAGCATCCTGGGACCAGATTCTAGTTCATAACCCTCATCAGCCAGGCTCTCTTGAATCCAGCGGCAAAGTGAGCAAGGGACCCACGTCTGGGCATACCCTGCCAAGTTAGGGCGAACAAAGCGATACCAAAGGGGATGATGGATGGAGCGTATGAGCAATTCAAACATTCTCCCCCAGTCAACTGATATGGGTTTAGGTCATCATCATTCTTTAGCTCACTCCACCAACCTAGTTCAGACATGGCCATATGTAAATCAGTCTGACCCTGTGCCTCATGGGAACAGTCCAGCCCGAACTGCCAAACCATGTCTTACCTGGACCGGAGACAAGCATCCTGGGACCGGTTTCGGGTTCATAACCCTCATCAGCCAGGCTATCTTGAATCCAGTGGCAAAGTGAGCAAGGGACCCACATCTGGGCATACCTTGCCAACTTAGGGCGAACAAAGCGATACCAAAGGGGATGATGGACGGAGTGTTTGAGCAAATCAAACACTCACCCCCAGTCAACTGATCTGGGTTTAATTCATCATCATTCTTTAGCTTACTCCACCACCCCAGTTCAGACATGGCCATATGCAAATCAGTCTGACCATGTGCCTCATGGGAACAGTCCAGCCCGAACTACCAAGCCAAGTCTTCCCTGGACTGGAAACAAGCATCCTGGGACCGGTTTCGGGGTCATAACCCTCATCAGCCAGGCTATCTTGAATCCAGTGGCAAAGTGAGCAAGGGACCCACGTCTGGGCATACACTGCCAACTTAGGGCGAACAAAGCGATGCCAAAGGGGATGATGGATGGAGCGTTTGAGCAAATCAAACACTCACCCCCAGTCAACTGTTCTGGGTTTAATTCATCATCATTCTTTAGCTCACTCAACCACCCCAGTTCAGACATTGCCATATGCAAATCAGTCTGACACTGTGCCTCATGGGAACAGTCCAGCCCGAACTGCCAAGCCAAGTTTTCCCTGGACCGGAAACAAGCATCCTGGGACCGGTTTTGGGTTCATAACCCTCATCAGCTAGGATATCTTGAAACCAGTGGCAAAGTGAGCAAGAGACCCACGTCTTGGCATACCCTGCCAACTTAGGGAGAACAAAGCGATACCAAAGGGGATGATGGACGCAGAGTTTGAGCAAATCAAACACTCACCCCCAGTCAACTGATCTGGGTTTAATTCATAATCATTCTTTAGCTCACTCCACCACCCCAGTTCAGACATGGCCATATGCAAATCAGTATGACCCTGTGCCTCATGGGAACAGTCCAGCCAGAAATGCCAAGCCATGTCTTCCATGGACCGGAACCAAGCATCCTGGGACTGGTTTCGGGTTCATAACCCTCATCAGCCGGGCTATCTAGAATCCAGCGTCAAAGTGAGCAAGTGACCCACGTCTGGGCATACCCTGCCAACTTAGGGCGAACAAAGCGATACCAAAGGGGATGATGGATGGAGTGTTTGAGCAATTCAAACACTCTCCCCCAGTCAACTGATCTGGGTTTAATTTATCATCATTCTTTAGCTCACTCCACCAACCTATTCCAGAAATTGCCATATGCAAATCAGCCTTACCCTGTGCCTCATGGGAACAGTCCAGCCTGAACTGCCAAGCCATGTGTTACCTGGACCGGAGACAAGCATCCTGGGACCGGTTTCGGGTTCATAACCCTCATCAGCCAGGCTATCTTGAATCCAGTGGCAAAGTGAGCAAGGGACCCACATCTGGGCATACCTTGCCAACTTAGGGCGAACAAAGCGATACCAAAGGGGATGATGGACTCAGTGTTTAAGCAAATCAAACACTCACCCCCAGTCAACTGATCTGAGTTTAATTCATCATCATTCTTTAGCTTACTCCACCAACCCAGTTCAGACATGGCCATATGCAAATCAGTCTGACCCTGTGCCTCATGGGAACAGTCCAGCCCGAACTGCCAAGCCAAGTCTTCCCTGGACCGGAAACAAGAATCCTGGGACTGGTTTCGGGGTCATAACCCTCATCAGCCAGGCTATCTTGAATCAAGTGGCAAAGTGAGCAAGGGACCCACGTCTGGGCGTTCCCTGCCAACTTAGGGCGAACAAAGCGATGCCAAAGGGGATGATGGATGGAGCGTTTGAGCAAATCAAACACTCACCCCCAGTCAACTGATGTGGGTTTAAATCATCATCATACTTTAGCTCACTCAACCACCCCAGTTCAGACATTGCCATATGCAAATCACTCTGACACTGTGCCTCATGGGAACAGTCCTGCCCGAACTGCCAAGCCAAGTCTTCTCTGGACCGGAAACAAGCATCCTGGGACCGGTTTCGTGTTCATAACCCTCATCAGCCAGGCTATCTTGAATCCAGTGGCAAAGTGAGCAAGGGACCCACGTCTGGGCGTTCCCTGCCAACTTAGGGTGAACAAAGCGATGCCAAAGGGGATGATGGATGGAGCGTTTGAGCAAATCAAACACTCACCCCCAGTCAACTGATCTGGGTTTAAATCATCATCATACTTTTGCTCACTCAACCACCCCACGTCTGGGCGTTCCCTGCCAACTTAGGGCGAACAAAGCGATGCCAAAGGGGATGATGGATGGAGCGTTTGAGCAAATCAAACACTCACCCCAAGTCAACTGATCTGGGTTTAATTCATCATCATTCTTTAGCTCACTCATCCACCCCAGTTCAGACATTGCCATATGCAAATCAGTCTGACACTGTGCCTCATGGGAACAGTCCAGCCTGAACTGCCAAGCCAAGTTTTCCCTGGACCGGAAACAAGCATCCTGGGACCGGTTTCGGGTTCATAACTCTCATCAGCTAGGCTATCTTGAAACCAGTGGCAAAGTGAGCAAGGGACCTACGTCTGGGCATACCCTGCCAACTTAGGGAGAACAAAGCGATACCAAAGGGGATGATGGACGCAGAGGTTGAGCAAATCAAACACTCACCCCCAGTCAACTGATCTGGGTTTAACTCATCATCATTCTTTAGCTCACTCCACCACCCCAGTTCAGACATGGCCATATGCAAATCAGTCTGGCCCTGTGCCTCATGGGAACAGTCCAGCCAGAACTGCCAAGCTATGTCTTCCCTCGACTGGAAACAAGCAACCTGGGACCGGTTTCTGGTTCATAACCCTCATCAGACAGGCTATCTTGAATCTAGTGGCCAAGTGAGCAAGGGACACACATCTGGGCATACACTGCCAACTTAGGGCGAAAAAAGCGATACCAAAGGGGATGATGGACTCAGTGTTTGAGCAAATCAAACACTCACCCCCAGTCAACTGATCTGAGTTTAATTCATCATCATTCTTTAGCTTACTCCACCAACCCAGTTCAGACATGGCCATATGCAAATCAGTCTGACCCTGTGCCTCATGGGAACAGTTCAGCCTGAACTGCCAAGCCAAGTCTTCCCTGGACCGGAAACAAGCATCCTGGGACTGGTTTCGGGGTCATAACCCTCATCAGCCAGGCTATCTTGAATCCAGTGGCAAAGTGAGCAAGGGACCCACGTCTGGGCGTTCCCTGCCAACTTAGGGCGAACAAAGCGATGCCAAAGGGGATGATGGATGGAGCGTTTGAGCAAATCAAACACTCACCCCCAGTCAACTGATGTGGGTTTAAATCATCATCATACTTTAGCTCACTCAACCACCCCAGTTCAGACATTGCCATATGCAAATCAATCTGACACTGTGCCTCATGGGAACAGTCCTGCCAGAACTGCCAAGCCAAGTCTTCTCTGGACCGGAAACAAGCATCCTGGGACCGGTTTCGTGTTCATAACCCTCATCAGCCAGGCTATCTTGAATCCAGTGGCAAAGTGAGCAAGGGACCCACGTCTGGGCGTTCCCTGCCAACTTAGGGCGAACAAAGCGATGCCAAAGGGGATGATGGATGGAGCGTTTGAGCAAATCAAACACTCACCCCCAGTCAACTGATCTGGGTTTAAATCATCATCATACTTTTGCTCACTCAACCACCCCACGTCTGGGCGTTCCCTGCCAACTTAGGGCGAACAAAGCGATGCCAAAGGGGATTATGGATGGAGCGTTTGAGCAAATCAAACACTCACCCCAAGTCAACTGATCTGGGTTTAATTCATCATCATTCTTTAGCTCACTCAACCACCCCAGTTCAGACATTGCCATATGCAAATCAGTCTGACACTGTGCCTCATGGGAACAGTCCAGCCTGAACTGCCAAGCCAAGTTTTCCCTGGACCGGAAACAAGCATCCTGGGACCGGTTTCGGGTTCATAACTCTCATCAGCTAGGCTATCTTGAAACCAGTGGCAAAGTGAGCAAGGGACCCACGTCTGGGCAAACCCTGTCAACTTAGGGAGAACAAAGCGATACCAAAGGGGATGATGGACGCAGAGTTTGAGCAAATCAAACACTCACCCCCAGTCAACTGATCTGGGTTTAACTCATCATCATTCTTTAGCTCACTCCACCACCCCAGTTCAGACATGGCCATATGCAAATCAGTCTGGCCCTGTGCCTCATGGGAACAGTCCAGCCAGAACTGCCAAGCTATGTCTTCCCTCGACTGGAAACAAGCAACCTGGGACCGGTTTCTGGTTCATAACCCTCATCAGACAGGCTATCTTGAATCTAGTGGCCAAGTGAGCAAGGGACACACATCTGGGTATACACTGCCAACTTAGGGCGAAAAAAGCGATACCAAAGGGGATCATGGACGCAGAGTTTGAGCAAATCAAACACTCACCTCCAGTCAACTGATCTGGGTTTAATTCATCATCATTCTTTAGCTCACTCCACCACCCCAGTTCAGACATGGCCATATGCAAATCAGTATGACCCTGTGCCTCATGGGAACAGTCCAGCCAGAAATGCCAAGCCATGTCTTCCCTGGACCGGAACCAAGCATCCTGGGAATGGGTTCGGGTTCATAACACTCATCAGCCGGGCTATCTTGATTCCAGTGGCAAAGTGAGCAAGGGACCCACGTCTGGGCATACCCTGCCAACTTAGGGTGAACAAAAAAATACCAAAGAGGATGATGGATGGAGCATTTGAGGAAATCAAACACTCACCCCCAGTCAACTGATCTGGGTTTAATGCATCATAATTCTTTAGCGCACTCCACCACGCCAGTTCAGACATGGCCATATGCAAATCAGTCTGACCCTGTGCCTCATGGGAACAGCCCAGCCCGAACTGCCAAGCCATGTCTTCCCTGGACAGGAAGCAAGCATCCTGGGACCAGTTTCGGGTTCATAACCCTCATCAGCCTGGCTCTCTTGAATCTAGTGGCAAAGTGAGCCAGGGACCCACATATGGGCATTCGCTGCCAACTTAGGGCAAACAAAGAGATACCAAAGGGGATGATGGAGGGAGCGTTTGAGCAAATCAAACAGTCACCCCCAGTCAACTGATCTGGGTTTAATTCATCATCATTCTTTAGCTCACTGCACCACTCCAGTTCAGACATGGCCATATGCAAATCAGTCTGACCCTGTGCCTCATGGGAACAGTCCAGCCCGAACTGCCAAGCCATGTCTTCCCTGGACCGGAAGCAAGCATCCTGGGACCGGTTTCGGGTTCATAACCCTTATCAGCCAGGCTATCTTGAATCCAGTGGCAAAGTGAGCAAGGGACACACGTCTGGGCATACACTGCCAACTTAGGGCGAACAAAGCGATACCAAAGGGGATGATGAACGGAGCGTTTGAGCAAATCAAACAGTCACCCCCAGTCAACTGATCAGGATTTAATTCATCATCTTTCTTTAGCTCACTCCACCACCCCAGTTCAGACATGGCCATATGCAAATCAGTCTGACCCTGTGCCTCATGAGAACAGTCCAGCCCGAACTGCCAAGCCACGTTTTCCCAGGACCGGAAACAATCATCCTGGGACCAGTTTCGGGTTCATAACCCTTATCAGCCAGGCTATCTTGAATCCAGTGGCAAAGTGAGCAATGGACCCATGTCTGGGCATACCCTGCCAACTTAGGGCGAGCAAAGCGATACCAAAGGGGATGCGGACGGAGCGTTTGAGGAAATCAAACACTCACCCTCAGTCAACTGATCTGGGTTTAATTCATCATCATTCTTTAGCTCACTCCACCACCCCGGTTCAGACATGGCCACATGCAAATCAGTATGACCCTGTGCCTCATGGGAACAGTCCAGCCAGAAATGCCAAGCCATGTCTTCCCTGGACCGGAACCAAGCATCCTGGGACTGGTTTCGGATTCATAACCCTCATCAGCCGGGCTATCTTGAATCCAGCAGCAAAGTGAACAAGTGACCCACATCTGGGCATACCCTGCCAACTTAGGGCGAACAAAGCGATACCAAAGGGGATGATGGATAGAGCGTTTGAGCAATTCAAACACTAACCCTCAGTCAACTGATCTGGGTTTAAATCATCATCTTACTTTAGCTCACTCAACCACCCCAGTTCAGACATTGCCATATGCAAATCAGTCTGTCACTGTGCCTCATTGGAACAGTCCTGCGCGAACTGCCAAGCCAAGTCTTCTCTGGACTGGAAACAAGCATCCTGGGACTGGTTTCGGGTTCATAACCCTCATCAGCCAGGCTATCTTGAAACCAGTGGCACAGTGAACAAGGGACCCACGTCTGGGCATACCCTGCCAACTTAGGGCGAAAAAAGCAATACCAAAGGGGATCATGGACGCAGAGTTTGAGCAAATCAAACACTCACCTCCAGTCAACTGATCTGGGTTTAATTCATCATCATTCTTTAGCTCACTCCACCACCCCAGTTTAGACATGGCCATATGCAAATCAGTATGACCCTGTGCCTCATGGGAACAGTCCAGCCAGAAATGCCAAGCCATATCTTCCCTGGACCGGAGCCAAGCATCCTGGGACTGGTTTTGGGTTCATAACACTCATCAGCCGGGCTATCTTGATTCCAGTGGCAAAGTGAGCAAGGGACCCACGTCTGGGCATACCCTACCAACTTAGGGCGAACAAAGAAATACCAAAGAGGATGATGGATGGAGCATTTGAGGAAATCAAACACTTACCCCTAGTCAACTGATCTGGGTTTAATGCATCATAATTCTTTAGCGCACTCCACCACGCCAGTTCAGACATGGCCATATGCAAATCAGTCTGACCCTGTGCCTCATGGGAACAGCCCAGCCCGAACTGCCAAGCCATGTCTTCCCTGGACGGGAAGCAAGCATCCTGGGACCGGTTTCGGGTTCATAACCCTCATCAGCTAGGCTATCTTGAAACCAGTGGCAAAGTGAGCAAGAGACCCACGTCTGGGCATACCCTGCCAACTTAGGGAGAACAAAGCGATACCAAAGGGGATGATGGATGCAGAGTTTGAGCAAATCAAACACTCACCCCCAGTCAACTGATCTGGATTTAATTCATCATCTTTCTTTAGCTCACTCCACCACCCCAGTTCAGACATGGCCATATGCAAATCAGTCTGACCCTGTGCCTCATGAGAACAGTCCAGCCCGAACTGCCAAGCCACGTTTTCCCAGGACCGGAAACAATCATCCTGGGACCAGTTTCGGGTTCATAACCCTTATCAGCCAGGCTATCTTGAATCCAGTGGCAAAGTGAGCAATGGACCCATGTCTGGGCATACCCTGCCAACTTAGGGAGAGCAAAGCGATACCAAAGGGGATGCGGACGGAGCGTTTGAGGAAATCAAACACTCACCCTCAGTCAACTGATCTGGGTTTAATTCATCATCATTCTTTAGCTCACTCCACCACCCCGGTTCAGACATGGCCACATGCAAATCAGTATGACCCTGTGCCTCATGGGAACAGTCAAGCCAGAAATGCCAAGCCATGTCTTCCCTGGACCGGAACCAAGCATCCTGGGACTGGTTTCGGATTCATAACCCTCATCAGCCGGGCTATCTTGAATCCAGCAGCAAAGTGAACAAGTGACCCACGTCTGGGCATACCCTGCCAACTTAGGGCGAACAAAGCGATACCAAAGGGGATGATGGATAGAGCGTTTGAGCAATTCAAACACTAACCCTCAGTCAACTGATCTGGGTTTAAATCATCATCTTACTTTAGCTCACTCAACCAACCCAGTTCAGACATTGCCATATGCAAATCAGTCTGTCACTGTGCCTCATTGGAACAGTCCTGCCCGAACTGCCAAGCCAAGTCTTCTCTGGACCGGAAACAAGCATCCTGGGACTGGTTTCGGGTTCATAACCCTCATCAGCCAGGCTATCTTGAAACCAGTGGCACAGTGAACAAGGGACCCACGTCTGGGCACACCCTGCCAACTTAGGGCGAACAAAGCGATACCAAAGGGGATCATGGACGCAGAGTTTGAGCAAATCAAACACTCACCTCCAGTCAACTGATCTGGGTTTAATTCATCATCATTCTTTAGCTCACTCCACCACCCCAGTTCAGACATGGCCATATGCAAATCAGTATGACCCTGTGCCTCATGGGAACAGTCCAGCCAGAAATGCCAAGCCATATCTTCCCTGGACCGGAACCAAGCATCCTGGGACTGGTTTCGGGTTCATAACACTCATCAGCCGGGCTATCTTGATTCCAGTGGCAAAGTGAGCAAGGGACCCACGTCTGGGCATACCCTGCCAACTTAGGGCGAACAAAGAAATACCAAAGAGGATGATGGATGGAGCATTTGAGGAAATCAAACACTTACCCCTAGTCAACTGATCTGGGTTTAATGCATCATAATTCTTTAGCGCACTCCACCACGCCAGTTCAGACATGGCCATATGCAAATCAGTCTGACCCTGTGCCTCATGGGAACAGCCCAGCCCGAACTGCCAAGCCATGTCTTCCCTGGACGGGAAGCAAGCATCCTGGGACCGGTTTCGGGTTCATAACCCTCATCAGCTAGGCTATCTTGAAACCAGTGGCAAAGTGAGCAAGAGACCCACGTCTGGGCATACCCTGCCAACTTAGGGAGAACAAAGCGATACCAAAGGGGATGATGGATGCAGAGTTTGAGCAAATCAAACACTCACCCCCAGTCAACTGATCTGGGTTTAATTCATCATCATTCTTTACCTCACTCCACCACCCCAGTTCAGATATGGCCATATGCAAATCAGTCTGACCCTGTGACTCATGGGAACAGTCCAGCCCGAACTGCCAAGCCAAATTTTCCCTGGACCGGAAACAAGCATCCTGGGACCAGTTTCGGGTTCATAACCCTCATCAGACAGGCTATCTTGAATCCAGTGGCAAAGTGAGCAATGGACCCACGTCTGGGGATACCCTGCCAACTTAGGGCGAGGAAAGCGATACCAAAGGGGATGCGGACGGAGCGTTTGCGCAAATCAATCACTCACCCCAGTCAACTGATCTGAGTTTAATTCATCATCATTCTTTAGCTAACTCCACCACCCCGGTTCAGACATGGCCACATGCAAATCAGTCTGACCCTATACCTCATGGCAACAGTCCAGCCCAAACAGCCAAGCCATGTCTTCCCTGGACCGGAAAGAAGTATCCTGGAACGTGTTTTGGGTTCATAACCCTCATCAGCCAGGCTCTATAGAATCCAGTGGCAAAGTGAGCAAGGGACCCACATCTGGGCATACACTGCCAAATCAGGGCGAACAAAGCGATTCCAAATGGGATGGTGGACGGAGCGTTTGAGCAAATCAATCACTCACCCCAGTCAACTGATCTGGGTTTAATTCATCATCATTCTTTAGCTCCCTCCACCACCCCAGTTCAGATATGGCGATATATGCAAATCAGTCTGACCCTGTGACTCATGGGAACAGTCCAGCCCGAACTGCCAAGCCATGTCTTCTCTGGACCGGAATCAAGCATCCTGTGACCGGTTTTGGGTTCATATCCCTCATCAGCAAGGCTCTCTTGAATCCAGAGGCAAATTGAGCAAGGGACCCATGTCTGGGCATACCCTGCCAACTTAGGGCAAACAAAGCAATACCAAAGGGGATGATGGATGGAGCATTTGAGCAAATCAAACACTCACCCCCAGTCAACTGTTCTGGGTTTAATTCATCATCATTCTTTAGCTCACTCAACCACCCCAGTTCAGACATTGCCATATGCAAATCAGTCTGACACTGTGCCTCATGGAAACAGTCCAGCCCGAACTGCCAAGCCAAGTTTTCCCTGGACCGGAAACAAGCATCCTGGGACCGGTTTTGGGTTCATAACCCTCATCAGCTAGGATATCTTAAAACCAGTGGCAAAGTGAGCAAGAGACCCACGTCTGGGCATACCCTGCCAACTTAGGGAGAACAAAGCGATACCAAAGGGGATGATGGACGCAGAGTTTGAGCAAATCAAACACTCAACCCCAGTCAACTGATCTGGGTTTAGTTCATCATCATTCTTTAGCTCACTCCACCACCCCAGTTCAGACATAGCCATATGCAAATCAGTCTGAACCTGTACCTCATGGGAACAATCCAGTCCGAACGGCCAAGCATTGTCTTCCCTGGACTGGAAACAAGCATCCTGGGACCAGTTTCTAGTTCATAACCCTCATCAGCCAGGCTCTCTTGAATCCAGCGGCAAAGTGAGCAAGGGACCCACGTCTGGGCATACCCTGCCAAGTTAGGGCGAACAAAGCGATACCAAAGGGGATGATGGATGGAGCGTATGAGCAATTCAAACATTCTCCCCCAGTCAACTGATATGGGTTTAGGTCATCATCATTCTTTAGCTCACTCCACCAACCTAGTTCAGACATGGCCATATGTAAATCAGTCTGACCCTGTGCCTCATGGGAACAGTCCAGCCCGAACTGCCAAACCATGTCTTACCTGGACCGGAGACAAGCATCCTGGGACCGGTTTCGGGTTCATAACCCTCATCAGCCAGGCTATCTTGAATCCAGTGGCAAAGTGAGCAAGGGACCCACATCTGGGCATACCTTGCCAACTTAGGGCGAACAAAGCGATACCAAAGGGGATGATGGACGGAGTGTTTGAGCAAATCAAACACTCACCCCCAGTCAACTGATCTGGGTTTAATTCATCATCATTCTTTAGCTTACTCCACCACCCCAGTTCAGACATGGCCATATGCAAATCAGTCTGACCATGTGCCTCATGGGAACAGTCCAGCCCGAACTACCAAGCCAAGTCTTCCCTGGACTGGAAACAAGCATCCTGGGACCGGTTTCGGGGTCATAACCCTCATCAGCCAGGCTATCTTAAATCCAGTGGCAAAGTGAGCAAGGGACCCACGTCTGGGCATACACTGCCAACTTAGGGCGAACAAAGCGATGCCAAAGGGGATGATGGATGGAGCGTTTGAGCAAATCAAACACTCACCCCCACTCAACTGTTCTGGGTTTAATTCATCATCATTCTTTAGCTCACTCAACCACCCCAGTTCAGACATTGCCATATGCAAATCAGTCTGACACTGTGCCTCATGGGAACAGTCCAGCCCGAACTGCCAAGCCAAGTTTTCCCTGGACCGGAAACAAGCATCCTGGGACCGGTTTTGGGTTCATAACCCTCATCAGCTAGGATATCTTGAAACCAGTGGCAAAGTGAGCAAGAGACCCACGTCTTGGCATACCCTGCCAACTTAGGGAGAACAAAGCGATACCAAAGGGGATGATGGACGCAGAGTTTGCGTTACAACAAACAAATGATGGACGGAATGCTGACAATGCAGACATTCTCCCCCAGTCAAGAGATCTGGGTTAAATCCATCGTTCTTTTGCCCACTACGCCACCCCAGTTTAGACATGTCCATATGCAAATCAGTCTTGACCCTGTGCCTCATGGGAACAGTCCAGCCCGAACTGCCAAGCCATGTCTTCCCTGGACCGGAATCAAGCATCCTAGGACCGGTTTCTGGCTTTCAGCCGTCATCAGCCAGGATAGCTTGACTCCAGTGGCGTAGTGAGCACGGGTCCCACGTCTGGGAATACCCATCCCACTTAGGGCGAAAAGCGTTACAACAAACAAATGATGGACGGAATGCTGACAATGCAGACATTCTCCCCCAGTCAAGAGATCTGGGTTAAATCCATCGTTCTTTTGCCCACTACGCCACCCCAGTTTAGACATGTCCATATGCAAATCAGTCTTGACCCTGTGCCTCATGGGAACAGTCCAGCCCGAACTGCCAAGCCATGTCTTCCCTGGACCGGAATCAAGCATCCTAGGACCGGTTTCTGGCTTTCAGCCGTCATCAGCCAGGATAGCTTGACTCCAGTGGCGTAGTGAGCACGGGTCCCACGTCTGGGAATACCCATCCCACTTAGGGCGAAAAGCGTTACAACAAACAAATGATGGACGGAATGCTGACAATGCAGACATTCTCCCCCAGTCAAGAGATCTGGGTTAAATCCATCGTTCTTTTGCCCACTACGCCACCCCAGTTTAGACATGTCCATATGCAAATCAGTCTTGACCCTGTGCCTCATGGGAACAGTCCAGCCCGAACTGCCAAGCCATGTCTTCCCTGGACCGGAATCAAGCATCCTAGGACCGGTTTCTGGCTTTCAGCCGTCATCAGCCAGGATAGCTTGACTCCAGTGGCGTAGTGAGCACGGGTCCCACGTCTGGGAATACCCATCCCACTTAGGGCGAAAAGCGTTACAACAAACAAATGATGGACGGAATGCTGACAATGCAGACATTCTCCCCCAGTCAAGAGATCTGGGTTAAATCCATCGTTCTTTTGCCCACTACGCCACCCCAGTTTAGACATGTCCATATGCAAATCAATCTTGACCCTGTGCCTCATGGGAACAGTCCAGCCCGAACTGCCAAGCCATGTCTTCCCTGGACCGGAATCAAGCATCCTAGGACCGGTTTCTGGCTTTCAGCCGTCATCAGCCAGGATAGCTTGACTCCAGTGGCGTAGTGAGCACGGGTCCCACGTCTGGGAATACCCATCCCACTTAGGGCGAAAAGCGTTACAACAAACAAATGATGGACGGAATGCTGACAATGCAGACATTCTCCCCCAGTCAAGAGATCTGGGTTAAATCCATCGTTCTTTTGCCCACTACGCCACCCCAGTTTAGACATGTCCATATGCAAATCAGTCTTGACCCTTTGCCTCATGGGAACAGTCCAGCCCGAACTGCCAAGCCATGTCTTCCCTGGACCGGAATCAAGCATCCTAGGACCGGTTTCTGGCTTTCAGCCGTCATCAGCCAGGATAGCTTGACTCCAGTGGCGTAGTGAGCACGGGTCCCACGTCTGGGAATACCCATCCCACTTAGGGCGAAAAGCGTTACAACAAACAAATGATGGACGGAATGCTGACAATGCAGACATTCTCCCCCAGTCAAGAGATCTGGGTTAAATCCATCGTTCTTTTGCCCACTACGCCACCCCAGTTTAGACATGTCCATATGCAAATCAGTCTTGACCCTGTGCCTCATGGGAACAGTCCAGCCCGAACTGCCAAGCCATGTCTTCCCTGGACCGGAATCAAGCATCCTAGGACCGGTTTCTGGCTTTCAGCCGTCATCAGCCAGGATAGCTTGACTCCAGTGGCGTAGTGAGCACGGGTCCCACGTCTGGGAATACCCATCCCACTTAGGGCGAAAAGCGTTACAACAAACAAATGATGGACGGAATGCTGACAATGCAGACATTCTCCCCCAGTCAAGAGATCTGGGTTAAATCCATCGTTCTTTTGCCCACTACGCCACCCCAGTTTAGACATGTCCATATGCAAATCAGTCTTGACCCTGTGCCTCATGGGAACAGTCCAGCCCGAACTGCCAAGCCATGTCTTCCCTGGACCGGAATCAAGCATCCTAGGACCGGTTTCTGGCTTTCAGCCGTCATCAGCCAGGATAGCTTGACTCCAGTGGCGTAGTGAGCACGGGTCCCACGTCTGGGAATACCCATCCCACTTAGGGCGAAAAGCGTTACAACAAACAAATGATGGACGGAATGCTGACAATGCAGACATTCTCCCCCAGTCAAGAGATCTGGGTTAAATCCATCGTTCTTTTGCCCACTACGCCACCCCAGTTTAGACATGTCCATATGCAAATCAGTCTTGACCCTGTGCCTCATGGGAACAGTCCAGCCCGAACTGCCAAGCCATGTCTTCCCTGGACCGGAATCAAGCATCCTAGGACCGGTTTCTGGCTTTCAGCCGTCATCAGCCAGGATAGCTTGACTCCAGTGGCGTAGTGAGCACGGGTCCCACGTCTGGGAATACCCATCCCACTTAGGGCGAAAAGCGTTACAACAAACAAATGATGGACGGAATGCTGACAATGCAGACATTCTCCCCCAGTCAAGAGATCTGGGTTAAATCCATCGTTCTTTTGCCCACTACGCCACCCCAGTTTAGACATGTCCATATGCAAATCAGTCTTGACCCTGTGCCTCATGGGAACAGTCCAGCCCGAACTGCCAAGCCATGTCTTCCCTGGACCGGAATCAAGCATCCTAGGACCGGTTTCTGGCTTTCAGCCGTCATCAGCCAGGATAGCTTGACTCCAGTGGCGTAGTGAGCACGGGTCCCACGTCTGGGAATACCCATCCCACTTAGGGCGAAAAGCGTTACAACAAACAAATGATGGACGGAATGCTGACAATGCAGACATTCTCCCCCAGTCAAGAGATCTGGGTTAAATCCATCGTTCTTTTGCCCACTACGCCACCCCAGTTTAGACATGTCCATATGCAAATCAGTCTTGACCCTGTGCCTCATGGGAACAGTCCAGCCCGAACTGCCAAGCCATGTCTTCCCTGGACCGGAATCAAGCATCCTAGGACCGGTTTCTGGCTTTCAGCCGTCATCAGCCAGGATAGCTTGACTCCAGTGGCGTAGTGAGCACGGGTCCCACGTCTGGGAATACTCATCCCACTTAGGGCGAAAAGCGTTACAACAAACAAATGATGGACGGAATGCTGACAATGCAGACATTCTCCCCCAGTCAAGAGATCTGGGTTAAATCCATCGTTCTTTTGCCCACTACGCCACCCCAGTTTAGACATGTCCATATGCAAATCAGTCTTGACCCTGTGCCTCATGGGAACAGTCCAGCCCGAACTGCCAAGCCATGTCTTCCCTGGACCGGAATCAAGCATCCTAGGACCGGTTTCTGGCTTTCAGCCGTCATCAGCCAGGATAGCTTGACTCCAGTGGCGTAGTGAGCACGGGTCCCACGTCTGGGAATACCCATCCCACTTAGGGCGAAAAGCGTTACAACAAACAAATGATGGACGGAATGCTGACAATGCAGACATTCTCCCCCAGTCAAGAGATCTGGGTTAAATCCATCGTTCTTTTGCCCACTACGCCACCCCAGTTTAGACATGTCCATATGCAAATCAGTCTTGACCCTGTGCCTCATGGGAACAGTCCAGCCCGAACTGCCAAGCCATGTCTTCCCTGGACCGGAATCAAGCATCCTAGGACCGGTTTCTGGCTTTCAGCCGTCATCAGCCAGGATAGCTTGACTCCAGTGGCGTAGTGAGCACGGGTCCCACGTCTGGGAATACCCATCCCACTTAGGGCAAAAAGCGTTACAACAAACAAATGATGGACGGAATGCTGACAATGCAGACATTCTCCCCCAGTCAAGAGATCTGGGTTAAATCCATCGTTCTTTTGCCCACTACGCCACCCCAGTTTAGACATGTCCATATGCAAATCAGTCTTGACCCTGTGCCTCATGGGAACAGTCCAGCCCGAACTGCCAAGCCATGTCTTCCCTGGACCGGAATCAAGCATCCTAGGACCGGTTTCTGGCTTTCGTTGTAACGCAGAGTTTGAGCAAATCAAACACTCACCCCCAGTCAACTGATCTGGGTTTAATTCATAATCATTGTTTAGCTCACTCCACCACCCCAGTTCAGACATGGCCATATGCAAATCAGTATGACCCTGTGCCTCATGGGAACAGTCCAGCCAGAAATGCCAAGCCATGTCTTCCATGGACCGGAACCAAGCATCCTGGGACTGGTTTCGGGTTCATAACCCTCATCAGCCGGGCTATCTAGAATCCAGCGTCAAAGTGAGCAAGTGACCCACGTCTGGGCATACCCTGCCAACTTAGGGCGAACAAAGCGATACCAAAGGGGATGATGGATGGAGTGTTTGAGCAATTCAAACACTCTCCCCCAGTCAACTGATCTGGGTTTAATTTATCATCATTCTTTAGCTCACTCCAAAAACCTATTCCAGAAATTGCCATATGCAAATCAGCCTTACCCTGTGCCTCATGGGAACAGTCCAGCCTGAACTGCCAAGCCATGTGTTACCTGGACCGGAGACAAGCATCCTGGGACCGGTTTCGGGTTCATAACCCTCATCAGCCAGGCTATCTTGAATCCAGTGGCAAAGTGAGCAAGGGACCCACATCTGGGCATACCTTGCCAACTTAGGGCGAACAAAGCGATACCAAAGGGGATGATGGACTCAGTGTTTAAGCAAATCAAACACTCACCCCCAGTCAACTGATCTGAGTTTAATTCATCATCATTCTTTAGCTTACTCCACCAACCCAGTTCAGACATGGCCATATGCAAATCAGTCTGACCCTGTGCCTCATGGGAACAGTCCAGCCCGAACTGCCAAGCCAAGTCTTCCCTGGACCGGAAACAAGCATCCTGGGACTGGTTTCGGGGTCATAACCCTCATCAGCCAGGCTATCTTGAATCAAGTGGCAAAGTGAGCAAGGGACCCACGTCTGGGCGTTCCCTGCCAACTTAGGGCGAACAAAGCGATGCCAAAGGGGATGATGGATGGAGCGTTTGAGCAAATCAAACACTCACCCCCAGTCAACTGATGTGGGTTTAAATCATCATCATACTTTAGCTCACTCAACCACCCCAGTTCAGACATTGCCATATGCAAATCACTCTGACACTGTGCCTCATGGGAACAGTCCTGCCCGAACTGCCAAGCCAAGTCTTCTCTGGACCGGAAACAAGCATCCTGGGACCGGTTTCGTGTTCATAACCCTCATCAGCCAGGCTATCTTGAATCCAGTGGCAAAGTGAGCAAGGGACCCACGTCTGGGCGTTCCCTGCCAACTTAGGGTGAACAAAGCGATGCCAAAGGGGATGATGGATGGAGCGTTTGAGCAAATCAAACACTCACCCCCAGTCAACTGATCTGGGTTTAAATCATCATCATACTTTTGCTCACTCAACCACCCCACGTCTGGGCGTTCCCTGCCAACTTAGGGCGAACAAAGCGATGCCAAAGGGGATGATGGATGGAGCGTTTGAGCAAATCAAACACTCACCCCAAGTCAACTGATCTGGGTTTAATTCATCATCATTCTTTAGCTCACTCATCCACCCCAGTTCAGACATTGCCATATGCAAATCAGTCTGACACTGTGCCTCATGGGAACAGTCCTGCCCGAACTGCCAAGCCAAGTCTTCTCTGGACCGGAAACAAGCATCCTGGGACCGGTTTCGTGTTCATAACCCTCATCAGCCAGGCTATCTTGAATCCAGTGGCAAAGTGAGCAAGGGACCCACGTCTGGGCGTTCCCTGCCAACTTAGGGCGAACAAAGCGATGCCAAAGGGGATGATGGATGGAGCGTTTGAGCAAATCAAACACTCACCCCCAGTCAACTGATCTGGGTTTAAATCATCATCATACTTTTGCTCACTCAACCACCCCACGTCTGGGCGTTCCCTGCCAACTTAGGGCGAACAAAGCGATGCCAAAGGGGATGATGGATGGAGCGTTTGAGCAAATCAAACACTCACCCCAAGTCAACTGATCTGGGTTTAATTCATCATCATTCTTTAGCTCACTCAACCACCCCAGTTCAGACATTGCCATATGCAAATCAGTCTGACACTGTGCCTCATGGGAACAGTCCAGCCTGAACTGCCAAGCCAAGTTTTCCCTGGACCGGAAACAAGCATCCTGGGACCGGTTTCGGTTTCATAACTCTCATCAGCTAGGCTATCTTGAAACCAGTGGCAAAGTGAGCAAGGGACCCACGTCTGGGCATACCCTGCCAACTTAGGGAGAACAAAGCGATACCAAAGGGGATGATGGACGGAGAGTTTGAGCAAATCAAACACTCACCCCCAGTCAACTGATCTGGGTTTAACTCATCATCATTCTTTAGCTCACTCCACCACCCCAGTTCAGACATGGCCATATGCAAATCAGTCTGGCCCTGTGCCTCATGGGAACAGTCCAGCCAGAACTGCCAAGCTATGTCTTCCCTCGACTGGCAACAAGCAACCTGGGACCGGTTTCTGGTTCATAACCCTCATCAGACAGGCTATCTTGAATCTAGTGGCCAAGTGAGCAAGGGACACACATCTGGGCATACACTGCCAACTTAGGGCGAAAAAAGCGATACCAAAGGGGATGATGGACTCAGTGTTTGAGCAAATCAAACACTCACCCCCAGTCAACTGATCTGAGTTTAATTCATCATCATTCTTTAGCTTACTCCACCAACCCAGTTCAGACATGGCCATATGCAAATCAGTCTGACCCTGTGCCTCATGGGAACAGTCCAGCCCGAACTGCCAAGCCATGTCTTCTCTGGACCGGAATCAAGCATCCTGTGACCGGTTTTGGGTTCATATCCCTCATCAGCAAGGCTCTCTTGAATCCAGAGGCAAATTGAGCAAGGGACCCATGTCTGGGCATACCCTGCCAACTTAGGGCAAACAAAGCAATACCAAAGGGGATGATGGATGGAGCATTTGAGCAAATCAAACACTCACCCCCAGTCAACTGTTCTGGGTTTAATTCATCATCATTCTTTAGCTCACTCAACCACCCCAGTTCAGACATTGCCATATGCAAATCAGTCTGACACTGTGCCTCATGGAAACAGTCCAGCCCGAACTGCCAAGCCAAGTTTTCCCTGGACCGGAAACAAGCATCCTGGGACCGGTTTTGGGTTCATAACCCTCATCAGCTAGGATATCTTGAAACCAGTGGCAAAGTGAGCAAGAGACCCACGTCTGTGCATACCCTGCCAACTTAGGGAGAACAAAGCAATACCAAAGGGGATGATGGACGCAGAGTTTGAGCAAATCAAACACTCAACCCCAGTCAACTGATCTGGGTTTAGTTCATCATCATTCTTTAGCTCACTCCACCACCCCAGTTCAGACATAGCCATATGCAAATCAGTCTGAACCTGTACCTCATGGGAACAATCCAGTCCGAACGGCCAAGCATTGTCTTCCCTGGACTGGAAACAAGCATCCTGGGACCAGTTTCTAGTTCATAACCCTCATCAGCCAGGCTCTCTTGAATCCAGCGGCAAAGTGAGCAAGGGACCCACGTCTGGGCATACCCTGCCAAGTTAGGGCGAACAAAGCGATACCAAAGGGGATGATGGATGGAGCGTATGAGCAATTCAAACATTCTCCCCCAGTCAACTGATATGGGTTTAGGTCATCATCATTCTTTAGCTCACTCCACCAACCTAGTTCAGACATGGCCATATGTAAATCAGTCTGACCCTGTGCCTCATGGGAACAGTCCAGCCCGAACTGCCAAACCATGTCTTACCTGGACCGGAGACAAGCATCCTGGGACCGGTTTCGGGTTCATAACCCTCATCAGCCAGGCTATCTTGAATCCAGTGGCAAAGTGAGCAAGGGACCCACATCTGGGCATACCTTGCCAACTTAGGGCGAACAAAGCGATACCAAAGGGGATGATGGACGGAGTGTTTGAGCAAATCAAACACTCACCCCCAGTCAACTGATCTGGGTTTAATTCATCATCATTCTTTAGCTTACTCCACCACCCCAGTTCAGACATGGCCATATGCAAATCAGTCTGACCATGTGCCTCATGGGAACAGTCCAGCCCGAACTACCAAGCCAAGTCTTCCCTGGACTGGAAACAAGCATCCTGGGACCGGTTTCGGGGTCATAACCCTCATCAGCCAGGCTATCTTGAATCCAGTGGCAAAGTGAGCAAGGGACCCACGTCTGGGCATACACTGCCAACTTAGGGCGAACAAAGCGATGCCAAAGGGGATGATGGATGGAGCGTTTGAGCAAATCAAACACTCACCCCCAGTCAACTGTTCTGGGTTTAATTCATCATCATTCTTTAGCTCACTCAACCACCCCAGTTCAGACATTGCCATATGCAAATCAGTCTGACACTGTGCCTCATGGGAACAGTCCAGCCCGAACTGCCAAGCCAAGTTTTCCCTGGACCGGAAACAAGCATCCTGGGACCGGTTTTGGGTTCATAACCCTCATCAGCTAGGATATCTTGAAACCAGTGGCAAAGTGAGCAAGAGACCCACGTCTTGGCATACCCTGCCAACTTAGGGAGAACAAAGCGATACCAAAGGGGATGATGGACGCAGAGTTTGAGCAAATCAAACACTCACCCCCAGTCAACTGATCTGGGTTTAATTCATAATCATTCTTTAGCTCACTCCACCACCCCAGTTCAGACATGGCCATATGCAAATCAGTATGACCCTGTGCCTCATGGGAACAGTCCAGCCAGAAATGCCAAGCCATGTCTTCCATGGACCGGAACCAAGCATCCTGGGACTGGTTTCGGGTTCATAACCCTCATCAGCCGGGCTATCTAGAATCCAGCGTCAATGTGAGCAAGTGACCCACGTCTGGGCATACCCTGCCAACTTAGGGCGAACAAAGCGATACCAAAGGGGATGATGGATGGAGTGTTTGAGCAATTCAAACACTCTCCCCCAGTCAACTGATCTGGGTTTAATTTATCATCATTCTTTAGCTCACTCCACCAACCTATTCCAGAAATTGCCATATGCAAATCAGCCTTACCCTGTGCCTCATGGGACCAGTCCAGCCTGAACTGCCAAGCCATGTGTTACCTGGACCGGAGACAAGCATCCTGGGACCGGTTTCGGGTTCATAACCCTCATCAGCCAGGCTATCTTGAATCCAGTGGCAAAGTGAGCAAGGGACCCACATCTGGGCATACCTTGCTAACTTAGGGCGAACAAAGCGATACCAAAGGGGATGATGGACTCAGTGTTTAAGCAAATCAAACACTCACCCCCAGTCAACTGATCTGAGTTTAATTCATCATCATTCTTTAGCTTACTCCACCAACCCAGTTCAGACATGGCCATATGCAAATCAGTCTGACCCTGTGCCTCATGGGAACAGTCCAGCCCGAACTGCCAAGCCAAGTCTTCCCTGGACCGGAAACAAGCATCCTGGGACTGGTTTCGGGGTCATAACCCTCATCAGCCAGGCTATCTTGAATCAAGTGGCAAAGTGAGCAAGGGACCCACGTCTGGGCGTTCCCTGCCAACTTAGGACGAACAAAGCGATGCCAAAGGGGATGATGGATGGAGCGTTTGAGCAAATCAAACACTCACCCCCAGTCAACTGATGTGGGTTTAAATCATCATCATACTTTAGCTCACTCAACCACCCCTGTTCAGACATTGCCATATGCAAATCACTCTGACACTGTGCCTCATGGGAACAGTCCTGCCCGAACTGCCAAGCCAAGTCTTCTCTGGACCGGAAACAAGCATCCTGGGACCGGTTTCGTGTTCATAACCCTCATCAGCCGGGCTATCTAGAATCCAGCGTCAAAGTGAGCAAGTGACCCACGTCTGGGCATACCCTGCCAACTTAGAGCGAACAAAGCGATACCAAAGGGGATGATGGATGGAGCGTTTGAGCAAATCAAACACTCACCCCCAGTCAACTGATCTGGGTTTAAATCATCATCATACTTTTGCTCACTCAACCACCCCACGTCTGGGCGTTCCCTGCCAACTTAGGGCGAACAAAGCGATGCCAAAGGGGATGATGGATGGAGCGTTTGAGCAAATCAAACACTCACCCCAAGTCAACTGATCTGGGTTTAATTCATCATCATTCTTTAGCTCACTCATCCACCCCAGTTCAGACATTGCCATATGCAAATCAGTCTGACACTGTGTCTCATGGGAACAGTCCAGCCTGAACTGCCAAGCCAAGTTTTCCCTGGACCGGAAACAAGCATCCTGGGACCGGTTTCGGGTTCATAACTCTCATCAGCTAGGCTATCTTGAAACCAGTGGCAAAGTGAGCAAGGGACCTACGTCTGGGCATACCCTGCCAACTTAGGGAGAACAAAGCGATACCAAAGGGGATGATGGACGCAGAGGTTGAGCAAATCAAACACTCACCCCCAGTCAACTGATCTGGGTTTAACTCATCATCATTCTTTAGCTCACTCCACCACCCCAGTTCAGACATGGCCATATGCAAATCAGTCTGGCCCTGTGCCTCATGGGAACAGTCCAGCCAGAACTGCCAAGCTATGTCTTCCCTCGACTGGAAACAAGCAACCTGGGACCGGTTTCTGGTTCATAACCCTCATCAGACAGGCTATCTTGAATCTAGTGGCCAAGTGAGCAAGGGACACACATCTGGGCATACACTGCCAACTTAGGGCGAAAAAAGCGATACCAAAGGGGATGATGGACTCAGTGTTTGAGCAAATCAAACACTCACCCCCAGTCAACTGATCTGAGTTTAATTCATCATCATTCTTTAGCTTACTCCACCAACCCAGTTCAGACATGGCCATATGCAAATCAGTCTGACCCTGTGCCTCATGGGAACAGTCCAGCCTGAACTGCCAAGCCAAGTCTTCCCTGGACCGGAAACAAGCATCCTGGGACTGGTTTCGGGGTCATAACCCTCATCAGCCAGGCTATCTTGAATCCAGTGGCAAAGTGAGCAAGGGACCCACGTCTGGGCGTTCCCTGCCAACTTAGGGCGAACAAAGCGATGCCAAAGGGGATGATGGATGGAGCGTTTGAGCAAATCAAACACTCACCCCCAGTCAACTGATCTGGGTTTAAATCATCATCATACTTTTGCTCACTCAACCACCCCACGTCTGGGCGTTCCCTGCCAACTTAGGGCGAACAAAGCGATGCCAAAGGGGATGATGGATGGAGCGTTTGAGCTAATCAAACACTCACCCCAAGTCAACTGATCTGGGTTTAATTCATCATCATTCTTTAGCTCACTCAACCACCCCAGTTCAGACATTGCCATATGCAAATCAGTCTGACACTGTGCCTCATGGGAACAGTCCAGCCTGAACTGCCAAGCCAAGTTTTCCCTGGACCGGAAACAAGCATCCTGGGACCGGTTTCGGGTTCATAACTCTCATCAGCTAGGCTATCTTGAAACCAGTGGCAAAGTGAGCAAGGGACCCACGTCTGGGCATACCCTGCCAACTTAGGGAGAACAAAGCGATACCAAAGGGGATGATGGACGCAGAGTTTGAGCAAATCAAACACTCACCCCCAGTCAACTGATCTGGGTTTAACTCATCATCATTCTTTAGCTCACTCCACCACCCCAGTTCAGACATGGCCATATGCAAATCAGTCTGGCCCTGTGCCTCATGGGAACAGTCCAGCCAGAACTGCCAAGCTATGTCTTCCCTCGACTGGAAACAAGCAACCTGGGACCGGTTTCTGGTTCATAACCCTCATCAGACAGGCTATCTTGAATCTAGTGGCCAAGTGAGCAAGGGACACACATCTGGGCATACACTGCCAACTTAGGGCAAAAAAAGCGATACCAAAGGGGATGATGGACTCAGTGTTTGAGCAAATCAAACACTCACCCCCAGTCAACTGATCTGAGTTTAATTCATCATCATTCTTTAGCTTACTCCACCAACCCAGTTCAGACATGGCCATATGCAAATCAGTCTGACCCTGTGCCTCATGGGAACAGTCCAGCCTGAACTGCCAAGCCAAGTCTTCCCTGGACCGGAAACAAGCATCCTGGGACTGGTTTCGGGGTCATAACCCTCATCAGCCAGGCTATCTTGAATCCAGTGGCAAAGTGAGCAAGGGACCCACGTCTGGGCGTTCCCTGCCAACTTAGGGCGAACAAAGCGATGCCAAAGGGGATGATGGATGGAGCGTTTGAGCAAATCAAACACTCACCCCCAGTCAACTGATGTGGGTTTAAATCATCATCATACTTTAGCTCACTCAACCACCCCAGTTCAGACATTGCCATATGCAAATCAATCTGACTCTGTGCCTCATGGGAACAGTCCTGCCCGAACTGCCAAGCCAAGTCTTCTCTTGACCGGAAACAAGCATCCTGGGACCGGTTTCGTGTTCATAACCCTCATCAGCCAGGCTATCTTGAATCCAGTGGCAAAGTGAGCAAGGGACCCACGTCTGGGCGTTCCCTGCCAACTTAGGGCAAACAAAGCGATGCCAAAGGGGATGATGGATGGAGCGTTTGAGCAAATCAAACACTCACCCCCAGTCAACTGATCTGGGTTCAAATCATCATCATACTTTTGCTCACTCAACCACCCCACGTCTGGGCGTTCCCTGCCAACTTAGGACGAACAAAGCGATGCCAAAGGGGATGATGGATGGAGCGTTTGAGCAAATCAAACACTCACCCCAAGTCAACTGATCTGGGTTTAATTCATCATCATTCTTTAGCTCACTCAACCACCCCAGTTCAGACATTGCCATATGCAAATCAGTCTGACACTGTGCCTCATGGGAACAGTCCAGCCTGAACTGCCAAGCCAAGTTTTCCCTGGACCGGAAACAAGCAACCTGGGACCGGTTTCTGGTTCATAACCCTCATCAGACAGGCTATCTTGAATCTAGTGGCCAAGTGAGCAAGGGACACACATCTGGGCATACACTGCCAACTTAGGGCGAAAAAAGCGATACCAAAGGGGATGATGGACTCAGTGTTTGAGCAAATCAAACACTCACCCCCAGTCAACTGATCTGAGTTTAATTCATCATCATTCTTTAGCTTACTCCACCAACCCAGTTCAGACATGGCCATATGCAAATCAGTCTGACCCTGTGCCTCATGGGAACAGTCCAGCCTGAACTGCCAAGCCAAGTCTTCCCTGGACCGGAAACAAGCATCCTGGGACTGGTTTCGGGGTCATAACCCTCATCAGCCAGGCTATCTTGAATCCAGTGGCAAAGTGAGCAAGGGACCCACGTCTGGGCGTTCCCTGCCAACTTAGGGCGAACAAAGCAATGCCAAAGGGGATGATGGATGGAGCGTTTGAGCAAATCAAACACTCACCCCCAGTCAACTGATGTGGGTTTAAATCATCATCATACTTTAGCTCACTCAACCACCCCAGTTCAGACATTGCCATATGCAAATCAATCTGACTCTGTGCCTCATGGGAACAGTCCTGCCCGAACTGCCAAGCCAAGTCTTCTCTTGACCGGAAACAAGCATCCTGGGACCGGTTTCGTGTTCATAACCCTCATCAGTCAGGCTATCTTGAATCCAGTGGCAAAGTGAGCAAGGGACCCACGTCTGGGCGTTCCCTGCCAACTTAGGGCAAACAAAGCGATGCCAAAGGGGATGATGGATGGAGCGTTTGAGCAAATCAAACACTCACCCCCAGTCAACTGATCTGGGTTCAAATCATCATCATACTTTTGCTCACTCAACCACCCCACGTCTGGGCGTTCCCTGCCAACTTAGGACGAACAAAGCGATGCCAAAGGGGATGATGGATGGAGCGTTTGAGCAAATCAAACACTCACCCCAAGTCAACTGATCTGGGTTTAATTCATCATCATTCTTTAGCTCACTCAACCACCCCAGTTCAGACATTGCCATATGCAAATCAGTCTGACACTGTGCCTCATGGGAACAGTCCAGCCTGAACTGCCAAGCCAAGTTTTCCCTGGACCGGAAACAAGCAACCTGGGACCGGTTTCTGGTTCATAACCCTCATCAGACAGGCTATCTTGAATCTAGTGGCCAAGTGAGCAAGGGACACACATCTGGGCATACACTGCCAACTTAGGGCGAACAAAGCGATGCCAAAGGGGATGATGGATGGAGCGTTTGAGCAAATCAAACACTCACCCCCAGTCAACTGATGTGGGTTTAAATCATCATCATACTTTAGCTCACTCAACCACCCCAGTTCAGACATTGCCATATGCAAATCACTCTGACACTGTGCCTCATGGGAACAGTCCTGCCCGAACTGCCAAGCCAAGTCTTCTCTGGACCGGAAACAAGCATCCTGGGACCGGTTTCGTGTTCATAACCCTCATCAGCCAGGCTATCTTGAATCCAGTGGCAAAGTGAGCAAGGGACCCACGTCTGGGCGTTCCCTGCCAACTTAGGGTGAACAAAGCGATGCCAAAGGGGATGATGGATGGAGCGTTTGAGCAAATCAAACACTCACCCCCAGTCAACTGATCTGGGTTTAAATCATCATCATACTTTTGCTCACTCAACCACCCCACGTCTGGGCGTTCCCTGCCAACTTAGGGCGAACAAAGCGATGCCAAAGGGGATGATGGATGGAGCGTTTGAGCAAATCAAACACTCACCCCAAGTCAACTGATCTGGGTTTAATTCATCATCATTCTTTAGCTCACTCATCCACCCCAGTTCAGACATTGCCATATGCAAATCAGTCTGACACTGTGCCTCATGGGAACAGTCCTGCCCGAACTGCCAAGCCAAGTCTTCTCTGGACCGGAAACAAGCATCCTGGGACCGGTTTCGTGTTCATAACCCTCATCAGCCAGGCTATCTTGAATCCAGTGGCAAAGTGAGCAAGGGACCCACGTCTGGGCGTTCCCTGCCAACTTAGGGCGAACAAAGCGATGCCAAAGGGGATGATGGATGGAGCGTTTGAGCAAATCAAACACTCACCCCCAGTCAACTGATCTGGGTTTAAATCATCATCATACTTTTGCTCACTCAACCACCCCACGTCTGGGCGTTCCCTGCCAACTTAGGGCGAACAAAGCGATGCCAAAGGGGATGATGGATGGAGCGTTTGAGCAAATCAAACACTCACCCCAAGTCAACTGATCTGGGTTTAATTCATCATCATTCTTTAGCTCACTCAACCACCCCAGTTCAGACATTGCCATATGCAAATCAGTCTGACACTGTGCCTCATGGGAACAGTCCAGCCTGAACTGCCAAGCCAAGTTTTCCCTGGACCGGAAACAAGCATCCTGGGACCGGTTTCGGGTTCATAACTCTCATCAGCTAGGCTATCTTGAAACCAGTGGCAAAGTGAGCAAGGGACCCACGTCTGGGCATACCCTGCCAACTTAGGGAGAACAAAGCGATACCAAAGGGGATGATGGACGGAGAGTTTGAGCAAATCAAACACTCACCCCCAGTCAACTGATCTGGGTTTAACTCCTCATCATTCTTTAGCTCACTCCACCACCCCAGTTCAGACATGGCCATATGCAAATCAGTCTGGCCCTGTGCCTCATGGGAACAGTCCAGCCAGAACTGCCAAGCTATGTCTTCCCTCGACTGGCAACAAGCAACCTGGGACCGGTTTCTGGTTCATAACCCTCATCAGACAGGCTATCTTGAATCTAGTGGCCAAGTGAGCAAGGGACACACATCTGGGCATACACTGCCAACTTAGGGCGAAAAAAGCGATACCAAAGGGGATGATGGACTCAGTGTTTGAGCAAATCAAACACTCACCCCCAGTCAACTGATCTGAGTTTAATTCATCATCATTCTTTAGCTTACTCCACCAACCCAGTTCAGACATGGCCATATGCAAATCAGTCTGACCCTGTGCCTCATGGGAACAGTCCAGCCCGAACTGCCAAGCCATGTCTTCTCTGGACCGGAATCAAGCATCCTGTGACCGGTTTTGGGTTCATATCCCTCATCAGCAAGGCTCTCTTGAATCCAGAGGCAAATTGAGCAAGGGACCCATGTCTGGGCATACCCTGCCAACTTAGGGCAAACAAAGCAATACCAAAGGGGATGATGGATGGAGCATTTGAGCAAATCAAACACTCACCCCCAGTCAACTGTTCTGGGTTTAATTCATCATCATTCTTTAGCTCACTCAACCACCCCAGTTCAGACATTGCCATATGCAAATCAGTCTGACACTGTGCCTCATGGAAACAGTCCAGCCCGAACTGCCAAGCCAAGTTTTCCCTGGACCGGAAACAAGCATCCTGGGACCGGTTTTGGGTTCATAACCCTCATCAGCTAGGATATCTTGAAACCAGTGGCAAAGTGAGCAAGAGACCCACGTCTGTGCATACCCTGCCAACTTAGGGAGAAGAAAGCGATACCAAAGGGGATGATGGACGCAGAGTTTGAGCAAATTAAACACTCAACCCCAGTCAACTGATCTGGGTTTAGTTCATCATCATTCTTTAGCTCACTCCACCACCCCAGTTCAGACATAGCCATATGCAAATCAGTCTGAACCTGTACCTCATGGGAACAATCCAGTCCGAACGGCCAAGCATTGTCTTCCCTGGACTGGAAACAAGCATCCTGGGACCAGTTTCTAGTTCATAACCCTCATCAGCCAGGCTCTCTTGAATCCAGCGGCAAAGTGAGCAAGGGACCCACGTCTGGGCATACCCTGCCAAGTTAGGGCGAACAAAGCGATACCAAAGGGGATGATGGATGGAGCGTATGAGCAATTCAAACATTCTCCCCCAGTCAACTGATATGGGTTTAGGTCATCATCATTCTTTAGCTCACTCCACCAACCTAGTTCAGACATGGCCATATGTAAATCAGTCTGACCCTGTGCCTCATGGGAACAGTCCAGCCCGAACTGCCAAACCATGTCTTACCTGGACCGGAGACAAGCATCCTGGGACCGGTTTCGGGTTCATAACCCTCATCAGCCAGGCTATCTTGAATCCAGTGGCAAAGTGAGCAAGGGACCCACATCTGGGCATACCTTGCCAACTTAGGGCGAACAAAGCGATACCAAAGGGGATGATGGACGGAGTGTTTGAGCAAATCAAACACTCACCCCCAGTCAACTGATCTGGGTTTAATTCATCATCATTCTTTAGCTTACTCCACCACCCCAGTTCAGACATGGCCATATGCAAATCAGTCTGACCATGTGCCTCATGGGAACAGTCCAGCCCGAACTACCAAGCCAAGTCTTCCCTGGACTGGAAACAAGCATCCTGGGACCGGTTTCGGGGTCATAACCCTCATCAGCCAGGCTATCTTGAATCCAGTGGCAAAGTGAGCAAGGGACCCACGTCTGGGCATACACTGCCAACTTAGGGCGAACAAAGCGATGCCAAAGGGGATGATGGATGGAGCGTTTGAGCAAATCAAACACTCACCCCCAGTCAACTGTTCTGGGTTTAATTCATCATCATTCTTTAGCTCACTCAACCACCCCAGTTCAGACATTGCCATATGCAAATCAGTCTGACACTGTGCCTCATGGGAACAGTCCAGCCCGAACTGCCAAGCCAAGTTTTCCCTGGACCGGAAACAAGCATCCTGGGACCGGTTTTGGGTTCATAACCCTCATCAGCTAGGATATCTTGAAACCAGTGGCAAAGTGAGCAAGAGACCCACGTCTTGGCATACCCTGCCAACTTAGGGAGAACAAAGCGATACCAAAGGGGATGATGGACGCAGAGTTTGAGCAAATCAAACACTCACCCCCAGTCAACTGATCTGGGTTTAATTCATAATCATTCTTTAGCTCACTCCACCACCCCAGTTCAGACATGGCCATATGCAAATCAGTATGACCCTGTGCCTCATGGGAACAGTCCAGCCAGAAATGCCAAGCCATGTCTTCCATGGACCGGAACCAAGCATCCTGGGACTGGTTTCGGGTTCATAACCCTCATCAGCCGGGCTATCTAGAATCCAGCGTCAATGTGAGCAAGTGACCCACGTCTGGGCATACCCTGCCAACTTAGGGCGAACAAAGCGATACCAAAGGGGATGATGGATGGAGTGTTTGAGCAATTCAAACACTCTCCCCCAGTCAACTGATCTGGGTTTAATTTATCATCATTCTTTAGCTCACTCCACCAACCTATTCCAGAAATTGCCATATGCAAATCAGCCTTACCCTGTGCCTCATGCGACCAGTCCAGCCTGAACTGCCAAGCCATGTGTTACCTGGACCGGAGACAAGCATCCTGGGACCGGTTTCGGGTTCATAACCCTCATCAGCCAGGCTATCTTGAATCCAGTGGCAAAGTGAGCAAGGGACCCACATCTGGGCATACCTTGCTAACTTAGGGCGAACAAAGCGATACCAAAGGGGATGATGGACTCAGTGTTTAAGCAAATCAAACACTCACCCCCAGTCAACTGATCTGAGTTTAATTCATCATCATTCTTTAGCTTACTCCACCAACCCAGTTCAGACATGGCCATATGCAAATCAGTCTGACCCTGTGCCTCATGGGAACAGTCCAGCCCGAACTGCCAAGCCAAGTCTTCCCTGGACCGGAAACAAGCATCCTGGGACTGGTTTCGGGGTCATAACCCTCATCAGCCAGGCTATCTTGAATCAAGTGGCAAAGTGAGCAAGGGACCCACGTCTGGGCGTTCCCTGCCAACTTAGGGCGAACAAAGCGATGCCAAAGGGGATGATGGATGGAGCGTTTGAGCAAATCAAACACTCACCCCCAGTCAACTGATGTGGGTTTAAATCATCATCATACTTTAGCTCACTCAACCACCCCAGTTCAGACATTGCCATATGCAAATCACTCTGACACTGTGCCTCATGGGAACAGTCCTGCCTGAACTGCCAAGCCAAGTCTTCTCTGGACCGGAAACAAGCATCCTGGGACCGGTTTCGTGTTCATAACCCTCATCAGCCGGGCTATCTAGAATCCAGCGTCAAAGTGAGCAAGTGACCCACGTCTGGGCATACCCTGCCAACTTAGAGCGAACAAAGCGATACCAAAGGGGATGATGGATGGAGCGTTTGAGCAAATCAAACACTCACCCCCAGTCAACTGATCTGGGTTTAAATCATCATCATACTTTTGCTCACTCAACCACCCCACGTCTGGGCATTCCCTGCCAACTTAGGGCGAACAAAGCGATGCCAAAGGGGATGATGGATGGAGCGTTTGAGCAAATCAAACACTCACCCCAAGTCAACTGATCTGGGTTTAATTCATCATCATTCTTTAGCTCACTCATCCACCCCAGTTCAGACATTGCCATATGCAAATCAGTCTGACACTGTGTCTCATGGGAACAGTCCAGCCTGAACTGCCAAGCCAAGTTTTCCCTGGACCGGAAACAAGCATCCTGGGACCGGTTTCGGGTTCATAACTCTCATCAGCTAGGCTATCTTGAAACCAGTGGCAAAGTGAGCAAGGGACCTACGTCTGGGCATACCCTGCCAACTTAGGGAGAACAAAGCGATACCAAAGGGGATGATGGACGCAGAGGTTGAGCAAATCAAACACTCACCCCCAGTCAACTGATCTGGGTTTAACTCATCATCATTCTTTAGCTCACTCCACCACCCCAGTTCAGACATGGCCATATGCAAATCAGTCTGGCCCTGTGCCTCATGGGAACAGTCCAGCCAGAACTGCCAAGCTATGTCTTCCCTCGACTGGAAACAAGCAACCTGGGACCGGTTTCTGGTTCATAACCCTCATCAGACAGGCTATCTTGAATCTAGTGGCCAAGTGAGCAAGGGACACACATCTGGGCATACACTGCCAACTTAGGGCGAAAAAAGCGATACCAAAGGGGATGATGGACTCAGTGTTTGAGCAAATCAAACACTCACCCCCAGTCAACAGATCTGAGTTTAATTCATCATCATTCTTTAGCTTACTCCACCAACCCAGTTCAGACATGGCCATATGCAAATCAGTCTGACCCTGTGCCTCATGGGAACAGTCCAGCCTGAACTGCCAAGCCAAGTCTTCCCTGGACCGGAAACAAGCATCCTGGGACTGGTTTCGGGGTCATAACCCTCATCAGCCAGGCTATCTTGAATCCAGTGGCAAAGTGAGCAAGGGACCCACGTCTGGGCGTTCCCTGCCAACTTAGGGCGAACAAAGCGATGCCAAAGGGGATGATGGATGGAGCGTTTGAGCAAATCAAACACTCACCCCAAGTCAACTGATCTGGGTTTAAATCATCATCATACTTTTGCTCACTCAACCACCCCACGTCTGGGCGTTCCCTGCCAACTTAGGGCGAACAAAGCGATGCCAAAGGGGATGATGGATGGAGCGTTTGAGCTAATCAAACACTCACCCCAAGTCAACTGATCTGGGTTTAATTCATCATCATTCTTTAGCTCACTCAACCACCCCAGTTCAGACATTGCCATATGCAAATCAGTCTGACACTGTGCCTCATGGGAACAGTCCAGCCTGAACTGCCAAGCCAAGTTTTCCCTGGACCGGAAACAAGCATCCTGGGACCGGTTTCGGGTTCATAACTCTCATCAGCTAGGCTATCTTGAAACCAGTGGCAAAGTGAGCAAGGGACCCACGTCTGGGCATACCCTGCCAACTTAGGGAGAACAAAGCGATACCAAAGGGGATGATGGACGCAGAGTTTGAGCAAATCAAACACTCACCCCCAGTCAACTGATCTGGGTTTAACTCATCATCATTCTTTAGCTCACTCCACCACCCCAGTTCAGACATGGCCATATGCAAATCAGTCTGGCCCTGTGCCTCATGGGAACAGTCCAGCCAGAACTGCCAAGCTATGTCTTCCCTCGACTGGAAACAAGCAACCTGGGACCGGTTTCTGGTTCATAACCCTCATCAGACAGGCTATCTTGAATCTAGTGGCCAAGTGAGCAAGGGACACACATCTGGGCATACACTGCCAACTTAGGGCGAAAAAAGCGATACCAAAGGGGATGATGGACTCAGTGTTTGAGCAAATCAAACACTCACCCCCAGTCAACTGATCTGAGTTTAATTCATCATCATTCTTTAGCTTACTCCACCAACCCAGTTCAGACATGGCCATATGCAAATCAGTCTGACCCTGTGCCTCATGGGAACAGTCCAGCCTGAACTGCCAAGCCAAGTCTTCCCTGGACCGGAAACAAGCATCCTGGGACTGGTTTCGGGGTCATAACCCTCATCAGCCAGGCTATCTTGAATCCAGTGGCAAAGTGAGCAAGGGACCCACGTCTGGGCGTTCCCTGCCAACTTAGGGCGAACAAAGCGATGCCAAAGGGGATGATGGATGGAGCGTTTGAGCAAATCAAACACTCACCCCCAGTCAACTGATGTGGGTTTAAATCATCATCATACTTTAGCTCACTCAACCACCCCAGTTCAGACATTGCCATATGCAAATCAATCTGACTCTGTGCCTCATGGGAACAGTCCTGCCCGAACTGCCAAGCCAAGTCTTCTCTTGACCGGAAACAAGCATCCTGGGACCGGTTTCGTGTTCATAACCCTCATCAGCCAGGCTATCTTGAATCCAGTGGCAAAGTGAGCAAGGGACCCACGTCTGGGCGTTCCCTGCCAACTTAGGGCAAACAAAGCGATGCCAAAGGGGATGATGGATGGAGCGTTTGAGCAAATCAAACACTCACCCCCAGTCAACTGATCTGGGTTCAAATCATCATCATACTTTTGCTCACTCAACCACCCCACGTCTGGGCGTTCCCTGCCAACTTAGGACGAACAAAGCGATGCCAAAGGGGATGATGGATGGAGCGTTTGAGCAAATCAAACACTCACCCCAAGTCAACTGATCTGGGTTTAATTCATCATCATTCTTTAGCTCACTCAACCACCCCAGTTCAGACATTGCCATATGCAAATCAGTCTGACACTGTGCCTCATGGGAACAGTCCAGCCTGAACTGCCAAGCCAAGTTTTCCCTGGACCGGAAACAAGCATCCTGGGACCGGTTTCGGGTTCATAACTCTCATCAGCTAGGCTATCTTGAAACCAGTGGCAAAGTGAGCAAGGGACCCACGTCCGGGCATACCCTGCCAACTTAGGGAGAACAAAGCGATACCAAAGGGGATGATGGACGCAGAGTTTGAGCAAATCAAACACTCACCCCCAGTCAACTGATCTGGGTTTAACTCATCATCATTCTTTAGCTCACTCCACCACCCCAGTTCAGACATGGCCATATGCAAATCAGTCTGGCCCTGTGCCTCATGGGAACAGTCCAGCCAGTACTGCCAAGCTATGTCTTCCCTCGACTGGAAACAAGCAACCTGGGACCGGTTTCTGGTTCATAACCCTCATCAGACAGGCTATCTTGAATCTAGTGGCCAAGTGAGCAAGGGACACACATCTGGGCATACACTGCCAACTTAGGGCGAAAAAAGCGATACCAAAGGGGATGATGGACTCAGTGTTTGAGCAAATCAAACACTCACCCCCAGTCAACTGATCTGAGTTTAATTCATCATCATTCTTTAGCTTACTCCACCAACCCAGTTCAGACATGGCCATATGCAAATCAGTCTGACCCTGTGCCTCATGGGAACAGTCCAGCCTGAACTGCCAAGCCAAGTCTTCCCTGGACCGGAAACAAGCATCCTGGGACTGGTTTCGGGGTCATAACCCTCATCAGCCAGGCTATCTTGAATCCAGAGGCAAAGTGAGCAAGGGACCCACGTCTGGGCGTTCCCTGCCAACTTAGGGCGAACAAAGCGATGCCAAAGGGGATGATGGATGGAGCGTTTGAGCAAATCAAACACTCACCCCCAGTCAACTGATCTGGGTTTAAATCATCATCATACTTTAGCTCACTCAACCACCCCAGTTCAGACATTGCCATATGCAAATCAGTCTGACACTGTGCCTCATGGGAACAGTCCTGCCCGAACTGCCAAGCCAAGTCTTCCCTGGACTGGAAACAAGAATCCTGGGACCGGTTTCGAGGTCATAACCCTCATCAGCCAGGCTATCTTGAATCCAGTGGCAAAGTGAGCAAGGAACCCACGTCTGGGCGTTCCCTGCCAACTTAGGGCGAACAAAGCGATGCCAAAGGGGATGATGGATCGAGCGTTTGAGCAAATCAAACACTCACCCCCAGTCAACTGATCTGGGTTTAATTCATCATCATTCTTTAGCTCACTCAACCACCCCAGTTCAGACATTGCCATATGCAAATCAGTCTGTCACTGTGCCTCATTGGAACAGTCCTGCCCGAACTGCCAAGCCAAGTCTTCTCTGGACCGGAAACAAGCATTCTGGGACCGGTTTCGGGTTCATAACCCTCATCAGCCAGGCTATCTTAAAATCAGTGGCACAGTGAACAAGGGACCCACGTCTGGGCATACCCTGCCAACTTAGGGCGAACAAAGCGATACCAAAGGGTATCATGGACGCAGAGTTTGAGCAAATCAAACACTCACCTCCAGTCAACTGATCTGGGTTTAATTCATCATCATTCTTTAGCTCACTCCACCACCCCAGTTCAGACATGGCCATATGCAAATCAGTATGACCCTGTGCCTCATGGGAACAGTCCAGCCAGAAATGCCAAGCCATATCTTCCCTGGACCGGAACCAAGCATCCTGGGAATGGTTTCGGGTTCATAACACTCATCAGCCGGGCTATCTTGATTCCAGTGGCAAAGTGAGCAAGGGACCCATGTCTGGGCATACCCTGCCAACTTAGGGCAAACAAAGAAATACCAAAGAGGATGATGGATGGAGCATTTGAGGAAATCAAACACTCACCCCCAGTCAACTGATCTGGGTTTAATGCATCATAACTCTTTAGCGCACTCCACCACGCCAGTTTAGACATGGCCACATGCAAATCAGTCTGACCCTGTGCCTCATGGGAACAGCCCAGCCCGAACTGCCAAGCCATGTCTTCCCTGGACGGGAAGCAAGCATCCTGGGACCGGTTTAGGGTTCATAACCCTCATCAGCCTAGCTCTCTTGAATCCAGTGGCAAGGTGAGCCAGGGACCCACGTCTGGGCATACCCTGCCAACTTAGGGCAAACAAAGAGATACCAAAGGGGATGATGGACAGAGCGTTTGAGTAAACACTCACCCCCAGTCAACTGATCTGGGTTTAATTCATCATCATTCTTTAGCTCACTCCACCACCCCAGTTCAGACATGGCCACATGCAAATCAGTCTGACCCTGTACCTCATGGGAACAGTCCAGCCCAAACAGCCAAGCCATATCTTCCCTGGACTGGAAGCAAGCATCCTGGGACTGGTTTTGGGTTCATTACCCTCATCAATCAGGCTCTCTTGAATCCCATGGCAAAGTGAGCAAGGGACCCACCTCTGGGCATACCCTGCCAACTTAGGGCGAACAAATCGATACCAAAGGGGATGACGGACGGAGCGTTTGAGCAAATCAAACAGTCACCCCCAGTCAACTGATCTGGGTTTAATTCATCATCATTCTTTAGCTTACTCCACCACCCCAGTTCAGACATGGCCATATGCAAATCAGTCTGATCCTGTGCCTCATGGGAACAGTCCAGCCCGAACTGTCAAGCCAAGTCTTCCCTGGACTGGAAACAAGCATCCTGAGACCGGTTTCGAGGTCATAACCCTCATCAGCCAGGCTATCTTGAATCCAGAGGCAAAGTGAGCAAGGAACCCACGTCTGGGCGTTCCCTGCCAACTTAGGGCGAACAAAGCGATGCCAAAGGGGATGATGGATGGAGCGTTTGAGCAAATCAAACACTCACCCCCAGTCCACTGATCTGGGTTTAATTCATCATCATTCTTTAGCTCACTCAACCACCCCAGTTCAGACATTGCCATATGCAAATCAGTCTGACACTGTGCCTCATGGGAACAGTCCAGCCTGAACTGCCAAGCCAAGTTTTCCCTGGACCGGAAACAAGCATCCTGGGACCGGTTTCGGGTTCATAACTCTCATCAGCTAGGCTATCTTGAAACCAGTGGCAAAGTGAGCAAGGGACCCACGTCTGGGCATACAGTGCCAACTTAGGGAGAACAAAGCGATACCAAAGTGGATGATGGACGCAGAGTTTGAGCAAATCAAACACTCACCCCCAGTCAACTGATGTGGGTTTAACTCATCATCATTCTTTAGCTCACGCCACCACCCCAGTTCAGACATGGCCATATGCAAATCAGTCTGGCCCTGTGCCTCATGGGAACAGTCCAGCCCGAACTGCCAAGCTATGTCTTCCCTCGACTGGAAACAAGCAACCTGAGACCGGTTTCTGGTTCATAACCCTCATCAGACAGGCTATCTTGAATCTAGTGGCCAAGTGAGCAAGGGACACACATCTGGGCATACACTGCCAATTTAGGGCGAAAAAAGCGATACCAAAGGGGATAATGGACGGAGCGTTTGAGCAAATCAAACACTCACCCCCAGTCAACTGATCTGGGTTTAATTCATAATCATTCTTTAGCTCACTCCACCACCCCAGTTCAGACATGGCCATATACAAATCAGTCTGACCCTGTGCCTCATGGGAACATTCCAGCCCGAACTGCCAAGCCATGTCTTACTTGGACCGGAAACAAGCATCCTGGGACCGGTTTCGGGTTCATAACCCTCATCAGCCAGGCTATCTTGAATCCAGTGGCAAAGTGAGCAATGGACCCACGTCTGGGCATACCCTGCCAACTTAGAGCAAGCAAAGCGATACCAAAGGGGATGATGGACGTAGCGTTTGATCAAATCAAACACTCAACCCCAGTCAACTGATCTGGGTTTAATTCATCATCATTCTTTAGCTCACTCCACCACCCCGGTTCAGACTTGGCCACATGCAAATCAGTATGACCCTGTGCCTCATGGGAACAGTCCAGCCAGAAATGCCAAGCCATGTCTTCCCTGAACTGGAACCAAGCATCCTGGGACTTGTTTCGGGTTCATAACCCTCATCAGCCGGGCTATCTAGAATCCAGCGTCAAAGTGAGCAAGTGACCCACGTCTGGGCATACCCTGCCAACTTAGAGCGAACAAAGCGATACCAAAGGGGATGATGGATGGAGCGTTTGAGCAATTCAAACACTCTCCCCCAGTCAACTGATCTGGGTTTAATTTATCATCATTCTTTAGCTCACTCCACCAACCTAGTTCAGAAATTGCCATATGCAAATCAGTCTTACCCTGTGCCTCATGGGAACATTCCAGCCCGAACTGCCAAGCCATGTCTTACCTGGACCGGAGACAAGCATCCTGGGACCGGTTTCGGGTTCATAACCCTCATCAGCAAGGCTATCTTGAATCCAGTGGCAAAGTGAGCAAGAGACCCACATCTGGGCATACCTTGCCAACTTAGGGCGAACAAAGCGATACCAAAGGGGATGATGGACGGAGTGATTGAGCAAATCAAACACTCACCCCCAGTCAACTGATCTGAGTTTAATTCATCATCATTCTTTAGCTTGCTCCACCACCCCAGTTCAGACATGGCCATATGCAAATCAGTCTGACCCTGTGCCTCATGGGAACAGTCCAGCCCGAACTGCCAAGCCAAGTCTTCCCTGGACTGGAAACACGCATCCTGGGACCGGTTTCGGGTTCATAACCCTCATCACCCAGGGTATCTTGAATCCAGTGACAAAGTGAGCAAGGGACCCACGTCTGGGCGTTCCCTGCCAACTTAGGGCGAACAAAGCGATGCCAAAGGGGATGATGGATGGAGCGTTTGAGCAAATCAAACACTCACCCCAGTCAACTGATCTGGGTTTAAATCATCATCATACTTTAGCTCACTCAACCACCCCAGTTCAGACATTGCCATATGGAAATCAGTCTGACACTGTGCCTCATGGGAACAGTCCTGCCCGAACTGCCAAGCCAAGACTTCTCTGGACCGGAAACAAGCATCATGGGACCGGTTTCGTGTTCATAACCCTCAACAGCCAGGCTATCTTGAAACCAGTGGCAAAGTGAGCAAGGGACCCATGTCTGGGTATACCCTGCCAACTTAGGGCAAACAAAGCGATACCAAAGGGGATGATGGATGCAGAGTTTGAGCAAATCAAACACTCACCCCCAGTCAACTGATCTGGGTTTAGTTCATCATCATTCTTTAGCTCACTCCACCACCCCAGTTCAGACATGGCCACATGCAAATCAGTATGACCCTGTGCCTCATGGGAATAGTCCAGCCAGAAGTGCCAAGCCAAGTCTTCCCTGGACTGGAAACAAGCATCCTGGGACCGGTTTCGAGGTCATAACCCTCATCAGCCAGGCTATCTTGAATCCAGTGGCAAAGTGAGCAAGGAACCCACGTCTGGGCGTTCCCTGCCAACTTAGGGCGAACAAAGCGATGCCAAAAGGGATGATGGATCGAGCGTTTGAGAAAATCAAACACTCACCCCCAGTCAACTGATCTGGGTTTAATTCATCATCATTCTTTAGCTCACTCAACCACCCCAGTTCAGACATTGCCATATGCAAATCAGTCTGTCACTGTGCCTCATTGGAACAGTCCTGCCCGAACTGCCAAGCCAAGTCTTCTCTGGACCGGAAACAAGCATTCTGGGACCGGTTTCGGGTTCATAACCCTCATCAGCCAGGCTATCTTAAAATCAGTGGCACAGTGAACAAGGGACCCACGTCTGGGCATACCCTGCCAACTTACGGCGAACAAAGCGATACCAAAGGGTATCATGGACGCAGAGTTTGAGCAAATCAAACACTCACCTCCAGTCAACTGATCTGGGTTTAATTCATCATCATTCTTTAGCTCACTCCACCACCCCAGTTCAGACATGGCCATATGCAAATCAGTATGACCCTGTGCCTCATGGGAACAGTCCAGCCAGAAATGCCAAGCCATATCTTCCCTGGACCGGAACCAAGCATCCTGGGAATGGTTTCGGGTTCATAACACTCATCAGCCGGGCTATCTGGATTCCAGTGGCAAAGTGAGCAAGGGACCCATGTCTGGGCATACCCTGCCAACTTAGGGCGAACAAAGAAATACCAAAGAGGATGATGGATGGAGCATTTGAGGAAATCAAACACTCACCCCCAGTCAACTGATCTGGGTTTAATGCATCATAATTCTTTAGCGCACTCCACCACGCCAGTTTAGACATGGCCATATGCAAATCAGTCTGACCCTGTGCCTCATGGGAACAGCCCAGCCCAAACTGCCAAGCCATGTCTTCTCTGGACGGGAAGCAAGCATCCTGGGACCGGTTTTGGGTTCATAACCCTCATCAGCCTGGCTCTCTTGAATCCAGTGGCAAAGTGAACCAGGGACCCACGTCTGGGCATACCCTGCCAACTTAGGGCAAACAAAGAGATACCAAAGGGGATGATGGACAGAGCGTTTGAGTAAACACTCACCCCCATTCAACTGATCTGGGTTGAATTCATCATCATTCTTTAGCTCACTCCACCACCCCAGTTCAGACATGGCCACATGCAAATCAGTCTGACCCTGTACCTCATGGGAACAGTCCAGCCCAAACTGCCAAGCCATATCTTCCCTGGACTGGAAGCAAGCATCCTGGAACTGGTTTTGGGTTCATTACCCTCATCAATCAGGCTCTCTTGAATCCCATGGCAAAGTGAGCAAGGGACCCACGTCTGGGCATACCCTGCCAACTTAGGGCGAACAAATCGATACCAAAGGGGATGACGGACGGAGCGTTTGAGCAAATCAAACAGTCACCCCCAGTCAACTGATCTGGGTTTAATTCATCATCATTCTTTAGCTTACTCCACCATCCCAGTTCAGACATGGCCATATGCAAATCAGTCTGATCCTGTGCCTCATGGGAACAGTCCAGCCCGAACTGCCAAGCCAAGTCTTCCCTGGACTGGAAACAAGCATCCTGGGACCGGTTTCGAGGTCATAACCCTCATCAGCCAGGCTCTCTTGAATCCAGTGGCAAAGTGAGCAAGGAACCCACGTCTGGGCGTTCCCTGCCAACTTAGGGCGAACAAAGCGATGCCAAAGGGGATGATGGATGGAGCGTTTGAGCAAATCAAACACTCACCCCCAGTAAACTGATCTGGGTTTAATTCATCATCATTCTTTAGCTCACTCAACCACCCCAGTTCAGACATTGCCATATGCAAATCAGTCTGACACCATGCCTCATGGGAACAGTCCAGCCTGAACTGCCAAGCCAAGTTTTCCCTGGACCAGAAACAAGCATCCTGGGACCGGTTTCGGGTTCATAACTCTCATCAGCTAGGCTATCTTGAAACCAGTGGCAAAGTGAGCAAGGGACCCACGTCTGGGTATACCCTGCCAACTTAGGGAGAACAAAGCGATACCAAAGTGGATGATGGACGCAGAGTTTGAGCAAATCAGACACTCACCCCAGTCAACTGATCTGGGTTTAACTCATCATCATTCTTTAGCTCACTCCACCACCCCAGTTCAGACATGGCCATATGCAAATCAGTCTGGCCCTGTGCCTCATGGGAACAGTCCAGCCCGAACTGCCAAGCTATGTCTTCCCTCGACTGGAAACAAGCAACCTCAGACCGGTTTCTGGTTCATAACCCTCATCAGACAGGCTATCTTGAATCTAGTGGCCAAGTGAGCAAGGGACACACATCTGGGCATACACTGCCAACTTAGGGCGAAAAAAGCAATACCAAAGGGGACGATGGACGGAGCGTCTGAGCAAATCAAACACTCACCCCCAGTCAACTGATCTGGGTTTAATTCATCATAATTCTTTAGCTCACTCCACCACCCCAGTTCAGACATGGCCATATACAAATCAGTCTGACCCTGTGCCTCATGGGAACATTCCAGCCCGAACTGCCAAGTCATGTCTTACTTGGACCGGAAACAAGCATCCTGGGACCGGTTTCGGGTTCATAACCCTCATCAGCCAGGCTATCTTGAATCCAGTGGCAAAGTGAGCAATGGACCCACGTCTGGGCATACCCTGCCAACTTAGAGCGAGCAAAGCGATACCAAAGGGGATGCGGACGGAGCGTTTGAGCAAATCAAACAGTCACCCTCAGTCAACTGATCTGGGTTTAATTCATCATCATTCTTTAGCTCACTCCACCACCCCGGTTCAGACTTGGCCACATGCAAATCAGTAGGACCCTGTGCCTCATGGGAACAGTCCAGCCAGAAATGCCAAGCCATGTCTTCCCTCAACTGGAACCAAGCATCCTGGGACTGGTTTCGGGTTCATAACCCTCATCAGCCTGGCTATCTAGAATCCAGCGTCAAAGTGAGCAAGTGACCCACGTCTGGGCATACCCTGCCAACTTAGAGCGAACAAAGCGATACCAAAGGGGATGATGGATGGAGCGTTTGAGCAATTCAAACACTCTCCCCCAGTCAACTGATCTGGGTTTAATTTATCATCATTCTTTAGCTCACTCCACCAACCTAGTTCAGAAATTGCCATATGCAAATCAGTCTTACCCTGTGCCTCATGGGAACATTCCAGCCCGAACTGCCAAGCCATGTCTTACCTGGACCGGAGACAAGCATCCTGGGACCGGTTTCGGGTTCATAACCCTCATCAGCAAGGCTATCTTGAATCCAGTGGCAAAGTGAGCAAGAGACCCACATCTGGGCATACCTTGCCAACTTAGGGCGAACAAAGCGATACCAAAGGGGATGATGGACGGAGTGATTGAGCAAATCAAACACTCACCCCCAGTCAACTGATCTGGGTTTAATTCATCATCATTCTTTAGCTCACTCCACCACCCCAGTTCAGACATGGCCACATGCAAATCAGTATGACCCTGTGCCTCATGGGAATAGTCCAGCCAGAAGTGCCAAGCCAAGTCTTCCCTGGACTGGAAACAAGCATCCTGGGACCGGTTTCGAGGTCATAACCCTCATCAGCCAGGCTATCTTGAATCCAGTGGCAAAGTGAGCAAGGAACCCACGTCTGGGAGTTCCCTGCCAACTTAGGGCGAACAAAGCGATGCCAAAGGGGATGATGGATCGAGCGTTTGAGCAAATCAAACACTCACCCCCAGTCAACTGATCTGGGTTTAATTCATCATCATTCTTTAGCTCACTCAACCACCCCAGTTCAGACATTGCCATATGCAAATCAGTCTGTCACTGTGCCTCATTGGAACAGTCCTGCCCGAACTGCCAAGCCAAGTCTTCTCTGGACCGGAAACAAGCATCCTGGGACCGGTTTCGGGTTCATAACCCTCATCAGCCAGGCTATCTTAAAATCAGTGGCACAGTGAACAAGGGAACCACGTCTGGGCATACCCTGCCAACTTAGGGCGAACAAAGCGATACCAAAGGGTATCATGGACGCAGAGTTTGAGCAAATCAAACACTCACCTCCAGTCAACTGATCTGGGTTTAATTCATCATCATTCTTTAGCTCACTCCACCACCCCAGTTCAGACATGGCCATATGCAAATCAGTATGACTCTGTGCCTCATGGGAACAGTCCAGCCAGAAATGCCAAGCCATATCTTCCCTGGACCGGAACCAAGCATCCTGGGAATGGTTTCGGGTTCATAACACTCATCAGCCGGGCTATCTTGATTCCAGTGGCAAAGTTAGCAAGGGACCCATGTCTGGGCATACCCTGCCAACTTAGGGCGAACAAAGAAATACCAAAGAGGATGATGGATGGAGCATTTGAGGAAATCAAACACTCACCCCCAGTCAACTGATCTGGGTTTAATGCATCATAATTCTTTAGCGCACTCCACCACGCCAGTTTAGACATGGCCATATGAAAATCAGTCTGACCCTGTGCCTCATGGGAACAGCCCAGCCCGAACTGCCAAGCCTTGTCTTTCCTGGACGGGAAGCAAGCATCCTGGGACCGGTTTTGGGTTCATAACCCTCATCAGCCTGGCTCTCTTGAATCCATTTTCAAAGTGAGCCAGGGACCCACGTCTGGGCATACCCTGCCAACTTAGGGCAAACAAAGAGATACCAAAGGGGATGATGGACAGAGCGTTTGAGTAAACACTCACCCCCAGTCAACTGATCTGGGTTTAATTCATCATCATTCTTTAGCTCACTCCACCACCCCAGTTCAGACATGGCCACATGCAAATCAGTCTGACCCTGTACCTCATGGGAACAGTCCAGCCCAAACTGCCAAGCCATATCTTCCCTGGACTGGAAGCAAGCATCCTGGGACTGGTTTTGGGTTCATTACCCTCATCAATCAGGCTCTCTTGAATCCCATGGCAAAGTGAGCAAGGGACCCATGTCTGGGCATACCCTGCCAACTTAGGGCGAACAAAGCGATACCAAAGGGTATCATGGACACAGAGTTTGAGCAAATCAAACACTCACCTCCAGTCAACTGATCTGGGTTTAATTCATCATCATTCTTTAGCTCACTCCACCACCCCAGTTCAGACATGGCCATATGCAAATCAGTATGACTCTGTGCCTCATGGGAACAGTCCAGCCAGAAATGCCAAGACATATCTTCCCTGGACCGGAACCAAGCATCCTGGGAATGGTTTCGGGTTCATAACACTCATCAGCCGGGCTATCTTGATTCCAGTGGCAAAGTGAGCAAGGGACCCATGTCTGGGCATACCCTGCCAACTTAGGGCGAACAAAGAAATACCAAAGAGGATGATGGATGGAGCATTTGAGGAAATCAAACACTCACCCCCAGTCAACTGATCTGGGTTTAATGCATCATAATTCTTTAGCGCACTCCACCACGCCAGTTTAGACATGGCCATATGCAAATCAGTCTGACCCTGTGCCTCATGGGAACAGCCCAGCCCGAACTGCCAAGCCTTGTCTTCCCTGGACGGGAAGCAAGCATCCTGGGACCGGTTTTGGGTTCATAACCCTCATCAGCCTGGCTCTCTTGAATCCATTTTCAAAGTGAGCCAGGGACCCACGTCTGGGCATACCCTGCCAACTTAGGGCAAACAAAGAGATACCAAAGGGGATGATGGACAAAGCGTTTGAGTAAACACTCACCCCCAGTCAACTGATCTGGGTTTAATTCATAATCATTCTTTAGCTCACTCCACCACCCCAGTTCAGACATGGCCATTTGCAAATCAGTCTGACCCTGTACCTCATGGGAACAGTCCAGCCCAAACTGCCAAGCCATATCTTCCCTGGACTGGAAGCAAGCATCCTGGGACTGGTTTTGGGTTCATTACCCTCATCAATCAGGCTCTCTTGAATCCCATGGCAAAGTGAGCAAGGGACCCACGTCTGGGCATACCCTGCCAACTTAGGGCGAACAAATCGATACCAAAGGGGATGACGGACGGAGCGTTTGAGCAAATCAAACAGTCACCCCCAGTCAACTGATCTGGGTTTAATTCATCATCATTCTTTAGCTTACTCCACCACCCCAGTTCAGACATGGCCATATGCAAATCAGTCTGATCCTGTGCCTCATGGGAACAGTCCAGCCCGAACTGCCAAGCCAAGTCTTCCCTGGACTGGAAACAAGCATCCTGGGACCGGTTTCGAGGTCATAACCCTCATCAGCCAGGCTATCTTAAATCCAGTGGCAAAGTGAGCAAGGAACCCACGTCTGGGCGTTCCCTGCCAACTTAGGGCGAACAAAGCGATGCCAAAGGGGATGATGGATGGAGCGTTTGAGCAAATCAAACACTCACCCCCAGTAAACTGATCTGGGTTTAATTCATCATCATTCTTTAGCTCACTCAACCACCCCAGTTCAGACATTGCCATATGCAAATCAGTCTGACACTGTGCCTCATGGGAACAGTCCAGCCTCAACTGCCAAGCCAAGTTTTCCCTGGACCGGAAACAAGCATCCTGGGACCGGTTTCGGGTTCATAACTCTCATCAGCTAGGCTATCTTGAAACCAGTGGCAAAGTGAGCAAGGGACCCACGTCTGGGCATACCATGCCAACTTAGGGAGAACAAAGCGATACCAAAGTGGATGATGGACGCAGAGTTTGAGCAAATCAAACACTCACCCCCAGTCAACTGATCTGGGTTTAACTCATCATCATTCTTTAGCTCACTCCACCACCCCAGTTCAGACATGGCCATATGCAAATCAGTCTGGGCCTGTGCCTCATGGGAACAGTCCAGCCCGAACTGCCAAGCTATGTCTTCCCTCGACTGGAAACAAGCAACCTGGGACCGGTTTCGGGTTCATAACCTTCATCAGCAAGGCTATCTTGAATCCAGTGGCAAAGTGAGCAAGAGACCCACATCTGGGCATACCTTGCCAACTTAGGGCGAACAAAGCGATACCAAAGGGGATGATGGACGGAGTGATTGAGCAAATCAAACACTCACCCCCAGTCAACTGATCTGAGTTTAATTCATCATCATTCTTTAGCTTGCTCCACCACCCCAGTTCAGACATGGCCATATGCAAATCAGTCTGACCCTGTGCCTCATGGGAACAGTCCAGCCCGAACTGCCAAGCCAAGTCTTCCCTGGACCGGAAACACGCATCCTGGGACCGGTTTCGGGTTCATAACCCTCATCACCCAGGGTATCTTGAATCCAGTGACAAAGTGAGCAAGGGACCCACGTCTGGGCGTTCCCTGCCAACTTAGGGCGAACAAAGCGATGCCAAAGGAGATGATGGATGGAGCGTTTGAGCAAATCAAACACTCACCCCCAGTGAACTGATCTGGGTTTAAATCATCATCTTACTTTAGCTCACTCAACCACCCCAGTTCAGACATTGCCATATGCAAATCAGTCTGTCACTGTGCCTCATTGGAACAGTCCTGCCCGAACTGCCAAGCCAAGTCTTCTCTGGACCGGAAACAAGTATTCTGGGACCGGTTTCGGGTTCATAACCCTCATCAGCCAGGCTATCTTGAAACCAGTGGCACAGTGAACAAGGGACCCACGTCTGGGCATACCCTGCCAACTTAGGGCGAACAAAGCGATACCAAAGGGGATCATGGACGCAGAGTTTGAGCAAATCAAACACTCACCTCCAGTCAACTGATCTGGGTTTAATTCATCATCATTCTTTAGCTCACTCCACCACCCCAGTTCAGACATGGCCATATGCAAATCAGTATGACCCTGTGCCTCATGGGAACAGTCCAGCCAGAAATGCCAAGCCATATCTTCCCTGGACCAGAACCAAGCATCCTGGGAATGGTTTCGGGTTCATAACACTCATCAGCCGGGCTATCTTGATTCCAGTGGCAAAGTGAACAAGGGACCCATGTCTGGGCACACCATGCCAACTTAGGGCGAACAAAAAAATACCAAAGAGGATGATGGATGGAGCATTTGAGGAAATCAAACACTCACCCCCAGTCAACTGATCTGGGTTTAATGCATCATAATTCTTTAGCGCACTCCACCACGCCAGTTTAGACATGGCCATATGCAAATCAGTCTGACCCTGTGCCTCATGGGAACAGCCCAGCCCGAACTGCCAAGCCATGTCTTCCCTGGACGGGAAGCAAGCATCCTGGGACCGGTTTTGGGTTCATAACCCTCATCAGCCTGGCTCTCTTGAATCCAGTGGCAAAGTGAGCCAGGGACCCACGTCTGGGCATATTCTGCCAACTTAGGGCAAACAAAGAGATACCAAAGGGGATGATGGACAGAGCGTTTGAGTAAACACTCACCCCCAGTCAACTGATCTGGGTTTAATTCATCATCATTCTTTAGCTCACTCCACCACCCCAGTTCAGACATGGCCATATGCAAATCAGTATGACCCTGTGCCTCATGGAAACAGTCCAGCCAGAAATGCCAAGCCATATCTTCCCTGGGCCGGAACCAAGCATCCTGGGAATGGTTTCGGGTTCATAACACTCATCAGCCGGGCTATTTTGATTCCAGTGGCAAAGTGAGCAAGGGACCCACGTCTGGGCATACCCTGCCAACTTAGGGCGAACAAAGAAATACCAAAGAGGATGATGGATGGAGCGTTTGAGGAAATCAAACACTCACCCCCAGTCAACTGATCTGGGTTTAATTCATCATCATTCTTTAGCTCACTGCACCACTCCAGTTCAGACATGGCCATATGCAAATCAGTCTGACCCTGTGCCTCATGGGAACAGTCCAGCCCGAACTGCCAAGCCATGTCTTCCCTGGACCGGAAGCAAGCATCCTGGGACCGGTTTCGGGTTCATAACCCTTATCAGCCAGGCTATCTTGAATCCAGTGGCAAAGTGAGCAAGGGACACACGTCTGGGCATACACTGCCAACTTAGGGCGAACAAAGCGATACCAAAGGGGATGATGAACGGAGCGTTTGAGCAAATCAAACAGTCACCCCCAGTCAACTGATCTGGATTTAATTCATCATCTTTCTTTAGCTCACTCCACCACCCCAGTTCAGACATGGCCATATGCAAATCAGTCTGACCCTGTGCCTCATGGGAATAGTCCAGCCCAAACTGCCAAGCCACGTTTTCCCAGGACCGGAAACAATCATCCTGGGACCAGTTTCGGGTTCATAACCCTCATCAGCCAGGCTATCTTGAATCCAGTGGCAAAGTGAGCAATGGACCCACGTCTGGGCATACCCTGCCAACTTAGGGCGAGCAAAGCAATATCAAAGGGGATGCGGACTGAGCGTTTGAGCAAATCAAACACTCACCCTCAGTCAACTGATCTGGGTTTAATTCATGAACATTCTTTAGCTCACTCCACCAACCTAGTTCAGACATGGCCATATGCAAATCAGTCTTACCCTGTGCCTCATGGGAACAGTCCAGCCTGAACTGCCAAGCCATGTCTTCCCTGGGCCGGAAGCAAGCATCCTGGGATCTTGTTTCAGGTTCATAATCCTCATCAGCCTGGCTCTCTTGAATCCAGCGGCCAAGTAAGCAAGGGACACACATCTGGGCATCCACTGCCAACTTAGGGCGAACAAAGCGATACCAAAGGGGATGATGGACGGAGCATTTGAGAAAATCAAACACTCACCCCCAGTCAACTGATCTGGGTTTAATTCATCATCATTCTTTAGCTCACTGCACCACCCCAGTTCAGACATGGCCATATGCAAATCAGTCTGACCCTGTGCCTCACGGGAACAGTCCAGCCCGAACTGCCAAGCCACGTTTTCCCAGTACGGGAAACAATCATCTTTGGACCAGTTTCGGGTTCATAACCCTCATCAGCCAGGCTATCTTGTATACAGTGGCAAAGTGAGCAAGGGACCCATGTCTGGGTATACCCTGCCAACTTAGGGCAAACAAAGCGATACCAAAGGGGATGATGGACGGAGCATTTCAGCAAATCAAACACTCTCCCCCAGTCAACTGATCTGGGTTTAATTCATCATCATTCTTTAGATCACTCCACCAACCTAGTTCAGACATGGCCATATGCAAATCAGTCTGACCCTGTGCCTCATGGGAACATTCCAGCCCGAATTGACAAGCCATGTCTTCCCTGGACGGGAAGCAAGCATCCTGGGACCAGTTTCGGGTTCATAACCCTCATCAGCAAGGCTATCTTGAATCCAGTGTCAAAGTGAGCAAGAGACCCACATCTGGGCATACCTTGCCAACTTAGGGCGAACAAAGCGATACCAAAGGGGATGATGGACGGAGTGATTGAGCAAATCAAACACTCACCCCCAGTCAACTGATCTGAGTTTAATTCATCATCATTCTTTAGCTTGCTCCACCACCCCAGTTCAGACATGGCCATATGCAAATCAGTCTGACCCTGTGCCTCATGGGAACAGTCCAGCCCGAATTGCCAAGCCAAGTCTTCCCTGGACCGGAAACAAGCATCCTGGGACTGGTTTCGGGTTCATAACCCTCATCACCCAGGGTATCTTGTATACAGTGGCAAAGTGAGCTAGGGACTCATGTCTGGGTATACCCTGCCAACATAGGGCAAACAAAGCGATACCAAAGGGGATGATGGACGGAGCATTTGAGCAAATCAAACACTCTGCCCCAGTCAACTGATCTGGGTTTAATTCATCATCATTCTTTAGCTCACTCCACCAACCTAGTTCAGACATGGCCATATGCAAATCAGTCTGACCCTGTGCCTCATGGCAACAGTCCAGACCGAACTGCCAAGCCATGTCTTCCCTGGACCGGAAAAATCATCCTGGGACCGGGTTCGGGTTCATAACCCTCATCAGCCAGGCTATCTTGAATCCAGTGGCAAAGTGAGCAAGGGAACCACGTCTGGGCATACCCTGCCAACTTAGGGTGAACAAAGAAATACCAAAGGGGATGATGGATGGAGCGTTTGAGCAAATCACACACTCACCTCCAGTCAACTGATCTGGGTTTAATGCATCATAATTCTTTAGTGCACTCCACCACGCCAGTTCAGACATGGCCATATGCAAATCAGTCTGACCCTGTTCTTCATGGGAACTGTCCAGCCCGAACTGCCAAGCCATGTCTTCCCTGGACCGGAAGCAAGAATCCTGGGACCGGTTTCGGGTTCATTACCCTCCTGAGCCAGGCTCTCTTGAATCGATTGGCAAAGTGAGCAAGGGACCCACGTCTGGGCATACCCTGCCAACTTAGGGCGAACAAAGTGATACCAAAGGGGATGATGGATGGAGCGTTTGAGCAAATCAACCACTCACCCCCAGACAACTTATATGGGTTTAATTCATCATCATTCTTTAGCTCACTCCACCACTCCGGTTCAGACATGGCCATTTGCAAATCAGTCTGACCCTGTGCCTCAAGGGAACAGTCCAGCCCGAACAGCCAAGCCATGTCTTCCTGGACCGGAAACAATCATCCTGGGACCGGTTTCGGGTTCATAACCCTCATCATCCAGGTTATATTGAATACAGTGGCAAGGTGAGCAAGGGACCCACGTCTGGGTATACCCTGCCAACTTAGGGCAAACAAAGCAATACCAAAGGGGATGATGGACGGAGCATTTGAGCAAATCAAACACTCTCCCCCAGTCAACTGATCTGGGTTTAATTCATCAACATTCTTTAGCTCACTCCACCAACCTAGTTCAGACATGGCCATATGCAAATCAGTCTGACCCTGTGCCTCATGGGAACATTCCAGCCTGAAATGCCAAGCCATGTCTTCCCTGGAATGGAAGCAAGCATCCTGGGACCGGTTTCGGGTTCATAACCCTCATCAGCCAGGCTATCTTGAATCCAGTGGCCAAGTAAGCAAGGGACACACATCTGGGCATCCACTGCCAACTTAGGGCGAACAAAGCGATACCAAAGGGGATGATGGACGGAGCGTTTGAGAAAATCAAACACTCACCCCAGTCAACTGATCTGGGTTTAATTCATCATCATTCTTTAGCTCAATGCACCACCCCAGTTCAGACATGGCCATATGCAAATCAGTCTGACCCTGTGCCTCATGGGAACAGTCCAGCCCGAACTGCCAAGCCACGTTTTCCCAGGACCGGAAACAATCATCCTGGGACCAGTTTCGGGTTCATAACCCTCATCAGCCAGGCTATCTTGTATACAGTGGCAAAGTGAGCAAGGGACCCATGTCTGGGTATACCCTGCCAATTTAGGGCAAACAAAGCGATACCAAAGGGGATGATGGACGGAGCATTTCAGCAAATCAAACACTCTCCCCCAGTCAACTGATCTGGGTTTAATTCATCATCATTCTTTAGATCACTCCACCAACCTAGTTCAAACATGGCCATATGCAAATCAGTCTGACCCTGTGCCTAATGGGAACATTCCAGCCCGAACTGACAAGCCATGTCTTACCTGGACCGGAAACAAGCATCCTGGGACCAGTTTCGGGTTCATAACCCTCATCAGCCAGGCTATCTTGAATCCAGTGGCAAAGTGAGCAATGGACCCACGTCTTGGCATACCCTGTCAACTTAGTTCGAGCAAAGCGATACCAAAGTGGATGCGGACGGAGCGTTTGAGCAAATCAAACACTCACCCTCAGACAACTGATCTGGGTTTAATTCTTCATCATTCTTTAGCTCACTCCACCACCCGGGGTTCAGACATGGCCACATGCAAATCAGTCTGACCCTGTACCTCATGGGAACAGGCCAGCCTGAACTGCCAAGCCATGTCTTCCCTGGACCAGAAACAAGCATCCTGGCACATATTTCGGGTTCATAACCCTCATCAGCCAGGCTCTCTTGAATCCAGTGGCAAAGTGAGCAAGGGACCCACGTCTGGGCATACCCTGCCAAATTAGGGCAAACAAAGCGATACCAAAGGGGATGGTGGACGGAGCGTTTGAGCAAATCAATCACTCACCCCCAGTCAACTGATCTGGGTTTAATTCATCATCTTTCTTTATCTCACTCCCCCACCCCAGTTCAGATATGGCCATATGCAAATCAGTCTGACCCTGTGCCTCATGGGAACAGTCCAGCCCGAACTGCCAAACCATGTCTTCCCTGGACCGGAAGCAAGCCTCCTGGGACCGGTTTTGGGTTCATAACCCTCATCAGCCAGGCTCTCTTAAATCCAGTGGCAAAGTGAGCAAGGGACCCACGTCTGGGCATACCCTGCCAAATTAGGGCAAACAAAGCGATACCAAAGGGGATGGTGGACGGAGCGTTTGAGCAAATCAATCACTCACCCCCAGTCAACTGATCTAGGTTTAATTCATCATCTTTCTTTATCTCACTCCACCACCCCAGTTCAGCTCTGGCCATATGCAAATCAGTCTGACGCTGTGCCTCATGGGAACAGTCCAGCCTGAACTGCTAAGCCAAGTGATCTCACACCAATATCTGCAGTGATGGTGATCTCACACCTATATCTGTAGTGATGGTGATCTCACACCTATATCTGCAGTGATAGTATTCTTAACCCAATATCTGCAGTGGTAATGTTCTCACACATAAATCTGCAGGGATGGTGATCTCACACCTATATCTGCAGTGATTGTGATTTCACCTATATCTGCAATGATAGTGATCTCACACCTATATCTGAAGTAATATCTGCAGTGATAGTGACCTCACACCTACATCTGCAGTGATAGTGATCTCACACCTATATCTGCAGTAATGGTGATCTCACACCTATATCTGCAGTGATAGTGATCTCACACCTATATTTACAGTGATAGTGATCTCACACCAATATCAGCAGTGATGGTGATATCACACCAATATCTACAGTGATAGAGATCTCACACCTATATCTGCAGTGATGGTGATCTCACACCTATATCTTCAGTGAAAGTGATCTCACCTATATCTGCAGTGATAGTGATCTCACACCTATATCAGCAGTGATGGGGATCTCACACCTATATCTGCTGTGATGGTGATCTCACCTATTTCAGCAGTGATAGTGATCTCACACATATATCTGAAGTAATATCTGCAGAGATGGTGATCTCACACCAATATCTGCAGTGATAGTGATCTCACACTAATATCTACAGTGATAGAGATCAGACACCTATATCTTCAGTGATAGTGATCTCACACCTATATCTGCAGTGATGGTGATCTCACACCTATTTCCGAAGTAATGGTGATCTCACACCTATATCTTCAGTAATAGTGATCTCACACCTATATTTACAGTGATAGTGATCTCACACCAATATCTGCAGTGATGCTGATCTCACACCAATATCTACAGTGATAGAGACCTCACATCTTTATCTGCAGTGATAGTGATCTCACACTTATATCTGCAGTGATAATCATCTCACACCAATATCTGCAGTGATGGCAATCTCACACATATATCTGCAGTGATGGTGATCTCGCACCTATATCTGCAGCAATCATGCTCTCACACCCATATCTGCAGTGATAGTTATCTCATTTATATCTGCAGTGATAGTGATCTCACACCTATATCTGAAGTAATATCTGAAGTGATAGGTATCTCACACCTATATCTGCAGTGATAGTGATCTCACAACAAGATCTACAGTAATAGAGATCTCACACCTATATCTGCAGTGATAGTGATCTCACACCAATATCTGCGGTGATATTGATCTCACATCTATATCTGCAGTGATAGTGATTTCACATCTATATCTGCAGTGATGGTGATCTCACACCTATATCTGCAGTGATAGTGATCACACACCTACATCTGCAATGATAGTGAACTCACACCAATATCTAGTGATAGAGATCTCACACCTTTAGCTGCAGTGATAGTGATCTCACAGCTATATCTGCAGTGATAGTGATCTCACAACTATATCTGCAGTGATGGTGATCTCACGCCTATATCTGCAGTGATGGTGATCTCACACCTATATCCGAAGTAATGGTGATCTCACACCTATATCTACAGTAATAGTGATCTCACACCTATATTTACAGTGATAGTGATCTCACACCAATATTTGCAGTAATAGTGATCTCACAGCTATATCTGCAGTGATAGTGATCTCACACTTATATCTGCAGTGATAGTCATCTCACACCAATATCTGCAGTGATGGCAATCTCACACCTACATCTGCATTAATCGTGATCCCACACCTATATCTTCAGTGATGGTGATCTCACACGGATATCTGCAGTGATAGTGATCTCACACCAATATCTACAGTGATAGAGATCAGACACCTATATCTGCAGTGATAGTGATCTCACACCTATATCTGCAGTGATGGTGATCTCACACCTGTATCCAAAGTAATGGTGATCTCACACCTATATCTACAGTAATAGTGATCTCAAACCTATATTTACAGTGATAGTGATCTCACAACAATATCTGCAGTGATGGCAATATCACACATATATCTGCAGTGATAGTGATCTCACACCTACATCTGCAGTAATAGTGCTCTCACACCCATATCTGCAGTGATAGTAATCTCATCTATATCTGCAGTGATAGTGATCTCACACCTATATCTGAAGTAATATCTGCAGTGATAGGTATCGCACACCTATATCTGCAGTGATAGTGATCTCACAACAATATCTACAGTAATAGAGATCTCACACCTATATCTGCAGTGATAGTGATCTCACACCAATATCTGCGGTGATATTGATCTCACATCTATATCTGCAGTGATAGCGATTTCACATCTATATCTGCAGTGATGGTGATCTTACACCTATATCTGCTGTGATGGTGATCTCACCTACATCAGCAGTGATAGTGATCTCACACCTATATCTAAAGTAATATCTGTAGTGATGGTGATCTCACACCTATATCTGCAGTGATAGTGATCTCACACCAATATCTACAGTGATAGAGATCAGACACCTATATCTGCAGTGATTATGATCTCACACCTATATCTGCAGTGATGGTGACCTGACACCTATATTCGAAGTAATGGTGATCTCAAACCTATATCTACAGTGATAGTGATCTCACACCTATATCTGCAGTGATAGTGATCTCACACATATATCTGCAGTGATAGTGATCTCACACCTATCTCTGCAGTGATGGTGATCTCACCTATATCTGTAGTGATAGTGGTCTCACAACTATATATGAAGTAATGGTGATCTCACACCTATATCAGCAGTGATAGTAATCTCACACCTATATCTGCAGTGATGGTGATCTCACACCTATATCTGCAATGACAGTGATCTCACACCTACATCTGCAGTGATGCTAATCTCACACCTATATCTGCAGTGATGGTCATCTCACACCTATATCTGCAGTGATACTGATCTCTCACCTATATCTGGAGTAATATCTGCAGTGAAAGTGATCACACACCTATATCTGAAGTTATATCTGCAGTGATAGTGCTCTCAGACCTATATCTGCAGTGATAGTGATCTCACACCATTATCTACAGTGATAGAGATCTCAAACCTCTATCTGCAGTGATAGTGATCTCACACCTATATCTGCAGTGATAGTGATCTCACACCAGTATCTGCAGTGATAGTGATGTCACACCTATATATGCAGAGATAGTGATCTCACACCTATATCTGAAGTGATAGTGATTTCACACCTATATCTCCATTAATAGTGATCTCGCACCTATATCTCTAGTGATAGTGATCTCACACCTGTATCTGCAGTGATGGTGATCTCACCTATATCTGCAGTGATAGTGATCTCACACCTATATCTGCACTGATAGTGATCTCACACCAATAACTGCAGTGATGGTGATCTAACACCTCTATATGTAGTGATGGTAATCTCACACCTATATCTGCAGTGATAGTGATCTCACACCTGTATCTGCAATGATGGTGATCTCACACACATATCTGCAGTGATGGTGATCTCAGCTATATCTGTGGTGATAGAGGTCTCACACCTATATCTGCAGTGATACTGATCTTCCACCAATATCTGCATTGATGGTCATCTCACTCCTATATCTGCAGTGATGGTGATCTCACACCTATATCTTCAGTGATAGTGATATCACACCTATATCTGCAGTGATGGTGATCTCACACCTATATCTGCAGTGATGGTGATCTCACCTATATCTGCAGTGATAGTGATCTCACACCTAAACGGCAGAGATAGTGATCTCACACATATATCTGAAGTAATGGTGATCTAAAACCTATATCTGCTGTGATGTGATCTCACCTATATCAGCAGTGATAGTGATCTCACACCTATATCTGAAGTAATATCTGCAGTGATGGTGATCTCACACGTATATCTGCAGTGATGGTCATCTCACACCAATATCTGCAGTGATGCTGATCTCACACCTATATCTACAGTGACAGAGATCTCACACCTATATCTGAAGTAATATCTGCAGTGATAGTGAGCTCACACCTATATCTGTAGTGATGTTGATCTCACACCTATATCTGCAGTGGTAGTGATCTCACACCAATATCTGCAGTGATAGTGATCTCACACCCATAACTGCAGTGATGGTGATCTCACACCTATATCTGCAGTGATGGTGATCTCACCTATATCTGCAGTGATAGTGATCTCACACCTACATTGCAAATATAGTGAGCTCACACCTATATCTGCAGTAATAGTGATTCAACACCTATATATGCAGTGATGGTGATCTCACACCTATATCTGCTGTGATGGTGATCTCACCTATATCAGCAGTGATAGTGATCTCACAGCTATATCGGAAGTAATATCTGCAGTGACGGTGCTCTCACACCTATGTCTGCAGTGATAGTGATCTCACACCTATATCTGCAGTAATAGGGATCTCACACATATATCTGCAGTGATGGTGATCTCACACCTATATCTGCAGTGATAGTGATCTCATACCTATATCTGCAGTGATAGTGATCTCACACCTATATCTGCAGTGATAGTGATCTCACACCTATATCTGCAGTGATAGTGATCTCACACCTATATCTGCAGTGATGGTAATCTCACCTATATCTGCAGTGATAGTGATCTCACACCTATATCTGCAGTGATAATGATCTCACACCAATAACTGCAGTGATAGTGATCTCACACCTATATCTGCAGTGATAGTGATCTCACACCTATATCTGCAGTGATAGTGATCTCACACCTATATCTGCAGTGATGGTGATCTCACCTATATCTGCAGTGATAGTGATCTCACACCGATGTCTGCAGTGATAATGATCTCACACCAATAACTTAAGTGATGGTGATCTTACACCTATTTCTGCAGTGATAGTGAGCTCACACCTATCTCTGCAGTGATAGTGATCTCACACCTATATCTGCAGTGATGGGGATCTCACACCTATATCTGCTGTGATGGTGATCTCACCTATTTCAGCAGTGATAGTGATCTCACACATATATCTGAAGTAATATCTGCAGTGATAGTGATCTCACACCAATTTCTACAGTGATAGAGATCAGACACCTATATCTGCAGTGATAGTGATCTCACACCTATATCTGCAGTGATGGTGATCTCACACCTATATTTACAGTGATAGGGATCTCACACCAATATCTGCAGTGATGCTGATCTCACACCAATATCTACAGTGATAGAGATCTCACATCTTTATCTGCAGTGATAGAGATCTCACACTTATATCTGCAGTGATAGTCATCTCACACCAATATCTGCAGTGATGGCGATCTCACACCTATATCTGCTGTGATGGTGATCTCACCTATTTTAGCAGTGATAGTGATCTCACACCTAAATCTGCAGTGATAGTGATCTCACACCTAAATCTGCAGTGATAGTGATCTCACACCTATATCTGAAGTAATGGTGATCTCACACCTATATCTGCACTGATACTGATCTCTCACCTATATCTAAAGTAATATCTGCAGTGATAGTGATCTCACACCTATATCTGCAGGAATAGTGATTTCATACCTATCTCTGCAGTAACAGTGATCTCACACATATATATGCAGTGATAGTGATCTCACACCTATGTCTGCCGTGATGGTGATCTCACCTATATCTGTAGTGATAGTGATCTCACAACTATATCTGCAGTGATGGTGATCTCACACCTATATCTGCAATGATAGTGATCTCACACCTACATCTGCAGTGATACAGATCAGACACATTTATCTGCAGTGATAGTGATTTCACACCTATATATCCAGTAGTAGTGATCTCACACCTATATCTCTAGTGATAGTGATCTCACACCTATATCAGCAGTGATGGTGATCTCACCTATATCTGTGGTGATAATGATCTCACAACTATATATGTAGTAATGGTGATCTTACACCTATATCTGCAGTGATAGGGATCCCACGCCTATATCTGCAGTGATGGTGATCTCACACCTATATCTGCAATGATAGTGATCTCACACCTACATCTGCAGTGATGCTAATCTCACACCTATATCTGCAGTGATGGTCATCTCACACCTATATCTGCAGTGATAGTGATCTCTCACCTATCTCTAAAGTAATATCTGCAGTGATAGTGATCTCACACCTATATCTGAAGTTATATTTGCAGTGATAGTGATCTCACACCTCTATCTACAGTGATAGGGATCTCACACCATTATCTACAGTGATAGAGGTCTCAAACCTATATCTGCAGTGATAGTGATCTCACACCAATATCTGCAGTGATAGTGATCTCACACCTATATCTGCAGTATTAGTGATCTCACACCTATATCTTCAGTGAAAGTGATCTCACCTATATCTGCGGTGATAGTGATCTCACACCTATATCTGCAGTGATGAGGATCTCACACCTATATCTGCTGTGATGGTGTGCTCTCACCTATTTCAGCAGTGATAGTGATCTCACACATATATCTGAAGTAATATCTGCAGTGATTTTGATCTCACACCAATATCTGCAGTGATAGTGATCTCACACCTATATCTGCAGTGATGGTGATCTCACACCTATATCCAAAGTAATGGTGATCTCACACCTATATCTTCAGTAATAGTGATCTCACACCAATATTTACAGTGATAGTGATCTCACACCAATATCTGCAGTGATGCTGATCTCACACCAATATCTACAGTGATAGAGACCTCACATCTTTATCTGCAGTGATAGGGATCTCACACTTATATCTGCAGTGATAGTCATCTCACACCAATATCTGCAGTGATGGCAATCTCACACATATATCTGCAGTGATGGTGATCTCACACCTATATCTGCAGTAATCGTGCTCTCACACCCATATCTGCAGTGATAGTTATCTCATTTATATCTGTAGTGATAGTGATCTCACACCTATATCTGAAGTAATATCTGAAGTGATAGATATCTCACACCTATATCTGCAGTGATAGTGATCTCACACCAATTTATGCGGTGATATTGATCTCACATCTATATCTGCAGTGATAGTGATTTCACATCTATATCTGCAGTGATGGTGATCTCACACCTCTATCTGCAGTGATAGTGATCACACACCTATATCTGCAGCAATAGTGAACTCACACCAATATCTAGTGATAGAGATCTCACACCTTTAGCTGCAGTGATAGTGATCTCACAGCTATATTTGCAGTGATACTGATCTCACAACTATATCTGCAGTGATGTGATCTCACACCTATATCTGCAGTGATAGTGATCTCACACCTATATCTGCAGTGATGGTGATCTCACACCTATATCCGAAGTAATGGTGATCTCACACCTATATCTACAGTAATAGTGATCTCACACCTATATTTACAGTGAAAGTGATCTCACACCAATATCTGCAGTAATAGTGATCTCACAGCTATATCTGCAGTGATAGTGATCTCACACTTATATCTGCAGTGATAGTCATCTCACACCAATATCTGCAGTGATGGCAATCTCACACCTATATCTGCATTAATAGTGATCCCACACCTATATCTGCAGTGATGGCGATCTCACACCTGTATCTGCTGTGATGGTGATCTCACCTATTTCAGCAGTGATAGTGATCTCACACATATATCTGAATTAATATCTTCAGTGATGGTGATCTCACACGGATATATGCAGTGATAGTGATCTCACACCAATATCTACAGTGATAGAGATCAGACACCTATATCTGCATTGATAGTGATCTCACACCTATATCTGCAGTGATGGTGATCTCACACCTATATCCAAAGTAATGGTGATCTCACACCTATATCTACAGTAATAGTGATCTCACACCTATATGTACAGTGATAGTGATCTCACACCTACATCTGCAGTAATAGTGCTCTCACACCCATATCTGCAGTGATAGTGATCATATCTATATCTGCAGTGATAGTGATCTCACACCTATATCTAAAGTAATATCTGCAGTGATAGGTATTGCACACCTATATCTGCAGTGATAGTGATCTCACAACAATATCTACAGTGATAGGGATCTCACACCATTATCTACAGTGATAGAGATCTCAAACCTATATCTGCAGTGATAGTGATCTCACACCAATATCTGCAGTGATAGTGATCTCACACCCATATCTTCAGTGATAGTGATCTCACCTATATCTGCGGTGATAGTGATCTCACACCTATCTCTGACGTAATACCTGCAGTGATAGTGAGCTCACACCTATATCTGCAGTGATATTGATCTCACGCCAATACCTACAGTGATGGTGATCTCACAGAAATATCTACAGCGATAGAGATCTCACACCTATATCTGTAGTGATGGTTATCTCACACCTAAACTGCAGAGATAGTGATCTCACACCTATATCTGAAGTAATGGTGATTTCTCACCTATATCTGCAGGGATAATGATCTCACACCTATATCTGAAGTAATATTGATCCCACACCTATATCTGCAGTGATGGTGAACTCACACCTACATCTGCAGTGATGGTGAGCTCACACCTATATCTGCAGTGATAGTGATCTCATACCTATATCTGCAGTGTCTGTGATCTCACACCTATATACAAAGTAATGGTGATCTCAAACCTATATCTACAGTGATAGTGATCTCACACCTATATTTACAGTGATAGTGATCTCACACCAATATCTGCAGTGATGGTGATCTAACACCAATATCTACAGTGATAAAGATCTCACATATTTATCTGCAGTGATAGTGATATCACACTTATATCTGCAGTGATAGTCATGTCACACCAATATCTGCAGTGATGGCAATCTCACACATATATCTGCAGTGATAGTGATCTTGCACCTATATCTGCAGTAATAGTGCTCTCACACCTATATCTGCAGTGATAGTGATCTCACACCTATATCTGCAGTGATAATGATCTCACACCAATAACTGCAGTGATAGTGATCTCACACCTATATCTGCAGTGATAGTGATCTCACACCTATATCTGCAGTGATAGTGATCTCACACCTATATCTGCAGTGATGGTGATCTCACCTATATCTGCAGTGATAGTGATCTCACACCGATGTCTGCAGTGATAATGATCTCACACCAATAACTTAAGTGATGGTGATCTTACACCTATTTCTGCAGTGATAGTGAGCTCACACCTATCTCTGCAGTGATAGTGATCTCACACCTATATCTGCAGTGATGGGGATCTCACACCTATATCTGCTGTGATGGTGATCTCACCTATTTCAGCAGTGATAGTGATCTCACACATATATCTGAAGTAATATCTGCAGTGATAGTGATCTCACACCAATTTCTACAGTGATAGAGATCAGACACCTATATCTGCAGTGATAGTGATCTCACACCTATATCTGCAGTGATGGTGATCTCACACCTATATTTACAGTGATAGGGATCTCACACCAATATCTGCAGTGATGCTGATCTCACACCAATATCTACAGTGATAGAGATCTCACATCTTTATCTGCAGTGATAGAGATCTCACACTTATATCTGCAGTGATAGTCATCTCACACCAATATCTGCAGTGATGGCGATCTCACACCTATATCTGCTGTGATGGTGATCTCACCTATTTTAGAAGTGATAGTGATCTCACACCTAAATCTGCAGTGATAGTGATCTCACACCTAAATCTGCAGTGATAGTGATCTCACACCTATATCTGAAGTAATGGTGATCTCACACCTATATCTGCACTGATACTGATCTCTCACCTATATCTAAAGTAATATCTGCAGTGATAGTGATCTCACACCTATATCTGCAGGAATAGTGATTTCATACCTATCTCTGCAGTAACAGTGATCTCACACATATATATGCAGTGATAGTGATCTCACACCTATGTCTGCCGTGATGGTGATCTCACCTATATCTGTAGTGATAGTGATCTCACAACTATATCTGCAGTGATGGTGATCTCACACCTATATCTGCAATGATAGTGATCTCACACCTACATCTGCAGTGATACAGATCAGACACATTTATCTGCAGTGATAGTGATTTCACACCTATATATCCAGTAGTAGTGATCTCACACCTATATCTCTAGTGATAGTGATCTCACACCTATATCAGCAGTGATGGTGATCTCACCTATATCTGTGGTGATAATGATCTCACAACTATATATGTAGTAATGGTGATCTTACACCTATATCTGCAGTGATAGGGATCCCACGCCTATATCTGCAGTGATGGTGATCTCACACCTATATCTGCAATGATAGTGATCTCACACCTACATCTGCAGTGATGCTAATCTCACACCTATATCTGCAGTGATGGTCATCTCACACCTATATCTGCAGTGATAGTGATCTCTCACCTATCTCTAAAGTAATATCTGCAGTGATAGTGATCTCACACCTATATCTGAAGTTATATTTGCAGTGATAGTGATCTCACACCTCTATCTACAGTGATAGGGATCTCACACCATTATCTACAGTGATAGAGGTCTCAAACCTATATCTGCAGTGATAGTGATCTCACACCAATATCTGCAGTGATAGTGATCTCACACCTATATCTGCAGTATTAGTGATCTCACACCTATATCTTCAGTGAAAGTGATCTCACCTATATCTGCGGTGATAGTGATCTCACACCTATATCTGCAGTGATGAGGATCTCACACCTATATCTGCTGTGATGGTGTGCTCTCACCTATTTCAGCAGTGATAGTGATCTCACACATATATCTGAAGTAATATCTGCAGTGATTTTGATCTCACACCAATATCTGCAGTGATAGTGATCTCACACCTATATCTGCAGTGATGGTGATCTCACACCTATATCCAAAGTAATGGTGATCTCACACCTATATCTTCAGTAATAGTGATCTCACACCAATATTTACAGTGATAGTGATCTCACACCAATATCTGCAGTGATGCTGATCTCACACCAATATCTACAGTGATAGAGACCTCACATCTTTATCTGCAGTGATAGGGATCTCACACTTATATCTGCAGTGATAGTCATCTCACACCAATATCTGCAGTGATGGCAATCTCACACATATATCTGCAGTGATGGTGATCTCACACCTATATCTGCAGTAATCGTGCTCTCACACCCATATCTGCAGTGATAGTTATCTCATTTATATCTGTAGTGATAGTGATCTCACACCTATATCTGAAGTAATATCTGAAGTGATAGATATCTCACACCTATATCTGCAGTGATAGTGATCTCACACCAATTTATGCGGTGATATTGATCTCACATCTATATCTGCAGTGATAGTGATTTCACATCTATATCTGCAGTGATGGTGATCTCACACCTCTATCTGCAGTGATAGTGATCACACACCTATATCTGCAGTAATAGTGAACTCACACCAATATCTAGTGATAGAGATCTCACACCTTTAGCTGCAGTGATAGTGATCTCACAGCTATATTTGCAGTGATACTGATCTCACAACTATATCTGCAGTGATGTGATCTCACACCTATATCTGCAGTGATAGTGATCTCACACCTATATCTGCAGTGATGGTGATCTCACACCTATATCCGAAGTAATGGTGATCTCACACCTATATCTACAGTAATAGTGATCTCACACCTATATTTACAGTGAAAGTGATCTCACACCAATATCTGCAGTAATAGTGATCTCACAGCTATATCTGCAGTGATAGTGATCTCACACTTATATCTGCAGTGATAGTCATCTCACACCAATATCTGCAGTGATGGCAATCTCACACCTATATCTGCATTAATAGTGATCCCACACCTATATCTGCAGTGATGGCGATCTCACACCTGTATCTGCTGTGATGGTGATCTCACCTATTTCAGCAGTGATAGTGATCTCACACATATATCTGAATTAATATCTTCAGTGATGGTGATCTCACACGGATATATGCAGTGATAGTGATCTCACACCAATATCTACAGTGATAGAGATCAGACACCTATATCTGCATTGATAGTGATCTCACACCTATATCTGCAGTGATGGTGATCTCACACCTATATCCAAAGTAATGGTGATCTCACACCTATATCTACAGTAATAGTGATCTCACACCTATATGTACAGTGATAGTGATCTCACACCTACATCTGCAGTAATAGTGCTCTCACACCCATATCTGCAGTGATAGTGATCATATCTATATCTGCAGTGATAGTGATCTCACACCTATATCTAAAGTAATATCTGCAGTGATAGGTATCGCACACCTATATCTGCAGTGATAGTGATCTCACAACAATATCTACAGTGATAGGGATCTCACACCATTATCTACAGTGATAGAGATCTCAAACCTATATCTGCAGTGATAGTGATCTCACACCAATATCTGCAGTGATAGTGATCTCACACCCATATCTTCAGTGATAGTGATCTCACCTATATCTGCGGTGATAGTGATCTCACACCTATCTCTGACGTAATACCTGCAGTGATAGTGAGCTCACACCTATATCTGCAGTGATATTGATCTCACGCCAATACCTACAGTGATGGTGATCTCACAGAAATATCTACAGCGATAGAGATCTCACACCTATATCTGTAGTGATGGTTATCTCACACCTAAACTGCAGAGATAGTGATCTCACACCTATATCTGAAGTAATGGTGATTTCTCACCTATATCTGCAGGGATAATGATCTCACACCTATATCTGAAGTAATATTGATCCCACACCTATATCTGCAGTGATGGTGAACTCACACCTACATCTGCAGTGATGGTGAGCTCACACCTATATCTGCAGTGATAGTGATCTCATACCTATATCTGCAGTGTCTGTGATCTCACACCTATATACGAAGTAATGGTGATCTCAAACCTATATCTACAGTGATAGTGATCTCACACCTATATTTACAGTGATAGTGATCTCACACCAATATCTGCAGTGATGGTGATCTAACACCAATATCTACAGTGATAAAGATCTCACATATTTATCTGCAGTGATAGTGATATCACACTTATATCTGCAGTGATAGTCATGTCACACCAATATCTGCAGTGATGGCAATCTCACACATATATCTGCAGTGATAGTGATCTCGCACCTATATCTGCAGTAATAGTGCTCTCACACCTATATCTGCAGTGATAGTGATCTCATTTATATCTGCAGTTATAGTGATCTCACACCTATATCTGGAGTAATATCTGCAGTGATAGGTATCTCACACCTATATCTGCAGTGATATTGATCTCACAACAATATCTACAGTAATATAGATCTCACACCTATATCTGCAGTGATAGTGATCTCACACCAATATCGGCAGTGATAGTGATATCACATCTATATCTGCTGTGATAGTGATCTCACACCTATATCAGCAGTGATGGTGATTTCACACCTACATCTGCAGTGATAGTGATCTCACACCTAAATCTGCAGGGATGGTGATCTCACCTATATCTGCAGTGATAGTGATCTCACACCTATATCTGAAGTAATATCTGCAGTGATAGTGATCTCACACCTATATCTGCAGTGATGGTGATCTCACACCTATATTTACAGTGATAGGGATCTCACACCAATATCTGCAGTGATGCTGATCTCACACCAATATCTACAGTGATAGAGATCTCACATCTTTATCTGCAGTGATAGAGATCTCACACTTATATCTGCAGTGATAGTCATCTCACACCAATATCTGCAGTGATGGCGATCTCACACCTATATCTGCTGTGATGGTGATCTCACCTATTTTAGAAGTGATAGTGATCTCACACCTAAATCTGCAGTGATAGTGATCTCACACCTAAATCTGCAGTGATAGTGATCTCACACCTATATCTGAAGTAATGGTGATCTCACACCTATATCTGCACTGATACTGATCTCTCACCTATATCTAAAGTAATATCTGCAGTGATAGTGATCTCACACCTATATCTGCAGGAATAGTGATTTCATACCTATCTCTGCAGTAACAGTGATCTCACACATATATATGCAGTGATAGTGATCTCACACCTATGTCTGCCGTGATGGTGATCTCACCTATATCTGTAGTGATAGTGATCTCACAACTATATCTGCAGTGATGGTGATCTCACACCTATATCTGCAATGATAGTGATCTCACACCTACATCTGCAGTGATACAGATCAGACACATTTATCTGCAGTGATAGTGATTTCACACCTATATATCCAGTAGTAGTGATCTCACACCTATATCTCTAGTGATAGTGATCTCACACCTATATCAGCAGTGATGGTGATCTCACCTATATCTGTGGTGATAATGATCTCACAACTATATATGTAGTAATGGTGATCTTACACCTATATCTGCAGTGATAGGGATCCCACGCCTATATCTGCAGTGATGGTGATCTCACACCTATATCTGCAATGATAGTGATCTCACACCTACATCTGCAGTGATGCTAATCTCACACCTATATCTGCAGTGATGGTCATCTCACACCTATGTCTGCAGTGATAGTGATCTCTCACCTATCTCTAAAGTAATATCTGCAGTGATAGTGATCTCACACCTATATCTGAAGTTATATTTGCAGTGATAGTGATCTCACACCTCTATCTACAGTGATAGGGATCTCACACCATTATCTACAGTGATAGAGGTCTCAAACCTATATCTGCAGTGATAGTGATCTCACACCAATATCTGCAGTGATAGTGATCTCACACCTATATCTGCAGTATTAGTGATCTCACACCTATATCTTCAGTGAAAGTGATCTCACCTATATCTGCGGTGATAGTGATCTCACACCTATATCTGCAGTGATGAGGATCTCACACCTATATCTGCTGTGATGGTGTGCTCTCACCTATTTCAGCAGTGATAGTGATCTCACACATATATCTGAAGTAATATCTGCAGTGATTTTGATCTCACACCAATATCTGCAGTGATAGTGATCTCACACCTATATCTGCAGTGATGGTGATCTCACACCTATATCCAAAGTAATGGTGATCTCACACCTATATCTTCAGTAATAGTGATCTCACACCAATATTTACAGTGATAGTGATCTCACACCAATATCTGCAGTGATGCTGATCTCACACCAATATCTACAGTGATAGAGACCTCACATCTTTATCTGCAGTGATAGGGATCTCACACTTATATCTGCAGTGATAGTCATCTCACACCAATATCTGCAGTGATGGCAATCTCACACATATATCTGCAGTGATGGTGATCTCACACCTATATCTGCAGTAATCGTGCTCTCACACCCATATCTGCAGTGATAGTTATCTCATTTATATCTGTAGTGATAGTGATCTCACACCTATATCTGAAGTAATATCTGAAGTGATAGATATCTCACACCTATATCTGCAGTGATAGTGATCTCACACCAATTTATGCGGTGATATTGATCTCACATCTATATCTGCAGTGATAGTGATTTCACATCTATATCTGCAGTGATGGTGATCTCACACCTCTATCTGCAGTGATAGTGATCACACACCTATATCTGCAGTAATAGTGAACTCACACCAATATCTAGTGATAGAGATCTCACACCTTTAGCTGCAGTGATAGTGATCTCACAGCTATATTTGCAGTGATACTGATCTCACAACTATATCTGCAGTGATGTGATCTCACACCTATATCTGCAGTGATAGTGATCTCACACCTATATCTGCAGTGATGGTGATCTCACACCTATATCCGAAGTAATGGTGATCTCACACCTATATCTACAGTAATAGTGATCTCACACCTATATTTACAGTGAAAGTGATCTCACACCAATATCTGCAGTAATAGTGATCTCACAGCTATATCTGCAGTGATAGTGATCTCACACTTATATCTGCAGTGATAGTCATCTCACACCAATATCTGCAGTGATGGCAATCTCACACCTATATCTGCATTAATAGTGATCCCACACCTATATCTGCAGTGATGGCGATCTCACACCTGTATCTGCTGTGATGGTGATCTCACCTATTTCAGCAGTGATAGTGATCTCACACATATATCTGAATTAATATCTTCAGTGATGGTGATCTCACACGGATATATGCAGTGATAGTGATCTCACACCAATATCTACAGTGATAGAGATCAGACACCTATATCTGCATTGATAGTGATCTCACACCTATATCTGCAGTGATGGTGATCTCACACCTATATCCAAAGTAATGGTGATCTCACACCTATATCTACAGTAATAGTGATCTCACACCTATATGTACAGTGATAGTGATCTCACACCTACATCTGCAGTAATAGTGCTCTCACACCCATATCTGCAGTGATAGTGATCATATCTATATCTGCAGTGATAGTGATCTCACACCTATATCTAAAGTAATATCTGCAGTGATAGGTATCGCACACCTATATCTGCAGTGATAGTGATCTCACAACAATATCTACAGTGATAGGGATCTCACACCATTATCTACAGTGATAGAGATCTCAAACCTATATCTGCAGTGATAGTGATCTCACACCAATATCTGCAGTGATAGTGATCTCACACCCATATCTTCAGTGATAGTGATCTCACCTATATCTGCGGTGATAGTGATCTCACACCTATCTCTGACGTAATACCTGCAGTGATAGTGAGCTCACACCTATATCTGCAGTGATATTGATCTCACGCCAATACCTACAGTGATGGTGATCTCACAGAAATATCTACAGCGATAGAGATCTCACACCTATATCTGTAGTGATGGTTATCTCACACCTAAACTGCAGAGATAGTGATCTCACACCTATATCTGAAGTAATGGTGATTTCTCACCTATATCTGCAGGGATAATGATCTCACACCTATATCTGAAGTAATATTGATCCCACACCTATATCTGCAGTGATGGTGAACTCACACCTACATCTGCAGTGATGGTGAGCTCACACCTATATCTGCAGTGATAGTGATCTCATACCTATATCTGCAGTGTCTGTGATCTCACACCTATATACGAAGTAATGGTGATCTCAAACCTATATCTACAGTGATAGTGATCTCACACCTATATTTACAGTGATAGTGATCTCACACCAATATCTGCAGTGATGGTGATCTAACACCAATATCTACAGTGATAAAGATCTCACATATTTATCTGCAGTGATAGTGATATCACACTTATATCTGCAGTGATAGTCATGTCACACCAATATCTGCAGTGATGGCAATCTCACACATATATCTGCAGTGATAGTGATCTCGCACCTATATCTGCAGTAATAGTGCTCTCACACCTATATCTGCAGTGATAGTGATCTCATTTATATCTGCAGTTATAGTGATCTCACACCTATATCTGGAGTAATATCTGCAGTGATAGGTATCTCACACCTATATCTGCAGTGATATTGATCTCACAACAATATCTACAGTAATATAGATCTCACACCTATATCTGCAGTGATAGTGATCTCACACCAATATCGGCAGTGATAGTGATATCACATCTATATCTGCTGTGATAGTGATCTCACACCTATATCAGCAGTGATGGTGATTTCACACCTACATCTGCAGTGATAGTGATCTCACACCTAAATCTGCAGGGATGGTGATCTCACCTATATCTGCAGTGATAGTGATCTCACACCTATATCTGAAGTAATATCTGCAGTGATAGTGACCTCACACCTATATCTGCAGTGGTAGTGATTTCATACCTATCTCTGCAGTAACAGTGATCTCACACATATATATGCAGTGATAGTGATCTCACACCTATGTCTGCAGTGATGGTGATCTCACACCTATATCTGCAATGATAGTGATCTCACACCTACATCTGCAGTGATGCTCATCTCACACCTATATCTGCAGTGATGGTCATCTCACACCTATATCTGCAGTGATAGTGATCTCTCACATATCTCTGAAGTAATATCTGCAGTGATTGTGATCTCACACCTATATCTGTAGTTATATTTGCAGTGATAGTGATCTCACACATATATCTACAGTGATAGGGATCTCACACCATTATCTACAGTGATAGAGATCTCAAACCTATATCTGCAGTGATAGTGATCTCACACCAATATCTGCAGTGATAGTGATCTCACACCTATATCTGCAGTGATAGTGATCTCACACCAATATCTCCACTGATGGTAATCTCACACCTATATCTGCAGTGATAGTGATCTCACACCTATATCTGCAGTAATAGTGATCTCGCACCTATATCCGAAGTAATGGTGATCTCACACCTATATCTTCAGTGATAGCGATCTCACACTTATATCTGCAGTGATAGTCATCTCACACCAATATCTGCAGTGATGGTAATCTCACACATATATATGCAGTGAAAGTGATCTCACAACTATATCTGCAGTGATGGTGATCTCACACCTATATCTGCAATGATAGTAATCTCACACCTACATCTGCAGTGATGCTCATCTCACACCTATATCTGCAGTGATGGTCATCTCACACCTATATCTACAGTGATAGTGATCTCTCACCTATCTCTGAAGTAATATCTGCAGTGATAGTGATCTCACACCTATATCTGAAGTAATATCTGCAGTGATAGGTATCTCACACCTATATCTACATTGACAGGGATCTCACAACAATATCTACAGTAATAGAGATCTCACACCTATATCTACACTGATAGTGATCTCACAGCAATATCTGTAGTGATAGTGATCTCACATCTATATCTGCAGTGATGGTGATCTCACCTATATCTGTAGTGATAGTGATCTCACAACTATATATGAAGTAATGGTGATCTCACACCTATATCTGCAGTGATAGTGATTTCACACCTATATCTGCAGTGATAGTGATCTCACAGCTATATCTGCAGTGATGGTGATCTCACCTATATCTGCAGAGATAGTGATCTCACACCAATATCTGCAGTGATGGTGATCTCACACCTATATCTGTAGTGATGGTTATTTCACACCTATATATGCAGTGATAGTGATCTCACACCAATATCTGCAGTGATAGTGAACTCACACCTAAATCTGCAGGGATGGTGATCTCACAGCTATATCTGCAGTGATGGTGATCTCACACCTATATCTGAAGTAATATCTGCAGTGATAGTGACCTCACACCTATATATGCAGTGATAGTTATCTCACACCTATATCTGCAGGAATGGTGATCTCTCACCTATATCTGCAGTGATATTGATCTCACACCAATATCAGCAGTGATGATGATCTCACACCAATATCAACAGTGATAGAGATCTCACACCTATATCTGCAGTGATAATAATCTCACACCAATATCTGCACTGATGGTGATCTCACACCAATATCTGCAGTGATAGTGATCTCACACATATATCTGCAGTAATAGTAATCTCACAGCTATATCTGCAGTGATAGTGATCTCACACCTATATCTGTGGTGATAGTCATCCCACACCAATATCTGCAGTGATGGCAATCTCACACCTATATCTGCATTAATAGTGATCCCACACCTATATCTGCAGTGATGGTGATCTCACACCTATATCTGCTGTGATGGTGATCTCACCTATTTCAGCAGTGATAGTGATCTCGAACATATATCTGAAGTGATATCTGCAGTGATAGTGATCTCACACTAATATCTACAGTGATAGAGATCAGACACCTATATCTGCAGTGATAGTGATGTCACACCTATATCTGCAGTGATGGTGATCTCACACCTATATCCAAAGTAATGGTGATCTCGCACCTAAATCTGCAGTGATAGTGATCTCACACCTAAATCTGCAGTGATAGTGATCTCACACCTATATCTAAAGTAATGGTGATCTCACACCTATATCTGCACTGATAGTGATCTCTCACCTATATCTTCAAGTAATATCTGCAGTGATAGTGATCTCACACCTATATCTGCAGTAATAGTGATTTCATACCTATCTCTGCAGTAACAGTGATCTCACACATATATATGCAGTGATAGTGATCTCTCACCTATCTCTAAAGTAATTTCTGCAGTGATAGTGATCTCACACCTATATCTGAAGTTATATTTGCAGTGATAGTGATCTCACACCTATATCTACAGCTATAGGGATCTCACACCATTATCTACAGTGATAGTGATCTCACACCTATATCTGCAGTGATAGTGATCTCACACCAATATCTGCAGTGATAGTGATCTCACACCTATATCTGCAGTATTAGTGATCTTACACCTATATCTTCAGTGAAAGTGATCTCACCTATATCTGCGGTGATAGTGATCTCACACCTATATCTGCTGTGATGGTGATCTCACCTATTTCAGCAGTGATAGTGATCTCAAACATATATCTGAAGTAATATCTGCAGAGATGGTGATCTCACACCAATATCTGCAGTGATAGTGATCTCACACTAATATCTACAGTGATAGAGATCAGACACCTATATCTGCAGTGATAGTGATCTCACACATATATCTGCAGTGATGGTGATCTCACACCTATATCCGAAGTAATGGTGATCTCACACCTATATCTTCAGTAATAGTGATCTCACACCTATATTTACAGTGATAGTGATCTCACACCAATATCTGCAGTGATGCTGATCTCACACCTATATCTGTAGTGATGGTGATCTCACCTATATCAGCAGTGATAGTGATCTCACAGCTATATCTGAAGTTATATCTGCAGTGATGGAGATCTCACACCTATATCTGCAGTGATAGTGATCTCACACCTACATCTGCAGTGATGCTGATCTCACACCAATATCTACGGTGATAGAGACCTCACATCTTTATCTGCAGTGATAGTGATCTCACACTTATATCCGCAGTGATAATCATCTCACACCAATATCTGCAGTGATGGCAATCTCACACATATATCTGCAGTGATGGTGATCTCACACCAATATCTGCAGCAATCGTGCTCTCACACCCATATCTGCAGTGATAGTTATCTCATTTATATCTGCAGTGATAGTGATCTCACAACAAGATCTACAGTAATAGAGATCTCACACCTATATCTGCAGTGATAGTGATCTCACACCAATATCTGCAGTGATATTGATCTCACATCTATATCTGCAGTGATAGTGATCACACACCTACATCTGCAATGATAGTGAACTTACACCAATATCTAGTGATAGAGATCTCACACCTTTAGCTGCAGTGATAGTGATCCTACAGCTATATCTGCAGTGATAGTGATCTCACAACTATATCTGCAGTGATGGCGATCTCACACCTATTTCTGCAGTGATAGTGATCTCACACCTATATCTGCAGTGATGGTGATCTCACACCTATATCCAAAGTAATGATGATCTCACACCTATATCTACAGTAATAGTGATCTCACGCCTATATTTACAGTGATAGTGATCTCACACCAATATCTGCAGTAATAGTGATCTCACAGCTATATCTGCAGTGATAGTGATCTCACACTTATATCTGCAGTGATAGTCATCTCACACCAATATCTGCAGTGATGGCAATCTCACACCTATATCTGCATTAATAGTGATCCCACACCTATATCTGCAGTGATGGCGATCTCACACCTGTATCAGCTGCGATGGTGATCTCACCTATTTCAGCAGTGATAGTGATCTCACACATATATCTGAATTATTATCTTCAGTGATGGTGATCTCACACGGATATCTGCAGTGATAGTGATCTCACACCAATATCTACAGTGATATAGATCAGACACCTATATCTGCAGTGATAGTGATCTCACACCTATATCTGCAGTGATGGTGATCTCACACCTATATCCAAAGTAATGGTGATCTCACACCTATATCTACAGTAATAGTGATCTCACACCTATATTTACAGTGATAGTGATCTCACACCAATATCTGCAGTGATGGCAATATCACACATATATCTGCAGTGATAGTGATCTCGCACCTACATCTGCAGTAATAGTGCTCTCACACCCATATCTGCAGTGATAGTGATCTCATCTATATCTGCAGTGATAGTGATGTCACACCTATATCTGAAGTAATATCTGCAGTGATAGGTATCGCACACCTATATCTGCAGTGATAGTGATCTCACAACAATATCTACAGTAATAGAGATCTCACACCTATATTTGCAGTGATAGTGATCTCACACCAATATCTGCGGTGATATTGATCTCACATCTATATCTGCAGTGATAGCGATTTCACATCTATATCTGCAGTGATGGTGATATTACACCTATATCTGCTGTGATGGTGATCTCACCTACATCAGCAGTGATAGTGATCTCACACCTATATCTAAAGTAATATCTGTAGTGATGGTGATCTCACACCTATATCTGCAGTGATAGTGATCTCACACCAATATCTACAGTGATAGAGATCAGATACCTATATCTGCAGTGATAATGATCTCACACCTATATCTGCAGTGATAGTGATCTCACACCTATATCTGCAGTGATGGTGATCTCACACATATATCTTCAGTGAAAGTGATCTCACCTATATCTGCAGTGATAGTGATCTCACACCTATATCTGCAGTGATGGTGATCTCACACCTATATCCAAAGTAATGGTGATCTCACACCTATATCTACAGTAATAGTGATCTCACACCTATATTTACAGTGAAAGTTATCTCACACCAATATCTGCAGTAATAGTGATCTCACAGCTATATCTGCAGTGATAGTGATCTCACACTTATATCTGCAGTGATAGTCATCTCACACCAATATCTGCAGTGATGGCAATCTCACACCTATATCTGCATTAATAGTGATCCCACACCTATATCTGCAGTGATGGCGATCTCACACCTGTATCTGCTGTGATGGTGATCTCACCTATTTCAGCAGTGATAGTGATCTCACACATATATCTGAATTAATATCTTCAGTGATGGTGATCTCACACGGATATATGCAGTGATAGTGATCTCACACCAATATCTACAGTGATAGAGATCAGACACCTATATCTGCATTGATAGTGATCTCACACCTATATCTGCAGTGATGGTGATCTCACACCTATATCCAAAGTAATGGTGATCTCACACCTATATCTACAGTAATAGTGATCTCACACCTATATGTACAGTGATAGTGATCTCACACCTACATCTGCAGTAATAGTGCTCTCACACCCATATCTGCAGTGATAGTGATCATATCTATATCTGCAGTGATAGTGATCTCACACCTATATCTAAAGTAATATCTGCAGTGATAGGTATCGCACACCTATATCTGCAGTGATAGTGATCTCACAACAATATCTACAGTGATAGGAATCTCACACCATTATCTACAGTGATAGAGATCTCAAACCTATATCTGCAGTGATAGTGATCTCACACCAATATCTGCAGTGATAGTGATCTCACACCCATATCTTCAGTGATAGTGATCTCACCTATATCTGCGGTGATAGTGATCTCACACCTATCTCTGACGTAATACCTGCAGTGATAGTGAGCTCACACCTATATCTGCAGTGATATTGATCTCACGCCAATACCTACAGTGATGGTGATCTCACAGAAATATCTACAGCGATAGAGATCTCACACCTATATCTGTAGTGATGGTTATCTCACACCTAAACTGCAGAGATAGTGATCTCACACCTATATCTGAAGTAATGGTGATTTCTCACCTATATCTGCAGGGATAATGATCTCACACCTATATCTGAAGTAATATTGATCCCACACCTATATCTGCAGTGATGGTGAACTCACACCTACATCTGCAGTGATGGTGAGCTCACACCTATATCTGCAGTGATAGTGATCTCATACCTATATCTGCAGTGTCTGTGATCTCACACCTATATACGAAGTAATGGTGATCTCAAACCTATATCTACAGTGATAGTGATCTCACACCTATATTTACAGTGATAGTGATCTCACACCAATATCTGCAGTGATGGTGATCTAACACCAATATCTACAGTGATAAAGATCTCACATATTTATCTGCAGTGATAGTGATATCACACTTATATCTGCAGTGATAGTCATGTCACACCAATATCTGCAGTGATGGCAATCTCACACATATATCTGCAGTGATAGTGATCTCGCACCTATATCTGCAGTAATAGTGCTCTCACACCTATATCTGCAGTGATAGTGATCTCATTTATATCTGCAGTTATAGTGATCTCACACCTATATCTGGAGTAATATCTGCAGTGATAGGTATCTCACACCTATATCTGCAGTGATATTGATCTCACAACAATATCTACAGTAATATAGATCTCACACCTATATCTGCAGTGATAGTGATCTCACACCAATATCGGCAGTGATAGTGATATCACATCTATATCTGCTGTGATAGTGATCTCACACCTATATCAGCAGTGATGGTGATTTCACACCTACATCTGCAGTGATAGTGATCTCACACCTAAATCTGCAGGGATGGTGATCTCACCTATATCTGCAGTGATAGTGATCTCACACCTATATCTGAAGTAATATCTGCAGTGATAGTGACCTCACACCTATATCTGCAGTGGTAGTGATTTCATACCTATCTCTGCAGTAACAGTGATCTCACACATATATATGCAGTGATAGTGATCTCACACCTATGTCTGCAGTGATGGTGATCTCACACCTATATCTGCAATGATAGTGATCTCACACCTACATCTGCAGTGATGCTCATCTCACACCTATATCTGCAGTGATGGTCATCTCACACCTATATCTGCAGTGATAGTGATCTCTCACATATCTCTGAAGTAATATCTGCAGTGATTGTGATCTCACACCTATATCTGTAGTTATATTTGCAGTGATAGTGATCTCACACATATATCTACAGTGATAGGGATCTCACACCATTATCTACAGTGATAGAGATCTCAAACCTATATCTGCAGTGATAGTGATCTCACACCAATATCTGCAGTGATAGTGATCTCACACCTATATCTGCAGTGATAGTGATCTCACACCAATATCTCCACTGATGGTAATCTCACACCTATATCTGCAGTGATAGTGATCTCACACCTATATCTGCAGTAATAGTGATCTCGCACCTATATCCGAAGTAATGGTGATCTCACACCTATATCTTCAGTGATAGCGATCTCACACTTATATCTGCAGTGATAGTCATCTCACACCAATATCTGCAGTGATGGTAATCTCACACATATATATGCAGTGAAAGTGATCTCACAACTATATCTGCAGTGATGGTGATCTCACACCTATATCTGCAATGATAGTAATCTCACACCTACATCTGCAGTGATGCTCATCTCACACCTATATCTGCAGTGATGGTCATCTCACACCTATATCTACAGTGATAGTGATCTCTCACCTATCTCTGAAGTAATATCTGCAGTGATAGTGATCTCACACCTATATCTGAAGTAATATCTGCAGTGATAGGTATCTCACACCTATATCTACATTGACAGGGATCTCACAACAATATCTACAGTAATAGAGATCTCACACCTATATCTACACTGATAGTGATCTCACAGCAATATCTGTAGTGATAGTGATCTCACATCTATATCTGCAGTGATGGTGATCTCACCTATATCTGTAGTGATAGTGATCTCACAACTATATATGAAGTAATGGTGATCTCACACCTATATCTGCAGTGATAGTGATTTCACACCTATATCTGCAGTGATAGTGATCTCACAGCTATATCTGCAGTGATGGTGATCTCACCTATATCTGCAGAGATAGTGATCTCACACCAATATCTGCAGTGATGGTGATCTCACACCTATACCTGTAGTGATGGTTATTTCACACCTATATATGCAGTGATAGTGATCTCACACCAATATCTGCAGTGATAGTGAACTCACACCTAAATCTGCAGGGATGGTGATCTCACAGCTATATCTGCAGTGATGGTGATCTCACACCTATATCTGAAGTAATATCTGCAGTGATAGTGACCTCACACCTATATATGCAGTGATAGTTATCTCACACCTATATCTGCAGGAATGGTGATCTCTCACCTATATCTGCAGTGATATTGATCTCACACCAATATCAGCAGTGATGATGATCTCACACCAATATCAACAGTGATAGAGATCTCACACCTATATCTGCAGTGATAATAATCTCACACCAATATCTGCACTGATGGTGATCTCACACCAATATCTGCAGTGATAGTGATCTCACACATATATCTGCAGTAATAGTAATCTCACAGCTATATCTGCAGTGATAGTGATCTCACACCTATATCTGTGGTGATAGTCATCCCACACCAATATCTGCAGTGATGGCAATCTCACACCTATATCTGCATTAATAGTGATCCCACACCTATATCTGCAGTGATGGTGATCTCACACCTATATCTGCTGTGATGGTGATCTCACCTATTTCAGCAGTGATAGTGATCTCACACATATATCTGAAGTGATATCTGCAGTGATAGTGATCTCACACTAATATCTACAGTGATAGAGATCAGACACCTATATCTGCAGTGATAGTGATGTCACACCTATATCTGCAGTGATGGTGATCTCACACCTATATCCAAAGTAATGGTGATCTCGCACCTAAATCTGCAGTGATAGTGATCTCACACCTAAATCTGCAGTGATAGTGATCTCACACCTATATCTAAAGTAATGGTGATCTCACACCTATATCTGCACTGATAGTGATCTCTCACCTATATCTTCAAGTAATATCTGCAGTGATAGTGATCTCACACCTATATCTGCAGTAATAGTGATTTCATACCTATCTCTGCAGTAACAGTGATCTCACACATATATATGCAGTGATAGTGATCTCTCACCTATCTCTAAAGTAATTTCTGCAGTGATAGTGATCTCACACCTATATCTGAAGTTATATTTGCAGTGATAGTGATCTCACACCTATATCTACAGCTATAGGGATCTCACACCATTATCTACAGTGATAGTGATCTCACACCTATATCTGCAGTGATAGTGATCTCACACCAATATCTGCAGTGATAGTGATCTCACACCTATATCTGCAGTATTAGTGATCTTACACCTATATCTTCAGTGAAAGTGATCTCACCTATATCTGCGGTGATAGTGATCTCACACCTATATCTGCTGTGATGGTGATCTCACCTATTTCAGCAGTGATAGTGATCTCAAACATATATCTGAAGTAATATCTGCAGAGATGGTGATCTCACACCAATATCTGCAGTGATAGTGATCTCACACTAATATCTACAGTGATAGAGATCAGACACCTATATCTGCAGTGATAGTGATCTCACACATATATCTGCAGTGATGGTGATCTCACACCTATATCCGAAGTAATGGTGATCTCACACCTATATCTTCAGTAATAGTGATCTCACACCTATATTTACAGTGATAGTGATCTCACACCAATATCTGCAGTGATGCTGATCTCACACCTATATCTGTAGTGATGGTGATCTCACCTATATCAGCAGTGATAGTGATCTCACAGCTATATCTGAAGTTATATCTGCAGTGATGGAGATCTCACACCTATATCTGCAGTGATAGTGATCTCACACCTACATCTGCAGTGATGCTGATCTCACACCAATATCTACGGTGATAGAGACCTCACATCTTTATCTGCAGTGATAGTGATCTCACACTTATATCCGCAGTGATAATCATCTCACACCAATATCTGCAGTGATGGCAATCTCACACATATATCTGCAGTGATGGTGATCTCACACCAATATCTGCAGCAATCGTGCTCTCACACCCATATCTGCAGTGATAGTTATCTCATTTGTATCTGCAGTGATAGTGATCTCACAACAAGATCTACAGTAATAGAGATCTCACACCTATATCTGCAGTGATAGTGATCTCACACCAATATCTGCAGTGATATTGATCTCACATCTATATCTGCAGTGATAGTGATTTCACATCTATATCTGCAGTGATGGTGATCTCACACCTATTTCTGCAGTGATAGTGATCACACACCTACATCTGCAATGATAGTGAACTTACACCAATATCTAGTGATAGAGATCTCACACCTTTAGCTGCAGTGATAGTGATCCTACAGCTATATCTGCAGTGATAGTGATCTCACAACTATATCTGCAGTGATGGCGATCTCACACCTATTTCTGCAGTGATAGTGATCTCACACCTATATCTGCAGTGATGGTGATCTCACACCTATATCCAAAGTAATGATGATCTCACACCTATATCTACAGTAATAGTGATCTCACACCTATATTTACAGTGATAGTGATCTCACACCAATATCTGCAGTAATAGTGATCTCACAGCTATATCTGCAGTGATAGTGATCTCACACTTATATCTGCAGTGATAGTCATCTCACACCAATATCTGCAGTGATGGCAATCTCACACCTATATCTGCATTAATAGTGATCCCACACCTATATCTGCAGTGATGGCGATCTCACACCTGTATCAGCTGCGATGGTGATCTCACCTATTTCAGCAGTGATAGTGATCTCACACATATATCTGAATTATTATCTTCAGTGATGGTGATCTCACACGGATATCTGCAGTGATAGTGATCTCACACCAATATCTACAGTGATATAGATCAGACACCTATATCTGCAGTGATAGTGATCTCACACCTATATCTGCAGTGATGGTGATCTCACACCTATATCCAAAGTAATGGTGATCTCACACCTATATCTACAGTAATAGTGATCTCACACCTATATTTACAGTGATAGTGATCTCACACCAATATCTGCAGTGATGGCAATATCACACATATATCTGCAGTGATAGTGATCTCGCACCTACATCTGCAGTAATAGTGCTCTCACACCCATATCTGCAGTGATAGTGATCTCATCTATATCTGCAGTGATAGTGATGTCACACCTATATCTGAAGTAATATCTGCAGTGATAGGTATCGCACACCTATATCTGCAGTGATAGTGATCTCACAACAATATCTACAGTAATAGAGATCTCACACCTATATTTGCAGTGATAGTGATCTCACACCAATATCTGCGGTGATATTGATCTCACATCTATATCTGCAGTGATAGCGATTTCACATCTATATCTGCAGTGATGGTGATCTTACACCTATATCTGCTGTGATGGTGATCTCACCTACATCAGCAGTGATAGTGATCTCACACCTATATCTAAAGTAATATCTGTAGTGATGGTGATCTCACACCTATATCTGCAGTGATAGTGATCTCACACCAATATCTACAGTGATAGAGATCAGATACCTATATCTGCAGTGATAATGATCTCACACCTATATCTGCAGTGATAGTGATCTCACACCTATATCTGCAGTGATGGTGATCTCACACATATATCTTCAGTGAAAGTGATCTCACCTATATCTGCAGTGATAGTGATCTCACACCTATATCTGCAGTGATGGGGATCTCACACCTATATCTGCTGTGATGGTGATCTCACCTATTTCAGCAGTGATAGTGATCTCACACATATATCTGAAGTAATATCTGCAGAGATGGTGATCTCACACCAATATCTGCAGTGATAGTGATCTCACACTAATATCTACAGTGATAGAGAACAGAAACCTATATCTTCAGTGAAAGTGATCTCACACCTATATCTGCAGTGATGGTGATCTCACACCTATTTCCGAAGTAATGGTGATCTCACACCTATATCTTCAGTAATAGTGATCTCACACCTATATTTACAGTGATAGTGATCTCACACCAATATCTGCAGTGATGCTGATCTCACACCAATATCTACAGTGATAGAGACCTCACATCTTTATCTGCAGTGATAGTGATCTCACACTTATATCTGCAGTGATAATCATCTCACACCAATATCTGCAGTGATGGCAATCTCACACATATATCTGCAGTGATGGTGATCTCGCACCTATATCTGCAGCAATCGTGCTCTCACACCCATATCTGCAGTGATAGTTATCTCATTTATATCTGCAGTGATAGTGATCTCACACCTATATCTGAAGTAATATCTGAAGTGATAGGTATCTCACACCTATATCTGCAGTGATAGTGATCTCACAACAAGATCTACAGTAATAGAGATCTCACACCTATATCTGCAGTGATAGTGATCTCACACCAATATCTGCGGTGATATTGATCACACATCTATATCTGCAGTGATAGTGATTTCACATCTATATCTGCAGTGATGGTGATCTCACACCTATATCTGCAGTGATAGTGATCACACACCTACATCTGCAATGATAGTGAACTCACACCAATATCTAGTGATAGAGATCTCACACCTTTAGCTGCAGTGATAGTGATCTCACAGCTATATCTGCAGTGATAGTGATCTCACAACTATATCTGCAGTGATGGTGATCTCACACCTATATCTGCAGTGATGGTGATCTCACACCTATATCCGAAGTAATGGTGATCTCACACCTATATCTACAGTAATAGTGATCTCACACCTATATTTACAGTGATAGTGATCTCACACCAATATCTGCAGTAATAGTGATCTCACAGCTATATCTGCAGTGATAGTGATCTCACACTTATATTTGCAGTGATAGTCATCTCACACCAATATCTGCAGTGATGGCAATCTCACACCTATATCTGCATTAATAGTGATCCCACACCTATATCTGCAGTGATGGCGATCTCACACCTGTATCTGCTGTGATGGTGATCTCACCTATTTCAGCAGTGATAGTGATCTCACACATATATCTGAATTAATATCTTCAGTGATGGTGATCTCACACGGATATCTGCAGTGATAGTGATCTCACACCTACATCTGCAGTGATAGCGATCTCACACCAATATCTACAGTGATAGAGATCAGACACCTATATCTGCAGTGATTATGATCTCACACCTATATCTGTAGTGATAGTGATCTCACACCTATATCTGCAGTGATGGTGATCTCACACCTATATCTGCAGTGATAGTGATCTCACACCTATATCGGCAGTGATGGTGACCTGACACCTATATTCTAAGTAATGGTGATCTCAAACCTATATATACAGTGATAGTGATCTCACACCTATATCTGCAGTGATAGTGATCTCACACATATATCTGCAGTGATAGTGATCTCACACCTAATCTACAGTGATAGTGATGTCACACCAATAAATGCAGTGATGGTGATCTTACACCTATATCTGTAGTGATAGTGATCTCACACCTATCTCTGCAGTGATGGTGATCTCACCTATATCTGCAGTGATGGTGATCTCACACCTATATCTGCAGTGATAGTGATCTCACACCTATATCGGCAGTGATGGTGACCTGACACCTATATTCGAAGTAATGGTGATCTCACACCTATATCAGCAGTGATAGTAATCTCACACCTATATCTGCAGTGATGGTGATCTTACACCTATATCTGCAATGACAGTGATCTCACACCTACATCTGCAGTGATGCTAATCTCACACCTATATCTGCAGTGATGGTCATCTCACACCTATATCTGCAGTGATACTGATCTCTCACCTATATCTGGAATAATATCTGCAGTGAAAGTGATCACACACCTATATCTGAAGTTATATCTGCAGTGATAGTGCTCTCAGACCTATATCTGCAGTGATAGTGATCTCACACCATTAGCTACAGTGATAGAGATCTCAAACCTCTATCTGCAGTGATAGTGATCTCACACCTATATCTGCAGTGATAGTGATCTCACACCTATATCTGCAGTGATAGTGATCTCACAACTATATATGAAGTAATGGTGATCGCATACCTATATCTGCAGTGATGGTGATCTTACACCTATATCAGCAGTGATAGTGATCTAACACCTATCTCTGCAATGATAGTGATCTCACACCCATAACTGCAGTGATGGTTATCTCACACCTATATCTGCAGTGATGGTGATCTCACCTATATCTGCAGTGATAGTGATCTCACACCTAAATTGCAAATATAGTGATCTCACACCTATATCTGCAGTAATAGTGATTCAACACCTATATATGCAGTGATGGTGATCTCACACCTATATCTGCTGTGATGGTGATCTCACCTATATCAGCAGTGATAGTGATCTCACAGCTATATCGGAAGTAATATCTGCAGTGACGGTGCTCTCACACCTATATCTGCAGTGATGGTAATCTCACCTATATCTGCAGTGATAGTGATCTCACACCTATATCTGCAGTGATAATGATCTCACACCAATAACTGCAGTGATAGTGATCTCACACCTATATCTGCAGTGATAGTGATCTCACACCTATATCTGCAGTGATAGGGATCTCACACCTATATCTGCAGTGATGGTGATCTCACCTATATCTGCAGTGATAGTGATCTCACACCGATGTCTGCAGTGATAATGATCTCACACCAATAACTGCAGTGATGGTGATCTTACACCTATTTCTGCAGTGATAGTGAGCTCACACCTATCTCTGCAATGATAGTGATCTCACACCAATATCTGCTTTGATGGTGATCTCACCTATATCTGTAGTGATAGTGATCTCACAACTATATATGAAGTAATGGTGATCTCACACCTATATCTGCAGTGTTGAAGATAGCACACCAATATCTACAGTGACAGATCTCACCGCTATATCTGAAGCAATATCTGCAGTGATAGTGAACTTACACCTATATCAGCAGTGATAGTGATCTCACACCAATATCTGCAGTGATGGTGATCTCACACCTATATCTGCAGTGATAGTGATCTCACACCTATATCTGCAGTGATGGGGATCTCACACCTATATCTGCTGTGATGGTGATCTCACCTATTTCAGCAGTGATAGTGATCTCACACATATATCTGAAGTAATATCTGCAGTGATAGTGATCTCACACCAATTTCTACAGTGATAGAGATCAGACACCTATATCTGCAGTGATAGTGATCTCACACCTATATCTGCAGTGATGGTGATCTCACACCTATATCCGAAGTAATGTGATCTCACACCTATATCTACAGTAATAGTGATCTCACACCTATATTTACAGTGATAGGGATCTCACATCTTTATCTGCAGTGATAGAGATCTCACACTTATATCTGCAGTGATAGTCATCTCACACCAATATCTGCAGTGATGGCGATCTCACACCTATATCTGCTGTGATGGTGATCTCACCTATTTTAGCAGTGATAGTGATCTCACACCTAAATCTGCAGTGATAGTGATCTCACACCTATATCTGAAGTAATGGTGATCTCACACCTATATCTGCACTGATACTGATCTCTCACCTATATCTAAAGTAATATCTGCAGTGATAGTGATCTCACACCTATATCTGCAGTAATAGTGATTTCATACCTATCTCTGCAGTAACAGTGATCTCACACATATATATGCAGTGATAGTGATCTCACACCTATATCTGCCGTGATGGTGATCTCACCTATATCTGTAGTGATAGTGATCTCACAACTATATCTGCAGTGATGGTGATCTCACACCTATATCTGCAATGATAGTGATCTCACACCTACATCTGCAGTGATACAGATCAGACACATTTATCTGCAGTGATAGTGATTTCACACCTATATATCCAGTAGTAGTGATCTCACACCTATATCTCTAGCGATAGTGATCTCACACCTATATCAGCAGTGATGGTGATCTCACCTATATCTGTGGTGATAATGATCTCACAAATATATATGAAGTAATGGTGATCTTACACCTATATCTGCAGTGATAGGGATCTCACACCTATATCTGCAGTGATGGTGATCTCACACCTATATCTGCAATGATAGTGATCTCACACCTACATCTGCAGTGATGCTAATCTCACACCTATATCTGCAGTGATGGTCATCTCACACCTATATCTGCAGTGATAGTGATCTCTCACCTATCTCTAAAGTAATATCTGCAGTGATAGTGATCTCACACCTATATCTGAAGTTATATTTGCAGTGATAGTGATCTCACACCTCTATCTACAGTGATAGGGATCTCACACCATTATCTACAGTGATAGAGGTCTCAAACCTATATCTGCAGTGATAGTGATCTCACAACAATATCTGCAGTGATAGTGATCTCACACCTATATCTGCAGTATTAGTGATCTCACACCTATATCTTCAGTGAAAGTGATCTCACCTATATCTGCGGTGATAGTGATCTCACACCTATATCTGCAGTGATGAGGATCTCACACCTATATCTGCTGTGATGGTGTGCTCTCACCTATTTCAGCAGTGATAGTGATCTCACACATATATCTGAAGTAATATCTGCAGTGATTTTGATCTCACACCAATATCTTCAGTGATAGTGATCTCACACTAATATCTACAGTGATAGAGATCAGACACCTATATCTGCAGTGATAGTGATCTCACACCTATATCTGCAGTAATAGTGATCTCACACCTGTATCTGCAGTGATGGGGATCTCACACCTATATCTGCTGTGATGGTGATCTCACCTATTTCAGCAGTGATAGTGATCTCACACATATATCTGAAGTAATATCTGCAGAGATGGTGATCTCACACCAATATCTGCAGTGATAGTGATCTCACACTAATATCTACAGTGATAGAGATCAGACACCTATATCTTCAGTGATAGTGATCTCACACCTATATCTGCAGTGATGGTGATCTCACACCTATTTCCGAAGTAATGTGATCTCACACCTATATCTTCAGTAATAGTGATCTCACACCTATATTTACAGTGATAGTGATCTCACACCAATATCTGCAGTGATGCTGATCTCACACCAATATCTACAGTGATTGAGACCTCACATCTTTATCTGCAGTGATAGTGATCTCACACTTATATCTGCAGTGATAATCATCTCACACCAATATCTGCAGTGATGGCAATCTCACACATATATCTGCAGTGATGGTGATCTCGCACCTATATCTGCAGCAATCGTGCTCTCACACCCATATCTGCAGTGATAGTTATCTCATTTATATCTGCAGTGATAGTGATCTCACACCTATATCTGAAGTAATATCTGAAGTGATAGGTATCTCACACCTATATCTGCAGTGATAGTGATCTCACAACAAGATCTACAGTAATAGAGATCTCACACCTATATCTGCAGTGATAGTGATCTCACACCAATATCTGCGGTGATATTGATCTCACATCTATATCTGCAGTGATAGTGATTTCACATCTATATCTGCAGTGATGGTGATCTCACACCTATATCTGCAGTGATAGTGATCACACACCTACATCTGCAATGATAGTGAACTCACACCAATATCTAGTGATAGAGATCTCACACCTTTAGCTGCAGTGATAGTGATCTCACAGCTATATCTGCAGTGATAGTGATCTCACAACTTTATCTGCAGTGATGGTGATCTCACACCTATATCTGCAGTGATGGTGATCTCACACCTATATCTGAAGTAATGGTGATCTCACACCTATATATACAGTAATAGTGATCTCACACCTATATTTACAGTGATAGTGATCTCACACCAATATCTGCAGTAATAGTGATCTCACAGCTATATCTGCAGTGATAGTGATCTCACACTTATATCTGCAGTGATAGTCATCTCACACCAATATCTGCAGTGATGGCAATCTCACACCTATATCTGCATTAATAGTGATCCCACACCTATATCTGCAGTGATGGCGATCTCACACCTGTATCTGCTGTGATGGTGATCTCACCTATTTCAGCAGTGATAGTGATCTCACACATATATCTGAATTAATATCTTCAGTGATGGTGATCTCACACGGATATCTGCAGTGATAGTGATCTCACACCAATATCTACAGTGATAGAGATCAGACACCTATATCTGCAGTGATAGTGATCTCACACCTATATCTGCAGTGATGGTGATCTCACACCTATATCCAAAGTAATGGTGATCTCACACCTATATCTACAGTAATAGTGATCTCACACCTATATTTACAGTGATAGTGATCTCACACCAATATCTGCAGTGATGGCAATATCACACATATATCTGCAGTGATAGTGATCTCACACCTACATCTGCAGTAATAGTGCTCTCACACCCATATCTGCAGTGATAGTGATCTCATCTATATCTGCAGTGATAGTGATCTCACACCTATATCTGAAGTAATATCTGCAGTGATAGGTATTGCACACCTATATCTGCAGTGATAGTGATCTCACAACAATATCTACAGTAATAGAGATCTCACACCTATATCTGCAGTGATAGTGATCTCACACCAATATCTGCGGTGATATTGATCTCACATCTATATCTGCAGTGATAGCGATTTCACATCTATATCTGCAGTGATGGTGATCTTACACCTATATCTGCTGTGATGGTGATCTCACCTACATCAGCAGTGATAGTGATCTCACACCTATATCTAAAGTAATATCTGTAGTGATGGTGATCTCACACCTATTTCTGCAGTGATAGTGATCTCACACCAATATCTACAGTGATAGAGATCAGACACCTATATCTGCAGTGATTATGATCTCACACCTATATCTGCAGTGATAGTGATCTCACACCTATATCTGCAGTGATGGTGATCTCACACCTATATCTGCAGTGATAGTGATCTCACACCTATATCGGCAGTGATGGTGACCTGACACCTATTTTCGAAGTAATGGTGATCTCAAACCTATATCTACAGTGATAGTGATCTCACACCTATATCTGCAGTGATAGTGATCTCACACATATATCTGCAGTGATAGTGATCTCACACCTAATCTACAGTGATAGTGATGTCACACCAATAAATGCAGTGATGGTGATCTTACACCTATATCTGCAGTGATAGTGATCTCACACCTATCTCTGCAGTGATGGTGATCTCACCTATATCTGTAGTGATAGTGGTCTCACAACTATATATGAAGTAATGGTGATCTCACACCTATATCAGCAGTGATAGTAATCTCACACCTATATCTGCAGTGATGGTGATCTCACACCTATATCTGCAATTACAGTGATCTCACACCTACATCTGCAGTGATGCTAATCTCACACCTATATCTGCAGTGATGGTCATCTCACACCTATATCTGCAGTGATACTGATCTCTCACCTATATCTGGAGTAATATCTGCAGTGAAAGTGATCACACACCTATATCTGAAGTTATATCTGCAGTGATAGTGCTCTCAGACCTATATCTGCAGTGATAGTGATCTCACACCATTATCTACAGTGATAGAGATCTCAAACCTTTATCTGCAGTGATAGTGATCTCACACCTATATCTGCAGTGATAGTGATCTCACAACTATATATGAAGTAATGGTGATCGCATACCTATATCTGCAGTGATGGTGATCTTACACCTATATCAGCAGTGATAGTGATCTAACACCTATCTCTGCAATGATAGTGATCTCACACCCATAACTGCAGTGATGGTGATCTCACACCTATATCTGCAGTGATAGTGATCTCACACCTATATCGGCAGTGATGGTGACCTGACACCTATTTTCGAAGTAATGGTGATCTCAAACCTATATCTACAGTGATAGTGATCTCACACCTATATCTGCAGTGATAGTGATCTCACACATATATCTGCAGTGATAGTGATCTCACACCTAATCTACAGTGATAGTGATGTCACACCAATAAATGCAGTGATGGTGATCTTACACCTATATCTGCAGTGATAGTGATCTCACACCTATCTCTGCAGTGATGGTGATCTCACCTATATCTGTAGTGATAGTGGTCTCACAACTATATATGAAGTAATGGTGATCTCACACCTATATCAGCAGTGATAGTAATCTCACACCTATATCTGCAGTGATGGTGATCTCACACCTATATCTGCAATGACAGTGATCTCACACCTACATCTGCAGTGATGCTAATCTCACACCTATATCTGCAGTGATGGTCATCTCACACCTATATCTGCAGTGATACTGATCTCTCACCTATATCTGGAGTAATATCTGCAGTGAAAGTGATCACACACCTATATCTGAAGTTATATCTGCAGTGATAGTGCTCTCAGACCTATATCTGCAGTGATAGTGATCTCACAACATTATCTACAGTGATAGAGATCTCAAACCTCTATCTGCAGTGATAGTGATCTCACACCTATATCTGCAGTGATAGTGATCTCACACCTATATCTGCAGTGATAGTGATCTCACAACTATATATGAAGTAATGGTGATCGCATACCTATATCTGCAGTGATGGTGATCTTACACCTATATCAGCAGTGATAGTGATCTAACACCTATCTCTGCAATGATAGTGATCTCACACCCATAACTGCAGTGATGGTGATCTCACACCTATGTCTGCAGTGATAGTGATCTCACACCTATATCTGCAGTGATAGTGATCTCACACATATATCTGCAGTGATGGTGATCTCACACCTATATCTGCAGTGATAGTGATCTCATACATATATCTGCAGTGATAGTGATCTCACACCTATATCTGCAGTGATAGTGATCTCACACCTATATCTGCAGTGATAGTGATCTCACACCTATATCTGCAGTGATGGTAATCTCACCTATATCTGCAGTGATAGTGATCTCACACCTATATCTGCAGTGATAGTGATCTCACACCTATATCTGCAGTGATAGTGATCTCACACCTATATCTGCAGTGATGGTGATCTCACCTATATCTGCAGTGATAGTGATCTCACACCGATGTCTGCAGTGATAATGATCTCACACCAATAACTGCAGTGATGGTGATCTTACACCTATTTCTGCAGTGATAGTGAGCTCACACCTATCTCTGCAATGATAGTGATCTCACACCAATATCTGCTGTGATGGTGATCTCACCTATATCTGTAGTGATAGTGATCTCACAACTATATATGAAGTAATGGTGATCTCACACCTATATCTGCAGTGTTGAAGATAGCACACCAATATCTACAGTGACAGATCTCACCGCTATATCTGAAGCAATATCTGCAGTGATAGTGAACTTACACCTATATCAGCAGTGATAGTGATCTCACACCAATATCTGCAGTGATGGTGATCTCACACCTATATCTGCAGTGATAGTGATCTCACACCTATATCTGCAGTGATGGGGATCTCACACCTATATCTGCTGTGATGGTGATCTCACCTATTTCAGCAGTGATAGTGATCTCACACATATATCTGAAGTAATATCTGCAGTGATAGTGATCTCACACCAATTTCTACAGTGATAGAGATCAGACACCTATATCTGCAGTGATAGTGATCTCACACCTATATCTGCAGTGATGGTGATCTCACACCTATATCCGAAGTAATGGTGATCTCACACCTATATCTACAGTAATAGTGATCTCACACCTATATTTACAGTGATAGGGATCTCACACCAATATCTGCAGTGATGCTGATCTCACACCAATATCTACAGTGATAGAGATCTCACATCTTTATCTACAGTGATAGAGATCTCACACTTATATCTGCAGTGATAGTCATCTCACACCAATATCTGCAGTGATGGCGATCTCACACCTATATCTGCTGTGATGGTGATCTCACCTATTTTAGCAGTGATAGTGATCTCACACCTAAATCTGCAGTGATAGTGATCTCACACCTAAATCTGCAGTGATAGTGATCTCACACCTATATCTGAAGTAATGGTGATCTCACACCTATATCTGCACTGATACTGATCTCTCACCTATATCTAAAGTAATATCTGCAGTGATAGTGATCTCACACCTATATCTGCAGTGATGGTGATCTTACACCTATATCCGAAGTAATGGTGATCTCACACCTATATCTACAGTAATAGTGATCTCACACCTATATTTACAGTGATAGGGATCTCACACCAATATCTGCAGTGATGCTGATCTCACACCAATATCTACAGTGATAGAGATCTCACATCTTTATCTGCAGTGATAGAGATGTCACACTTATATCTGCAGTGATAGTCATCTCACACCAATATCTGCAGTGATGGCGATCTCACACCTATATCTGCTGTGATGGTGATCTCACCTATTTTAGTAGTGATAGTGATCTCACACCTAAATCTGCAGTGATAGTGATCTCACACCTCAATCTGCAGTGATAGTGATCTCACACCTATATCTGAAGTAATGGTGATCTCACACCTATATCTGCACTGATACTGATCTCTCACCTATATCTAAAGTAATATCTGCAGTGATAGTGATCTCACACCTATATCTGCAGTAATAGTGATTTCATACCTATCTCTGCAGTAACAGTGATCTCACACATATATATGCAGTGATAGTGATCTCACACCTATGTCTGCCGTGATGGTGATCTCACCTATATCTGTAGTGATAGTGATCTCACAACTATATCTGCAGTGATGGTGATCTCACACCTATATCTGCAATGATAGTGATCTCACACCTACATCTGCAGTGATACAGATCAGACACATTTATCTGCAGTGATAGTGATTTCACACCTATATATCCAGTAGTAGTGATCTCACACCTATATCTCTAGTGATAGTGATCTCACACCTATATCAGCAGTGATGGTGATCTCACCTATATCTGTGGTGATAATGATCTCACAACTATATATGAAGTAATGGTGATCTTACACCTATATCTGCAGTGATAGGGATCTCACACCTATATCTGCAATGATAGTGATCTCACACCTACATCTGCAGTGATGCTAATCTCACACCTATATCTGCAGTAATGGTCATCTCACACCTATATCTGCAGTGATAGTGATCTCTCACCTATCTCTAAAGTAATATCTGCAGTGATAGTGATCTCACACCCATATCTGAAGTTATAATTGCAGTGATAGTGATCTCACACCTCTATCTACAGTGATAGAGGTCTCAAACCTATATCTGCAGTGAAAGTGATCTCACCTATATCTGCCGTGATAGTGATCTCACACCTATATCTGCAGTGATGAGGATCTCACACCTATATCTGCTGTGATGGTGTGCTCTCACCTATTTCAGCAGTGATAGTGATCTCACACATATATCTGAAGTAATATCTGCAGTGATTTTGATCTCACACCAATATCTGCAGTGATAGTGATCTCACACTAATATCTACAGTGATAGAGATCAGACACCTATATCTGCAGTGATAGTGATCTCACACCTATATCTGCAGTGATGGTGATCTCACACCTATATCCAAAGTAATGGTGATCTCACACCTATATCTTCAGTAATAGTGATCTCAAACCTATATATACAGTGATAGTGATCTCACACCAATATCTGCAGTGATGCTGATCTCACACCAATATCTACAGTGATAGAGACCTCACATCTTTATCTGCAGTGATAGTGATCTCACACTTATATCTGCAGTGATAGTCATCTCACACCAATATCTGCAGTGATGGCAATCTCACACATATATCTGCAGTGATGGTGATCTCACACCTATATCTGCAGTAATCGTGCTCTCACACCCATATCTGCAGTGATAGTTATCTCATTTATATATGTAGTGATAGTGATCTCACACCTATATCTGAAGTAATATCTGAAGTGATAGGTATCTCACACCTATATCTGCAGTGATAGTGATCTCACACCAATTTATGCGGTGATATTGATCTCACATCTATATCTGCAGTGATAGTGATTTCACATCTATATCTGCAGTGATGGTGATCTCACACCTCTATCTGCAGTGATAGTGATCACACACCTATATCTGCAGTGATAGTGAACTCACACCAATATCTAGTGATAGAGATCTCACACCTTTAGCTGCAGTGATAGTGATCTCACAGCTATATTTGCAGTGATACTGATCTCACAACTATATCTGCAGTGATGTGATCTCACACCTATATCTGCAGTGATAGTGATCTCACACCTATATCTGCAGTGATGGTGATCTTACACCTATATCCGAAGTAATGGTGATCTCACACCTATATCTACAGTAATAGTGATCTCACACCTATATTTACAGTGATAGGGATCTCACACCAATATCTGCAGTGATGCTGATCTCACACCAATATCTACAGTGATAGAGATCTCACATCTTTATCTGCAGTGATAGAGATGTCACACTTATATCTGCAGTGATAGTCATCTCACACCAATATCTGCAGTGATGGCGATCTCACACCTATATCTGCTGTGATGGTGATCTCACCTATTTTAGTAGTGATAGTGATCTCACACCTAAATCTGCAGTGATAGTGATCTCACACCTCAATCTGCAGTGATAGTGATCTCACACCTATATCTGAAGTAATGGTGATCTCACACCTATATCTGCACTGATACTGATCTCTCACCTATATCTAAAGTAATATCTGCAGTGATAGTGATCTCACACCTATATCTGCAGTAATAGTGATTTCATACCTATCTCTGCAGTAACAGTGATCTCACACATATATATGCAGTGATAGTGATCTCACACCTATGTCTGCCGTGATGGTGATCTCACCTATATCTGTAGTGATAGTGATCTCACAACTATATCTGCAGTGATGGTGATCTCACACCTATATCTGCAATGATAGTGATCTCACACCTACATCTGCAGTGATACCGATCAGACACATTTATCTGCAGTGATAGTGATTTCACACCTATATATCCAGTAGTAGTGATCTCACACCTATATCTCTAGTGATAGTGATCTCACACCTATATCAGCAGTGATGGTGATCTCACCTATATCTGTGGTGATAATGATCTCACAACTATATATGAAGTAATGGTGATCTTACACCTATATCTGCAGTGATAGGGATCTCACACCTATATCTGCAATGATAGTGATCTCACACCTACATCTGCAGTGATGCTAATCTCACACCTATATCTGCAGTAATGGTCATCTCACACCTATATCTGCAGTGATAGTGATCTCTCACCTATCTCTAAAGTAATATCTGCAGTGATAGTGATCTCACACCCATATCTGAAGTTATAATTGCAGTGATAGTGATCTCACACCTCTATCTACAGTGATAGAGGTCTCAAACCTATATCTGCAGTGAAAGTGATCTCACCTATATCTGCCGTGATAGTGATCTCACACCTATATCTGCAGTGATGAGGATCTCACACCTATATCTGCTGTGATGGTGTGCTCTCACCTATTTCAGCAGTGATAGTGATCTCACACATATATCTGAAGTAATATCTGCAGTGATTTTGATCTCACACCAATATCTGCAGTGATAGTGATCTCACACTAATATCTACAGTGATAGAGATCAGACACCTATATCTGCAGTGATAGTGATCTCACACCTATATCTGCAGTGATGGTGATCTCACACCTATATCCAAAGTAATGGTGATCTCACACCTATATCTTCAGTAATAGTGATCTCAAACCTATATATACAGTGATAGTGATCTCACACCAATATCTGCAGTGATGCTGATCTCACACCAATATCTACAGTGATAGAGACCTCACATCTTTATCTGCAGTGATAGTGATCTCACACTTATATCTGCAGTGATAGTCATCTCACACCAATATCTGCAGTGATGGCAATCTCACACATATATCTGCAGTGATGGTGATCTCACACCTATATCTGCAGTAATCGTGCTCTCACACCCATATCTGCAGTGATAGTTATCTCATTTATATATGTAGTGATAGTGATCTCACACCTATATCTGAAGTAATATCTGAAGTGATAGGTATCTCACACCTATATCTGCAGTGATAGTGATCTCACACCAATTTATGCGGTGATATTGATCTCACATCTATATCTGCAGTGATAGTGATTTCACATCTATATCTGCAGTGATGGTGATCTCACACCTCTATCTGCAGTGATAGTGATCACACACCTATATCTGCAGTGATAGTGAACTCACACCAATATCTAGTGATAGAGATCTCACACCTTTAGCTGCAGTGATAGTGATCTCACAGCTATATTTGCAGTGATACTGATCTCACAACTATATCTGCAGTGATGTGATCTCACACCTATATCTGCAGTGATAGTGATCTCACACCTATATCTGCAGTGATGGTGATCTCACACCTATATCCAAAGTAATGGTGATCTCACACCTATATCTACAGTAATAGTGATCTCACACCTATATTTACAGTGAAAGTTATCTCACACCAATATCTGCAGTAATAGTGATCTCACAGCTATATCTGCAGTGATAGTGATCTCACACTTATATCTGCAGTGATAGTCATCTCACACCAATATCTGCAGTGATGGCAATCTCACACCTATATCTGCATTAATAGTGATCCCACACCTATATCTGCAGTGATGGCGATCTCACACCTGTATCTGCTGTGATGGTGATCTCACCTATTTCAGCAGTGTAAGTTATCTCACACATATATCTGAATTAATATCTTCAGTGATGGTGATCTCACACGGATATATGCAGTGATAGTGATCTCACACCAATATCTACAGTGATGGTGATCTCACACCTATATCCAAAGTAATGGTGATCTCACACCTATATCTACAGTAATAGTGATCTCACACCTATATGTACAGTGATAGTGATCTCACACCATTATCTGCAGTGATGGCAATATCACACATATATCTGCAGTGATAGTGATCTCGCACCTACATCTGCAGTAATAGTGCTCTCACACCCATATCTGCAGTGATAGTGATCATATCTATATCTGCAGTGATAGTGATCTCACACCTATATCTAAAGTAATATCTGCAGTGATAGGTATCGCACACCTATATCTGCAGTGATAGTGATCTCACAACAATATCTATAGTAATAGAGATCTCACACCTATATCTGCAGTGATAGTGATCTCACACCAATATCTGCAGTGATATTGATCTCACATCTATATCTGCAGTGATAGCGATCTCACATCTATATCTGCAGTGATGGTGATCTTACACCTATATCTGCTGTTATGGTGATCTCACCTACATCTGCAGTAATAGTGCTCTCACACCCATATCTGCAGTGATAGTGATCATATCTATATCTGCAGTGATAGTGATCTCACACCTATATCTGAAGTAATATCTGCAGTGATAGGTATCGCACACCTATATCTGCAGTGATAGTGATCTCACACCTATATCTGCAGTGATAGTGATCTCACACCTATATCTGCAGTGATAATGATCTCACACCTATATCTGCAGTGATAGTGATCTCACACCTATATCTGCAGTGATGGTGATCTCACACCTATATCTGCAGTGATAGTGATCTCACACCTATATCTGCAGTGATGGTGACCTGACACCTATATTCAAAGTAATGGTGATCTCAAACCTATATCTACAGTGATAGTGATCTCACACCTATATTTACAGTGATAGAGATCCCACATCTTTATCTGCAGTGATAGTGATATCACACTTATATCTGCAGTGATAGTCATCTCTCACCAATATCTGCAGTGATAGTGATCTCACACCTATATCTGCAGTGATGCTAATCTCACACCTATATCTGCAGTGATGGTCATCTCACACCTATATCTGCAGTGATACTGATCTCTCACCTATATCTGGAGTAATATCTGCAGTGAAAGTGATCTCACACCTATATCTGAAGTTATATCTGCAGTGATAGTGCTCTCAGACCTATATCTGCAGTGATAGTGATCTCACACCATTATCTACAGTGATAGAGATCTCAAACCTATATCTGCAGTGATAGTGATCTCACACCTATATCTGCAGTGATAGTGATCTCACACCTATATCTGCAGTGATAGTGATCTCACAACTATATATGAAGTAATGGTGATCACACACCTATATCTGCAGTGATGGTGATCTTACACCTATATCAGCAGTGATAGTGATCTAACACCTATCTCTGAAATGATAGTGATCTCACACCCATAACTGCAGTGATGGTGATCTCACACCTATAACTGCAGTGATGGTGATCTCACCTATATCTGCAGTGATAGTGATCTCACACCTAAATTGCATATATAGTGAGCTCACACCTATATCTGCAGTAATAGTGATTCAACACCTATATATGCAGTGATGGTGATCTCACACCTATATCTGCTGTGATGGTGATCTCACCTATATCAGCAGTGATAGTGATCTCACAGCTATATCGGAAGTAATATCTGCAGTGACGGTGCTCTCACACCTATGTCTGCAGTGATAGTGATCTCACACCTATATCTGCAGTGATAGTGATCTCTCACCTATATCTGCAGTGATAGTGATCTCACACCTATATCTGCAGTGATGGTGATATCACCTATATCTGCAGTGATAGTGATCTCACACCTATATCTGCAGTGATAATGATCTCACACCAATAACTGCAGTGATGGTGATCTTACACCTATTCCTGCAGTGATAGTGATCTCACACCTATCTCTGCAATGATCGTGATCTCACACCCATATCTGCAGTGATGGTGATCTCACCTATATCTGTAGTGATAGTGATCTCACAACTATATATGAAGTAATGGTGATCTCACACCTATATCTGCAGTGTTGAAGATAGCACACCAATATCTACAGTGACAGATCTCACCGCTATATCTGAAGCAATATCTGCAGTGATAGTGAACTTACACCTATATCAGCAGTGATAGTGATCTCACATCAATATCTGCAGTGATGGTGATCTCACACCTATATCTGAAGTGATGGTGATCTCACATCTATATCTACAGTGATAGTGATCTCACACCAATATCTGCAGTGATAGTGATCTCACACCTAAATCTACAGGGATGGTGATCTCACACCTATGTCTGCAGTGATGGTGATCTCATCTATATCTGCAGTGATAGTGATCTCAAACCTATATCTGAAGTAATATCTGCAGTGATTGTGACCTCACACCTATATATGCAGTAATAGTGATCTCACAGCTATGTCTGAAGTTATATCTGCAGTGATGGCGATCTCACACCTATATCAGCAGTGATAGTGATCTAACACCTATCTCTGCAATGATAGTGATCTCACACCCATAACTGCAGTGATGGTGATCTCACACCTATAACTGCAGTGATGGTGATCTCACCTATATCTGCAGTGATAGTGATCTCACACCTAAATTGCATATATAGTGAGCTCACACCTATATCTGCAGTAATAGTGATTCAACACCTATATATGCAGTGATGGTGATCTCACACCTATATCTGCTGTGATGGTGATCTCACCTATATCAGCAGTGATAGTGATCTCACACCTATATCTGCAGTGATGGTGATATCACCTATATCTGCAGTGATAGTGATCTCACACCTATATCTGCAGTGATAATGATCTCACACCAATAACTGCAGTGATGGTGATCTTACACCTATTCCTGCAGTGATAGTGATCTCACACCTATCTCTGCAATGATCGTGATCTCACACCCATATCTGCAGTGATGGTGATCTCACCTATATCTGTAGTGATAGTGATCTCACAACTATATATGAAGTAATGGTGATCTCACACCTATATCTGCAGTGTTGAAGATAGCACACCAATATCTACAGTGACAGATCTCACCGCTATATCTGAAGCAATATCTGCAGTGATAGTGAACTTACACCTATATCAGCAGTGATAGTGATCTCACATCAATATCTGCAGTGATGGTGATCTCACACCTATATCTGAAGTGATGGTGATCTCACATCTATATCTACAGTGATAGTGATCTCACACCAATATCTGCAGTGATAGTGATCTCACACCTAAATCTACAGGGATGGTGATCTCACACCTATGTCTGCAGTGATGGTGATCTCACCTATATCTGCAGTGATAGTGATCTCACACCTATATCTGAAGTAATATCTGCATTGATTGTGACCTCACACCTATATATGCAGTAATAGTGATCTCACAGCTATGTCTGAAGTTATATCTGCAGTGATGGCGATCTCACACCTATATCTGCAGTGATAGTGATCTCACACCTATATCTGCAGTGATAGTCATCCCACACCAATATCTGAAGTGATGGCAATCTCACACATATATCTGCAGTAATAGTGATCTCACACCTATATCTGCAGTGATGGTGATCTCACACCTATATATGCTGTGACGGTGATCTCACCTATTTCAGCAGTGATAGTGATCTCACACATATATCTGAAGCAACATCAGCAGTGATGGTGATCTCACACCTATATCTGCAGTGATAGTGATCTCCCACCTATATCTGCAGTGATAGTGATCTCCCACCTATATCTGCAGTGATAGTGATCTCACACCTATATCTGCAGTGATAGTCATCCCACACCAATATCTGAAGTGATGGCAATCTCACACATATATCTGCAGTTATAGTGATCTCACACCTATATCTGCAGTGATGGTGATCTCACACCTATATATGCTGTGACGGTGATCTCACCTATTTCAGCAGTGATAGTGATCTCACACATATATCTGAAGCAACATCTGCAGTGATGGTGATCTCACACCTATATCTGCAGTGATAGTGATCTCACACCTATATCTTCAGTGATAGTGATCTCCCACCTATATCTGCAGTGATAGTGATCTCACAACTATATATGAAGTAATGGTGATCGCACACCTATATCTGCAGTGATGGTGATCTTACACCTATATCAGCAGTGATGGTGATCTCACCTATATCTGTAGTGATAGTGATCTCACACCTAAACTGCAGAGATAGTGAGCTCACACCTATATCTGCAGTATTAGTGATCCCACACCTATATATGCAGTGACTGTGATCTCACACCTATATCTGCTGTGATTGTGATCTCACCTATATCAGCAGTGATAGTGATCTCACAGCTATATCTGAAGTAATATCTGCAGTAATAGTGACCTCACACCTATATATGCAGTAATAGTGATCTCACAGCTATGTCTGAATTTATATCTGCAGTGATGGCGATCTCACACCTATATCTGCAGTGATAGTGATCTCACACCTATATCTGCAGTGATAGTCATCCCACACCAATATCTGAGGTGATGGCAATCTCACACATATATCTGCAGTAATAGTGATCTCACACCTATATCTGCAGTGATGGTGATCTCACACCTATATATGCTGTGACGGTGATCTCACCTATTTCAGCAGTGATAGTGATCTCACACATATATCTGAAGCAACATCTGCAGTGATGGTGATCTCACACCTATATCTGCAGTGATAGTGATCTCACACCTATATCTGCAGTGATAGTGATCTCCCACCTATATCTGCAGTGATAGTGATCTCACAACTATATATGAAGTAATGGTGATCGCACACCTATATCTGCAGTGATGGTGATCTTACACCTATATCAGCAGTGATGGTGATCTCACCTATATCTGTAGTGATAGTGATCTCACACCTAAACTGCAGAGATAGTGAGCTCACACCTATATCTGCAGTAATAGTGATCCCACACCTATATATGCAGTGATTGTGATCTCACACCTATATCTGCTGTGATTGTGATCTCACCTATATCAGCAGTGATAGTGATCTCACAGCTATATCTGAAGTTATATCTGCAGTGATGGTGATCTCACACCTATATCTGCAGTGATAGTGATCTCACACCTACATCTGCAGTGATGGTGATCTCACACCTATATTTGCTGTGATGGTGATCTCACCTACATCAGCAGTGATAGTGATCTCACACCTATATCTAAAGTAATATCTGTAGTGATGGTGATCTCACACCTATATCTGCAGTGATATTGATCTCACACCAATATCTACAGTGATAGAGATCAGACACCTATATCTGCAGTGATAATGATCTCACACCTATATCTGCAGTGATAGTGATCTCACACCTATATCTGCAGTGATAGTGATCTCACAACTATATATGAAGTAATGGTGATCGCACACCTATATCTGCAGTGATGGTGATCTTACACCTATATCAGCAGTGATAGTGATCTAACACCTATCTCTGCAATGATAGTGATCTCACACCCATAACTGCAGTGATGGTGATCTCACACCTATAACTGCAGTGATGGTGATCTCACCTATATCTGCAGTGATAGTGATCTCACACCTAAATTGCATATATAGTGAGCTCACACCTATATCTGCAGTAATAGTAATTCAACACCTATAAATGCAGTGATGGTGATCTCACACCTATATCTGCTGTGATGTGATCTCACCTATATCAGCAGTGATAGTGATCTCACAGCTATATCGGAAGTAATATCTGCAGTGACGGTGCTCTCACACCTATGTCTGCAGTGATAGTGATCTCACACCTATATCTGCAGTGATAGTGATCTCACACCTATATCTGCAGTGATAGTGATCTCACACCTATATCTGCAGTGATGGTGATATCACCTATATCTGCAGTGATAGTGATCTCACACCTATATCTGCAGTGATAATGATCTCACACCAATAACTGCAGTGATGGTGATCTTACACCTATTTCTGCAGTGATAGTGATCTCACACCTATCTCTGCAATGATCGTGATCTCACACCCATATCTGCAGTGATGGTGATCTCACCTATATCTGTAGTGATAGTGATCTCACAACTATATATGAAGTAATGGTGATCTCACACCTATATCTGCAGTGTTGAAGATAGCACAGCAATATCTACAGTGACAGATCTCACCGCTATATCTGAAGCAATATCTGCAGTGATAGTGAACTTACACCTATATCAGCAGTGATAGTGATCTCACATCAATATCTGCAGTGATGGTGATCTCACACCTATATCTGAAGTGATGGTGATCTCACATCTGTATCTGCAGTGATAGTGATCTCACACCAATATCTGCAGTGATAGTGATCTCACACCTAAATCTACAGGGATGGTGATCTCACACCTATGTCTGCAGTGATGGTGATCTCACCTATATCTGCAGTGATAGTGATCTCACACCTATATCTGAAGTAATATCTGCAGTGATAGTGACTTCACACCTATATATGCAGTAATAGTGATCTCACAGCTATGTCTGAAGTTATATCTGCAGTGATGGCGATCTCACACCTATATCTGCAGTGATAGTGATCTCACACCTATATCTGCAGTGATAGTCATCCCACACCAATATCTGAAGTGATGGCAATCTCACACATATATCTGCAGTAATAGTGATCTCACACCTATATCTGCAGTGATGGTGATCTCACACCTATATATGCTGTGACGGTGATCTCACCTATTTCAGCAGTGATAGTGATCTCACACATATATCTGAAGCAACATCTGCAGTGATGGTGATCTCACACCTATATCTGCAGTGATAGTGATCTCACACCTATATCTGCAGTGATAGTGATCTCCCACCTATATCTGCAGTGATAGTGATCTCACAACTATATATGAAGTAATGGTGATCGCACACCTATATCTGCAGTGATGTGATCTTACACCTATATCAGCAGTGATGGTGATCTCACCTATATCTGTAGTGATAGTGATCTCACACCTAAACTGCAGAGATAGTGAGCTCACACCTATATCTGCAGTAATAGTGATCCCACACCTATATATGCAGTGATTGTGATCTCACACCTATATCTGCTGTGATTGTGATCTCACCTATATCAGCAGTGATAGTGATCTCACACCTATCTCTGCAATGATCGTGATCTCACACCCATATCTGCAGTGATGGTGATCTCACCTATATCTGTAGTGATAGTGATCTCACAACTATATATGAAGTAATGGTGATCTCACACCTATATCTGCAGTGTTGAAGATAGCACACCAATATCTACAGTGACAGATCTCACCGCTATATCTGAAGCAATATCTGCAGTGATAGTGAACTTACACCTATATCAGCAGTGATAGTGATCTCACATCAATATCTGCAGTGATGGTGATCTCACACCTATATCTGAAGTGATGGTGATCTCACATCTATATCTACAGTGATAGTGATCTCACACCAATATCTGCAGTGATAGTGATCTCACACCTAAATCTACAGGGATGGTGATCTCACACCTATGTCTGCAGTGATGGTGATCTCACCTATATCTGCAGTGATAGTGATCTCACACCTATATCTGAAGTAATATCTGCATTGATTGTGACCTCACACCTATATATGCAGTAATAGTGATCTCACAGCTATGTCTGAAGTTATGTCTGCAGTGATGGCGATCTCACACCTATATCTGCAGTGGTAGTGATCTCACACCTATATCTGCAGTGATAGTCATCCCACACCAATATCTGAAGTGATGGCAATCTCACACATATATCTGCAGTAATAGTGATCTCACACCTATATCTGCAGTGATGGTGATCTCACACCTATATATGCTGTGACGGTGATCTCACCTATTTCAGCAGTGATAGTGATCTCACACATATATCTGAAGCAACATCAGCAGTGATGGTGATCTCACACCTATATCTGCAGTGATAGTGATCTCACACCTATATCTGCAGTGATAGTGATCTCCCACCTATATCTGCAGTGATAGTGATCTCACACCTATATCTGCAGTGATAGTCATCCCACACCAATATCTGAAGTGATGGCAATCTCACACATATATCTGCAGTAATAGTGATCTCACACCTATATCTGCAGTGATGGTGATCTCACACCTATATATGCTGTGACGGTGATCTCACCTATTTCAGCAGTGATAGTGATCTCACACATATATCTGAAGCAACATCTGCAGTGATGGTGATCTCACACCTATATCTGCAGTGATAGTGATCTCACACCTATATCTTCAGTGATAGTGATCTCCCACCTATATCTGCAGTGATAGTGATCTCACAACTATATATGAAGTAATGGTGATCGCACACCTATATCTGCAGTGATGGTGATCTTACACCTATATCAGCAGTGATGGTGATCTCACCTATATCTGTAGTGATAGTGATCTCACACCTAAACTGCAGAGATAGTGAGCTCACACCTATATCTGCAGTATTAGTGATCCCACACCTATATATGCAGTGATTGTGATCTCACACCTATATCTGCTGTGATTGTGATCTCACCTATATCAGCAGTGATAGTGATCTCACAGCTATATCTGAAGTAATATCTGCAGTAATAGTGACCTCACACCTATATATGCAGTAATAGTGATCTCACAGCTATGTCTGAAGTTATATCTGCAGTGATGGCGATCTCACACCTATATCCGCAGTGATAGTGATCTCACACCTATATCTGCAGTGATAGTCATCCCACACCAATATCTGAAGTGATGGCAATCTCACACATATATCTGCAGCAATAGTGATCTCACACCTATATCTGCAGTGATGGTGATATCACACCTATATATGCTGTGACGGTGATCTAACCTATTTCAGCAGTGATAGTGATCTCACACATATATCTGAAGCAACATCTGCAGTGATGGTGATCTCACACCTATATCTGCAGTGATAGTGATCTCACACCTATATCTGCAGTGATAGTGATCTCCCACCTATATCTGCAGTGATAGTGATCTCACACCTATATCTGCAGTGATAGTCATCCCACACCAATATCTGAAGTGATGGCAATCTCACACATATATCTGCAGTAATAGTGATCTCACACCTATATCTGCAGTGATGGTGATCTCACACCTATATATGCTGTGACGGTGATCTCACCTATTTCAGCAGTGATAGTGATCTCACACATATATCTGAAGCAACATCTGCAGTGATGGTGATCTCACACCTATATCTGCAGTGATAGTGATCTCACACCTATATCTGCAGTGATAGTGATCTCCCACCTATATCTGCAGTGATAGTGATCTCACAACTATATATGAAGTAATGGTGATCGCACACCTATATCTGCAGTGATGGTGATCTTACACCTATATCAGCAGTGATGGTGATCTCACCTATATCTGTAGTGATAGTGATCTCACACCTAAACTGCAGAGATAGTGAGCTCACACCTATATCTGCAGTAATAGTGATCCCACACCTATATATGCAGTGATTGTGATCTCACACCTATATCTGCTGTGATTGTGATCTCACCTATATCAGCAGTGATAGTGATCTCACAGCTATATCTGAAGTTATATCTGCAGTGATGGTGATCTCACACCTATATCTGCAGTGATAGTGATCTCACACCTATATCTGCAGTGATAGTGATTTCACACCAATATCTACAGTAATAGTGATCTCACACCTACATCTGCAGTGATGGTGATCTCACACCTATATTTGCTGTGATGGTGATCTCACCTACATCAGCAGTGATAGTGATCTCACACCTATATCTAAAGTAATATCTGTAGTGATGGTGATCTCACACCTATATCTGCAGTGATATTGATCTCACACCAATATCTACAGTGATAGAGATCAGACACCTATATCTGCAGTGATAATGATCTCACACCTATATCTGCAGTGATAGTGATCTCACACCTATATCTGCAGTGATAGTGATCTCACAACTATATATGAAGTAATGGTGATCGCACACCTATATCTGCAGTGATGGTGATCTTACACCTATATCAGCAGTGATAGTGATCTAACACCTATCTCTGCAATGATAGTGATCTCACACCCATAACTGCAGTGATGGTGATCTCACACCTATAACTGCAGTGATGGTGATCTCACCTATATCTGCAGTGATAGTGATCTCACACCTAAATTGCATATATAGTGAGCTCACACCTATATCTGCAGTAATAGTAATTCAACACCTATAAATGCAGTGATGGTGATCTCACACCTATATCTGCTGTGATGTGATCTCACCTATATCAGCAGTGATAGTGATCTCACAGCTATATCGGAAGTAATATCTGCAGTGACGGTGCTCTCACACCTATGTCTGCAGTGATAGTGATCTCACACCTATATCTGCAGTGATAGTGATCTCACACCTATATCTGCAGTGATGGTGATATCACCTATATCTGCAGTGATAGTGATCTCACACCTATATCTGCAGTGATAATGATCTCACACCAATAACTGCAGTGATGGTGATCTTACACCTATTTCTGCAGTGATGGTGATATCACCTATATCTGCAGTGATAGTGATCTCACACCTATATCTGCAGTGATAATGATCTCACACCAATAACTGCAGTGATGGTAATCTTACACCTATTTCTGCAGTGATAGTGATCTCACACCTATCTCTGCAATGATCGTGATCTCACACCCATATCTGCAGTGATGGTGATCTCACCTATATCTGTAGTGATAGTGATCTCACAACTATATATGAAGTAATGGTGATCTCACACCTATATCTGCAGTGTTGAAGATAGCACAGCAATATCTACAGTGACAGATCTCACCGCTATATCTGAAGCAATATCTGCAGTGATAGTGAACTTACACCTATATCAGCAGTGATAGTGATCTCACATCAATATCTGCAGTGATGGTGATCTCACACCTATATCTGAAGTGATGGTGATCTCACATCTGTATCTGCAGTGATAGTGATCTCACACCAATATCTGCAGTGTTAGTGATCTCACACCTAAATCTACAGGGATGGTGATCTCACACCTATGTCTGCAGTGATGGTGATCTCACCTATATCTGCAGTGATAGTGATCTCACACCTATATCTGAAGTAATATCTGCAGTGATAGTGACCTCACACCTATATATGCAGTAATAGTGATCTCACAGCTATGTCTGAAGTTATATCTGCAGTGATGGCGATCTCACACCTATATCTGCAGTGATAGTGATCTCACACCTATATCTGCAGTGATAGTCATCCCACACCAATATCTGAAGTGATGGCAATCTCACACATATATCTGCAGTAATAGTGACCTCACACCTATATCTGCAGTGATGGTGATCTCACACCTATATATGCTGTGACGGTGATCTCACCTATTTTAGCAGTGATAGTGATCTCACACATATATCTGAAGCAACATCTGCAGTGATGGTGATCTCACACCTATATCTGCAGTGATAGTGATCTCACACCTATATCTGCAGTGATAGTGATCTCCCACCTATATCTGCAGTGATAGTGATCTCACAACTATATATGAAGTAATGGTGATCGCACACCTATATCTGCAGTGATGGTGATCTTACACCTATATCAGCAGTGATGGTGATCTCACCTATATCTGTAGTGATAGTGATCTCACACCTAAACTGCAGAGATAGTGAGCTCACACCTATATCTGCAGTAATAGTGATCCCACACCTATATATGCAGTGATTGTGATCTCACACCTATATCTGCTGTGATTGTGATCTCACCTATATCAGCAGTGATAGTGATCTCACAGCTATATCTGAAGTTATATCTGCAGTGATGGTGATCTCACACCTATATCTGCAGTGATAGTGATCTCACACCTACATCTGCAGTGATGGTGATCTCACACCTATATCTGCTTTGATGGTGATCTCACCTACATCAGCAGTGATAGTGATCTCACACCTATATCTAAAGTAATATCTGTAGTGATGGTGATCTCACACCTATATCTGCAGTGATATTGATCTCACACCAATATCTACAGTGATAGAGATCAGACACCTATATCTGCAGTGATAATGATCTCACACCTATATCTGCAGTGATAGTGATCTCACACCTATATCTGCAGTGATGGTGATCTCACACCTATATCTGCAGTGATAGTGATCTCACACCTATATCTGCTGTGATGGTGAACTCACACCTATATCGAAGTAATGGTGGTCTCACACCTATATCTACAGTGATAGTGATCTCACACCTATATTTACAGTGAGAGTGATCTCACACCAATATCTGCAGTGATGGTGATCTCACACCAATATCTACAGTGATAGAGACCTCACATCTTTATCTGCAGTGATAGTGATCTCACACTTATATCTGCAGTGATAGTCATCTCCCACCAATATCTGCATTGATGGCAATCTCACACAGATATCTGCAGTGAAAGTGATCTTCCACCTATATCTGAAGTCATATCTGCAGTGATAGGTATCTCTCACCTATATCTGCAGTGATAGTGATCTGACTACAATATCTACAGTAATAGAGATTTCACACCTATATCTGCAGTGATAGTGACCTCACACCTATATCTGCAGTGATTGTAATCTCACAACTATATATGAAGTAATGGTGAGTGCACACCTATATCTGCAGTGATGGTGATCTTACACCTATATCAGCAGTGATAGTGATCTAACACCTATCTCTGCAATGATAGTGATCTCACACCCATAACTGCAGTGATGGTGATCTCACACCTATATCTGCAGTGATAGTGATCTCACACCTATATCTGCAGTGATGGTGATCTCACACCTATATCTACAGTAATAGTGATCTCACACCTATATTTACAGTGATAGTGATCTCACATTAATATCTGCAGTGATGGTGATCTCACACCAATATCTGCAGCGATGGTCATCTCACACGTATATCTCCAGTGATAGTAATATCACACCTATATCTGCAGTGATGGTGATCTCACACCTATATCTGCAGTGATGGTGATCTCACCTATATCTGCCGTGATAGTGATCTCACACCTTTATCAGCAGTGATTGAGATCTCACAACAATATCTGCAGTGATGGTGATCTCACACCTATATCTGCAGTGATGCTGATCTCACACCTGTATCTGCAGTTATAGTGATCTCACACCTATAACTCAACTAATGGTGATCTCACACCTATATCTGCAGTGATAATGATCTCGCACCTATATCTGCAGTGATAGTGATCTCACACCTATATCTGCAGTGATAGTGATCTCACAACTAATCTACAGTGATGGTTATCTCACACCAATAAATGCAGTGATGGTGATCTCACCTATATCTGTAGTGATAGTGATCTCACAACTATATACAAAGTATTGGTGATCTCACACCTATATAGGCAGTGATAGTAATTTCACACCTATATCTGCAGTGATGGTGATCTCACACCTATATCTGCAATGACAGTGATCTCACACCTACATCTGCAGTGATGCTAATCTCACACCTAAATCTGCAGTGATGGTCATCTCACACCTATATCTGCAGTGATACTGATCTCTCACCTATATCTGGAGTAATATCTGCAGTGAAAGTGATCTCACACCTATATCTGAAGTTATATCTGCAGTGATAGTGCTCTCAGACCTATATCTGCAGTGATAGTGATCTCATACCAATATCTGCAGTGATAGTGATCTCCCACCTATATCTGAAGTAATATCTGCAGTGATAGGTATCTCACACCTATATCTACAGTGATAGTTATCTCACAACAATATCTACAGTAATAGAGATTTAACACCTATATCTGCAGTGATAGTGATCTCACACCTATATCTGCATTGATAGTGATCTCACAACTATATATGAAGTAATGGTGATCGCACACCTATATCTGCAGTGATGGTGATCTTACACCTATATCACCAGTGATAGTGATCTAACACCTATCTCTGCAATGATAGTGATCTCACACCAATATCTGCAGGGATGGTGATCTCACACCTATGTCTGCAGTGATGGTGATCTCACCTATATCTGCAGTGATAGTGATCTCACACCTAAATTGCATATATAGTGAGCTCACACCTATATCTGCAGTAATAGTGATTCAACACCTATATATGCAGTGATGGTGATCTCACACCTATATCTGCTGTGATGGTGATCTCACCTATATCAGCAGTGATAGTGATCTCACAGCTATATCGGAAGTAATATCTGCAGTGACGGTGCTCTCACACCTATGTCTGCAGTGATAGTGATCTCACACCTATATCTGCAGTGATAGTGATCTCACACCTATATCTGCAGTGATAGTGATCTCACACCTATATCTGCAGTGATGGTGATATCACCTATATCTGCAGTGATAGTGATCTCACACCTATATCTGCAGTGATAATGATGTCACACCAATAACTGCAGTGATGGTGATCTTACACCTATTTCTGCAGTGATAGTGATCTCACACCTATCTCTGCAATGATCGTGATCTCACACCCATATCTGCAGTGATGGTGATCTCACCTATATCTTTAGTGATAGTGATCTCACAACTATATATGAAGTAATGGTGATCTCACACCTATATCTGCAGTGTTGAAGATAGCACACCAATATCTGCAGTGACAGATCTCACCGCTATATCTGAAGCAATATCTGCAGTGATAGTGAACTTACACCTATATCAGTAGTAATAGTGATCTCACATCAATATCTGCAGTGATGGTGATCTCACACCTATATCTGAAGTGATGGTGATCTCACATCTATATCTGCAGTGATAGTGATCTCACACCAATATCTGCAGTGATAGTGATCTCACACCTAAATCTACAGGGATGGTGATCTCACACCTATGTCTGCAGTGATGGTGATCTCACCTATATCTGCAGTGATAGTGATCTCACACCTATATCTGAAGTAATATCTGCAGTGATAGTGACCTCACACCTATATATGCAGTAATAGTGATCTCACAGCTATGTCTGAAGTTATATCTGCAGTGATGGCGATCTCACACCTATATCTGCAGTGATAGTGATCTCACACCTATATCTGCAGTGATAGTCATCCCACACCAATATCTGAAGTGATGGCAATCTCACACATATATCTGCAGTAATAGTGATCTCACACCAATATCTGCAGTGATGGTGATCTCACACCTATATATGCTGTGACGGTGATCTCACCTATTTCAGCAGTGATAGTGATCTCACACATATATCTGAAGCAACATTTGCAGTGATGGTGATCTCACACCTATATCTGCAGTGATAGTGATCTCACACCTATATCTGCAGAGATAGTGATCTCCCACCTATATCTGCAGTGATAGTGATTTCACACCTATATCTGCAATGATAGTCATCCCACACCAATATCTGAAGTGATGGCAATCTCACACATATATCTGCAGTAATAGTGATCTCACACCTATATCTGCAGTGATGGTGATCTCACACCTCTATATGCTGTGACTGTGATCTCACCTATTTCAGCAGTGATAGTGATCTCACACATATATCTGAAGCAACATCTGTAGTGATGGTGATCTCACACCTATATCTGCAGTGATAGTGATCTCACACCTATATCTGCAGTGATAGTAATCTCCCACCTATATCTGCAGTGATAGTGATCTCACAACTATATATGAAGTAATGGTGATCGCACACGTATATCTGCAGTGATGGTGATCTTACACCTATATCAGCAGTGATGGTGATCTCACCTATATCTGTAGTGATAGTGATCTCACACCTAAACTGCAGAGATAGTGAGCTCACACCTATATCTGCAGTAATAGTGATCCCACACCTATATATGCAGTGATTGTGATCTCACACCTATATCTGCTGTGATTGTGATCTCACCTATATCAGCAGTGATAGTGATCTCACAGCTATATCTGAAGTTATATCTGCAGTGATGGTGATCTCACACCTATATCTGCAGTGATAGTGATCTCACACCTACATCTGCAGTGATGGTGATCTCACACCTATATCTGCTGTGATGGTGATCTCACCTACATCAGCAGTGATAGTGATCTCACACCTATATCTAAAGTAATATCTGTAGTGATGGTGATCTCACACCTATATCTGCAGTGATATTGATCTCACACCAATATCTACAGTGATAGAGATCAGACACGTATATCTGCAGTGATAATGATCTCACACCTATATCTGCAGTGATAGTGATCTCACACCTATATCTGCAGTGATGGTGATCTCACACCTATATCTGCAGTGATAGTGATCTCACACCTATATCTGCTGTGATGGTGAACTCACACCTATATCGAAGTAATGGTGGTCTCACACCTATATCCACAGTGATAGTGATCTCACACCTATATTTACAGTGAGAGTGATCTCACACCAATATCTGCAGTGATGGTGATCTCACACCAATATCTACAGTGATAGAGACCTCACATCTTTATCTGCAGTGATAGTGATCTCACACTTATATCTGCAGTGATAGTCATCTCCCACCAATATCTGCATTGATGGCAATCTCACACAGATATCTGCAGTGAAAGTGATCTTCCACCTATATCTGAAGTCATATCTGCAGTGATAGGTATCTCTCACCTATATCTGCAGTGATAGTGATCTGACTACAATATCTACAGTAATAGAGATTTCACACCTATATCTGCAGTGATAGTGACCTCACACCTATATCTGCAGTGATTGTAATCTCACAACTATATATGAAGTAATGGTGAGTGCACACCTATATCTGCAGTGATGGTGATCTTACACCTATATCAGCAGTGATAGTGATCTAACACCTATCTCTGCAATGATAGTGATCTCACACCCATAACTGCAGTGATGGTGATCTCACCTACATCAGCAGTGATAGTGATCTCACACCTATATCTAAAGTAATATCTGTAGTGATGGTGATCTCACACCTATATCTGCAGTGATATTGATCTCACACCAATATCTACAGTGATAGAGATCAGACACCTATATCTGCAGTGATAATGATCTCACACCTATATCTGCAGTGATAGTGATCTCACACCTATATCTGCAGTGATAGTGATCTCACACCTATATCTGCAGTGATGGTGATCTCACACCTATATCTACAGTAATAGTGATCTCACACCTATATTTACAGTGATAGTGATCTCACATCAATATCTGCAGTGATGGTGATCTCACACCAATATCTGCAGCGATGGTCATCTCACACGTATATCTTCAGTGATAGTAATATCACACCTATATCTGCAGTGATGGTGATCTCACACCTATATCTGCAGTGATTGTGATCTCACCTATATCTGCCGTGATAGTGATCTCACACCTTTATCAGCAGTGATTGAGATCTCACAACAATATCTGCAGTGATGGTGATCTCACACCTATATCTGCAGTGATGCTGATCTCACACCTGTATCTGCAGTTATAGTGATCTCACACCTATAACTCAACTAATGGTGATCTCACACCTATATCTGCAGTGATAATGATCTCGCACCTATATCTGCAGTGATAGTGATCTCACACCTATATCTGCAGTGATAGTGATCTCACACCTAATCTACAGTGATGGTTATCTCACACCAATAAATGCAGTGATGGTGATCTCACCTATATCTGTAGTGATAGTGATCTCACAACTATATACGAAGTATTGGTGATCTCACACCTATATAGTCAGTGATAGTAATTTCACACCTATATCTGCAGTGATGGTGATCTCACACCTATATCTGCAATGACAGTGATCTCACACCTACATCTGCAGTGATGCTAATCTCACACCTAAATCTGCAGTGATGGTCATCTCACACCTATATCTGCAGTGATACTGATCTCTCACCTATATCTGGAGTAATATCTGCAGTGAAAGTGATCTCACACCTATATCTAAAGTCATATCTGCAGTGATAGGTATCTCTCACCTATATCTGCAGTGATAGTGATCTGACTACAATATCTACAGTAATAGAGATTTCACACCTATATCTGCAGTGATAGTGACCTCACACCTATATCTGCAGTGATTGTAATCTCACAACTATATATGAAGTAATGGTGAGTGCACACCTATATCTGCAGTGATGGTGATCTTACACCTATATCAGCAGTGATAGTGATCTAACACCTATCTCTGCAATGATAGTGATCTCACACCCATAACTGCAGTGATGGTGATCTCACACCTATATCTGCAGTGATAGTGATCTCATACCTATATCTGCAGTGATGGTGATCTCACACCTATATCTACAGTAATAGTGATCTCACACCTATATTTACAGTGATAGTGATCTCACATCAATATCTGCAGTGATGGTGATCTCACACCAATATCTGCAGCGATGGTCATCTCACACGTATATCTCCAGTGATAGTAATATCACACCTATATCTGCAGTGATGGTGATCTCACACCTATATCTGCAGTGATGGTGATCTCACCTATATCTGCAGTGATAGTGATCTCACACCTTTATCAGCAGTGATTGAGATCTCACAACAATATCTGCAGTGATGGTGATCTCACACCTATATCTGCAGTGATGCTGATCTCACACCTGTATCTGCAGTTATAGTGATCTCACACCTATAACTCAACTAATGGTGATCTCACACCTATATCTGCAGTGATAATGATCTCGCACCTATATCTGCAGTGATAGTGATCTCACACCTATATCTGCAGTGATAGTGATCTCACAACTAATCTACAGTAATGGTTATCTCACACCAATAAATGCAGTGATGGTGATCTCACCTATATCTGTAGTGATAGTGATCTCACAACTATATACGAAGTATTGGTGATCTCACACCTATATAGGCAGTGATAGTGATTTCACACCTATATCTGCAGTGATGGTGATCTCACACCTATATCTGCAATGACAGTGATCTCACACCTACATCTGCAGTGATGCTAATCTCACACCTAAATCTGCAGTGATGGTCATCTCACACCTATATCTGCAGTGATACTGATCTCTCACCTATATCTGGAGTAATATCTGCAGTGAAAGTGATCTCACACCTATATCTGAAGTTATATCTGCAGTGATAGTGCTCTCAGACCTACATCTGCAGTGATAGTGATCTCATACCAATATCTGCAGTGATAGTGATCTCCCACCTATATCTGAAGTAATATCTGCAGTGATAGGTATCTCACACCTATATCTACAGTGATAGTTAGCTCACAACAATATCTACAGTAATAGAGATTTAACACCTATATCTGCAGTGATAGTGATCTCACACCTATATCTGCATTGATAGTGATCTCACAACTATATATGAAGTAATGGTGATCGCACACCTATATCTGCAGTGATGGTGATCTTACACCTATATCACCAGTGATAGTGATCTAACACCTATCTCTGCAATGATAGTGATCTCACACCAATATCTGCAGGGATGGTGATCTCACACCTATGTCTGCAGTGATGGTGATCTCACCTATATCTGCAGTGATAGTGATCTCACACCTAAATTGCATATATAGTGAGCTCACACCTATATCTGCAGTAATAGTGATTCAACACCTATATATGCAGTGATGGTGATCTCACACCTATATCTGCTGTGATGGTGATCTCACCTATATCAGCAGTGATAGTGATCTCACAGCTATATCAGAAGTAATATCTGCAGTGACGGTGCTCTCACACCTATGTCTGCAGTGATAGTGATCTCACACCTATATCTGCAGTGATAGTGATCTCACACCTATATCTGCAGTGATAGTGATCTCACACCTATATCTGCAGTGATGGTGATATCACCTATATCTGCAGTGATAGTGATCTCACACCTATATCTGCAGTGATAATGATGTCACACCAATAACTGCAGTGATGGTGATCTTACACCTATTTCTGCAGTGATAGTGATCTCACACCTATCTCTGCAATGATCATGATCTCACACCCATATCTGCAGTGATGGTGATCTCACCTATATCTTTAGTGATAGTGATCTCACAACTATATATGAAGTAATGGTGATCTCACACCTATATCTGCAGTGTTGAAGATAGCACACCAATATCTACAGTGACAGATCTCACCGCTATATCTGAAGCAATATCTGCAGTGATAGTGAACTTACACCTATATCAGTAGTAATAGTGATCTCACATCAATATCTGCAGTGATGGTGATCTCACACCTATATCTGAAGTGATGGTGATCTCACATCTATATCTGCAGTGATAGTGATCTCACACCAATATCTGCAGTGATAGTGATCTCACACCTAAATCTACAGGGATGGTGATCTCACACCTATGTCTGCAGTGATGGTGATCTCACCTATATCTGCAGTGATAGTGATCTCACACCTATATCTGAAGTAATATCTGCAGTGATAGTGACCTCACACCTATATATGCAGTAATAGTGATCTCACAGCTATGTCTGAAGTTATATCTGCAGTGATGGCGATCTCACACCTATATCTGCAGTGATAGTGATCTCACACCTATATCTGCAGTGATAGTCATCCCACACCAATATCTGAAGTGATGGCAATCTCACACATATATCTGCAGTAATAGTGATCTCACACCTATATCTGCAGTGATGGTGATCTCACACCTATATATGCTGTGACGGTGATCTCACCTATTTAAGCAGTGATAGTGATCTCACACATATATCTGAAGCAACATCTGCAGTGATGGTGATCTCACACCTATATCTGCAGTGATAGTGATCTCACACCTATATCTGCAGTGATAGTGATCTCCCACCTATATCTGCAGTGATAGTGATCTCACACCTATATCTGCAGTGATAGTCATCCCACACCAATATCTGAAGTGATGGCAATCTCACACATATATCTGCAGTAATAGTGATCTCACACCTATATCTGCAGTGATGGTGATCTCACACCTCTATATGCTGTGACTGTGATCTCACCTATTTCAGCAGTGATAGTGATCTCACACATATATCTGAAGCAACATCTGTAGTGATGGTGATCTCACACCTATATCTGCAGTGATAGTGATCTCACACCTATATCTGCAGTGATAGTAATCTCCCACCTATATCTGCAGTGATAGTGATCTCACAACTATATATGAAGTAATGGTGATCGCACACCTATATCTGCAGTGATGGTGATCTTACACCTATATCAGCAGTGATGGTGATCTCACCTATATCTGTAGTGATAGTGATCTCACACCTAAACTGCAGAGATAGTGATCTCACACCTATATCTGCAGTGATAGTCATCCCACACCAATATCTGAAGTGATGGCAATCTCACACATATATCTGCAGTAATAGTGATCTCACACCTATATCTGCAGTGATGGTGATCTCACACCTATATATGCTGTGACGGTGATCTCACCTATTTCAGCAGTGATAGTGATCTCACACATATATCTGAAGCAACATCTGCAGTGATGGTGATCTCACACCTATATCTGCAGTGATAGTGATCTCACACCTATATCTGCAGTGATAGTGATCTCCCACCTATATCTGCAGTGATAGTGATCTCACACCTATATCTGCAGTGATAGTCATCCCACACCAATATCTGAAGTGATGGCAATCTCACACATATATCTGCAGTAATAGTGATCTCACACCTATATCTGCAGTGATGGTGATCTCACACCTCTATATGCTGTGACTGTGATCTCACCTATTTCAGCAGTGATAGTGATCTCACACATATATCTGAAGCAACATCTGTAGTGATGGTGATCTCACACCTATATCTGCAGTGATAGTGATCTCACACCTATATCTGCAGTGATAGTAATCTCCCACCTATATCTGCAGTGATAGTGATCTCACAGCTATATATGAAGTAATGGTGATCGCACACCTATATCTGCAGTGATGGTGATCTTACACCTATATCAGCAGTGATGGTGATCTCACCTATATCAGCAGTGATAGTGATCTCACAGCTATATCTGAAGTTATATCTGCAGTGATGGTGATCTCACACCTATATCTGCAGTGATAGTGATCTCACACCTACATCTTCAGTGATGGTGATCTCACACCTATAACTGCTGTGATGGTGATCTCACCTACATCAGCAGTGATAGTGATCTCACACCTATATCTAAAGTATTATCTGTAGTGATGGTGATCTCACACCTATATCTGCAGTGATATTGATCTCACACCAATATCTACAGTGATAGAAATCAGACACCTATATCTGCAGTGATAATGATCTCACACCTATATCTGCAGTGATAGTGATCTCACACCTATATCTGCAGTGATGGTGATCTCACACCTATATCTGCAGTGATAGTGATCTCACACCTATATCTGCTGTGATGGTGAACTCACACCTATATCGAAGTAATGGTGGTCTCACACCTATATCTACAGTGATAGTGATCTCACACCTATATTTACAGTGAGAGTGATCTCACACCAATATCTGCAGTGATGGTGATCTCACACCAATATCTACAGTGATAGAGACCTCACATCTTTATCTGCAGTGATAGTGATCACACACTTATATCTGCAGTGATAGTCATCTCCCACCAATATCTGCATTGATGGCAATCTCACACAGATATCTGCAGTGAAAGTGATCTTCCACCTATATCTGAAGTCATATCTGCAGTGATAGGTATCTCTCACCTATATCTGCAGTGATAGTGATCTGACTACAATATCTACAGTAATAGAGATTTCACACCTATATCTGCAGTGATAGTGACCTCACAACTATATCTGCAGTGATTGTAATCTCACAACTATATATGAAGTAATGGTGAGTGCACACCTATATCTGCAGTGATGGTGATCTTACACCTATATCAGCAGTGATAGTGATCTAACACCTATCTCTGCAATGATAGTGATCTCACACCAATATCTACAGTGATAGAGATCAGACACCTATATCTGCAGTGATAATGATCTCACACCTATATCTGCAGTGATAGTGATCCCACACCTATATCTGCAGTGATAGTGATCTCACACCTATATCTGCAGTGATGGTGATCTCACACCTATATCTACAGTAATAGTGATCTCACACCTATATTTACAGTGATAGTGATCTCACATCAATATCTGCAGTGATGGTGATCTCACACCAATATCTGCAGCGATGGTCATCTCACACGTATATCTTCAGTGATAGTAATATCACACCTATATCTGCAGTGATGGTGATCTCACACCTATATCTGCAGTGATTGTGATCTCACCTATATCTGCCGTGATAGTGATCTCACACCTTTATCAGCAGTTATTGAGATCTCACAACAATATCTGCAGTGATGGTGATCTCACACCTATATCTGCAGTGATGCTGATCTCACACCTGTATCTGCAGTTATAGTGATCTCACACCTATAACTCAACTAATGGTGATCTCACACCTATATCTGCAGTGATAATGATCTCGCACCTATATCTGCAGTGATAGTGATCTCACACCTATATCTGCAGTGATAGTGATCTCACACCTAATCTACAGTGATGGTTATCTCACACCAATAAATGCAGTGATGGTGATCTCACCTATATCTGTAGTGATAGTGATCTCACAACTATATACGAAGTATTGGTGATCTCACACCTATATAGGCAGTGATAGTAATTTCACACCTATATCTGCAGTGATGGTGATCTCACACCTATATCTGCAATGACAGTGATCTCACACCTACATCTGCAGTGATGCTAATCTCACACCTAAATCTGCAGTGATGGTCATCTCACACCTATATCTGCAGTGATACTGATCTCTCACCTATATCTGGAGTAATATCTGCAGTGAAAGTGATCTCACACCTATATCTGAAGTCATATCTGCAGTGATAGGTATCTCTCACCTATATCTGCAGTGATAGTGATCTGACTACAATATCTACAGTAATAGAGATTTCACACCTATATCTGCAGTGATAGTGACCTCACACCTATATCTGCAGTGATTGTAATCTCACAACTATATATGTAGTAATGGTGAGTGCACACCTATATCTGCAGTGATGGTGATCTTACACCTATATCAGCAGTGATAGTGATCTAACACCTATCTCTGCAATGATAGTGATCTCACACCCATAACTGCAGTGATGGTGATCTCACACCTATATCTGCAGTGATAGTGATCTCACACCTATATCTGCAGTGATGGTGATCTCACACCTATATCTACAGTAATAGTGATCTCACACCTATATTTACAGTGATAGTGATCTCACATCAATATCTGCAGTGATGGTGATCTCACACCAATATCTTCAGCGATGGTCATCTCACACGTATATCTCCAGTGATAGTAATATCACACCTATATCTGCAGTGATGGTGATCTCACACCTATATCTGCAGTGATGGTGATCTCACCTATATCTGCCGTGATAGTGATCTCACACCTTTATCAGCAGTGATTGAGATCTCACAACAATATCTGCAGTGATGGAGATCTCACACCTATATCTGCAGTGATGCTGATCTCACACCTGTATCTGCAGTTATAGTGATCTCACACCTATAACTCACCTAAGGGTGATCTCACACCTATATCTGCAGTGATAATGATCTCGCACCTATATCTGCAGTGATAGTGATCTCACACCTATATCTGCAGTGATAGTGATCTCACAACTAATCTACAGTGATGGTTATCTCACACCAATAAATGCAGTGATGGTGATCTCACCTATATCTGTAGTGATAGTGATCTCACAACTATATACGAAGTATTGGTGATCTCACACCTATATAGGCAGTGATAGTAATTTCACACCTATATCTGCAGTGATGGTGATCTCACACCTATCTCTGCAATGACAGTGATCTCACACCTACATCTGCAGTGATGCTAATCTCACACCTAAATCTGCAGTGATGGTCATCTCACACCTATATCTGCAGTGATAATGATGTCACACCAATAACTGCAGTGATGGTGATCTTACACCTATTTCTGCAGTGATAGTGATCTCACACCTATCTCTGCAATGATCATGATCTCACACCCATATCTGCAGTGATGGTGATCTCACCTATATCTTTAGTGATAGTGATCTCACAACTATATATGAAGTAATGGTGATCTCACACCTATATCTGCAGTGTTGAAGATAGCACACCAATATCTACAGTGACAGATCTCACCGCTATATCTGAAGCAATATCTGCAGTGATAGTGAACTTACACCTATATCAGTAGTAATAGTGATCTCACATCAATATCTGCAGTGATGGTGATCTCACACCTATATCTGAAGTGATGGTGATCTCACATCTATATCTGCAGTGATAGTGATCTCACACCAATATCTGCAGTGATAGTGATCTCACACCTAAATCTACAGGGATGGTGATCTCACACCTATGTCTGCAGTGATGGTGATCTCACCTATATCTGCAGTGATAGTGATCTCACACCTATATCTGAAGTAATATCTGCAGTGATAGTGACCTCACACCTATATATGCAGTAATAGTGATCTCACAGCTATGTCTGAAGTTATATCTGCAGTGATGGCGATCTCACACCTATCTCTGCAGTGATAGTGATCTCACACCTATATCTGCAGTGATAGTCATCCCACACCAATATCTGAAGTGATGGCAATCTCACACATATATCTGCAGTAATAGTGATCTCACACCTATATCTGCAGTGATGGTGATCTCACACCTATATATGCTGTGACGGTGATCTCACCTATTTCAGCAGTGATAGTGATCTCACACATATATCTGAAGCAACATCTGCAGTGATGGTGATCTCACACCTATATCTGCAGTGATAGTGATCTCACACCTATATCTGCAGTGATAGTGATCTCCCACCTATATCTGCAGTGATAGTGATCTCACAACTATATATGAAGTAATGGTGATCGCACACCTATATCTGCAGTGATGGTGATCTTACACCTCTATCAGCAGTGATAGTGATCTAACACCTATCTCTGCAATGATAGTGATCTCACACCCATAACTGCAGTGATGGTGATCTCACACCTATATCTGCAGTGATGGTGATCGCACCTATATCTGCAGTGATAGTGATCTCACAACTAAACTGCAGAGATCGTGAGCTCACACCTATATCTGCAGTGATAGTGATCTCACACATATATCTGCAGTGATGGTGATCTCACACCTATATCTACAGTGATAGTGATCTCACACCTATATTTACAGTGATAGTGATCTCACATCAATATCTGTAGTGATGGTGACCTCACACCAATATCTACAGTGATAGAGATCTCACATCTTTATCTGCAGTGATAGTGATCTCACACTTATATCTGCAGTGATAGTGATCTCACAACTATATATGATGTAATATCTGCAGTGATAGTGATCTCACACCTATATCAGCAGTGATAGTGATCTCACACCAATATCTGCAGTGATGGTGATCTCACACCTATATCTGCAGTGATAGTGATCTCACACCAATATCTGCAGTGATAGTGATCTCAAACCTATATCTGCAGTGATGGTGATCTCACACCTATATCTGCAGTAATAGTGATCTCACACCTATCTCTGCAATGATAGTGATCTCACACCCATATCTGCAGTGATGGTGATCTCACCTATATCTGTAGTGATAGTGATCTCACAACTATAGATGAAGTAATGGTAATCTCACACCTATATCTGCAGTGTTGAAGATAGCACACCAATATCTACAGTGACAGATCTCACCGCTATACCTGAAGCAATATCTGCAGTGATAGTGAACTTACACCAATATCTGCAGTGATGGTGATCTCACACCTATATCTGAAGTGATGTTGATCTCACACCTATATCTGCAGTGATAGTGATCTCACACCAATATCTGCAGTGATAGTGATCTCACACCTAAATCTGCAGGGATGGTGATCTCACACCTATGTCTGCAGTGATGGTGATCTCACCTATATCTGCAGTGATAGTGATCTCACACCTATATCTGAAGTAATATCTGCATTGATAGTGACCTCACACCTATATATGCAGTGATAGTGATCTCACACCTATATCTGCAGTGACGGTGCTCTCACACCTATATCTGCAGTAATAGTGATCTCACAGCTATATCCGCAGTGATAGTGATCTCACACCTACATCTGCAGTGATAGTGATCTCACACCAATATCTGCAGTGATAGTGATCTCACACCTAAATCTGCAGGGATGGTGATCTCACACCTATGTCTGCAGTGATGGTGATCTCACCTATATCTGCAGTGATAGTGATCTCACACCTATATCTGAAGTCATATCTGCATTGATAGTGACCTCACACCTATATATGCAGTGATAGTGATCTCACACCTATATCTGCAGTGACGGTGCTCTCACACCTATATCTGCAGTAATAGTGATCTCACAGCTATATCCGCAGTGATAGTGATCTCACACCTATATCTGCACTGATAGTCGTCCCACACCAATATCTGCAGGGATGGCAATCTCACACCTATATCTGCAGTAATAGTGATCTCACAGCTATATCTGCAGTGATAGTGATCTCACACCTATATCTGCAGTGATAGTCATCCCACACCAATATCTGAAGTGATGGTAATCTAACACCTATATCTGCAGTAATAGTGATCTCACAACTATATCTGCAGTGATAGTGATCTCCCACCTATATCTGCAGTGATAGTGATCTCACAACTATATATGAAGTAATGGTGATCGCACACCTATATCTGCAGTGATGGTGATCTTACACCTATATCTGCACTGATGGTGATCTTACACCTATATCAGCAGTGATGGTGATCTCACCTATATCTGTAGTGATAGTGATCTCACACCTAAACTGCAGAGATAGTGATCTCACACCTATATCTGCAGTAATAGTGATCCCACACCAATATATGCAGTGATGGTGATCTCACACCTTTATCTGCTGTGATGGTGATCTCACCTATATCAGCAGTGATAGTGATCTCACAGCTATATCTGAAGTTATATCTGCAGTGATGGTGATCTCACATCTATATCTGCAGTGATAGTGATCTCACACCTATATCTGCAGTGTTGAAGATAACACACCAATATCTACAGTGACAGATCTCACCGCTATATCTGAAGCAATATCTGCAGTGATAGTGAACTTATACCTATATCAGCAGTGATAGTGATCTCACACCAATATCTGCAGTGATGGTGATCTCACACCTATATCTGAAGTGATGGTGATCTCACACCTATATCTGCAGTGATAGTGATCTCACACCAAATACCTGCAGTGATAGTGATCTCACACCTAAATCTACAGGGATGGTGATCTCACACCTATGTCTACAGTGATGGTGATCTCACCTATATCTGCAGTGATAGTGATATCACACCTATATCTGAAGTAATATCTGCAGTGATAGTGACCTCACACTTATATATGCAGTGATAGTGATCTCACACCTATGTCTGCAGTGACGGTGCTCTCACACCTATATCTGCAGTAATAGTGATCCCACACCTATATATGCAGTGATGGTGATCTCACACCTATATCTGCTGTGATGGTGATCTCACCTATATCAGCAGTGATAGTGATCTCACAGCTATATCTGAAGTTATATCTGCAGTGATGGTGATCTCACACCTATATCTGCAGTGATAGTGATCTCACACCTATATCTGCAGTGATAGTGATCTCACACATATATCTGCAGTGATGGTGATCTCACACCTATATCTGCAGTGATAGTGATCTCACACCTATATCTGCAGTGATAGTGATCTCACACCTATATCTGCAGTGATAGTGATCTCACAGCTATATCTGCTGTGATGGTGATCTCACACCTATATCGAAGTAATGGTGATCTCACACCTATATCTACAGTGATAGTGATCTCACATCTATATTTACAGTGAGAGTGATCTCACACCAATATCTGCAGTGATGGTGATCTCACACCAATATCTACAGTGATAGAGACCTCACATCTTTATCTGCAGTGATAGTGATCTCACACTTATATCTGCAGTGATAGTCATCTCCCACCAATATCTGCATTGATGGCAATCTCACACATATATCTGCAGTGAAAGTGATCTCCCACCTATATCTGAAGTAATATCTGCAGTGATAGGTATCTCACACCTATATCTGCAGTGATAGTGATCTGACACCTATATCTGTAGTGATAGTGATCTCACAACTATATATGAAGTAATGGTGATCTCACACCTACATCTGCAGTGTTGAAGATAGCACACCAATATCTACAGTGACAGAGATCTCACCCCTATATCTGAAGCAATATCTGCAGTGATAGTGAACTTACACCTATATCAGCAGTGATAGTGATCTCACACCAATATCTGCAGTGATGGTGATCTCAAACCTATATCTGAAGTGATGTTGATCTCACACCTATATCTGCAGTGATAGTGATCTCACACCAATATCTGCAGTGATAGTGATCTCACACCTAAATCTGCAGGGATGGTGATCTCACACCTATATCTGCAGTAATAGTGATCTCACAGCTATATCCGCAGTGATAGTAATCTCACACCTATATCTGCACTGATAGTCGTCCCACATAATATCTGCAGGGATGGCAATCTCATACCTATATCTGCAGTAATAGTGATCTCACAGCTATATCTGCAGTGATAGTGATCTCACACCTATATCTGCAGTGATAGTCATCCCACACCAATATCTGAAGTGATGGCAATCTCACACCTATATCTGCAGTAATAGTGATCTCACACCTATATCTGCAGTGATGGTGATCTCACACCTATATCTACTGTGATGGTGATCTCACCTATTTCAGCAGTGATAGTGATATCACACCTATATCTGAAGTAATATCTGCAGTGATAGTGACCTCACACTTATATATGCAGTGATAGTGATCTCACACCTATGTCTGCAGTGACGGTGCTCTCACACCTATATCTGCAGTAATAGTGATCCCACACCTATATATGCAGTGATGGTGATCTCACACCTATATCTGCTGTGATGGTGATCTCACCTATATCAGCAGTGATAGTGATCTCACAGCTATATCTGAAGTTATATCTGCAGTGATGGTGATCTCACACCTATATCTGCAGTGATAGTGATCTCACACCTATATCTGCAGTGATAGTGATCTCACACATATATCTGCAGTGATGGTGATCTCACACCTATATCTGCAGTGATAGTGATCTCACACCTATATCTGCAGTGATAGTGATCTCCCACCTATATCTGCAGTGATAGTGATCTCACAACTATATATGAAGTAATGGTGATCGCACACCTATATCTGCAGTGATGGTGATCTTACACCTATATCAGCAGTGATAGTGATCTAACACCTATCTCTGCAATGATAGTGATCTCACACCCATAACTGCAGTGATGGTGATCTCACACCTATATCTGCAGTGATGGTGATCGCACCTATATCTGCAGTGATAGTGATCTCACAACTAAACTGCAGAGATAGTGAGCTCACACCTATATCTGCAGTGATAGTGATCTCACACATATATCTGCAGTGATGGTGATCTCACACCTATATCTACAGTGATAGTGATCTCACACCTATATTTACAGTGATAGTGATCTCACATCAATATCTGTAGTGATGGTGATCTCACACCAATATCTACAGTGATAGAGATCTCACATCTTTATCTGCAGTGATAGTGATCTCACACTTATATCTGCAGTGATAGTGATCTCACAACTATATATGATGTAATATCTGCAGTGATAGTGATCTCACACCTATATCAGCAGTGATAGTGATCTCACACCAATATCTGCAGTGATGGTGATCTCACACCTATATCTGCAGTGATAGTGATCTCACACCAATATCTGCAGTGATAGTGATCTCAAACCTATATCTGCAGTGATGGTGATCTCACACCTATATGTGCAGTGATGGTGATCTCACACCTAAACTGCAGAGATAGTGATTTCACACCAATATCTGCATTGATGGTGATCTCACACCAATATCTACAGTGATAGAGATCTCAAACCTGTATCTGCAGTGATAGTGATCTCACACCTATATCTGCAGTAATAGTGATCTCACACCAATATCTGCAGTGATAGTGATCTCCCACCTATATCTGAAGTAATATCTGCAGTGATAGGTATCTCACACCTATATCTACAGTGATAGTTATCTCACAACAATATCTACAGTAATAGAGATTTAACACTTATATCTGTAGTGATAGTGATCTCACACCTATATCTGCAGTGATGGTGATCTCACCTATACCTGCAGTGATAGTGATATCACACCTATATCTGCAGTGATAATGATCTCACACCAATAACTGCAGTGATGGTGATCTTACACCTATTTCTGCAGTGATAGTGATCTCACACCTATCTCTGCAATGATAGTGATCTCACACCCATATCTGCAGTGATGGTGATCTCACCTATATCTGTAGTGATAGTGATCTCACAACTATAGATGAAGTAATGGTAATCTCACACCTATATCTGCAGTGTTGAAGATAGCACACCAATATCTACAGTGACAGATCTCACCGCTATACCTGAAGCAATATCTGCAGTGATAGTGAACTTACACCAATATCTGCAGTGATGGTGATCTCACACCTATATCTGAAGTGATGTTGATCTCACACCTATATCTGCAGTGATAGTGATCTCACACCAATATCTGCAGTGATAGTGATCTCACACCTAAATCTGCAGGGATGGTGATCTCACACCTATGTCTGCAGTGATGGTGATCTCACCTATATCTGCAGTGATAGTGATCTCACACCTATATCTGAAGTAATATCTGCATTGATAGTGACCTCACACCTATATATGCAGTGATAGTGATCTCACACCTATATCTGCAGTGATGGTGCTCTCACACCTATATCTGCAGTAATAGTGATCTCACAGCTATATCCGCAGTGATAGTGATCTCACACCTATATCTGCACTGATAGTCGTCCCACACCAATATCTGCAGGGATGGCAATCTCACACCTATATCTGCAGTAATAGTGATCTCACAGCTATATCTGCAGTGATAGTGATCTCACACCTATATCTGCAGTGATAGTCATCCCACACCAATATCTGAAGTGATGGTAATCTCACACCTATATCTGCAGTAATAGTGATCTCACAACTATATCTGCAGTGATAGTGATCTCCCACCTATATCTGCAGTGATAGTGATCTCACACATATATCTGCAGTGATGGTGATCTCACACCTATATCTACAGTGATAGTGATCTCACACCTATATTTACAGTGATAGTGATCTCACATCAATATCTGTAGTGATGGTGACCTCACACCAATATCTACAGTGATAGAGATCTCACATCTTTATCTACAGTGATAGTGATCTCACACTTATATCTGCAGTGATAGTGATCTCACAACTATATATGATGTAATATCTGCAGTGATAGTGATCTCACACCTATATCAGCAGTGATAGTGATCTCACACCAATATCTGCAGTGATGGTGATCTCACACCTATATCTGCAGTGATAGTGATCTCACACCAATATCTGCAGTGATAGTGATCTCAAACCTATATCTGCAGTGATGGTGATCTCACACCTATATCTGCAGTAATAGTGATCTCACACCTATCTCTGCAATGATAGTGATCTCACACCCATATCTGCAGTGATGGTGATCTCACCTATATCTGTAGTGATAGTGATCTCACAACTATAGATGAAGTAATGGTAATCTCACACCTATATCTGCAGTGTTGAAGATAGCACACCAATATCTACAGTGACAGATCTCACCGCTATACCTGAAGCAATATCTGCAGTGATAGTGAACTTACACCAATATCTGCAGTGATGGTGATCTCACACCTATATCTGAAGTGATGTTGATCTCACACCTATATCTGCAGTGATAGTGATCTCACACTAATATCTGCAGTGATAGTGATCTCACACCTAAATCTGCAGGGATGGTGATCTCACACCTATGTCTGCAGTGATGGTGATCTCACCTATATCTGCAGTGATAGTGATCTCACACCTATATCTGAAGTAATATCTGCATTGATAGTGACCTCACACCTATATATGCAGTGATAGTGATCTCACACCTATATCTGCAGTGACGGTGCTCTCACACCTATATCTGCAGTAATAGTGATCTCACAGCTATATCCGCAGTGATAGTGATCTCACACCTATATCTGCAGTGATAGTGATCTCACACCAATATCTGCAGTGATAGTGATCTCACACTTAAATCTGCAGGGATGGTGATCTCACACCTATGTCTGCAGTGATGGTGATCTCACCTATATCTGCAGTGATAGTGATCTCACACCTATATCTGAAGTCATATCTGCATTGATAGTGACCTCACACCTATATATGCAGTGATAGTGATCTCACACCTATATCTGCAGTGACGGTGCTCTCACACCTATATCTGCAGTAATAGTGATCTCACAGCTATATCCGCAGTGATAGTGATCTCACACCTATATCTGCACTGATAGTCGTCCCACACCAATATCTGCAGGGATGGCAATCTCACACCTATATCTGCAGTAATAGTGATCTCACAGCTATATCTGCAGTGATAGTGATCTCACACCTATATCTGCAGTGATAGTCATCCCACACCAATATCTGAAGTGATGGTAATCTCACACCTATATCTGCAGTAATAGTGATCTCACAACTATATCTGCAGTGATAGTGATCTCCCACCTATATCTGCAGTGATAGTGATCTCACAACTATATATGAAGTAATGGTGATCGCACACCTATATCTGCAGTGATGGTGATCTTACACCTATATCTGCACTGATGGTGATCTTACACCTATATCAGCAGTGATGGTGATCTCACCTATATCTGTAGTGATAGTGATCTCACACCTAAACTGCAGAGATAGTGATCTCACACCTATATCTGCAGTAATAGTGATCCCACACCAATATATGCAGTGATGGTGATCTCACACCTTTATCTGCTGTGATGGTGATCTCACCTATATCAGCAGTGATAGTGATCTCACAGCTATATCTGAAGTTATATCTGCAGTGATGGTGATCTCACACCTATATCTGCAGTGATAGTGATCTCACACCTATATCTGCAGTGTTGAAGATAACACACCAATATCTACAGTGACAGATCTCACCGCTATATCTGAAGCAATATCTGCAGTGATAGTGAACTTACACCTATATCAGCAGTGATAGTGATCTCACACCAATATCTGCAGTGATGGTGATCTCACACCTATATCTGAAGTGATGGTGATCTCACACCTATATCTGCAGTGATAGTGATCTCACACCAATACCTGCAGTGATAGTGATCTCACACCTAAATCTACAGGGATGGTGATCTCACACCTATGTCTACAGTGATGGTGATCTCACCTATATCTGCAGTGATAGTGATCTCACACCTATATCTGAAGTAATATCTGCAGTGATAGTGACCTCACACTTATATATGCATTAATAGTGATCTCACACCTATGTCTGCAGTGACGGTGCTCTCACACCTATATCTGCAGTAATAGTGATCCCACACCTATATATGCAGTGATGGTGATCTCACACCTATATCTGCTGTGATGGTGATCTCACCTATATCAGCAGTGATAGTGATCTCACAGCTATATCTGAAGTTATATCTGCAGTGATGGTGATCTCACACCTATATCTGCAGTGATAGTGATCTCACACCTATATCTGCAGTGATAGTGATCTCACACATATATCTGCAGTGATTGTGATCTCACACCTATATCTGCAGTGATAGTGATCTCACACCTATATCTGCAGTGATAGTGATCTCACACCTATATCTGCAGTGATAGTGATCTCACAGCTATATCTGCTGTGATGGTGATCTCACACCTATATCGAAGTAATGGTGATCTCACACCTATATCTACAGTGATAGTGATCTCACATCTATATTTACAGTGAGAGTGATCTCACACCAATATCTGCAGTGATGGTGATCTCACACCAATATCTACAGTGATAGAGACCTCACATCTTTATCTGCAGTGATAGTGATCTCACACTTATATCTGCAGTGATAGTCATCTCCCACCAATATCTGCATTGATGGCAATCTCACACATATATCTGCAGTGAAAGTGATCTCCCACCTATATCTGAAGTAATATCTGCAGTGATAGGTATCTCACACCTATATCTGCAGTGATAGTGATCTGACACCTATATCTGTAGTGATAGTGATCTCACAACTATATATGAAGTAATGGTGATCTCACACCTACATCTGCAGTGTTGAAGATAGCACACCAATATCTACAGTGACAGAGATCTCACCCCTATATCTGAAGCAATATCTGCAGTGATAGTGAACTTACACCTATATCAGCAGTGATAGTGATCTCACACCAATATCTGCAGTGATGGTGATCTCAAACCTATATCTGAAGTGATGTTGATCTCACACCTATATCTGCAGTGATAGTGATCTCACACCAATATCTGCAGTGATAGTGATCTCACACCTAAATCTGCAGGGATGGTGATCTCACACCTATATCTGCAGTAATAGTGATCTCACAGCTATATCCGCAGTGATAGTAATCTCACACCTATATCTGCACTGATAGTCGTCCCACATAATATCTGCAGGGATGGCAATCTCACACCTATATCTGCAGTAATAGTGATCTCACAGCTATATCTGCAGTGATAGTGATCTCACACCTATATCTGCAGTGATAGTCATCCCACACCAATATCTGAAGTGATGGCAATCTCACACCTATATCTGCAGTAATAGTGATCTCACACCTATATCTGCAGTGATGGTGATCTCACACCTATATCTGCTGTGATGGTGATCTCACCTATTTCAGCAGTGATAGTGATATCACACCTATATCTGAAGTAATATCTGCAGTGATAGTGACCTCACACTTATATATGCAGTGATAGTGATCTCACACCTATGTCTGCAGTGACGGTGCTCTCACACCTATATCTGCAGTAATAGTGATCCCAAACCTATATATGCAGTGATGGTGATCTCACACCTATATCTGCTGTGATGGTGATCTCACCTATATCAGCAGTGATAGTGATCTCACAGCTATATCTGAAGTTATATCTGCAGTGATGGTGATCTCACACCTATATCTGCAGTGATAGTGATCTCACACCTATATCTGCAGTGATAGTGATCTCACACATATATCTGCAGTGATGGTGATCTCACACCTATATTTGCAGTGATAGTGATCTCACACCTATATCTGCAGTGATAGTGATCTCCCACCTATATCTGCAGTGATAGTGATCTCACAACTATATATGAAGTAATGGTGATCGCACACCTATATCTGCAGTGATGGTGATCTTACACCTATATCAGCAGTGATAGTGATCTAACACCTATCTCTGCAATGATAGTGATCTCACACCCATAACTGCAGTGATGGTGATCTCACACCTATATCTGCAGTGATGGTGATCGCACCTATATCTGCAGTGATAGTGATCTCACAACTAAACTGCAGAGATAGTGAGCTCACACCTATATCTGCAGTGATAGTGATCTCACACATATATCTGCAGTGATGGTGATCTCACACCTATATCTACAGTGATAGTGATCTCACACCTATATTTACAGTGATAGTGATCTCACATCAATATCTGTAGTGATGGTGATCTCACACCAATATCTACAGTGATAGAGATCTCACATCTTTATCTGCAGTGATAGTGATCTCACACTTATATCTGCAGTGATAGTGATCTCACAACTATATATGATGTAATATCTGCAGTGATAGTGATCTCACACCTATATCAGCAGTGATAGTGATCTCACACCAATATCTGCAGTGATGGTGATCTCACACCTATATCTGCAGTGATAGTGATCTCACACCAATATCTGCAGTGATAGTGATCTCAAACCTATATCTGCAGTGATGGTGATCTCACACCTATATGTGCAGTGATGGTGATCTCACACCTAAACTGCAGAGATAGTGATTTCACACCAATATCTGCATTGATGGTGATCTCACACCAATATCTACAGTGATAGAGATCTCAAACCTGTATCTGCAGTGATAGTGATCTCACACCTATATCTGCAGTAATAGTGATCTCACACCAATATCTGCAGTGATAGTGATCTCCCACCTATATCTGAAGTAATATCTGCAGTGATAGGTATCTCACACCTATATCTACAGTGATAGTTATCTCACAACAATATCTACAGTAATAGAGATTTAACACCTATATCTGTAGTGATAGTGATCTCACACCTATATCTGCAGTGATGGTGATCTCACCTATACCTGAAGTGATAGTGATATCACACCTATATCTGCAGTGATAATGATCTCACACCAATAACTGCAGTGATGGTGATCTTACACCTATTTCTGCAGTGATAGTGATCTCACACCTATCTCTGCAATGATAGTGATCTCACACCCATATCTGCAGTGATGGTGATCTCACCTATATCTGTAGTGATAGTGATCTCACAACTATAGATGAAGTAATGGTAATCTCACACCTATATCTGCAGTGTTGAAGATAGCACACCAATATCTACAGTGACAGATCTCACCGCTATACCTGAAGCAATATCTGCAGTGATAGTGAACTTACACCAATATCTGCAGTGATGGTGATCTCACACCTATATCTGAAGTGATGTTGATCTCACACCTATATCTGCAGTGATAGTGATCTCACACCAATATCTGCAGTGATAGTGATCTCACACCTAAATCTGCAGGGATGGTGATCTCACACCTATGTCTGCAGTGATGGTGATCTCACCTATATCTGCAGTGATAGTGATCTCACACCTATATCTGAAGTAATATCTGCATTGATAGTGACCTCACACCTATATATGCAGTGATAGTGATCTCACACCTATATCTGCAGTGACGGTGCTCTCACACCTATATCTGCAGTAATAGTGATCTCACAGCTATATCCGCAGTGATAGTGATCTCACACCTATATCTGCACTGATAGTCGTCCCACACCAATATCTGCAGGGATGGCAATCTCACACCTATATCTGCAGTAATAGTGATCTCACAGCTATATCTGCAGTGATAGTGATCTCACACCTATATCTGCAGTGATAGTGATCTCACACCTAAATCTACAGGGATGGTGATCTCACACCTATGTCTACAGTGATGGTGATCTCACCTATATCTGCAGTGATAGTGATCTCACACCTATATCTGAAGTAATATCTGCAGTGATAATGACCTCACACTTATATATGCAGTGATAGTGATCTCACACCTATGTCTGCAGTGACGGTGCTCTCACACCTATATCTGCAGTAATAGTGATCCCACACCTATATATGCAGTGATGGTGATCTCACACCTATATCTGCTGTGATGGTGATCTCACCTATATCAGCAGTGATAGTGATCTCACAGCTATATCTGAAGTTATATCTGCAGTGATGGTGATCTCACACCTATATCTGCAGTGATAGTGATCTCACACCTATATCTGCAGTGATAGTGATCTCACACATATATCTGCAGTGATGGTGATCTCACACCTATATCTGCAGTGATAGTGATCTCACACCTATATCTGCAGTGATAGTGATCTCACACCTATATCTGCAGTGATAGTGATCTCACAGCTATATCTGCTGTGATGGTGATCTCACACCTATATCGAAGTAATGGTGATCTCACACCTATATCTACAGTGATAGTGATCTCACATCTATATTTACAGTGAGAGTGATCTCACACCAATATCTGCAGTGATGGTGATCTCACACCAATATCTACAGTGATAGAGACCTCACATCTTTATCTGCAGTGATAGTGATCTCACACTTATATCTGCAGTGATAGTCATCTCCCACCAATATCTGCATTGATGGCAATCTCACACATATATCTGCAGTGAAAGTGATCTCCCACCTATATCTGAAGTAATATCTGCAGTGATAGGTATCTCACACCTATATCTGCAGTGATAGTGATCTGACACCTATATCTGTAGTGATAGTGATCTCACAACTATATATGAAGTAATGGTGATCTCACACCTACATCTGCAGTGTTGAAGATAGCACACCAATATCTACAGTGACAGAGATCTCACCCCTATATCTGAAGCAATATCTGCAGTGATAGTGAACTTACACCTATATCAGCAGTGATAGTGATCTCACACCAATATCTGCAGTGATGGTGATCTCAAACCTATATCTGAAGTGATGTTGATCTCACACCTATATCTGCAGTGATAGTGATCTCACACCAATATCTGCAGTGATAGTGATCTCACACCTAAATCTGCAGGGATGGTGATCTCACACCTATATCTGCAGTAATAGTGATCTCACAGCTATATCCGCAGTGATAGTAATCTCACACCTATATCTGCACTGATAGTCGTCCCACATAATATCTGCAGGGATGGCAATCTCACACCTATATCTGCAGTAATAGTGATCTCACAGCTATATCTGCAGTGATAGTGATCTCACACCTATATCTGCAGTGATAGTCATCCCACACCAATATCTGAAGTGATGGCAATCTCACACCTATATCTGCAGTAATAGTGATCTCACACCTATATCTGCAGCGATGGTGATCTCACACCTATATCTGCTGTGATGGTGATCTCACCTATTTCAGCAGTGATAGTGATCTCACACATATATCTGAAGCAACATCTGCAGTGATGGTGATCTCACACCTATATCTGCAGTGATAGTGATCTCACACCTATATCTGCAGTGATAGTGATCTCCCACCTATATCTGCAGTGATAGTGATCTCACAACTATATATGAAGTAATGGTGATCGCACACCTATATCTGCAGTGATGGTGATCTTACACCTATATCAGCAGTGATAGTGATCTAACACCTATCTCTGCAATGATAGTGATCTCACACCCATAACTGCAGTGATGGTGATCTCACACCTATATCTGCAGTGATGGTGATCGCACCTATATCTGCAGTGATAGTGATCTCACAACTAAACTGCAGAGATAGTGAGCTCACACCTATATCTGCAGTGATAGTGATCTCACACATATATCTGCAGTGATGGTGATCTCACACCTATATCTACAGTGATAGTGATCTCACACCTATATTTACAGTGATAGTGATCTCACATCAATATCTGTAGTGATGGTGATCTCACACCAATATCTACAGTGATAGAGATCTCACATCTTTATCTGCAGTGATAGTGATCTCACACTTATATCTGCAGTGATAGTCATCTCACAACTATATATGATGTAATATCTGCAGTGATAGTGATCTCACACCTATATCAGCAGTGATAGTGATCTCACACCAATATCTGCAGTGATGGTGATCTCACACCTATATCTGCAGTGATAGTGATCTCACACCAATATCTGCAGTGATAGTGATCTCAAACCTATATCTGCAGTGATGGTGATCTCACACCTATATGTGCAGTGATGGTGATCTCACACCTAAACTGCAGAGATAGTGATTTCACACCAATATCTGCATTGATGGTGATCTCACACCAATATCTACAGTGATAGAGATCTCAAACCTGTATCTGCAGTGATAGTGATCTCACACCTATATCTGCAGTAATAGTGATCTCACACCAATATCTGCAGTGATAGTGATCTCCCACCTATATCTGAAGTAATATCTGCAGTGATAGGTATCTCACACCTATATCTACAGTGATAGTTATCTCACAACAATATCTACAGTAATAGAGATTTAACACCTATATCTGTAGTGATAGTGATCTCACACCTATATCTGCAGTGATGGTGATCTCACCTATACCTGCAGTGATAGTGATATCACACCTATATCTGCAGTGATAATGATCTCACACCAATAACTGCAGTGATGGTGATCTTACACCTATTTCTGCAGTGATAGTGATCTCACACCTATCTCTGCAATGATAGTGATCTCACACCCATATCTGCAGTGATGGTGATCTCACCTATATCTGTAGTGATAGTGATCTCACAACTATAGATGAAGTAATTGTAATCTCACACCTATATCTGCAGTGTTGAAGATAGCACACCAATATCTACAGTGACAGATCTCACCGCTATACCTGAAGCAATATCTGCAGTGATAGTGAACTTACACCAATATCTGCAGTGATGGTGATCTCACACCTATATCTGAAGTGATGTTGATCTCACACCTATATCTGCAGTGATAGTGATCTCACACCAATATCTGCAGTGATAGTGATCTCACACCTAAATCTGCAGGGATGGTGATCTCACACCTATGTCTGCAGTGATGGTGATCTCACCTATATCTGCAGTGATAGTGATCTCACACCTATATCTGAAGTAATATCTGCATTGATAGTGACCTCACACCTATATATGCAGTGATAGTGATCTCACACCTATATCTGCAGTGACGGTGCTCTCACACCTATATCTGCAGTAATAGTGATCTCACAGCTATATCCGCAGTGATAGTGATCTCACACCTATATCTGCACTGATAGTCGTCCCACACCAATATCTGCAGGGATGGCAATCTCACACCTATATCTGCAGTAATAGTGATCTCACAGCTATATCTGCAGTGATAGTGATCTCACACCTATATCTGCAGTGATAGTCATCCCACACCAATATCTGAAGTGATGGTAATCTCACACCTATATCTGCAGTAATAGTGATCTCACAACTATATCTGCAGTGATAGTGATCTCCCACCTATATCTGCAGTGATAGTGATCTCACAACTATATATGAAGTAATGGTGATCGCACACCTATATCTGCAGTGATGGTGATCTTACACTTATATCTGCACTGATGGTGATCTTACACCTGTATCAGCAGTGATGGTGATCTCACCTATATCTGTAGTGATAGTGATCTCACACCTAAACTGCAGAGATAGTGATCTCACACCTATATCTGCAGTAATAGTGATCCCACACCAATATATGCAGTGATGGTGATCTCACACCTATATCTGCTGTGATGGTGATCTCACCTATATCAGCAGTGATAGTGATCTCACAGCTATATCTGAAGTTATATCTGCAGTGATGGTGATCTCACACCTATATCTGCAGTGATAGTGATCTCACACATATATCTGCAGTGATGGTGATCTCACACCTATATCTGCAGTGATAGTGATCTCACACCTACATCTGCAGTGATAGTGATCTCACACCTATATCTGCAGTGATAGTGATCTCACACCTATATCTGCTGTGATGGTGATCTCACACCTATATCAAAGTAATGGTGATCTCACACCTATCTACAGTGATAATGATCTCACACCTATATTTACAGTGAGAGTGATCTCACTCCAATATCTGCAGTGATGGTGATCTCACACCAATATCTACAGTGATAGAGACCTCACATCTTTATCTGCAGTGATAGTGATCTCACACTTATATCTGCAGTGATAGTCATCTCCCACCAATATCTGCATTGATGGCAATCTCACAAATATATCTGCAGTGAAAGTGATCTCCCACCTATATCTGAAGTAATATCTGCAGTGATAGGTATCTCACACCTATATCTGCAGTAATAGTGATCTGACAACAATATCTACAGTAATAGAGATTTCACACCTATATCTGCAGTGATAGTGATCTCACACCTATAGCTGCAGTGATTGTGATCTCAAAACTATATATGAAGTAATGGTGAGCGCACACCTATATCTGCAGTGATGGTGATCTTACACCTATATCAGCAGTGATAGTGATCTAACACATATCTCTGCAATGATAGTGATCTCACACCCATAACTGCAGTGATGGTGATCTCACACCTATATCTGCAGTGATGGTGATCTCACCTATATCTGCAGTGATAGTGATCTCACAACTAAACTGCAGAGATAGTGAGCTCACACCTATATCTGCAGTGATAGTGATCTCACAAATATATCTGCAGTGATGGTGATCTCACACCTATATCTGCAGTGATAGTGATCTCACACCTATATCTGCAGTGATGGTGATCTCACACCTATATCCAAAGTAATGGTGATCTCACACCTATATCTACAGTGATAGTGATCTCATACCTATATTTACAGTGATAGTGATCTCACATCTTTATCTGCAGTGATAGTGATCCCACACTTATATCTGCAGTGATAGTGATCTCACAACTATATATGATGTAATATCTGCAGTGATAGTGATCTCACACCTATATCAGCAGTGATAGTGATCTCACACCAATATCTGCAGTGATGGTGATCTCACACCTATATCTGCAGTGATAGTGATCTCACACCAATATCTGCAGTGATATTGATCTCAAACCTATATCTGCAGTGATGGTGAACTCAAACCTATATGTGCAGTGATGGTGATCTCACACCTAAATCTGCAGGGATGGTGATCTCACACCTGTATCTGCAGTTATAGTGATCTCACACCTATAACTCAAGTAATGGCGATCTCACACCTATATCTGCAGTGATACTGATCTCACACCTATATCTGCAGTGATAGTGACCTCACACCTATATCTGCAGTGATAGTGATCTCACACCTAATCTACAGTGATGGTGATCTCACACCAATAAATGCAGTGATGGTGATCTTACACCTATATCTGCAGTGATAGTGATCTCACAGCCATATCTGCAGTGATGGTGATCTCACCTGTATCTGTAGTGATAGTGATCTCACAACTATATATGAAGTAATGGTGATCTCACACCTATATAAGCAGTTATAGTAATCCCACACCTATATCTGCAGTGATGGTGATCTCACAACTATATCTGCAATGACAGTGATCTCACACCTACATCTGCAGTGATGCTAATCTCAAACCTATATCTGCAGTGATGGTCATCTCACACCTATATCTGCAGTGATACTGATCTCTCACCTATATCTGGAGTAATATCTGCAGTAAAAGTGATCTCACACCTATATCTGAAGTTATATCTGCAGTGATAGTGCTCTCAGACCTATATCTGCAGTGATAGTGATCTCACACCATTATCTACAGTGATAGAGATCTCAAACCTGTATCTGCAGTGATAGTGATCTCACACCTATATCTGCAGTAATAGTGATCTCACACCAATATCTGCAGTGATAGTGATCTCCCACCTATATCTGAAGTAATATCTGCAGTGATAGGTATCTCACACCTATATCTACAGTGATAGTTATCTCACAACAATATCTACAGTAATAGAGATTTAACACCTATATCTGCAGTGATAGTGATCTCACACCTATATCTGCAGTGATTGTGATCTCACAAATATATCTGCAGTGATGGTGATCTCACACCTATATCTGCAGTGATAGTGATCTCACACCTATATCTGCAGTGATGGTGATCTCACACCTATATCCAAAGTAATGGTGATCTCACACCTATATCTACAGTGATAGTGATCTCATACCTATATTTACAGTGATAGTGATCTCACATCAATATCTGCAGTGATGGTGATCTCACACCAATATCTACAGTGACAGAGATCTCACATCTTTATCTGCAGTGATAGTGATCCCACACTTATATCTGCAGTGATAGTGATCTCACAACTATATATGATGTAATATCTGCAGTGATAGTGATCTCACACCTATATCAGCAGTGATAGTGATCTCACACCAATATCTGCAGTGATGGTGATCTCACACCTATATCTGCAGTGATAGTGATCTCACACCAATATCTGCAGTGATATTGATCTCAAACCTATATCTGCAGTGATGGTGAACTCAAACCTATATGTGCAGTGATGGTGATCTCACACCTAAATCTGCAGGGATGGTGATCTCACACCTGTATCTGCAGTTATAGTGATCTCACACCTATAACTCAAGTAATGGCGATCTCACACCTATATCTGCAGTGATACTGATCTCGCACCTATATCTGCAGTGATAGTGACCTCACACCTATATCTGCAGTGATAGTGATCTCACACCTAATCTACAGTGATGGTGATCTCACACCAATAAATGCAGTGATGGTGATCTTACACCTATATCTGCAGTGATAGTGATCTCACAGCCATATCTGCAGTGATGGTGATCTCACCTGTATCTGTAGTGATAGTGATCTCACAACTATATATGAAGTAATGGTGATCTCACACCTATATAAGCAGTGATAGTAATCCCACACCTATATCTGCAGTGATGGTGATCTCACAACTATATCTGCAATGACAGTGATCTCACACCTACATCTGCAGTGATGCTAATCTCAAACCTATATCTGCAGTGATGGTCATCTCACACCTATATCTGCAGTGATACTGATCTCTCACCTATATCTGGAGTAATATCTGCAGTAAAAGTGATCTCACACCTATATCTGAAGTTATATCTGCAGTGATAGTGCTCTCAGACCTATATCTGCAGTGATAGTGATCTCACACCATTATCTACAGTGATAGAGATCTCAAACCTGTATCTGCAGTGATAGTGATCTCACACCTATATCTGCAGTAATAGTGATCTCACACCAATATCTGCAGTGATAGTGATCTCCCACCTATATCTGAAGTAATATCTGCAGTGATAGGTATCTCACACCTATATCTACAGTGATAGTTATCTCACAACAATATCTACAGTAATAGAGATTTAACACCTATATCTGCAGTGATAGTGATCTCACACCTATATCTGCATTGATAGTGATCTCACAACTATATATGAAGTAATGGTGATCGCACACCTATATCTGCAGTGATGGTGATCTTACACCTATATCACCAGTGATAGTGATCTAACACCTATCTCTGCAATGATAGTGATCTCACACCAATATCTGCAGGGATGGTGATCTCACACCTATGTCTGCAGTGACGGTGCTTTCACACCTATATCTGCAGTAATAGTGATCCCACACCTATATATGCAGTGATGGTGATCTCACAGCTATATCTGCTGTGATGGTGATCTCACCTATATCAGCAGTGATAGTGATCTCACAGCTATATCTGAAGTTATATCTGCAGTGATGGTGATCTCACACCTATATCTGCAGTGATAGTGATCTCACACCTATATCTGCAGTGATAGTGATCTCACACATATATCTGCAGTGATGGTGATCTCACACCTATATCTGCAGTGATAGTGATCTCACACCTATATCTGCAGTGATAGTGATCTCACACCTATATCTGCAGTGATAGTGATCTCACAGCTATATCTGCTGTGATGGTGATCTCACACCTATATCGAAGTAATGGTGATCTCACACCTATATCTACAGTGATAGTGATCTCACATCTATATTTACAGTGAGAGTGATCTCACACCAATATCTGCAGTGATGGTGATCTCACACCAATATCTACAGTGATAGAGACCTCACATCTTTATCTGCAGTGATAGTGATCTCACACTTATATCTGCAGTGATAGTCATCTCCCACCAATATCTGCATTGATGGCAATCTCACACATATATCTGCAGTGAAAGTGATCTCCCACCTATATCTGAAGTAATATCTGCAGTGATAGGTATTTCACACCTATATCTGCAGTGATAGTGATCTGACACCTATATCTGTAGTGATAGTGATCTCACAACTATATATGAAGTAATGGTGATCTCACACCTACATCTGCAGTGTTGAAGATAGCACACCAATATCTACAGTGACAGAGATCTCACCCCTATATCTGAAGCAATATCTGCAGTGATAGTGAACTTACACCTATATCAGCAGTGATAGTGATCTCACACCAATATCTGCAGTGATGGTGATCTCAAACCTATATCTGAAGTGATGTTGATCTCACGCCTATATCTGCAGTGATAGTGATCTCACACCAATATCTGCAGTGATAGTGATCTCACACCTAAATCTGCAGGGATGGTGATCTCACACCTATATCTGCAGTAATAGTGATCTCACAGCTATATCCGCAGTGATAGTAATCTCACACCTATATCTGCACTGATAGTCGTCCCACACCAATATCTGCAGGGATGGCAATCTCACACCTATATCTGCAGTAATAGTGATCTCACAGCTATATCTGCAGTGATAGTGATCTCACACCTATATCTGCAGTGATAGTCATCCCACACCAATATCTGAAGTGATGGCAATCTCACACCTATATCTGCAGTAATAGTGATCTCACACCTATATCTGCAGTGATGGTGATCTCACACCTATATCTGCTGTGATGGTGATCTCACCTATTTCAGCAGTGATAGTGATCTCACACATATATCTGATTCAACATCTGCAGTGATGGTGATCTCACACCTATATCTGCAGTGATAGTGATCTCACACCTATATCTGCAGTGATAGTGATCTCCCACCTATATCTGCAGTGATAGTGATCTCACAACTATATATGAAGTAATGGTGATCGCACACCTATATCTGCAGTGATGGTGATCTTACACCTATATCAGCAGTGATAGTGATCTAACACCTATCTCTGCAATGATAGTGATCTCACACCCATAACTGCAGTGATGGTGATCTCACACCTATATCTGCAGTGATGGTGATCGCACCTATATCTGCAGTGATAGTGATCTCACAACTAAACTGCAGAGATAGTGAGCTCACACCTATATCTGCAGTGATAGTGATCTCACACATAATATCTGCAGTGATGGTGATCTCACACCTATATCTACAGTGATAGTGATCTCACACCTATATTTACAGTGATAGTGATCTCACATCAATATCTGTAGTGATGGTGATCTCACACCAATATCTACAGTGATAGAGATCTCACATCTTTATCTGCAGTGATAGTGATCTCACACTTATATCTGCAGTGATAGTGATCTCACAACTATATATGATGTAATATCTGCAGTGATAGTGATCTCACACCTATATCAGCAGTGATAGTGATCTCACACCAATATCTGCAGTGATGGTGATCTCACACCTATATCTGCAGTGATAGTGATCTCACACCAATATCTGCAGTGATAGTGATCTCAAACCTATATCTGCAGTGATGGTGATCTCACACCTATATGTGCAGTGATGGTGATCTCACACCTAAACTGCAGAGATAGTGATTTCACACCAATATCTGCATTGATGGTGATCTCACACCAATATCTACAGTGATAGAGATCTCAAACCTGTATCTGCAGTGATAGTGATCTCACACCTATATCTGCAGTAATAGTGATCTCACACCAATATCTGCAGTGATAGTGATCTCCCACCTATATCTGAAGTAATATCTGCAGTGATAGGTATCTCACACCTATATCTACAGTGATAGTTATCTCACAACAATATCTACAGTAATAGAGATTTAACACCTATATCTGTAGTGATAGTGATCTCACACCTATATCTGCAGTGATGGTGATCTCACCTATACCTGCAGTGATAGTGATATCACACCTATATCTGCAGTGATAATGATCTCACACCAATAACTGCAGTGATGGTGATCTTACACCTATTTCTGCAGTGATAGTGATCTCACACCTATCTCTGCAATGATAGTGATCTCACACCCATATCTGCAGTGATGGTGATCTCACCTATATCTGTAGTGATAGTGATCTCACAACTATAGATGAAGTAATGGTAATCTCACACCTATATCTGCAGTGTTGAAGATAGCACACCAATATCTACAGTGACAGATCTCACCGCTATACCTGAAGCAACATCTGCAGTGATAGTGAACTTACACCAATATCTGCAGTGATGGTGATCTTACACCTATATCTGAAGTGATGTTGATCTCACACCTATATCTGCAGTGATAGTGATCTCACACCAATATCTGCAGTGATAGTGATCTCACACCTAAATCTGCAGGGATGGTGATCTCACACCTATGTCTGCAGTGATGGTGATCTCACCTATATCTGCAGTGATAGTGATCTCACACCTATATCTGAAGTAATATCTGCATTGATAGTGACCTCACACCTATATATGCAGTGATAGTGATCTCACACCTATATCTGCAGTGATGGTGCTCTCACACCTATATCTGCAGTAATAGTGATCTCACAGCTATATCCGCAGTGATAGTGATCTCACACCTATATCTGCACTGATAGTCGTCCCACACCAATATCTGCAGGGATGGCAATCTCACACCTATATCTGCAGTAATAGTGATCTCACAGCTATATCTGCAGTGATAGTGATCTCCCACCTATATCTGCAGTGATAGTGATCTCACAACTATATATGAAGTAATGGTGATCGCACACCTATATCTGCAGTGATGGTGATCTTACACCTATATCTGCACTGATGGTGATCTTACACCTATATCAGCAGTGATGGTGATCTCACCTATATCTCTAGTGATAGTGATCTCACACCTAAACTGCAGAGATAGTGATCTCACACCTATATCTGCAGTAATAGTGATCCCACACCAATATATGCAGTGATGGTGATCTCACACCTATATCTGCTGTGATGGTGATCTCACCTATATCAGCAGTGATAGTGATCTCACAGCTATATCTGAAGTTATATCTGCAGTGATGGTGATCTCACACCTATATCTGCAGTGATAGTGATCTCACACATATATCTGCAGTGATGGTGATCTCACACCTATATCTGCAGTGATAGTGATCTCACACCTACATCTGCAGTGATAGTGATCTCACACCTATATCTGCAGTGATAGTGATCTCACACCTATATCTGCTGTGATGGTGATCTCACACCTATATCAAAGTAATGGTGATCTCACACCTATATCTACAGTGATAATGATCTCACACCTATATTTACAGTGAGAGTGATCTCACACCAATATCTGCAGTGATGGTGATCTCACACCAATATCTACAGTGATAGAGACCTCACATCTTTATCTGCAGTGATAGTGATCTCACACTTATATCTGCAGTGATAGTCATCTCCCACCAATATCTGCATTGATGGCAATCTCACAAATATATCTGCAGTGAAAGTGATCTCCCACCTATATCTGAAGTAATATCTGCAGTGATAGGTATCTCACACCTATATCTGCAGTGATAGTGATCTCACACATATATCTGCAGTGATGGTGATCTCACACCTATATCTGCAGTGATAGTGATCTCACACCTACATCTGCAGTGATAGTGATCTCACACCTATATCTGCAGTGATAGTGATCTCACACCTATATCTGCTGTGATGGTGATCTCACACCTATATCAAAGTAATGGTGATCTCACACCTATATCTACAGTGATAATGATCTCACACCTATATTTACAGTGAGAGTGATCTCACACCAATATCTGCAGTGATGGTGATCTCACACCAATATTTACAGTGATAGAGACCTCACATCTTTATCTGCAGTGATAGTGATCTCACACTTATATCTGCAGTGATAGTCATCTCCCACCAATATCTGCATTGATGGCAATCTCACAAATATATCTGCAGTGAAAGTGATCTCCCACCTATATCTGAAGTAATATCTGCAGTGATAGGTATCTCACACCTATATCTGCAGTGATAGTGATCTGACAACAATATCTACAGTAATAGAGATTTCACACCTATATCTGCAGTGATAGTGATCTCACACCTATAGCTGCAGTGATTGTGATCTCAAAACTATATATGAAGTAATGGTGAGCGCACACCTATATCTGCAGTGATGGTGATCTTACACCTATATCAGCAGTGATAGTGATCTAACACTTATCTCTGCAATGATAGTGATCTCACACCCATAACTGCAGTGATGGTGATCTCACACCTATATCTGCAGTGATGGTGATCTCACCTATATCTGCAGTGATAGTGATCTCACAACTAAACTGCAGAGATAGTGAGCTCACACCTATATCTGCAGTGATAGTGATCTCACAAATATATCTGCAGTGATGGTGATCTCACACCTATATCTGCAGTGATAGTGATCTCACACCTATATCTGCAGTGATGGTGATCTCACACCTATATCCAAAGTAATGGTGATCTCACACCTATATCTACAGTGATAGTGATCTCATACCTATATTTACAGTGATAGTGATCTCACATCAATATCTGCAGTGATGGTGATCTCACACCAATATCTACAGTGACAGAGATCTCACATCTTTATCTGCAGTGATAGTGATCCCACACTTATATCTGCAGTGATAGTGATCTCACAACTATATATGATGTAATATCTGCAGTGATAGTGATCTCACACCTATATCAGCAGTAATAGTGATCTCACACCAATATCTGCAGTGATGGTGATCTCACACCTATATCTGCAGTGATAGTGATCTCACACCAATATCTGCAGTGATAGTGATCTCAAACCTATATCTGCAGTGATGGTGAACTCAAACCTATATGTGCAGTGATGGTGATCTCACACCTAAATCTGCAGGGATGGTGATCTCACACCTGTATCTGTAGTTATAGTGATCTCACACCTATAACTCAAGTAATGGCGATCTCACACCTATATCTGCAGTGATACTGATCTCGCACCTATATCTGCAGTGATAGTGACCTCACACCTATATCTGCAGTGATAGTGATCTCACACCTAATCTACAGTGATGGTGATCTCACACCAATAAATGCAGTGATGGTGATCTTACACCTATATCTGCAGTGATAGTGATCTCACAGCCATATCTGCAGTGATGGTGATCTCACCTGTATCTGTAGTGATAGTGATCTCACAACTATATATGAAGTAATGGTGATCTCACACCTATATAAGCAGTGATAGTAATCCCACACCTATATCTGCAATGATAGTGATCTCACACCTACATCTGCAGTGATGCTAATCTCAAACCTATATCTGCAGTGATGGTCATCTCACACCTATATCTGCAGTGATACTGATCTCTCACCTATATCTGGAGTAATATCTGCAGTAAAAGTGATCTCACACCTATATCTGAAGTTATATCTGCAGTGATAGCGCTCTCAGACCTATATCTGCAGTGATAGTGATCTCACACCATTATCTACAGTGATAGAGATCTCAAACCTGTATCTGCAGTGATAGTGATCTCACACCTATATCTGCAGTAATAGTGATCTCACACCAATATCTGCAGTGATAGTGATCTCCCACCTATATCTGAAGTAATATCTGCAGTGATAGGTATCTCACACCTATATCTACAGTGATAGTTATCTCACAACAATATCTACAGTAATAGAGATTTAACACCTATATCTGCAGTGATAGTGATCTCACACCTATATCTGCAGAGATAGTGATCTCACACCTATATCTGCAGTGATGGTGATCTCACCTATACCTGCAGTGATAGTGATCTCACACCTATATCTGCAGTGATAATGATCTCACACCAATAACTGCAGTGATGGTGATCTTACACCTATTTCTGCAGTGATAGTGATCTCACACCTATCTCTGCAATTATAGTGATCTCACACCCATATCTGCAGTGTTGGTGATCTCACCTATATCTGTAGTGATAGTGATCTCACAACTATAGATGAAGTAATGGTAATCTCACACCTATATCTGCAGTGTTGAAGATAGCACACCAATATCTACAGTGACAGATCTCACCACTATACCTGAAGCAATATCTGCAGTGATAGTGAACTTACACCTATATCAGCAGTGATAGTGATCTCACACCAATATCTGCAGTGATGGTGATCTCACACCTATATCTGAAGTGATGGTGATCTCACACCTATATCTGCAGTGATAGTGATCTCACACCAATATCTGCAGTGATAGTGATCTCACACCCAAATCTACAGGGATGATCTCACACCTATGTCTGCAGTGATCTCACCTATATCTGCAGTGATAGTGATCTCACACCTATATCTGAAGTAATATCTGCAGTGATAGTGACCTCACACTTATATATGCAGTGATAGTGATCTCACACCTATGTCTGCAGTGATGGTGCTCTCACACCTATATCTGCAGTAATAGGGATCTCACAGCTATATCTGCAGTGATGGTGATCTCACCTATATCTGTAGTGATAGTGATCCCACAACTATATATGAAGTAATGGTGATCTCACACCTACATCTGCAGTGTTGAAGATAGCACACCAATATCTACAGTGACAGAGATCTCACCCCTATATCTGAAGCAATATCTGCAGTGATAGTGAACTTACACCTATATCAGCAGTGATAGTGATCTCACACCAATATCTGCAGTGATGGTGATCTCACACCTATATCTGAAGTGATGTTGATCTCACACCTATATCTGCAGTGATAGTGATCTCACACCAATATCTGCAGTGATAGTGATCTCACACCTAAATCTGCAGGGATGGTGATCTCACACCTATGTCTGCAGTGATGGTGATCTCACCTATATCTGCAGTGATAGTGATCTCACACCTATATCTGAAGTAATATCTGCATTGATAGTGACCTCACACCTATATATGCAGTGATAGTGATCTCACACCTATATCTGCAGTGACGGTGCTCTCACACCTATATCTGCAGTAATAGTGATCTCACACCTATATCTGCAGTGATAGTGATCTCACACCTGTATCTGCAGTGATAGTGATCTCACACCTATATCTGCAGTGATAATGATCTCACACCAATAACTGCAGTGATGGTGATCTTACACCTGTTTCTGCAGTGATAGTGATCTCACACCTATCTCTGCAATGATAGTGATCTCACACCCATATCTGCAGTGATGGTGATCTCACCTATATCTGTAGTGATAGTGATCTCACAACTATAGATGAAGTAATGGTAATCTCACACCTATATCTGCAGTGTTGAAGATAGCACACCAATATCTACAGTGACAGATCTCACCACTATACCTGAAGCAATATCTGCAGTGATAGTGAACTTACACCTATATCAGCAGTGATAGTGATCTCACACCAATATCTGCAGTGATGGTGATCTCACACCTATATCTGAAGTGATGGTGATCTCACACCTATATCTGCAGTGATAGTGATCTCACACCAATATCTGCAGTGATAGTGATCTCACACCCAAATCTACAGGGATGATGATCTCACACCTATGTCTGCAGTGATCTCACCTATATCTGCAGTGATAGTGATCTCACACCTATATCTGAAGTAATATCTGCAGTGATAGTGACCTCACACTTATATATGCAGTGATAGTGATCTCACACCTATGTCTGCAGTGATGGTGCTCTCACACCTATATCTGCAGTAATAGGAATCTCACAGCTATATCTGCAGTGATGGTGATCTCACCTATATCTGTAGTGATAGTGATCCCACAACTATATATGAAGTAATGGTGATCTCACACCTACATCTGCAGTGTTGAAGATAGCACACCAATATCTACAGTGACAGAGATCTCACCCCTATATCTGAAGCAATATCTGCAGTGATAGTGAACTTACACCTATATCAGCAGTGATAGTGATCTCACACCAATATCTGCAGTGATGGTGATCTCACACCTATATCTGAAGTGATGTTGATCTCACACCTATATCTGCAGTGATAGTGATCTCACATCAATATCTGCAGTGATAGTGATCTCACACCTATATCTGCAGTGATAGTCATCCCACACCAATATCTGAAGTGATGGCAATCTCACACCTATATCTGCAGTAATAGTGATCTCACACCTATATCTGCAGTGATGGTGATCTCACACCTATATCTGCAGTGATAGTGATCTCACAGCCATATCTGCAGTGATGGTGATCTCACCTATATCTGTAGTGATAGTGATCTCACAACTATATATGAAGTAATGGTGATCTCACACCTATATAAGCAGTGATAGTAATCCCACACCTATATCTGCAGTGATGGTGATCTCACACCTATATCTGCAATGACAGTGATCTCACACCTACATCTGCAGTGATGCTAATCTCACACCTATATCTGCAGTGATGGTCATCCCACACCTATATCTGCAGTGATACTGATCTCTCACCTATATCTGGAGTAATATCTGCAGTGAAAGTGATCTCACACCTATATCTGAAGGTATATCTGCAGTGATAGTGCTCTCAGACCTATATCTGCAGTGATAGTGATCTCACACCATTATCTACAGTGATAGAGATCTCAAACCTGTATCTGCAGTGATAGTGATCTCACACCTATATCTGCAGTAATAGTGATCTCACACCAATATCTGCAGTGATAGTGATCTCCCACCTATATCTGAAGTAATATCTGCAGTGATAGGTATCTCACACCTATATCTACAGTGATAGTTATCTCACAACAATATCTACAGTAATAGAGATTTAACACCTATATCTGCAGTGATAGTGATCTCACACCTATATCTGCAGTGATAGTGATCTCACACCTATATCTGCAGTGATGGTGATCTCACCTATACCTGCAGTGATAGTGATCTCACACCTATATCTGCAGTGATAATGATATCACAACAATAACTGCAGTGATGGTGATCTTACACATATTTCTGCAGTGATAGTGATCTCACACCTATCTCTGCAATGATAGTGATCTCACACCTATATCTGCAGTGATGGTGATCTCACCTATATCTGTAGTGATAGTGATCTCACTATTATATATGAAGTAATGGTATTCTCAAACCTATATCTGCAGTGATGAAGATAGCACACCAATATCTACAGTGACAGATCTCACCGCTATACCTGAAGCAATATCTGCAGTGATAGTGAACTTACACCTATATCAGCAGTGATAGTGATCTCACACCAATATCTGCAGTGATGGTGATCTCACACCTATATCTGAAGTGATGGTGATCTCACACCTATATTTGCAGTGATAGTGATCTCACACCAATATCTGCAGTGATAGTGATCTCACACCCAAATCTGCAGGGATGGTGATCTCACACCTATGTCTGCAGTGATGGTGATCTCACCTATATCTGCAGTGATAGTGATCTCACACCTATATCTGAAGTGATGGTAATCTCACCTATATCTGTAGTGATAGTGATCTCACAACTATATATGAAGTAATGGTGATCTCACACCTACATCTGCAGTGTTGAAGATAGCACACCAATATCTACAGTGACAGAGATCTCACCCCTATATCTGAAGCAATATCTGCAGTGATAGTGAACTTACACCTATATCAGCAGTGATAGTGATCTCACACCAATATCTGCAGTGATGGTGATCTCAAACCTATATCTGAAGTGATGTTGATCTCACGCCTATATCTGCAGTGATAGTGATCTCACACCAATATCTGCAGTGATAGTGATCTCACACCTAAATCTGCAGGGATGGTGATCTCACACCTATATCTGCAGTAATAGTGATCTCACAGCTATATCCGCAGTGATAGTAATCTCACACCTATATCTGCACTGATAGTCGTCCCACACCAATATCTGCAGGGATGGCAATCTCACACCTATATCTGCAGTAATAGTGATCTCACAGCTATATCTGCAGTGATAGTGATCTCACACCTATATCTGCAGTGATAGTCATCCCACACCAATATCTGAAGTGATGGCAATCTCACACCTATATCTGCAGTAATAGTGATCTCACACCTATATCTGCAGTGATGGTGATCTCACACCTATATCTGCTGTGATGGTGATCTCACCTATTTCAGCAGTGATAGTGATCTCACACATATATCTGATTCAACATCTGCAGTGATGGTGATCTCACACCTATATCTGCAGTGATAGTGATCTCACACCTATATCTGCAGTGATAGTGATCTCCCACCTATATCTGCAGTGATAGTGATCTCACAACTATATATGAAGTAATGGTGATCGCACACCTATATCTGCAGTGATGGTGATCTTACACCTATATCAGCAGTGATAGTGATCTAACACCTATCTCTGCAATGATAGTGATCTCACACCCATAACTGCAGTGATGGTGATCTCACACCTATATCTGCAGTGATGGTGATCGCACCTATATCTGCAGTGATAGTGATCTCACAACTAAACTGCAGAGATAGTGAGCTCACACCTATATCTGCAGTGATAGTGATCTCACACATAATATCTGCAGTGATGGTGATCTCACACCTATATCTACAGTGATAGTGATCTCACACCTATATTTACAGTGATAGTGATCTCACATCAATATCTGTAGTGATGGTGATCTCACACCAATATCTACAGTGATAGAGATCTCACATCTTTATCTGCAGTGATAGTGATCTCACACTTATATCTGCAGTGATAGTGATCTCACAACTATATATGATGTAATATCTGCAGTGATAGTGATCTCACACCTATATCAGCAGTGATAGTGATCTCACACCAATATCTGCAGTGATGGTGATCTCACACCTATATCTGCAGTGATAGTGATCTCACACCAATATCTGCAGTGATAGTGATCTCAAACCTATATCTGCAGTGATGGTGATCTCACACCTATATGTGCAGTGATGGTGATCTCACACCTAAACTGTGGAGATAGTGATTTCACACCAATATCTGCATTGATGGTGATCTCACACCAATATCTACAGTGATAGAGATCTCAAACCTGTATCTGCAGTGATAGTGATCTCACACCTATATCTGCAGTAATAGTGATCTCACACCAATATCTGCAGTGATAGTGATCTCCCACCTATATCTGAAGTAATATCTGCAGTGATAGGTATCTCACACCTATATCTACAGTGATAGTTATCTCACAACAATATCTACAGTAATAGAGATTTAACACCTATATCTGTAGTGATAGTGATCTCACACCTATATCTGCAGTGATGGTGATCTCACCTATACCTGCAGTGATAGTGATATCACACCTATATCTGCAGTGATAATGATCTCACACCAATAACTGCAGTGATGGTGATCTTACACCTATTTCTGCAGTGATAGTGATCTCACACCTATCTCTGCAATGATAGTGATCTCACACCCATATCTGCAGTGATGGTGATCTCACCTATATCTGTAGTGATAGTGATCTCACAACTATAGATGAAGTAATGGTAATCTCACACCTATATCTGCAGTGTTGAAGATAGCACACCAATATCTACAGTGACAGATCTCACCGCTATACCTGAAGCAACATCTGCAGTGATAGTGAACTTACACCAATATCTGCAGTGATGGTGATCTTACACCTATATCTGAAGTGATGTTGATCTCACACCTATATCTGCAGTGATAGTGATCTCACACCAATATCTGCAGTGATAGTGATCTCACACCTAAATCTGCAGGGATGGTGATCTCACACCTATGTCTGCAGTGATGGTGATCTCACCTATATCTGCAGTGATAGTGATCTCACACCTATATCTGAAGTAATATCTGCATTGATAGTGACCTCACACCTATATATGCAGTGATAGTGATCTCACACCTATATCTGCAGTGATGGTGCTCTCACACCTATATCTGCAGTAATAGTGATCTCACAGCTATATCCGCAGTGATAGTGATCTCACACCTATATCTGCACTGATAGTCGTCCCACACCAATATCTGCAGGGATGGCAATCTCACACCTATATCTGCAGTAATAGTGATCTCACAGCTATATCTGCAGTGATAGTGATCTCCCACCTATATCTGCAGTGATAGTGATCTCACAACTATATATGAAGTAATGGTGATCGCACACCTATATCTGCAGTGATGGTGATCTTACACCTATATCTGCACTGATGGTGATCTTACACCTATATCAGCAGTGATGGTGATCTCACCTATATCTCTAGTGATAGTGATCTCACACCTAAACTGCAGAGATAGTGATCTCACACCTATATCTGCAGTAATAGTGATCCCACACCAATATATGCAGTGATGGTGATCTCACACCTATATCTGCTGTGATGGTGATCTCACCTATATCAGCAGTGATAGTGATCTCACAGCTATATCTGAAGTTATATCTGCAGTGATGGTGATCTCACACCTATATCTGCAGTGATAGTGATCTCACACATATATCTGCAGTGATGGTGATCTCACACCTATATCTGCAGTGATAGTGATCTCACACCTACATCTGCAGTGATAGTGATCTCACACCTATATCTGCAGTGATAGTGATCTCACACCTATATCTGCTGTGATGGTGATCTCACACCTATATCAAAGTAATGGTGATCTCACACCTATATCTACAGTGATAATGATCTCACACCTATATTTACAGTGAGAGTGATCTCACACCAATATCTGCAGTGATGGTGATCTCACACCAATATCTACAGTGATAGAGACCTCACATCTTTATCTGCAGTGATAGTGATCTCACACTTATATCTGCAGTGATAGTCATCTCCCACCAATATCTGCATTGATGGCAATCTCACAAATATATCTGCAGTGAAAGTGATCTCCCACCTATATCTGAAGTAATATCTGCAGTGATAGGTATCTCACACCTATATCTGCAGTGATAGTGATCTCACACATATATCTGCAGTGATGGTGATCTCACACCTATATCTGCAGTGATAGTGATCTCACACCTACATCTGCAGTGATAGTGATCTCACACCTATATCTGCAGTGATAGTGATCTCACACCTATATCTGCTGTGATGGTGATCTCACACCTATATCAAAGTAATGGTGATCTCACACCTATATCTACAGTGATAATGATCTCACACCTATATTTACAGTGAGAGTGATCTCACACCAATATCTGCAGTGATGGTGATCTCACACCAATATTTACAGTGATAGAGACCTCACATCTTTATCTGCAGTGATAGTGATCTCACACTTATATCTGCAGTGATAGTCATCTCCCACCAATATCTGCATTGATGGCAATCTCACAAATATATCTGCAGTGAAAGTGATCTCCCACCTATATCTGAAGTAATATCTGCAGTGATAGGTATCTCACACCTATATCTGCAGTGATAGTGATCTGACAACAATATCTACAGTAATAGAGATTTCACACCTATATCTGCAGTGATAGTGATCTCACACCTATAGCTGCAGTGATTGTGATCTCAAAACTATATATGAAGTAATGGTGAGCGCACACCTATATCTGCAGTGATGGTGATCTTACACCTATATCAGCAGTGATAGTGATCTAACACTTATCTCTGCAATGATAGTGATCTCACACCCATAACTGCAGTGATGGTGATCTCACACCTATATCTGCAGTGATGGTGATCTCACCTATATCTGCAGTGATAGTGATCTCACAACTAAACTGCAGAGATAGTGAGCTCACACCTATATCTGCAGTGATAGTGATCTCACAAATATATCTGCAGTGATGGTGATCTCACACCTATATCTGCAGTGATAGTGATCTCACACCTATATCTGCAGTGATGGTGATCTCACACCTATATCCAAAGTAATGGTGATCTCACACCTATATCTACAGTGATAGTGATCTCATACCTATATTTACAGTGATAGTGATCTCACATCAATATCTGCAGTGATGGTGATCTCACACCAATATCTACAGTGACAGAGATCTCACATCTTTATCTGCAGTGATAGTGATCCCACACTTATATCTGCAGTGATAGTGATCTCACAACTATATATGATGTAATATCTGCAGTGATAGTGATCTCACACCTATATCAGCAGTAATAGTGATCTCACACCAATATCTGCAGTGATGGTGATCTCACACCTATATCTGCAGTGATAGTGATCTCACACCAATATCTGCAGTGATAGTGATCTCAAACCTATATCTGCAGTGATGGTGAACTCAAACCTATATGTGCAGTGATGGTGATCTCACACCTAAATCTGCAGGGATGGTGATCTCACACCTGTATCTGTAGTTATAGTGATCTCACACCTATAACTCAAGTAATGGCGATCTCACACCTATATCTGCAGTGATACTGATCTCGCACCTATATCTGCAGTGATAGTGACCTCACACCTATATCTGCAGTGATAGTGATCTCACACCTAATCTACAGTGATGGTGATCTCACACCAATAAATGCAGTGATGGTGATCTTACACCTATATCTGCAGTGATAGTGATCTCACAGCCATATCTGCAGTGATGGTGATCTCACCTGTATCTGTAGTGATAGTGATCTCACAACTATATATGAAGTAATGGTGATCTCACACCTATATAAGCAGTGATAGTAATCCCACACCTATATCTGCAATGATAGTGATCTCACACCTACATCTGCAGTGATGCTAATCTCAAACCTATATCTGCAGTGATGGTCATCTCACACCTATATCTGCAGTGATACTGATCTCTCACCTATATCTGGAGTAATATCTGCAGTAAAAGTGATCTCACACCTATATCTGAAGTTATATCTGCAGTGATAGCGCTCTCAGACCTATATCTGCAGTGATAGTGATCTCACACCATTATCTACAGTGATAGAGATCTCAAACCTGTATCTGCAGTGATAGTGATCTCACACCTATATCTGCAGTAATAGTGATCTCACACCAATATCTGCAGTGATAGTGATCTCCCACCTATATCTGAAGTAATATCTGCAGTGATAGGTATCTCACACCTATATCTACAGTGATAGTTATCTCACAACAATATCTACAGTAATAGAGATTTAACACCTATATCTGCAGTGATAGTGATCTCACACCTATATCTGCAGAGATAGTGATCTCACACCTATATCTGCAGTGATGGTGATCTCACCTATACCTGCAGTGATAGTGATCTCACACCTATATCTGCAGTGATAATGATCTCACACCAATAACTGCAGTGATGGTGATCTTACACCTATTTCTGCAGTGATAGTGATCTCACACCTATCTCTGCAATTATAGTGATCTCACACCCATATCTGCAGTGTTGGTGATCTCACCTATATCTGTAGTGATAGTGATCTCACAACTATAGATGAAGTAATGGTAATCTCACACCTATATCTGCAGTGTTGAAGATAGCACACCAATATCTACAGTGACAGATCTCACCACTATACCTGAAGCAATATCTGCAGTGATAGTGAACTTACACCTATATCAGCAGTGATAGTGATCTCACACCAATATCTGCAGTGATGGTGATCTCACACCTATATCTGAAGTGATGGTGATCTCACACCTATATCTGCAGTGATAGTGATCTCACACCAATATCTGCAGTGATAGTGATCTCACACCCAAATCTGCAGGGATGATCTCACACCTATGTCTGCAGTGATCTCACCTATATCTGCAGTGATAGTGATCTCAAACCTATATCTGAAGTAATATCTGCAGTGATAGTGACCTCACACTTATATATGCAGTGATAGTGATCTCACACCTATGTCTGCAGTGATGGTGCTCTCACACCTATATCTGCAGTAATAGGGATCTCACAGCTATATCTGCAGTGATGGTGATCTCACCTATATCTGTAGTGATAGTGATCCCACAACTATATATGAAGTAATGGTGATCTCACACCTACATCTGCAGTGTTGAAGATAGCACACCAATATCTACAGTGACAGAGATCTCACCCCTATATCTGAAGCAATATCTGCAGTGATAGTGAACTTACACCTATATCAGCAGTGATAGTGATCTCACACCAATATCTGCAGTGATGGTGATCTCACACCTATATCTGAAGTGATGTTGATCTCACACCTATATCTGCAGTGATAGTGATCTCACACCAATATCTGCAGTGATAGTGATCTCACACCTAAATCTGCAGGGATGGTGATCTCACACCTATGTCTGCAGTGATGGTGATCTCACCTATATCTGCAGTGATAGTGATCTCACACCTATATCTGAAGTAATATCTGCATTGATAGTGACCTCACACCTATATATGCAGTGATAGTGATCTCACACCTATATCTGCAGTGACGGTGCTCTCACACCTATATCTGCAGTAATAGTGATCTCACACCTATATCTGCAGTGATAGTGATCTCACACCTGTATCTGCAGTGATAGTGATCTCACACCTATATCTGCAGTGATAATGATCTCACACCAATAACTGCAGTGATGGTGATCTTACACCTGTTTCTGCAGTGATAGTGATCTCACACCTATCTCTGCAATGATAGTGATCTCACACCCATATCTGCAGTGATGGTGATCTCACCTATATCTGTAGTGATAGTGATCTCACAACTATAGATGAAGTAATGGTAATCTCACACCTATATCTGCAGTGTTGAAGATAGCACACCAATATCTACAGTGACAGATCTCACCACTATACCTGAAGCAATATCTGCAGTGATAGTGAACTTACACCTATATCAGCAGTGATAGTGATCTCACACCAATATCTGCAGTGATGGTGATCTCACACCTATATCTGAAGTGATGGTGATCTCACACCTATATCTGCAGTGATAGTGATCTCACACCAATATCTGCAGTGATAGTGATCTCACACCCAAATCTACAGGGATGATGATCTCACACCTATGTCTGCAGTGATCTCACCTATATCTGCAGTGATAGTGATCTCACACCTATATCTGAAGTAATATCTGCAGTGATAGTGACCTCACACTTATATATGCAGTGATAGTGATCTCACACCTATGTCTGCAGTGATGGTGCTCTCACACCTATATCTGCAGTAATAGGAATCTCACAGCTATATCTGCAGTGATGGTGATCTCACCTATATCTGTAGTGATAGTGATCCCACAACTATATATGAAGTAATGGTGATCTCACACCTACATCTGCAGTGTTGAAGATAGCACACCAATATCTACAGTGACAGAGATCTCACCCCTATATCTGAAGCAATATCTGCAGTGATAGTGAACTTACACCTATATCAGCAGTGATAGTGATCTCACACCAATATCTGCAGTGATGGTGATCTCACACCTATATCTGAAGTGATGTTGATCTCACACCTATATCTGCAGTGATAGTGATCTCACATCAATATCTGCAGTGATAGTGATCTCACACCTATATCTGCAGTGATAGTCATCCCACACCAATATCTGAAGTGATGGCAATCTCACACCTATATCTGCAGTAATAGTGATCTCACACCTATATCTGCAGTGATGGTGATCTCACACCTATATCTGCAGTGATAGTGATCTCACAGCCATATCTGCAGTGATGGTGATCTCACCTATATCTGTAGTGATAGTGATCTCACAACTATATATGAAGTAATGGTGATCTCACACCTATATAAGCAGTGATAGTAATCCCACACCTATATCTGCAGTGATGGTGATCTCACACCTATATCTGCAATGACAGTGATCTCACACCTACATCTGCAGTGATGCTAATCTCACACCTATATCTGCAGTGATGGTCATCCCACACCTATATCTGCAGTGATACTGATCTCTCACCTATATCTGGAGTAATATCTGCAGTGAAAGTGATCTCACACCTATATCTGAAGGTATATCTGCAGTGATAGTGCTCTCAGACCTATATCTGCAGTGATAGTGATCTCACACCATTATCTACAGTGATAGAGATCTCAAACCTGTATCTGCAGTGATAGTGATCTCACACCTATATCTGCAGTAATAGTGATCTCACACCAATATCTGCAGTGATAGTGATCTCCCACCTATATCTGAAGTAATATCTGCAGTGATAGGTATCTCACACCTATATCTACAGTGATAGTTATCTCACAACAATATCTACAGTAATAGAGATTTAACACCTATATCTGCAGTGATAGTGATCTCACACCTATATCTGCAGTGATAGTGATCTCACACCTATATCTGCAGTGATGGTGATCTCACCTATACCTGCAGTGATAGTGATCTCACACCTATATCTGCAGTGATAATGATATCACAACAATAACTGCAGTGATGGTGATCTTACACATATTTCTGCAGTGATAGTGATCTCACACCTATCTCTGCAATGATAGTGATCTCACACCTATATCTGCAGTGATGGTGATCTCACCTATATCTGTAGTGATAGTGATCTCACTATTATATATGAAGTAATGGTATTCTCAAACCTATATCTGCAGTGATGAAGATAGCACACCAATATCTACAGTGACAGATCTCACCGCTATACCTGAAGCAATATCTGCAGTGATAGTGAACTTACACCTATATCAGCAGTGATAGTGATCTCACACCAATATCTGCAGTGATGGTGATCTCACACCTATATCTGAAGTGATGGTGATCTCACACCTATATTTGCAGTGATAGTGATCTCACACCAATATCTGCAGTGATAGTGATCTCACACCCAAATCTGCAGGGATGGTGATCTCACACCTATGTCTGCAGTGATGGTGATCTCACCTATATCTGCAGTGATAGTGATCTCACACCTATATCTGAAGTAATATCTGCATTGATAGTGACCTCACACCTATATATGCAGTGATAGTGATCTCACACCTATATCTGCAGTGATGGTGCTCTCACACCTATATCTGCAGTAATAGTGATCTCACAGCTATATCCACAGTGATAGTGATCTCACACCTATATCTGCACTGATAGTCGTCCAACACCAATATCTGCAGGGATGGCAATCTCACACTATATCTGCAGTAATAGTGATCTCACAGCTATATCTGCAATGATAGTGATCTCACACCTATATCTGCATTGATAGTCATCCCACACCAATATCTGAAGTGATGGCAATCTCACACCTATATCTGCAGTAATAGTGATCTCACACCTATATCTGCAGTGATGGTGATCTCACACCTATATCTGCAGTGATAGTGATCTCACAGCCATATCTGCAGTGATGGTGATCTCACCTATATCTGTAGTGATAGTGATCTCACAACTATATATGAAGTAATGGTGATCTCACACCTATATAAGCAGTGATAGTAATCCCACACCTATATCTGCAGTGATGGTGATCTCACACCTATATCTGCAATGACAGTGATCTCACACCTACATCTGCAGTGATGCTAATCTCACACCTATATCTGCAGCGATGGTCATCCCACACCTATATCTGCAGTGATACTGATCTCTCACCTATATCTGGAGTAATATCTGCAGTGAAAGTGATCTCACACCTATATCTGAAGTTATATCTGCAGTGATAGTGCTCTCAGACCTATATCTGCAGTGATAGTGATCTCACACCATTATCTACAGTGATAGAGATCTCAAACCTGTATCTGCAGTGATAGTGATCTCACACCTATATCTGCAGTAATAGTGATCTCACACCAATATCTGCAGTGATAGTGATCTCCCACCTATATCTGAAGTAATATCTGCAGTGATAGGTATCTCACACCTATATCTACAGTGATAGTTATCTCACAACAATATCTACAGTAATAGAGATTTAACACCTATATCTGCAGTGATAGTGATCTCACACCTATATCTGCAGTGATAGTGATCTCACACCTATATCTGCAGTGATGGTGATCTCACCTATACCTGCAGTGATAGTGATCTCATACCTATATCTGCAGTGATAGTGATCTCACACCTATATCTGCAGTGATAGTGATCTCACACCCAAATCTACAGGGATGATGATCTCACACCTATGTCTGCAGTGATCTCACCTATATCTGCAGTGATAGTGATCTCACACCTATATCTGAAGTAATATCTGCAGTGATAGTGACCTCACACTTATATATGCAGTGATAGTGATCTCACACCTATGTCTGCAGTGATGGTGCTCTCACACCTATATCTGCAGTAATAGGGATCTCACAGCTATATCTGCAGTGATGGTGATCTCACCTATATCTGTAGTGATAGTGATCCCACAACTATATATGAAGTAATGGTGATCTCACACCTACATCTGCAGTGTTGAAGATAGCACACCAATATCTACAGTGACAGAGATCTCACCCCTATATCTGAAGCAATATCTGCAGTGATAGTGAACTTACACCTATATCAGCAGTGATAGTGATCTCACACCAATATCTGCAGTGATAGTGATCTCACACCTAAATCTGCAGGGATGGTGATCTCACACCTATGTCTGCAGTGATGGTGATCTCACCTATATCTGCAGTGATAGTGATCTCACACCTATATCTGAAGTAATATCTGCATTGATAGTGACCTCACACCTATATATGCAGTGATAGTGATCTCACACCTATATCTGCAGTGATGGTGCTCTCACACCTATATCTGCAGTAATAGTGATCTCACAGCTATATCCACAGTGATAGTGATCTCACACCTATATCTGCACTGATAGTCGTCCAACACCAATATCTGCAGGGATGGCAATCTCACACTATATCTGCAGTAATAGTGATCTCACAGCTATATCTGCAATGATAGTGATCTCACACCTATATCTGCATTGATAGTCATCCCACACCAATATCTGAAGTGATGGCAATCTCACACCTATATCTGCAGTAATAGTGATCTCACACCTATATCTGCAGTGATGGTGATCTCACACCTATATCTGCAGTGATAGTGATCTCACAGCCATATCTGCAGTGATGGTGATCTCACCTATATCTGTAGTGATAGTGATCTCACAACTATATATGAAGTAATGGTGATCTCACACCTATATAAGCAGTGATAGTAATCCCACACCTATATCTGCAGTGATGGTGATCTCACACCTATATCTGCAATGACAGTGATCTCACACCTACATCTGCAGTGATGCTAATCTCACACCTATATCTGCAGCGATGGTCATCCCACACCTATATCTGCAGTGATACTGATCTCTCACCTATATCTGGAGTAATATCTGCAGTGAAAGTGATCTCACACCTATATCTGAAGTTATATCTGCAGTGATAGTGCTCTCAGACCTATATCTGCAGTGATAGTGATCTCACACCATTATCTACAGTGATAGAGATCTCAAACCTGTATCTGCAGTGATAGTGATCTCACACCTATATCTGCAGTAATAGTGATCTCACACCAATATCTGCAGTGATAGTGATCTCCCACCTATATCTGAAGTAATATCTGCAGTGATAGGTATCTCACACCTATATCTACAGTGATAGTTATCTCACAACAATATCTACAGTAATAGAGATTTAACACCTATATCTGCAGTGATAGTGATCTCACACCTATATCTGCAGTGATAGTGATCTCACACCTATATCTGCAGTGATGGTGATCTCACCTATACCTGCAGTGATAGTGATCTCATACCTATATCTGCAGTGATAATGATATCACAACAATAACTGCAGTGATGGTGATCTTACACATATTTCTGCAATGATAGTGATCTCACACCTATATCTGCAGTGATGGTGATCTCACCTATATCTGTAGTGATAGTGATCTCACAACTATAGATGAAGTAATGGTAATCTCACACCTATATCTGCAGTGTTGAAGATAGCACACCAATATCTACAGCGACAGATCTCACCGCTATACCTGAAGCAATATCTGCAGTGATAGTGAACTTACACCTATATCAGCAGTGATAGTGATCTCACACCAATATCTGCAGTGATGGTGATCTCACACCTATATCTGAAGTGATGGTGATCTCACACCTATATCTGCAGTGAGAGTGATCTCACACCAATATCTGCAGTGATAGTGATCTCACACCCAAATCTACAGGGATGGTGATCTCACACCTATGTCTGCAGTGATCTCACCTATATCTGCAGTGATAGTGATCTCACACCTATATCTGAAGTAATATCTGCAGAAATAGTGACCTCACACTTATATATGCAGTGATAGTGATCTCACACCTATGTCTGCAGTGATGGTGCTCTCACACCTATATCTGCAGTAATAGTGATCTCACAGCTATATCTGCAGTGATGGTGATCTCACCTATATCTGTAGTGATAGTGATCCCACAACTATATATGAAGTAATTGTGATCTCACACCTACATCTGCAGTGTTGAAGATAGCACACCAATATCTACAGTGACAGAGATCTCACCCCTATATCTGAAGCAATATCTGCAGTGATAGTGAACTTACACCTATATCAGCAGTGATAGCGATCTCACACCAATATCTGCAGTGATGGTGATCTCACATCTAAATCTGCAGGGATGGTGATCTCACACCTATGTCTGCAGTGATGGTGATCTCACCTATATCTGCAGTGATAGTGATCTCACACCTATATCTGAAGTAATATCTGCATTGATAGTGACCTCACACCTATATATGCAGTGATAGTGATCTCACACCTATATCTGCAGTGACGGTGCTCTCACACCTATATCTGCAGTAATAGTAATCTCACATCTATATCCGCAGTGATAGTGATCTCACACCTATATCTGCACTGATAGTCGTCCCACACCAATATCTGCAGGGATGGCAATCTCACACCTATATCTGCAGTAATAGTGATCTCACAGCTATATCTGCAGTGATAGTGATCTCACACCTATATCTGCAGTGATAGTCATCACACACCAATATCTAAAGTGATGGCAATCTCACACCTATATCTGCAGTAATAGTAATCTCACACCTATATCTGCAGTGATGGTGATCTCACACCTATATCTGCTGTGATGGTGATCTCACCTATTTCAGCAGTGATAGTATTCTCACACATATATCTGAAGCAACATCTGCAGTGATTGTGATCTCACACCTATATCTGCAGTGATAGTGATCTCACACCTATATCTGCAGTGATAGTGATCTCCCACTATATCTGCAGTGATAGTGATCTCACAACTATATATGAAGTAATGGTGGTCGCACACCTATATCTGCAGTGATGTTGATCTTACACTTATATCTGCAGTGATGGTGATCTTACACCTATATCAGCAGTGATGGTGATCTCACCTCTATCTGTAGTTATAGTGATCTCACACCTAAACTGCAGAGATAGTGATCTCACACCTATGTCTGCAGTAATAGTGATCCCACACCTATATATGCAGAGATGGTGATCTCACACCTATATCTGCTGTGATGGTGATCTCACCTATATCAGCAGTGATAGTGATCTCACAGCTATATCTGAAGTTATATCTGCAGTGATGGTGATCTCACACCTATATCTGCAGTGATAGTGATCTCACACATATATCTGCAGTGATGGTGATCTCACACCTATATCCAAAGTAATGGTGATCTCACACCTATATCTACAGTGATAGTGATCTCACACCTATATTTACAGTGATAGTGATCTCACATCAATATCTGCAGTGATGGTGGTCTCACACCAATATCTACAGTGATAGAGATCTCACATATTTATCTGCAGTGATAGTGATCTCACACTTATATCTGCAGTGATAGTGATCTCACAACTATATATGATGTAATATCTGCAGTGATAGTGATCTCACACCTATATCAGCAGTGATAGTGATCTCACACCAATATCTGCAGTGATGGTGATCTCACACCTATATCTGCAGTGATAGTGATCTCACACCAATATCTGCAGTGATAGTGATCTCAAACCTATATCTGCAGTGATGGTGATCTCACACCTATATCTGCAGTGATGGTGATCTCACCTATATCTGCAGTGATAATGATCTCACACCTATAGCTGAACTAATATCTGCAGTGATAGTGATCTCACACCTATATCAGCAGTGATAGTGATCTCAAACCAATATCTACAGTGATAGTGATCTCACATCTATGTCTGCAGTGATAGTGATCTCGCACCTATATCTGCAGTAATAGTGATCTCACACCTGTATCTGCAGTGATGGTGATCTCACAGCTATATCTGCAGTGATAGTGATCCCACACCTATATCTACAGTGATAGTGGTCTCACACCAATATCTGCAGTGACGGTGATCTCATACCAATATCTACAGTGATAGAGATCTCACACCTATATCTGCAGTGATACTGATCTTACACCAATATCTGCAGCGATGGTCATCTCACACGTATATCTCCAGTGATAGTAATATCACACCTATATCTGCAGTGATGGTGATCTCACACCTATATCTGCAGTGATGGTGATCTCACCTATATCTGCCGTGATAGTGATCTCACACCTATCTCTGCAATGATAGTGATCTCACACCCATATCTGCAGTGATGGTGATCTCACCTATATCTGTAGTGATAGTGATCTCACTACTATAGATGAAGTAATGGTATTCTCACACCTATATCTGCAGTGTTGAAGATAGCACACCAATATCTACAGTGACAGATCTCACCCCTATATCTGAAGCAATATCTGCAGTGATAGTGAAATTACACCTATATCAGCAGTGATAGTGATCTCGCACCAATATCTGCAGTGATGGTGATCTCACACCTATATCTGAAGTGATGGTGATCTCACACCTATATCTGCAGTGATAGTGATCTCACACCAATATCTGCAGTGATAGTGATCTCACACCTAAATCTGCAGGGATGGTGATCTCACACATATGTCTTCAGTGATGGTGATCTCACCTATATCTGCAGTGATAGTGATCTCACACCTATATCTGAAGTAATATCTGCAGTGATAGTGACCTCACACCTATATATGCAGTGATAGTGATCTCACACCTATATCTGCAGTGACTGTGCTCTCACACCTATATCTGCAGTAATAGTGATCTCACAGCTATATCTGCAGTGATGGTGATCTCACCTATATCTCTAGTGATAGTGATCTCACAACTATATATGAAGTAATGGTGATCTCACACCTATATCTGCAGTGTTGAAGATAGCACACCAATACCTACAGTGACAGAGATCTCACCCCTATATCTGAAGCAATATTTGCAGTGATAGTGAACTTACACCCATATCAGCAGTGATAGTGATCTCACACCAATATCTGCAGTGATGGTGATCTCACACCTATATCTGAAGTGATGTTGATCTCACACCTATATCTGCAGTGATGGTGATCTCACCTATATCTGTAGTGATAGTGATCTCACTACTATATATGAAGTAATGGTATTCTCACACCTATATCTGCAGTGATGAAGATAGCACACCAATATCTACAGTGACAGATCTCACCGCTATACCTGAAGCAATATCTGCAGTGATAGTGAACTTACACCTATATCAGCAGTGATAGTGATCTCACACCAATATCTGCAGTGATGGTGATCTCACACCTATATCTGAAGTGATGGTGATCTCACACCTATATCTGCAGTGATAGTGATCTCACACCAATATCTGCAGTGATAGTGATCTCACACCCAAATCTACAGGGATGGTGATCTCACACCTATGTCTGCAGTGATCTCACCTATATCTGCAGTGATAGTGATCTCACACCTATATCTGAAGTAATATCTGCAGAAATAGTGACCTCACACTTATATATGCAGTGATAGTGATCTCACACCTATGTCTGCAGTGATGGTGCTCTCACACCTATATCTGCAGTAATAGTGATCTCACAGCTATATCTGCAGTGATGGTGATCTCACCTATATCTGTAGTGATAGTGATCCCACAACTATATATGAAGTAATGGTGATCTCACACCTACATCTGCAGTGTTGAAGATAGCACACCAATATCTACAGTGACAGAGATCTCACCCCTATATCTGAAGCAATATCTGCAGTGATAGTGAACTTACACCTATATCAGCAGTGATAGTGATCTCACACCATTATCTGCAGTGATGGTGATCTCACACCTATATCTGAAGTGATGTTGATCTCACACCTATATCTGCAGTGATAGCGATCTCACACCAATATCTGCAGTGATGGTGATCTCACATCTAAATCTGCAGGGATGGTGATCTCACACCTATGTCTGCAGTGATGGTGATCTCACCTATATCTGCAGTGATAGTGATCTCACACCTATATCTGAAGTAATATCTGCATTGATAGTGACCTCACACCTATATATGCAGTGATAGTGCTCTCACACCTATATCTGCAGTGACGGTGCTCTCACACCTATATCTGCAGTAATAGTAATCTCACATCTATATCCGCAGTGATAGTGATCTCACACCTATATCTGCACTGATAGTCGTCCCACACCAATATCTGCAGGGATGGCAATCTCACACCTATATCTGCAGTAATAGTGATCTCACAGCTATATCTGCAGTGATAGTGATCTCACACCTATATCTGCAGTGATAGTCATCCCACACCAATATCTAAAGTGATGGCAATCTCACACCTATATCTGCAGTAATAGTAATCTCACACCTATATCTGCAGTTATGGTGATCTCACACCTATATCTGCTGTGATGGTGATCTCACCTATTTCAGCAGTGATAATATTCTCACACATATATCTGAAGCAACATCTGCAGTGATTGTGATCTCACACCTATATCTGCAGTGATAGTGATCTCACACCTATATCTGCAGTGATAGTGATCTCCCACCTATATCTGCAGTGATAGTGATCTCACAACTATATATGAAGTAATGGTGGTCGCACACCTATATCTGCAGTGATGTTGATCTTACACCTATATCAGCAGTGATGGTGATCTCACCTATATCTGTAGTGATAGTGATCTCACACCTAAACTGCAGAGATAGTGATCTCACACCTATATCTGCAGTAATAGTGATCCCACACCTATATATGCAGAGATGGTGATCTCACACCTATATCTGCTGTGATGGTGATCTCACCTATATCAGCAGTGATAGTGATCTCACAGCTATATCTGAAGTTATATCTGCAGTGATGGTGATCTCACACCTATATCTGCAGTGATAGTGATCTCACACATATATCTGCAGTGATGGTGATCTCACACCTATATCCAAAGTAATGGTGATCTCACACCTATATCTACAGTGATAGTGATCTCACACCTATATTTACAGTGATAGTGATCTCACATCAATATCTGCAGTGATGGTGGTCTCACACCAATATCTACAGTGATAGAGATCTCACATCTTTATCTGCAGTGATAGTGATCTCACACTTATATCTGCAGTGATAGTGATCTCACAACTATATATGATGTAATATCTGCAGTGATAGTGATCTCACACCTATATCAGCAGTGATAGTGATCTCACACCAATATCTGCAGTGATGGTGATCTCACACCTATATCTGCAGTGATAGTTATCTCACAACAATATCTACAGTAATAGAGATTTAACACCTATATCTGCAGTGATAGTGATCTCACACCTATATCTGCAGTGATAGTGATCTCACACCTATATCTGCAGTGATGGTGATCTCACCTATACCTGCAGTGATAGTGATCTCATACCTATATCTGCAGTGATAGTGATCTCACACCTATATCTGCAGTGATAGTGATCTCACACCCAAATCTACAGGGATGATGATCTCACACCTATGTCTGCAGTGATCTCACCTATATCTGCAGTGATAGTGATCTCACACCTATATCTGAAGTAATATCTGCAGTGATAGTGACCTCACACTTATATATGCAGTGATAGTGATCTCACACCTATGTCTGCAGTGATGGTGCTCTCACACCTATATCTGCAGTAATAGGGATCTCACAGCTATATCTGCAGTGATGGTGATCTCACCTATATCTGTAGTGATAGTGATCCCACAACTATATATGAAGTAATGGTGATCTCACACCTACATCTGCAGTGTTGAAGATAGCACACCAATATCTACAGTGACAGAGATCTCACCCCTATATCTGAAGCAATATCTGCAGTGATAGTGAACTTACACCTATATCAGCAGTGATAGTGATCTCACACCAATATCTGCAGTGATAGTGATCTCACACCTAAATCTGCAGGGATGGTGATCTCACACCTATGTCTGCAGTGATGGTGATCTCACCTATATCTGCAGTGATAGTGATCTCACACCTATATCTGAAGTAATATCTGCATTGATAGTGACCTCACACCTATATATGCAGTGATAGTGATCTCACACCTATATCTGCAGTGATGGTGCTCTCACACCTATATCTGCAGTAATAGTGATCTCACAGCTATATCCACAGTGATAGTGATCTCACACCTATATCTGCACTGATAGTCGTCCAACACCAATATCTGCAGGGATGGCAATCTCACACTATATCTGCAGTAATAGTGATCTCACAGCTATATCTGCAATGATAGTGATCTCACACCTATATCTGCATTGATAGTCATCCCACACCAATATCTGAAGTGATGGCAATCTCACACCTATATCTGCAGTAATAGTGATCTCACACCTATATCTGCAGTGATGGTGATCTCACACCTATATCTGCAGTGATAGTGATCTCACAGCCATATCTGCAGTGATGGTGATCTCACCTATATCTGTAGTGATAGTGATCTCACAACTATATATGAAGTAATGGTGATCTCACACCTATATAAGCAGTGATAGTAATCCCACACCTATATCTGCAGTGATGGTGATCTCACACCTATATCTGCAATGACAGTGATCTCACACCTACATCTGCAGTGATGCTAATCTCACACCTATATCTGCAGCGATGGTCATCCCACACCTATATCTGCAGTGATACTGATCTCTCACCTATATCTGGAGTAATATCTGCAGTGAAAGTGATCTCACACCTATATCTGAAGTTATATCTGCAGTGATAGTGCTCTCAGACCTATATCTGCAGTGATAGTGATCTCACACCATTATCTACAGTGATAGAGATCTCAAACCTGTATCTGCAGTGATAGTGATCTCACACCTATATCTGCAGTAATAGTGATCTCACACCAATATCTGCAGTGATAGTGATCTCCCACCTATATCTGAAGTAATATCTGCAGTGATAGGTATCTCACACCTATATCTACAGTGATAGTTATCTCACAACAATATCTACAGTAATAGAGATTTAACACCTATATCTGCAGTGATAGTGATCTCACACCTATATCTGCAGTGATAGTGATCTCACACCTATATCTGCAGTGATGGTGATCTCACCTATACCTGCAGTGATAGTGATCTCATACCTATATCTGCAGTGATAATGATATCACAACAATAACTGCAGTGATGGTGATCTTACACATATTTCTGCAATGATAGTGATCTCACACCTATATCTGCAGTGATGGTGATCTCACCTATATCTGTAGTGATAGTGATCTCACAACTATAGATGAAGTAATGGTAATCTCACACCTATATCTGCAGTGTTGAAGATAGCACACCAATATCTACAGCGACAGATCTCACCGCTATACCTGAAGCAATATCTGCAGTGATAGTGAACTTACACCTATATCAGCAGTGATAGTGATCTCACACCAATATCTGCAGTGATGGTGATCTCACACCTATATCTGAAGTGATGGTGATCTCACACCTATATCTGCAGTGAGAGTGATCTCACACCAATATCTGCAGTGATAGTGATCTCACACCCAAATCTACAGGGATGGTGATCTCACACCTATGTCTGCAGTGATCTCACCTATATCTGCAGTGATAGTGATCTCACACCTATATCTGAAGTAATATCTGCAGAAATAGTGACCTCACACTTATATATGCAGTGATAGTGATCTCACACCTATGTCTGCAGTGATGGTGCTCTCACACCTATATCTGCAGTAATAGTGATCTCACAGCTATATCTGCAGTGATGGTGATCTCACCTATATCTGTAGTGATAGTGATCCCACAACTATATATGAAGTAATTGTGATCTCACACCTACATCTGCAGTGTTGAAGATAGCACACCAATATCTACAGTGACAGAGATCTCACCCCTATATCTGAAGCAATATCTGCAGTGATAGTGAACTTACACCTATATCAGCAGTGATAGCGATCTCACACCAATATCTGCAGTGATGGTGATCTCACATCTAAATCTGCAGGGATGGTGATCTCACACCTATGTCTGCAGTGATGGTGATCTCACCTATATCTGCAGTGATAGTGATCTCACACCTATATCTGAAGTAATATCTGCATTGATAGTGACCTCACACCTATATATGCAGTGATAGTGATCTCACACCTATATCTGCAGTGACGGTGCTCTCACACCTATATCTGCAGTAATAGTAATCTCACATCTATATCCGCAGTGATAGTGATCTCACACCTATATCTGCACTGATAGTCGTCCCACACCAATATCTGCAGGGATGGCAATCTCACACCTATATCTGCAGTAATAGTGATCTCACAGCTATATCTGCAGTGATAGTGATCTCACACCTATATCTGCAGTGATAGTCATCACACACCAATATCTAAAGTGATGGCAATCTCACACCTATATCTGCAGTAATAGTAATCTCACACCTATATCTGCAGTGATGGTGATCTCACACCTATATCTGCTGTGATGGTGATCTCACCTATTTCAGCAGTGATAGTATTCTCACACATATATCTGAAGCAACATCTGCAGTGATTGTGATCTCACACCTATATCTGCAGTGATAGTGATCTCACACCTATATCTGCAGTGATAGTGATCTCCCACTATATCTGCAGTGATAGTGATCTCACAACTATATATGAAGTAATGGTGGTCGCACACCTATATCTGCAGTGATGTTGATCTTACACTTATATCTGCAGTGATGGTGATCTTACACCTATATCAGCAGTGATGGTGATCTCACCTCTATCTGTAGTTATAGTGATCTCACACCTAAACTGCAGAGATAGTGATCTCACACCTATGTCTGCAGTAATAGTGATCCCACACCTATATATGCAGAGATGGTGATCTCACACCTATATCTGCTGTGATGGTGATCTCACCTATATCAGCAGTGATAGTGATCTCACAGCTATATCTGAAGTTATATCTGCAGTGATGGTGATCTCACACCTATATCTGCAGTGATAGTGATCTCACACATATATCTGCAGTGATGGTGATCTCACACCTATATCCAAAGTAATGGTGATCTCACACCTATATCTACAGTGATAGTGATCTCACACCTATATTTACAGTGATAGTGATCTCACATCAATATCTGCAGTGATGGTGGTCTCACACCAATATCTACAGTGATAGAGATCTCACATATTTATCTGCAGTGATAGTGATCTCACACTTATATCTGCAGTGATAGTGATCTCACAACTATATATGATGTAATATCTGCAGTGATAGTGATCTCACACCTATATCAGCAGTGATAGTGATCTCACACCAATATCTGCAGTGATGGTGATCTCACACCTATATCTGCAGTGATAGTGATCTCACACCAATATCTGCAGTGATAGTGATCTCAAACCTATATCTGCAGTGATGGTGATCTCACACCTATATCTGCAGTGATGGTGATCTCACCTATATCTGCAGTGATAATGATCTCACACCTATAGCTGAACTAATATCTGCAGTGATAGTGATCTCACACCTATATCAGCAGTGATAGTGATCTCAAACCAATATCTACAGTGATAGTGATCTCACATCTATGTCTGCAGTGATAGTGATCTCGCACCTATATCTGCAGTAATAGTGATCTCACACCTGTATCTGCAGTGATGGTGATCTCACAGCTATATCTGCAGTGATAGTGATCCCACACCTATATCTACAGTGATAGTGGTCTCACACCAATATCTGCAGTGACGGTGATCTCATACCAATATCTACAGTGATAGAGATCTCACACCTATATCTGCAGTGATACTGATCTTACACCAATATCTGCAGCGATGGTCATCTCACACGTATATCTCCAGTGATAGTAATATCACACCTATATCTGCAGTGATGGTGATCTCACACCTATATCTGCAGTGATGGTGATCTCACCTATATCTGCCGTGATAGTGATCTCACACCTATCTCTGCAATGATAGTGATCTCACACCCATATCTGCAGTGATGGTGATCTCACCTATATCTGTAGTGATAGTGATCTCACTACTATAGATGAAGTAATGGTATTCTCACACCTATATCTGCAGTGTTGAAGATAGCACACCAATATCTACAGTGACAGATCTCACCCCTATATCTGAAGCAATATCTGCAGTGATAGTGAAATTACACCTATATCAGCAGTGATAGTGATCTCGCACCAATATCTGCAGTGATGGTGATCTCACACCTATATCTGAAGTGATGGTGATCTCACACCTATATCTGCAGTGATAGTGATCTCACACCAATATCTGCAGTGATAGTGATCTCACACCTAAATCTGCAGGGATGGTGATCTCACACATATGTCTTCAGTGATGGTGATCTCACCTATATCTGCAGTGATAGTGATCTCACACCTATATCTGAAGTAATATCTGCAGTGATAGTGACCTCACACCTATATATGCAGTGATAGTGATCTCACACCTATATCTGCAGTGACTGTGCTCTCACACCTATATCTGCAGTAATAGTGATCTCACAGCTATATCTGCAGTGATGGTGATCTCACCTATATCTCTAGTGATAGTGATCTCACAACTATATATGAAGTAATGGTGATCTCACACCTATATCTGCAGTGTTGAAGATAGCACACCAATACCTACAGTGACAGAGATCTCACCCCTATATCTGAAGCAATATTTGCAGTGATAGTGAACTTACACCCATATCAGCAGTGATAGTGATCTCACACCAATATCTGCAGTGATGGTGATCTCACACCTATATCTGAAGTGATGTTGATCTCACACCTATATCTGCAGTGATGGTGATCTCACCTATATCTGTAGTGATAGTGATCTCACTACTATATATGAAGTAATGGTATTCTCACACCTATATCTGCAGTGATGAAGATAGCACACCAATATCTACAGTGACAGATCTCACCGCTATACCTGAAGCAATATCTGCAGTGATAGTGAACTTACACCTATATCAGCAGTGATAGTGATCTCACACCAATATCTGCAGTGATGGTGATCTCACACCTATATCTGAAGTGATGGTGATCTCACACCTATATCTGCAGTGATAGTGATCTCACACCAATATCTGCAGTGATAGTGATCTCACACCCAAATCTACAGGGATGGTGATCTCACACCTATGTCTGCAGTGATCTCACCTATATCTGCAGTGATAGTGATCTCACACCTATATCTGAAGTAATATCTGCAGAAATAGTGACCTCACACTTATATATGCAGTGATAGTGATCTCACACCTATGTCTGCAGTGATGGTGCTCTCACACCTATATCTGCAGTAATAGTGATCTCACAGCTATATCTGCAGTGATGGTGATCTCACCTATATCTGTAGTGATAGTGATCCCACAACTATATATGAAGTAATGGTGATCTCACACCTACATCTGCAGTGTTGAAGATAGCACACCAATATCTACAGTGACAGAGATCTCACCCCTATATCTGAAGCAATATCTGCAGTGATAGTGAACTTACACCTATATCAGCAGTGATAGTGATCTCACACCATTATCTGCAGTGATGGTGATCTCACACCTATATCTGAAGTGATGTTGATCTCACACCTATATCTGCAGTGATAGCGATCTCACACCAATATCTGCAGTGATGGTGATCTCACATCTAAATCTGCAGGGATGGTGATCTCACACCTATGTCTGCAGTGATGGTGATCTCACCTATATCTGCAGTGATAGTGATCTCACACCTATATCTGAAGTAATATCTGCATTGATAGTGACCTCACACCTATATATGCAGTGATAGTGCTCTCACACCTATATCTGCAGTGACGGTGCTCTCACACCTATATCTGCAGTAATAGTAATCTCACATCTATATCCGCAGTGATAGTGATCTCACACCTATATCTGCACTGATAGTCGTCCCACACCAATATCTGCAGGGATGGCAATCTCACACCTATATCTGCAGTAATAGTGATCTCACAGCTATATCTGCAGTGATAGTGATCTCACACCTATATCTGCAGTGATAGTCATCCCACACCAATATCTAAAGTGATGGCAATCTCACACCTATATCTGCAGTAATAGTAATCTCACACCTATATCTGCAGTTATGGTGATCTCACACCTATATCTGCTGTGATGGTGATCTCACCTATTTCAGCAGTGATAATATTCTCACACATATATCTGAAGCAACATCTGCAGTGATTGTGATCTCACACCTATATCTGCAGTGATAGTGATCTCACACCTATATCTGCAGTGATAGTGATCTCCCACCTATATCTGCAGTGATAGTGATCTCACAACTATATATGAAGTAATGGTGGTCGCACACCTATATCTGCAGTGATGTTGATCTTACACCTATATCAGCAGTGATGGTGATCTCACCTATATCTGTAGTGATAGTGATCTCACACCTAAACTGCAGAGATAGTGATCTCACACCTATATCTGCAGTAATAGTGATCCCACACCTATATATGCAGAGATGGTGATCTCACACCTATATCTGCTGTGATGGTGATCTCACCTATACCAGCAGTGATAGTGATCTCACAGCTATATCTGAAGTTATATCTGCAGTGATGGTGATCTCACACCTATATCTGCAGTGATAGTGATCTCACACATATATCTGCAGTGATGGTGATCTCACACCTATATCCAAAGTAATGGTGATCTCACACCTATATCTACAGTGATAGTGATCTCACACCTATATTTACAGTGATAGTGATCTCACATCAATATCTGCAGTGATGGTGGTCTCACACCAATATCTACAGTGATAGAGATCTCACATCTTTATCTGCAGTGATAGTGATCTCACACTTATATCTGCAGTGATAGTGATCTCACAACTATATATGATGTAATATCTGCAGTGATAGTGATCTCACACCTATATCAGCAGTGATAGTGATCTCACACCAATATCTGCAGTGATGGTGATCTCACACCTATATCTGCAGTGATAGTGATCTCAAACCTATATCTGCAGTGATGGTGATCTCACACCTATATGTGCAGTGATGGTGATCTCACCTATATCTGCAGTGATAGTGATCTCACACCTATATCTGAAGTAATATCTGCATTGATAGTGACCTCACACCTATATATGCAGTGATAGTGATCTCACACCTATATCTGCAGTGACGGTGCTCTCACACCTATATCTGCAGTAATAGTGATCTCACACCTATATCTGCAGTGATAGTGATATCACACCTATATCTGCAGTGATAGTGATCTCACACCTATATCTGCAGTGATAATGATCTCACACCAATAACTGCAGTGATGGTGATCTTACACCTATTTCTGCAGTGATAGTGATCTCACACCTATCTCTGCAATGATAGTGATCTCACACCCATATCTGCAGTGATGGTGATCTCACCTATATCTGTAGTGATAGTGATCTCACAACTATAGATGAAGTAATGGTAATCTCACACCTATATCTGCAGTGATAGTGAACTTACACCTATATCAGCAGTGATAGTGATCTCACACCAATATCTGCAGTGATGGTGATCTCACACCTATATCTGAAGTGATGGTGATCTCACACCTATATCTGCAGTGATAGTGATCTCACACCAATATCTGCAGTGATAGTGATCTCACACCCAAATCTACAGGGATGATGATCTCACACCTATGTCTGCAGTGATCTCACCTATATCTGCAGTGATAGTGATCTCACACCTATATCTGAAGTAATATCTGCAGTGATAGTGACCTCACACTTATATATGCAGTGATAGTGATCTCACACCTATGTCTGCAGTGATGGTGCTCTCACACCTATATCTGCAGTAATAGGGATCTCACAGCTATATCTGCAGTGATGGTGATCTCACCTATATCTGTAGTGATAGTGATCCCACAACTATATATGAAGTAATGGTGATCTCACACCTACATCTGCAGTGTTGAAGATAGCACACCAATATCTACAGTGACAGAGATCTCACCCCTATATCTGAAGCAATATCTGCAGTGATAGTGAACTTACACCTATATCAGCAGTGATAGTGATCTCACACCAATATCTGCAGTGATAGTGATCTCACACCTAAATCTGCAGGGATGGTGATCTCACACCTATGTCTGCAGTGATGGTGATCTCACCGATATCTGCAGTGATAGTGATCTCACACCTATATCTGAAGTAATATCTGCATTGATAGTGACCTCACACCTATATATGCAGTGATAGTGATCTCACACCTATATCTGCAGTGATGGTGCTCTCACACCTATATCTGCAGTAATAGTGATCTCACAGCTATATCCACAGTGATAGTGATCTCACACCTATATCTGCACTGATAGTCGTCCAACACCAATATCTGCAGGGATGGCAATCTCACACTATATCTGCAGTAATAGTGATCTCACAGCTATATCTGCAATGATAGTGATCTCACACCTATATCTGCAGTGATAGTCATCCCACACCAATATCTGAAGTGATGGCAATCTCACACCTATATCTGCAGTAATAGTGATCTCACACCTATATCTGCAGTGATGGTGATCTCACACCTATATCTGCAGTGATAGTGATCTCACAGCCATATCTGCAGTGATGGTGATCTCACCTATATCTGTAGTGATAGTGATCTCACAACTATATATGAAGTAATGGTGATCTCACACCTATATAAGCAGTAATAGTAATCCCACACCTATATCTGCAGTGATGGTGATCTCACACCTATATCTGCAATGACAGTGATCTCACACCTACATCTGCAGTGATGCTAATCTCACACCTATATCTGCAGCGATGGTCATCCCACACCTATATCTGCAGTGATACTGATCTCTCACCTATATCTGGAGTAATATCTGCAGTGAAAGTGATCTCACACCTATATCTGAAGTTATATCTGCAGTGATAGTGCTCTCAGACCTATATCTGCAGTGATAGTGATCTCACACCATTATCTACAGTGATAGAGATCTCAAACCTGTATCTGCAGTGATAGTGATCCTACACCTATATCTGCGGTGATAGTGATCTCACACCAATATCTGCAGTGATGGTGATCTCCCACCTATATCTGAAGTAATATCTGCAGTGATAGGTATCTCACACCTATATCTACAGTGATAGTTATCTCACAACAATATCTACAGTAATAGAGATTTAACACCTATATCTGCAGTGATAGTGATCTCACACCTATATCTGCAGTGATAATGATATCACAACAATAACTGCAGTGATGGTGATCTTACACATATTTCTGCAGTGATAGTGATCTCACACCTATCTCTGCAATGATAGTGATCTCACACCTATATCTGCAGTGATGGTGATCTCACCTATATCTGTAGTGATAGTGATCTCACAACTATAGATGAAGTAATGGTAATCTCACACCTATATCTGCAGTGTTGAAGATAGCACACAAATATCTACAGCGACAGATCTCACCGCTATACCTGAAGCAATATCTGCAGTGATAGTGAACTTACACCTATATCAGCAGTGATAGTGATCTCACACCAATATCTGCAGTGATGGTGATCTCACACCTATATCTGAAGTGATGGTGATCTCACACCTATATCTGCAGTGAGAGTGATCTCACACCAATATCTGCAGTGATAGTGATCTCACACCCAAATCTACAGGGATGGTGATCTCACACCTATGTCTGCAGTGATCTCACCTATATCTGCAGTGATAGTGATCTCACACCTATATCTGAAGTAATATCTGCAGAAATAGTGACCTCACACTTATATATGCAGTGATAGTGATCTCACACCTATGTCTGCAGTGATGGTGCTCTCACACCTATATCTGCAGTAATAGTGATCTCACAGCTATATCTGCAGTGATGGTGATCTCACCTATATCTGTAGTGATAGTGATCCCACAACTATATATGAAGTAATTGTGATCTCACACCTACATCTGCAGTGTTGAAGATAGCACACCAATATCTACAGTGACAGAGATCTCACCCCTATATCTGAAGCAATATCTGCAGTGATAGTGAACTTACACCTATTTCAGCAGTGATAGTGATCTCACACCAATATCTGCAGTGATGGTGATCTCACACCTATATCTGAAGTGATGTTGATCTCACACCTATATTTGCAGTGATAGCGATCTCACACCAATATCTGCAGTGATGGTGATCTCACATCTAAATCTGCAGGGATGGTGATCTCACACCTATGTCTGCAGTGATGGTGATCTCACCTATATCTGCAGTGATAGTGATCTCACACCTATATCTGAAGTAATATCTGCATTGATAGTGACCTCACACCTATATATGCAGTGATAGTGATCTCACACCTATATCTGCAGTGACGGTGCTCTCACACCTATATCTGCAGTAATAGTAATCTCACATCTATATCCGCAGTGATAGTGATCTCACACCTATATCTGCACTGATAGTCGTCCCACACCAATATCTGCAGGGATGGCAATCTCACACCTATATCTGCAGTAATAGTGATCTCACAGCTATATCTGCAGTGATAGTGATCTCACACCTATATCTGCAGTGATAGTCATCCCACACCAATATCTAAAGTGATGGCAATCTCACACCTATATCTGCAGTAATAGTAATCTCACACCTATATCTGCAGTGATGGTGATCTCACACCTATATCTGCTGTGATAGTGATCTCACCTATTTCAGCAGTGATAGTATTCTCACACATATATCTGAAGCAACATCTGCAGTGATTGTGATCTCAGACCTATATCTGCAGTGATAGTGATCTCACACCTATATCTGCAGTGATAGTGATCTCCCACTATATCTGCAGTGATAGTGATCTCACAACTATATATGAAGTAATGGTGGTCGCACACCTATATCTGCAGTGATGTTGATCTTACACTTATATCTGCAGTGATGGTGATCTTACACCTATATCAGCAGTGACGGTGATCTCACCTCTATCTGTAGTTATAGTGATCTCACACCTAAACTGCAGAGATAGTGATCTCACACCTATATCTTCAGTAATAGTGATCCCACACCTATATATGCAGAGATGGTGATCTCACACCTATATCTGCTGTGATGGTGATCTCACCTATATCAGCAGTGATAGTGATCTCAAACCAATATCTACAGTGATAGTGATCTCACATCTATGTCTGCAGTGATAGTGATCTCACACCTATATCTGCAGTAATAGTGATCTCACACCTATATCTGCTGTGATGGTGAGCTCACCTATTTCAGCAGTGATAGTGATCTCACACATATATCTGAAGTAACATCTGCAGTGATGGTGATCTCACACCTATAGCTGCAGTGATGGTGATCTCACACCAATATCTACAGTGATAGAGAGCAGACACCTATATCTGCAGTGATAGTGATCTCACTCCTATATCTGCAGTGATAGTGATCTCCCACCTATATCTGCAGTGATAGTGATCTCACAACTATATATGAAGTAATGGTGATCGCACACCTATATCTGCAGTGATGGTGATCTTACACCTATATCAGCAGTGATAGTGATCTAACACCGATCTCTGCAATGATAGTGATCTCACACCCATAACTGCAGTGATGGTGATCTGACACCTATATCTGCAGTGATGGTGATCTCACCTATATCTGCAGTAATAGTGATCCCACACCTATATATGCAGTGATGGTGATCTCACACCTAAATCTGCAGGGATGGTGATCTCACACCTGTATCTACAGTTATAGTGATCTCACACCTATAACTCAAGTAATGATGATCTCACACCTCTATCTGCAGTCATAATGATCTCGCACCTATATCTGCAGTGATAGTGATCTCACACCTATATCTGCAGTGATAGTGATCTCACACCTAATCTACAGTGATAGTGATCTCACACCAATAAATGCAGTGATGGTGATCTTATACCTATATATGCAGTGATAGTGATCTCACACCTATATCTGCAGTGATGGTGATCTCACCTATATCTGTATTGATAGTGATCTCACAACTATATATGAAGTAATGGTGATCTTACACCTATATAAGCAGTGATAGTAATCTCACACCTATATCTGCAGTGATGGTGATCTCACACCTATATCTGCAATGACAGTGATCTCACACCTACATCTGCAGTGATGCTAATCTCACACCTATATCTGCAGTGATGGTCATCTCACACCTATATCTGCAGTGATACTGATCTCTCACCTATATCTGGAGTAATATCTGCAGTGAAAGTGATCTCACACCTATATCTGAAGTTATATCTGCAGTGATAGTGCTCTCAGACCTATATCTGCAGTGATAGTGATCTCACACCAATATCTACAGTGATAGAGATATCAAACCTGTATCTGCAGTGATAGTGATCTCACACCTATATCTGCAGTGATAGTGATCTCACACCAATATCTGCAGTGATGGTGATCTCCCACCTATATCTGAAGTAATTTCTGCAGTGATAGGTATCTCACACCTATATCTACAGTGATAGTTATCTCACAACAATATCTACAGTAATAGAGATTTGACACCTATATCTGCAGTGATAGTGATCTCACACCTATATCTGCAGTGATAGTGAGCTCACACCAATATCTACAGTGATGGTGATCTCCCACCTATATCTGAAGTAATATCTGCAGTGATAGGTATCTCACACCTATATCTACAGTGATAGTTATCTCACAACAATATCTACAGTAATAGAGATTTGACACCTATATCTGCAGTGATAGTGATCTCACACCTATATCTGCAGTGATAGTGAGCTCACACCTATATCTGCAGTGATGGTGATCTCACCTATACCTGTAGTGATAGTGATCTCACACCATTATCTACAGTGATAGAGATCTCAAACCTATATCTGCAGTGATAGTGATCTCACACCTATATCTGTAGTGATAGTGATCTCACACCAATATCTGCAGTGATAGTGATCTCCCACCTATATCTGAAGTAATATCTGCAGTGATAGGTATCTCACACCTATATCTACAGTGATAGTTATCTCACAACAATATCTACAGTAATAGAGATTTAACACCTATATCTGCAGTGATAGTGATCTCACACCTATATCTGCAGTGATAGTGATCTAACACCTATCTCTGCAATGATAGTGATCTCACACCCATAACTGCAGTGATGGTGATCTCAAACCTATATCTGCAGTGATGGTGATCTCACCTATACCTGTAGTGATAGTGATCTCATACCTATATCTGCAGTGATAGTGATCTCACACCATTATCTACAGTGATAGAGATCTCTAAACCTATATCTGCAGTGATAGTGATCTCACACCAATATCTGCAGTGATGGTGATCTCCCACCTATATCTGAAGTAATATCTGCAGTGATAGGTATCTCACACCTATATCTACAGTAATAGTTATCTCACAACAATATCTACAGTAATAGAGATGTAACACCTATATCTGCAGTGATAGTGATCTCACACCTATATCTGCAGTGATAGTGATCTCACAACTATATATGAAGTAATGGTGATCTCACCTATACCTGTAGTGATAGTGATCTCACACCTATATCTGAAGTAATATCTGCAGTGATAGGTATCTCACACCTATATCTACAGTGATAGTTATCTCACAACAATATCTACAGTAATAGAGATTTAACACCTATATCTGCAGTGATAGTGATCTCACACCTATATCTGCAGTGATAGTGATCTCACAACTATATATGAAGTAATGGTGATCGCACACCTATATCTGCAGTGATGGTGATCTTACACCTATATCAGCAGTGTTAGTGATCTAACACCTATCTCTGCAATGATAGTGATCTCACACCCATAACTGCAGTGATGGTGATCTCAAACCTATATCTGCAGTGATGGTGATCTCACCTATATCTGCAGTGATAGTGATCTCACACCTAAATTGCAGATATAGTGAGCTCACACCTATATCTGCAGTAATAGTGATTCAACACCTATATATGCAGTGATGGTGATCTCACACCTTTATCTGCTCTGATAGTGATCTCACCTATATCAGCAGTGATAGTGATGTCACAGCTATATCGGAAGTAATATCTGCAGTGACGGTGCTCTCACACCTATGTCTGCAGTGTAGTGATCTCAAACCTATGTCTGCAGTGATAGTGATCTCACACCTATATCTGCAGTGATAGTGATCTCACACCTATATCTGCAGTGATGGTGATCTCACCTATATCTGCAGTGATAGTGATCTCACACCTATATCTACAGTGATAATGATCTCACACCAATAACTGCAGTGATAGTGATCTCAAACATATATCTGCAGTGATAGTAATCTCACACCTATATCTGCAGTGATAGTGATCTCACACCTATATCTGCAGTGATGGTGATCTCACCTATATCTGCAGTGATAGTGATCTCACACCTATATCTGCAGTGATAATGATCTCACACCAATAACAGCAGCGATGGTGATATTACACCTATTTCTGCAGTGATAGTGATCTCACACCTATCTCTGCAATGATAGTGATCTCACACCCATATCTGCAGTGATGGTGATCTCACCTATATCTGTAGTGATAGTGATCTCACTACTATATATGAAGTAATGGTATTCTCACACCTATATCTGCAGTGATGAAGATAGCACACCAATATCTACAGTGACAGATCTCTCCCCTATATCTGAAGCAATATCTGCAGTGATAGTGAACTTACACCTATATCAGCAGTGATAGTGATCTCACACCAATATCTGCAGTGATGGTGATCTCACACCTATATCTGAAGTGATGGTGATCTCACACCTATATCTGCAGTGATAGTGATCTCACACCAATATGTGCAGTGATAGTGATCTCACACCTAAATCTGCAGGGATGGTGATCTCACACCTATGTCTTCAGTGATGGTGATCTCACCTATATCTGCAGTGATAGTGATCTCACACCTATATCTGAAGTAATATCTGCAGTGATAGTGACCTCACACCTATATATGCAGTGATAGTGATCTCACACCTATATCTGCAGTGACGGTGCTCTCACACCTATATCTGCAGTAATAGTGATCTCACAGCTATATCTGCAGTGATGGTGATCTCACCTATATCTCTAGTGATAGTGATCTCACAACTATATATGAAGTAATGGTGATCTCACGCCTATATCTGCAGTGTTGAAGATAGCACACCAATACCTACAGTGACAGAGATCTCACCCCTATATCTGAAGCAATATCTGCAGTGATAGTGAACTTACACCTATATCAGCAGTGATAGTGATCTCACACCAATATCTGCAGTGATGGTGATCTCACACCTATATCTGAAGTGATGTTGATCTCACACCTATATCTGCAGTGATAGTGATCTCACACCAATGTCTGCAGTGATAGTGATCTCACACCTATATCTGCAGTGATAGTCATCCCACACCAATATCTGAAGTGATGGCAATCTCACACCTATATCTGCAGTAATAGTGATCTCACACCTATATCTGCAGTGATCGTGATCTCACACCTATATCTGCTGTGATGGTGATCTCACCTATTTCAGCAGGGATGGTGATCTCACACCTATGTCTGCAGTGATGGTGATCTCACCTATATCTGCAGTGATAGTGATCTCACACCTATATCTGAAGTAATATCTGCAGTGATAGTGACCTCTCACCTATATATGCAGTGATAGTGATCCCACACCTATATCTGCAGTGACGGTGCTCTCACACCTATATCTGCGGTAATAGTGACCCCACAGCTATATCCGCAGTGATAGTGATCTCACACCTATATCTGCAGTAATAGTCATCCCACACCAATATCTGAAGTGATGGCAATCTCACACCTATATCTGCAGTAATAGTGATCTCACACCTATATCTGCTGTGATGGTGATCTCACCTATTTCAGCAGTGATAGTGATCTCACACATATATCTGAAGTAACATCTGCAGTGATGGTGATCTCACACCTATAGCTGCAGTGATGGTGATCTCACACCAATATCTACAGTGATAGAGAGCAGACACCTATATCTGCAGTGATAGTGATCTCACTCCTATATCTGCAGTGATAGTGATCTCCCACCTATATCTGCAGTGATAGTGATCTCACAACTATATATGAAGTAATAGTGATCGCACACCTATATCTGCAGTGTTGGTGATCTTACACCTATATCAGCAGTGATATTGATCTAACACCAATCTCTGCAATGATAGTGATCTCACACCCATAACTGCAGTTATGGTGATCTCACACCTATATCTGCAGTGATGGTGATCTCACCTATATCTGCAGTAATAGTGATCCCACACCTATATATGCAGTGATGGTGATCTCACACCTATATCTGCTGTGATGGTGATCTAACCTATATCAGCAGTGATAGTGATCTCACAGCTATATCTGAAGTTATATCTGCAGTGATGGTGTTCTCACACCTATATCTGCAGTGATAGTGAGCTCACACCTATATCTGCAGTGATAGTGATCTCACACATATATCTGCAGTGATGGTGATCTCACACCTATATCTGCAGTGATAGTGATCTCACATCAATATCTGCAGTGATAGTGATCTCACACCTAAATCTGCAGGGATGGTGATCTCACACCTGTATTTGCAGTTATAGTGATCTCACACCTATAACTCAAGTAATGATGATCTCACACCTCTATCTGCAGTGATAATGATCTCGCACCTATATCTGCAGTGATAGTGATCTCACACCTATATCTGCAGTGATAGTGATCTCACACCTAATCTACAGTGATAGTGATCTCACACCAATAAATGAAGTGATGGTGATCTTATACCTATATCTGCAGTGATAGTGATCTCACACCTATATCTGCAGTGATGGTGATCTCACCTATATCTGTAGTGATAGTGATCTCACAACTATATATGAGGTAATGGTGATCTCACACCTATATAAGCAGTGATAGTAATCTCACACCTATATCTGCAGTGATGGTGATCTCACATCTATATCTGCAATGACAGTGATCTCACACCTACATCTGCAGTGATGCTAATCTCACACCTATATCTGCAGTGATGGTCATCTCACACCAATATATCTGCAGTGATACTGATCTCTCACCTATATCTGGAGTAATATCTGCAGTGAAAGTGATCTCACACCTATATCTGAAGTTATATCTGCAGTGATAGTGCTCTCAGACCTATATCTGCAGTGATAGTGATCTCACACCAATATCTACAGTGATAGAGATCTCAAACCTGTATCTGCAGTGATAGTGATCTCACACCTATATCTGCAGTGATAGTGATCTCACACCAATATCTGCAGTGATGGTGATCTCCCACCTATATCTGAAGTAATATCTGCAGTGATAGGTATCTCACACCTATATCTACAGTGATAGTGATCTCACACTTATATCTGCAGTGATGGTGATCTCACCTATACCTTTAGTGATAGTGATCTCACACCTATATCTGCAGTGATAATGATCTCACACCAATAACTGCAGTGATGGTGATCTTACACCTATTTCTGCAGTGATAGTGATCTCACACCTATCTCTGCAATGATTGTGATCTCACACCCATATCTGCAGTGATGGTAATCTCACCTATATCTGTAGTGATAGTGATCTCACAACTATATATGAAGTAATGGTGATCTCACACCTACATCTGCAGTGTTGAAGATAGCACACCAATATCTACAGTGACAGAGATCTCACCCCTATATCTGAAGCAATATCTGCTGTGATAGTGAACTTACACCTATATCAGCAGTGATAGTGATCTCACACCAATATCTGCAGTGATGGTGATCTCACACCTATATCTGAAGTGATGTTGATCTCACACCTATATCTGCAGTGATAGTGATCTCACACCAATATTTGCAGTGATGTCACACCTAAATCTGCAGGGATGGTGATATCACACCTATTTCTGCAGTGATGGTGATCTCACCTATATCTGCAGTGATAGTGATCTCACACCTATATTTGAAGTAATATCTGCAGTGATAGTGACCTCACACCTATATATGCAGTGATAGTGATCTCACACCTATATCTGCAGTGACGGTGCTCTCACACCTATATTTGCAGTAATAGTGATCACACAGCTATATCCGCAGTGATAGTGATCTCACATCTATATCTGCACTGATAGTTGTCCCAGACCAATATCTGCAGGGATGGCAATCTCACACCTATATCTGCAGTAATAGTGATCTCACAGCTATATCTGCAGTGATAGTGATCTCACACCTATATCTGCAGTGATGGTGATCTCACACTTATATCTGCTGTGATGGTGATCTCACCTATTTCAACAGTGATAGTGATCTCACACATATATCTGAAGCAACATCTGCAGTGTTGGTGATCTCACACCTATATCTGCAGTGATAGTGATCTCACACCTATATCTGCAGTGATAGTGATCTCCCACCTATATCTGCAGTGATAGTGATCTAACACCAATATCTGCAGTGATAGTGATCTCACACTTATATCTGCAGTGATAGTGATCTCACAACTATATATGATGTAATATCTGCAGTGATAGTGATCTCACACCTATATCAGCAGTGATAGTGAACTCACACCAATGTCTGCAGTGATGGTGATCTCACACCTATATCTGCAGTGATAGTGATCTCACACCAATATCTGCAGTGATAGCGATCTCAAACCTATATCTGCAGTGATGGTGATCTCACACCTATATGTGCAGTGATGGTGATCTCATCTATATCTGCAGTGATAATGATCTCACACCTATAACTGAACTAATATCTGCAGTGATAGTGATCTCACACCTGTATCAGCAGTGATAGTGATCTCACACCAATATCTACAGTGATAGTGATCTCACATCTATGTCTGCAGTGATAGTGATCTCGCACCTATATCTGCAGTAATAGTGATCTCACACCTGTATCTGCAGTGATGGTGATCTCACAGCTATATCTGCAGTGATGGTGATCTCACACCTATATCTGCAGTGATAGTGATCCCACACCTATATCTACAGTGATAGTGGTCTCACACCAATATCTGCAGTGACGGTGATCTCATACCAATATCTACAGTGATAGAGATCTCACACCTATATATGCAGTGATAGTGATCTCACACCTGTATCTGCAGTGATGGTGATCTCACAGCTATATCTGCAGTGATGGTGATCTCATACCTATATCTGCAGTGATAGTGATCCCACACCTATATCTACAGTGATAGTGGTCTCACACCAATATCTGCAGTGACGGTGATCTCATACCAATATCTACAGTGATAGAGATCTCACACCTATATCTGCAGTGATACTGATCTTACAACAATATCTGCAGCGATGGTCATCTCACACGTATATCTCCAGTGATAGTAATATCACACCTATATCTGCAGTGATGGTGATCTCACACCTATATCTGCAGTGATGGTGATCTCACCTATATCTGCTGTGATAGTGATCTCACACCTATATCAGCAGTGATTGTGATCTCACAACAATATCTGCAGTGATGGTGATCTCACACCTATATCAGCAGTGATGGTGATCTCACACCTGTATCTGCAGTTATAGTGATCTCACACCTATAACTCAAGTAATGGTGATCTCACATCTATATCTGCAGTGATAATGATCTCACACCTATATCTGCAGTGATAGTGAATTCACACCTATATCTGCAGTGATAGTGATCTCACACCTAATCTACAGTGATTGTGATCTCACACCAATAAATGCAGTGATGGTGATCTTACACCTATATCTGCAGTGAGTGATCTCACACCCATATCTGCAGTGATGGTGATCTCACCTATATCTGTAGTGATAGTGATCTCACAACTATATATGAAGTAATGGTGATCTCATACCTATATAAGCAGTGATAGTAATCTCACACCTATATCTGCAGTGATGGTGATCTCACACCTATGTCTGCAATGACAGTGATCTCACACCTACATCTGCAGTGATGCTAATCCCACACCTAAATCTGCAGTGATGGTCATCTCACACCTATTTCTGCAGTGATACTGATCTCTCACCTATATCTGGAGTAATATCTGCAGTGAAAGTGATCTCACACCTATATCTGAAGTTATATCTGCAGTGATAGTGCTCTCAGACCTATATCTGCAGTGATAGTGATCTCAAACCATTATCTACAGTGATAGAGATCTCAAACCTATCTCTGCAGTGATAGTGATCTCACACCTATATCTGCAGTGATAGTGATCTCACACCTATATCTGAAGTAATATCTGCAGTGATAGTGACCTCACACCTATATATGCAGTGATAGTGATCTCACACCTATATCTGCAGTGACGGTGCTCTCACACCTATATCTGCAGTAATAGTGATCTCACAGCTATATCTGCAGTGATGGTGATCTCACCTATATCTCTAGTGATAGTGATCTCACAACTATATATGAAGTAATGGTGATCTCATGCCTATATCTGCAGTGTTGAAGATAGCACACCAATACCTACAGTGACAGAGATCTCACCCCTATATCTGAAGCAATATCTGCAGTGATAGTGAACTTATACCTATATCAGCAGTGATAGTGATCTCACACCAATATCTGCAGTGATGGTGATCTCACACCTATATCTGAAGTGATGTTGATCTCACACCTATATCTGCAGTGATAGTGATCTCACACCAATATCTGCAGTGATAGTGATCTCACACCTATATCTGCAGTGATAGTCATCCCACACCAATATCTGAAGTGATGGCAATCTCACACCTATATCTGCAGTAATAGTGATCTCACACCTATATCTGCAGTGATGGTGATCTCACACCTATATCTGCTGTGATGGTGATCTCACCTATTTCAGCAGGGATGGTGATCTCACACCTATGTCTGCAGTGATGGTGATCTCACCTATATCTGCAGTGATAGTGATCTCACACCTATATCTGAAGTAATATCTGCAGTGATAGTGACCTCTCACCTATATATGCAGTGATAGTGATCCCACACCTATATCTGCAGTGACTGTGCTCTCACACCTATATCTGCGGTAATAGTGATCTCACAGCTATATCCGCAGTGATAGTGATCTCACACCTATATCTGAACTGATAGTCATCCCACACCAATATCTGCAGGGATGGCAATCTCACACCTATATCTGCAGTAATAGTGATCTCACAGCTATATCTGCAGTGATAGTGATCTCACACCTATATCTGCAGTGATAGTCATCCCACACCAATATCTGAAGTGATGGCAATCTCACACCTATATCTGCAGTAATAGTGATCTCACACCTATATCTGCTGTGATGGTGATCTCACCTATTTCAGCAGTGATAGTGATCTCACACATATATCTGAAGTAACATCTGCAGTGATGGTGATCTCACACCTATAGCTGCAGTGATGGTGATCTCACACCAATATCTACAGTGATAGAGAGCAGACACATATATCTGCAGTGATAGTGATCTCACTCCTATATCTGCAGTGATAGTGATCTCCCACCTATATCTGCAGTGATAGTGATCTCACAACTATATATGAAGTAATAGTGATCGCACACCTATATCTGCAGTGATGGTGATCTTACACCTATATCAGCAGTGATAGTGATCTAACACCAATCTCTGCAATGATAGTGATCTAACACCCATAACTGCAGTTATGGTGATCTCACACCTATATCTGCAGTGATGGTGATCTCACCTATATCTGCAGTGATAGTGATCCCACACCTATATATGCAGTGATGGTGATCTCACACCTATATCTGCTGTGATGGTGATCTCACTTATATCAGCAGTGATAGTGATCTCACAGCTATATCTGAAGTTATATCTGCAGTGATGGTGTTCTCACACCTATATCTGCAGTGATAGTGATCTCACACCTATATCTGCAGTGATAGTGATCTCACACATATATCTGCAGTGATGGTGATCTCACACCTATATCTGCAGTGATAGTGATCTCACATCAATATCTGCAGTGATAGTGATCTCACACCTAAATCTGCAGGGATGGTGATCTCACACCTGTATTTGCAGTTATAGTGATCTCACACCTATAACTCAAGTAATGATGATCTCACACCTCTATCTGCAGTGATAATGATCTCGCACCTATATCTGCAGTGATAGTGATCTCACACCTATATCTGCAGTGATAGTGATCTCACACCTAATCTACAGTGATAGTGATCTCACACCAATAAATGAAGTGATGGTGATCTTATACCTATATCTGCAGTGATAGTGATCTCACACCTATATCTGCAGTGATGGTGATCTCACCCATATCTGTAGTGATAGTGATCTCACAACTATATATGAGGTAATGGTGATCTAACACCTATATAAGCAGTGATAGTAATCTCACACCTATATCTGCAGTGATGGTGATCTCACATCTATATCTGCAATGACAGTGATCTCACACCTACATCTGCAGTGATGCTAATCTCACACCTATATCTGCAGTGATGGTCATCTCACACCTATATCTGCAGTGATACTGATCTCTCACCTATATCTGGAGTAATATCTGCAGTGAAAGTGATCTCACACCTATATCTGAAGTTATATCTGCAGTGATAGTGCTCTCAGACCTATATCTGCAGTGATAGTTATCTCACACCAATATCTACAGTGATAGAGATCTCAAACCTGTATCTGCAGTGATAGTGATCTCACACCTATATCTGCAGTGATAGTGATCTCACACCAATATCTGCAGTGATGGTGATCTCCCACCTATATCTGAAGTAATATCTGCAGTGATAGGTATCTCACACCTATATCTACAGTGATAGTGATCTCACACCTATATCTGCAGTGATGGTGATCTCACCTATACCTTTAGTGATAGTGATCTCACACCTATATCTGCAGTGATAATGATCTCACACCAATAACTGCAGTGATGGTGATCTTACACCTATTTCTGCAGTGATAGTGATCTCACACCTATCTCTGCAATGATTGTGATCTCACACCCATATCTGCAGTGATGGTAATCTCACCTATATCTGTAGTGATAGTGATCTCACAACTATATATGAAGTAATGGTGATCTCACACCTACATCTGCAGTGTTGAAGATAGCACACCAATATCTACAGTGACAGAGATCTCACCCCTATATCTGAAGCAATATCTGCTGTGATAGTGAACTTACACCTATTTCAGCAGTGATAGTGATCTCACACCAATATCTGCAGTGATGGTGATCTCACACCTATATCTGAAGTGATGTTGATCTCACACCTATATCTGCAGTGATAGTGATCTCACACCAATATTTGCAGTGATGTCACACCTAAATCTGCAGGGATGGTGATATCACACCTATTTCTGCAGTGATGGTGATCTCACCTATATCTGCAGTGATAGTGATCTCACACCTATATTTGAAGTAATATCTGCAGTGATAGTGACCTCACACCTATATATGCAGTGATAGTGATCTCACACCTATATCTGCAGTGACGGTGCTCTCACACCTATATCTGCAGTAATAGTGATCACACAGCTATATCCGCAGTGATAGTGATCTCACATCTATATCTGCACTGATAGTTGTCCCAGACCAATATCTGCAGGGATGGCAATCTCACACCTATATCTGCAGTAATAGTGATCTCACAGCTATATCTGCAGTGATAGTGATCTCACACCTATGTCTGCAGTGATGGTGATCTCACACTTATATCTGCTGTGATGGTGATCTCACCTATTTCAACAGTGATAGTGATCTCACACATATATCTGAAGCAACATCTGCAGTGTTGGTGATCTCACACCTATATCTGCAGTGATAGTGATCTCACACCTATATCTGCAGTGATAGTGATCTCCCACCTATATCTGCAGTGATAGTGATCTAACACCAATATCTGCAGTGATAGTGATCTCACACTTATATCTGCAGTGATAGTGATCTCACAACTATATATGATGTAATATCTGCAGTGATAGTGATCTCACACCTATATCAGCAGTGATAGTGATCTCATACCAATATCTGCAGTGATGGTGATCTCACACCTATATCTGCAGTGATAGTGATCTCACACCAATATCTGCAGTGATAGCGATCTCAAACCTATATCTGCAGTGATGGTGATCTCACACCTATATGTGCAGTGATGGTGATCTCACCTATATCTGCAGTGATAATGATCTCACACCTATAACTGAACTAATATCTGCAGTGATAGTGATCTCACACCTATATCAGCAGTGATAGTGATCTCACACCAATATCTACAGTGATAGTGATCTCACATCTATGTCTGCAGTGATAGTGATCTCGCACCTATATCTGCAGTAATAGTGATCTCACACCTGTATCTGCAGTGATGGTGATCTCACAGCTATATCTGCAGTGATGGTGATCTCACACCTATATCTGCAGTGATAGTGATCCCACACCTATATCTACAGTGATAGTGGTCTCACACCAATATCTGCAGTGACGGTGATCTCATACCAATATCTACAGTGATAGAGATCTCACACCTATATCTGCAGTGATACTGATCTTACACCAATATCTGCAGCGATGGTCATCTCACACGTATATCTCCAGTGATAGTAATATCACACCTATATCTGCAGTGATGGTGATCTCACACCTATATCTGCAGTGATGGTGATCTCACCTATATCTGCCGTGATAGTGATCTCACACCTATATCAGCAGTGATTGTGATCTCACAACAATATCTGCAGTGATGGTGATCTCACACCTATATCAGCAGTGATGGTGATCTCACACCTGTATCTGCAGTTATAGTGATCTCACACCTATAACTCAAGTAATGGTGATCTCACATCTATATCTGCAGTGATAATGATCTCACACCTATATCTGCAGTGATAGTGAATTCACACCTATATCTGCAGTGATAGTGATCTCACACCTAATCTACAGTGATTGTGATCTCACACCAATAAATGCAGTGATGGTGATCTTACACCTATATCTGCAGTGAGTGATCTCACACCCATATCTGCAGTGATGGTGATCTCACCTATATCTGTAGTGATAGTGATATCACAACTATATATGAAGTAATGGTGATCTCATACCTATATAAGCAGTGATAGTAATCTCACACCTATATCTGCAGTGATGGTGATCTCACACCTATGTCTGCAATGACAGTGATCTCACACCTACATCTGCAGTGATGCTAATCCCACACCTAAATCTGCAGTGATGGTCATCTCACACCTATTTCTGCAGTGATACTGATCTCTCACCTATATCTGGAGTAATATCTGCAGTGAAAGTGATCTCACACCTATATCTGAAGTTATATCTGCAGTGATAGTGCTCTCAGACCTATATCTGCAGTGATAGTGATCTCACACCATTATCTACAGTGATAGAGATCTCAAACCTATCTCTGCAGTGATAGTGATCTCACACCTATATCTGCAGTGATAGTGATCTCACACCAATATCTGCAGTGATAGTGATCTCCCACCTATATCTGAAGTAATATCTGCAGTGATAGGTATCTCACACCTATATCTACAGGGATAGTTATCTCACAACAATATCTACAGTAATAGAGATTTAACACCTATATCTGCAGTGATAGTGATCTCACACCTATATCTGCAGTGATAGTGATCTCACAACTATATATGAAGTAATGGTGATCTTACACCTATATCAGCAGTGATAGTGATCTAACACCTATATCAGCAGTGATAGTGATCTAACACCTATCTTTGCAATGATAGTGATCTCACACCCATAACTGCAGTGATGGTGATCTCAAACCTATATCTGCAGTGATGGTGATCTCACCTATATCTGCAGTGATAGTGATCTCACACCTAAATTGCAGATATAGTGAGCTCACACCTATATCTGCAGTAATAGTGATTCAACACCTATATATGCAGTGATGGTGATCTCACACTTATATCTGCTCTGATGGTGATCTCACCTATATCAGCAGTGATAGTGATCTCACAGCTATATCGGAAGTAATATCTGCAGTGACGGTGCTCTCACACCTATGTCTGCAGTGTAGTGATCTCAAACCTATATCTGCAGTGATAGTGATCTCACACATATACCTGCAGTGATAGTGATCTCACACCTATATCTGCAGTGATAGTGATCTCACACCTATATATGCAGTGATAGTGATCTCACACCTATATCTGCAGTGATGGTGATATCACCTATATCTGCAGTGATAGTGATCTCACACCTATAACTACAGTGAGAATGATCTCACACCAATAACTGCAGTGATAGTGATCTCACACCTATATCTGCAGTGATAGTAATCTCACACCTATATCTGCAGTGATAGTGATCTCACACCTATATCTGCAGTGATGGTGATCTCACCTATATCTGCAGTGATAGTGATCTCACACCTATATCTGCAGTGATAATGATCTCACACCAATAACTGCAGTGATAGTGATCTCACACCTATATCTGCAGTGATAGTAATCTCACACCTATATCTGCAGTGATAGTGATCTCACTCCTATTTCTGCAGTGATAGTGATCTCACACCTATCTCTGCAATGATAGTGATCTCACACCCATATCTGCAGTGATGGTGATCTCACCTATATCTGTAGTGATAGTGATCTCACTACTATAGATGAAGTAATGGTATTCTCACACCTATATCTGCAGTGTTGAAGATAACATACCAATATCTACAGTGACAGATCTCACCCCTATATCTGAAGCAATATCTGTAGTGATAGTGAAATTACACCTATATCAGCAGTGATAGTGATCTCACACCAATATCTGCAGTGATGGTGATCTCACAACTATATCTGAAGTGATGGTGATCTCACACCTATATCTGCAGTGATAGTGATCTCACACCAATATCTGCAGTGATAGTGATCTCACACCTAAATCTGCAGGGATGGTGATCTCACACCTATGTCTTCAGTGATGGTGATCTCACCTATATCTGCAGTGATAGTGATCTCACACCTATATCTGAAGTAATATCTGCAGTGATAGTGACCTCACACCTATATATGCAGTGATAGTGATCTCACACCTATATCTGCAGTGACGGTGCTCTCACACCTATATCTGCAGTAATAGTGATCTCACAGCTATATCTGCAGTGATGGTGATCTCACCTATATCTCTAGTGATAGTGATCTCACAACTATATATGAAGTAATGGTGATCTCACACCTATATCTGCAGTGTTGAAGATAGCATACCAATACCTACAGTGACAGAGATCTCACCCCTATATCTGAAGCAATATCTGCAGTGATAGTGAACTTACACCCATATCAGCAGTGATAGTGATCTCACACCAATATCTGCAGTGATGGTGATCTCACACCTATATCTGAAGTGATGTTGATCTCACACCTATATCTGCAGTGATAGTGATCTCACACCAATATCTGCAGTGATAGTGATCTCACACCTATATCTGCAGTGATAGTCATCCCACACCAATATCTGCTGTGATGGTGATCTCACCTAATTCAGCAGAGATGGTGATCTCACACCTATGTCTGCAGTGATGGTGATCTCACCTATATCTGCAGTGATAGTGATCTCACACCTATATCTGAAGTAATATCTGCAGTGATAGTGACCTCTCACCTATATATGCAGTGATAGTGACCCCACACCTATATCTGCAGTGACGGTGCTCTCACACCTATATCTGCAGTAATAGTGATCTCACAGCTATATCCGCAGTGATAGTGATCTCACACCTATATCTGCACTGATAGTCATCCAACACCAATATCTGCAGGGATGGCAATCTCACACCTATATATGCAGTAATAGTGATCTCACAGCTATATCTGCAGTGATAGTGATCTCACACCTATATCTGCAGTGATAGTCATCCCACACCAATATCTGAAGTGATGGCAATCTCACACCTATCTCTGCAATGATAGTGATCTCACACCCATAACTGCAGTGATGGTGATCTGACACCTATATCTGCAGTGATGGTGATCTCACCTATATCTGCAGTAATAGTGATCCCACACCTATATATGCAGTGATGGTGATCTCACACCTATATCTGCTGTGATGGTGATCTCACCAATATCAGCAGTGATAGTGATCTCACAGCTATATCTGAAGTTATATCTGCAGTGATGGTGATCTCACACCTATATCTGCAGTGATAGTGATCTCACACCTATATTTGCAGTGATAGTGATCTCACACATATATCTGCAGTGATGGTGATCTCACACCTATATATACAGTGATAGTGATCTCACATCAATATCTGCAGTGATAGTGATCTCACACCTAAATCTGCAGGGATGGTGATCTCACACCTGTATCTGCAGTTATAGTGATCTCACACCTATAACTCAAGTAATGATGATCTCACACCTCTATCTGCAGTGATAATGATCTCGCACCTATATCTGCAGTGATAGTGATCTCACACCTATATCTGCAGTGATAGTGATCTCACACCTATTCTACAGTGATAGTGATCTCACACCAATAAATGCAGTGATGGTGATCTTATACCTATATCTGCAGTGATAGTGATCTCACACCTATATCTGCAGTGATGGTGATCTCACCTATATCTGTAGTGATGGTGATCTCACACCTATATCTGCAGTGATGGTGATCTCACACCTATATCTGCAATGACAGTGATCTCACACCTACAGCTGCAGTGATGCTAATCTCACACCTATATCTGCAGTGATGGTCATCTCACACCTATATCTGCAGTGATACTGATCTCTCACCTATATCTGGAGTAATATCTGCAGTGAAAGTGATCTCACACCTATATCTGAAGTTATATCTGCAGTGATAGTGCTCTCAGACCTATATCTGCAGTGATAGTGATCTCACACCAATATCTACAGTGATAGAGATCTCAAACCTGTATCTGCACTGATAGTGATCTCACACCTATATCTGCGGTGATAGTGATCTCACACCAATATCTGCAGTGATGGTGATCTCCCACCTATATCTGAAGTAATATCTGCAGTGATAGGTATCTCACACCTATATCTACAGTGATAGTTATCTCACAACAATATCTACAGTAATAGAGATTTAATACCTATATCTGCAGTGATAGTGATCTCACACCTATATCTGCAGTGATAGTGATCTCACACCTATATCTGTAGTGATGGTGATCTCACCTATACCTGTAGTGATAGTGATCTCACACCTATATCTGCAGTGATAGTGATCTCACACCATTATCTACAGTGATAGAGATCTCAAACCTATATCTGCAGTGATAGTGATCTCACACCTATATCTGTAGTGATAGTGATCTCACACCAATATCTGCAGTGATAGTGATCTCCCACCTATATCTGAAGTAATATCTGCAGTGATAGGTATCTCACACCTATATCTACAGTGATAGTTATCTCACAACAATATCTACAGTAATAGAGATTTAACACCTATATCTGCAGAGATAGTGATCTCACACCTATATCTGCAGTGATAGTGATCTCACACCTATATCTGCAGTGATGGTGATCTCACCTATACCTGTACTGATAGTGATCTCACACCTATATCTGCAGTGATAGTGATCTCACACCATTATCTGCAGTGATAGTGATCTCACACCTATCTCTGCAATGATAGTGATCTCACACCCATATCTGCAGTGATGGTGATCTCACCTATATCTGTAGTGATAGTGATCTCACTACTATAGATGAAGTAATGGTATTCTCACACCTATATCTGCAGTGTTGAAGATAGCACACCAATATCTACAGTGACAGATCTCACCCCTATATCTGAAGCAATATCTGTAGTGATAGTGAAATTACACCTATATCAGCAGTGATAGTGATCTCACACCAATATCTGCAGTGATGGTGATCTCACACCTATATCTGAAGTGATGGTGATCTCACACCTATATCTGCAGTGATAGTGATCTCACACCTATAGCTGCAGTGATAGGGATCTCACACCAATATATACAGTGATGGTGATCTCACACCTATATATGCAGTGATAGTGATGTCACCCCTTTGTCTGCAGTGATATTGATCTCACACCAATATCTGCAGTGATTGTGATCTCACACCTAAATCTGCAGGGATGGTGATCTCACACCTATGTCTTCAGTGATGGTGATCTCACCTATATCTGCAGTGATAGTGATCTCACACCTATATCTGAAGTAATATCTGCAGTGATAGTGACCTCACACCTATATATGCAGTGATAGTGATCTCACACCTATATCTGCAGTGACGGTGCTCTCACACCTATATCTGCAGTAATAGTGATCTCACAGCTATATCTGCAGTGATGGTGATCTCACCTATATCTCTAGTGATAGTGATCTCACAAATATATATGAAGTAATGGTGATCTCACAACTATATCTGCAGTGTTGAAGATAGCACACCAATACCTACAGTGACAGAGATCTCACCCCTATATCTGAAGCAATATCTGCAGTGATAGTGAACTTACACCCATATCAGCAGTGATAGTGATCTCACACCAATATCTGCAGTGATGGTGATCTCACACCTATATCTGAAGTGATGTTGATCTCACACCTATATCTGCAGTGATAGTGATCTCACACCAATATCTGCAGTGATAGTGATCTCACACCTATATCTGCAGTGATAGTCATCCCACACCAATATCTGAAGTGATGGCAATCTCACACCTATATCTGCAGTAATAGTGATCTCACACCTATATCTGCAGTGATGGTGATCTCACACCTATATCTGCTATGATGGTGATCTCACCTATTTCAGCAGAGATGGTGATCTCACACCTATGTCTGCAGTGATGGTGATCTCGCCTATTTCTGCAGTGATAGTGATCTCACACCTATATCTGAAGTAATATCTGCAGTGATAGTGACCTCTCACCTATATATGCAGTGATAGTGACCCCATACCTATATCTGCAGTGACGGTGCTCTCACACCTATATCTGCAGTAATAGTGATCTCACAGCTATATCCGCAGTGATAGTGATCTCACACCTATATCTGCACTGATAGTCATCCCACACCAATATCTGCAGGGATGGCAATCTCACACCTATATGTGCAGTAATAGTGATCTCACAGCTATATCTGCAGTGATAGTGATCTCACACCTATATCTGCAGTGATAGTCATCCCGCACCAATATCTGAAGTGATGGCAATCTCACACCTATATCTGCAGTAATAGTGATCTCACACCTATATCTGCTGTGATGGTGATCTCACCTATTTCAGCAGTGATAGTGATCTCACACATATATCTGAAGTAACATCTGCAGTGATGGTGATCTCACACCTATAGCTGCAGTGATGGTGATCTCACACCAATATCTTCAGTGATAGAGAGCAGACACCTATATCTGCAGTGATAGTGTTCTCACTCCTATATCTGCAGTGATAGTGATCTCCCACCTATATCTGCAGTGATAGTGATCTCACAACTATATATGAAGTAATGGTGATCGCACACCTATATCTGCAGTGATGGTGATCTAACACCGATCTCTGCAATGATAGTGATCTCACACCCATAACTGCAGTGATGGTGATCTGACACCTATATCTGCAGTGATGGTGATCTCACCTATATCTGCAGTAATAGTGATCCCACACCTATATATGCAGTGATGGTGATCTCACACCTATATCTGCTGTGATGGTGATCTCACCTATATCAGCAGTGATAGTGATCTCACAGCTATATCTGAAGTTATATCTGCAGTGATGGTGATCTCACACCTATATCTGCAGTGATAGTGATCTCACACCTATATCTGCAGTGATAGTGATCTCACACATATATCTGCAGTGATGGTGATCTCACACCTATATCTGCAGTGATAGTGATCTCACATCAATATCTGCAGTGATAGTGATCTCACACCTAAATCTGCAGGGATGGTGATCTCACACCTGTATCTGCAGCTATAGTGATCTCACACCTATAACTCAAGTAATGATGATCTCACACCTCTATCTGCAGTGATAATGATCTCGCACCTATATCTGCAGTGATAGTGATCTTACACCTATATCTGCAGTGATAGTGATCTCACACCTAATCTACAGTGATAGTGATCTCACACCAATAAATGCAGTGATGGTGATCTTATACCTATATCTGCAGTTATAGTGATCTCACACCTATATCTGCAGTGATGGTGATATCACCTATATCTGTAGTGATAGTGATCTCACAACTATATATGAAGTAATGGTGATCTTACACCTATATAAGCAGTGATAGTAATCTCACACCTATATCTGCAGTGATGGTGATCTCACACCTATATCTGCAATGACAGTGATCTCACACCTACATCTGCAGTGATGCTAATCTCACACCTATATCTGCAGTGATGGTCATCTCACACCTATATCTGCAGTGATACTGATCTCTCACCTATATCTGGAGTAATATCTGCAGTGAAAGTGATCTCACACCTATATCTGAAGTTATATCTGCAGTGATAGTGCTCTCAGACCTATATCTGCAGTGATGGTGATCTCACACCAAGATCTACAGTGATAGAGATCTCAAACCTGTATCTGCAGTGATAGTGATCTCACACCTATATCTGCAGTGATAGTGATCTCACACCAATATCTGCAGTGATGGTGATCTCCCACCTATATCTGAAGTAATATCTGCAGTGATAGGTATCTCACACCTATATCTACAGTGATAGTTATCTCACAACAATATCTACAGTAATAGAGATTTAACACCTATATCTGCAGTGATAGTGATCTCACACCTATATCTGCAGTGATAGTGATCTCACACCTATATCTGCAGTGATGGTGATCTCACCTATACCTGTAGTGATAGTGATCTCACACCTATATCTGCAGTGATAGTGATCTCACACCATTATCTACAGTGATAGAGATCTCAAACCTATATCTGCAGTGATAGTGATCTCACAAATATATCTGTAGTGATAGTGATCTCACACCAATATCTGCAGTGATAGTGATCTCCCACCTATATCTGAAGTAACATCTGCAGTGATAGGTATCTCACACCTATATCTACAGTGATAGTTATCTCACAACAATTTCTACAGTAATAGAGATTTAACACCTATATCTGCAGTGATAGTGATCTCACACCTATATCTGCAGTGATAGTGATCTAACACCTATCTCTACAATGATAGTGATCTCACACCCATAACTGCAGTGATGGTGATCTCAAACCTATATCTGCAGTGATGGTGATCTCACCTATACCTGTAGTGATAGTGATCTCATACCTATATCTGCAGTGATAGTGATCTCACACCATTATCTACAGTGATAGAGATCTCAAACCTATATCTGCAGTGATAGTGATCTCACACCTATATCTGCAGTGATAGTGATCTCACACCAATATCTGCAGTGATGGTGATCTCCCACCTATATCTGAAGTAATATCTGCAGTGATAGGTATCTCACACCTATATCTACAGTGATAGTTATCTCACAACAATATCTACAGTAATAGAGATTTAACACCTATATCTGCAGTGATAGTGATCTCACACCTATATCTGCAGTGATAGTGATCTCACACCTATATCTGCAGTGATGGTGATCTCACCTATACCTGTAGTGATAGTGATCTCACACCTATATCTGCAGTGATAGTGATCTCACACCATTATCTACAGTGATAGAGAGCTCAAACCTATATCTGCAGTGATAGTGATCTCACACCAATATCTGCAGTGATAGTGATCTCCCACCTATATCTGAAGTAATATCTGCAGTGATAGGTATCTCACACCTATATCTACAGTGATAGTTATCTCACAACAATATCTACAGTAATAGAGATTTAACACCTATATCTGCAGTGATAGTGATCTCACACCTATATCTGCAGTGATAGTGATCTCACAACTATATATGAAGTAATGGTGATCGCACACCTATATCTGCAGTGATGGTGATCTTACACCTATATCAGCAGTGATAGTGATCTAACACCTATCTCTGCAATGATAGTGATCTCACACCCATAACTGCAGTGATGGTGATCTCAAACCTATATCTGCAGTGATGGTGATCTCACCTATATCTGCAGTGATAGTGATCTCACACCTAAATTGCAGATATAGTGAGCTCACACCTATATCTGCAGTAATAGTGATTCAACACCTATACATGCAGTGATGGTGATCTCACACCTATATCTGCAGTGATAGTGATCTCACAACTATATATGAAGTAATGGTGATCGCACACCTATATCTGCAGTGATGGTGATCTTACACCTATATCAGCAATGATAGTGATCTCACACCTATATCAGCAGTGATAGTGATCTCACACCAATATCTGCAGTGATGGTGATCTCACACCTATATCTGCAGTGATAGTGATCTCACACCAATATCTGCAGTGATAGTGATCTCAAACCTATATCTGCAATGATGGTGATCTCAAACCTATATGTGCAGTGATGGTGATCTCACACCTAAATCTGCAGGGATGGTGATCTCACACCTGTATCTGCAGTTATAGTGATCTCACACCTATAACTCAAGTAATGGCGATCTCACACCTATATCTGCAGTGATACTGATCTCACACCTATATCTGCAGTGATACTGATCTCGCACCTATATCTGCAGTGATAGTGATCTCACACCTATATCTGCAGTGATAGTGATCTCACACCTAATCTACAGTGATGGTGATCTCACACCAATAAATGCAGTGATGGTGATCTTACACCTACATCTGCAGTGATAGTGATCTCACAGCCATATCTGCAGTGATGGTGATCTCACCTGTATCTGTAGTGATAGTGATCTCACAACTATATATGAAGTAATGGTGATCTCACACCTATATAAGCAGTGATAGTAATCCCACACCTATATCTGCAGTGATGGTGATCTCACAACTATATCTGCAATGACAGTGATCTCACACCTACATCTGCAGTGATGCTAATCTCAAACCTATATCTGCAGTGATGGTCATCTCACACCTATATCTGCAGTGATACTGATCTCTCACCTATATCTGGAGTAATATCTGCAGTAAAAGTGATCTCACACCTATATCTGAAGTTATATCTGCAGTGATAGTGCTCTCAGACCTATATCTGCAGTGATAGTGATCTCACACCATTATCTACAGTGATAGAGATCTCAAACCTGTATCTGCAGTGATAGTGATCTCACACCTATATCTGCAGTAATAGTGATCTCACACCAATATCTGCAGTGATAGTGATCTCCCACCTATATCTGAAGTAATATCTGCAGTGATAGGTATCTCACACCTATATCTACAGTGATAGTTATCTCACAACAATATCTACAGTAATAGAGATTTAACACCTATATCTGCAGTGATAGTGATCTCACACATATATCTGCAGTGATAGTGATCTCACACCTATATCTGCAGTGATGGTGATCTCACCTATACCTGCAGTGATAGTGATCTCACACCTATATCTGCAGTGATAATGATCTCACACCAATAACTGCAGTGATGGTGATCTTACACCTATTTCTGCAGTGATAGTGATCTCACACCTATCTCTGCAATGATAGTGATCTCACACCCATATCTGCAGTGTTGGTGATCTCACCTATATCTGTAGTGATAGTGATCTCACAACTATAGATGAAGTAATGGTAATCTCACACCTATATCTGCAGTGTTGAAGATAGCACACCAATATCTACAGTGACAGATCTCACCACTATACCTGAAGCAATATCTGCAGTGATAGTGAACTTACACCTATATCAGCAGTGATAGTGATCTCACACCAATATCTGCAGTGATGGTGATCTCACGCCTATATCTGAAGTGATGGTGATCTCACACCTATATCTGCAGTGATAGTGATCCCACACCAATATCTGCAGTGATAGTGATCTCACACCCAAATCTACAGGGATGATGATCTCACACCTATGTCTGCAGTGATCTCACCTATATCTGCAGTGATAGTGATCTCACACCTATATCTGAAGTAATATCTGCAGTGATAGTGACCTCACACTTATATATGCAGTGATAGTGATCTCACACCTATGTCTGCAGTGATGGTGCTCTCACACCTATATCTGCAGTAATAGGGATCTCACAGCTATATCTGCAGTGATGGTGATCTCACCTATATCTGTAGTGATAGTGATCCCACAACTATATATGAAGTAATGGTGATCTCACACCTACATCTGCAGTGTTGAAGATAGCACACCAATATCTACAGTGACAGAGATCTCACCCCTATATCTGAAGCAATATCTGCAGTGATAGTGAACTTACACCTATATCTGCAGTGATAGTGATCTCACACATATATCTGCAGTGATGGTGATCTCACACCTATATCTGCAGTGATAGTGATCTCACATCAATATCTGCAGTGATAGTGATCTCACACCTAAATCTGCAGGGATGGTGATCTCACACCTTTGTCTGCAGTGATGGTGATCTCACCTATATCTGCAGTGATAGTGATCTCACACCTATATCTGAAGTAATATCTGCATTGATAGTGACCTCACACCTATATATGCAGTGATAGTGATCTCACACCTATATCTGCAGTGACGGTGCTCTCACACCTATATCTGCAGTAATAGTGATCTCACACCTATATCTGCAGTGACGGTGCTCTCACACCTATATCTGCAGTAATAGTGATCTCACACCTATATCTGCAGTGATAGTGATCTCACACCTATATCTGCAGTGATAATGATCTCACACCAATAACTGCAGTGATGGTGATCTTACACCTATTTCTGCAGTGATAGTGATCTCACACCTATCTCTGCAATGATAGTGATCTCACACCCATATCTGCAGTGATGGTGATCTCACCTATATCTGTAGTGATAGTGATCTCACAACTATAGATGAAGTAATGGTAATCTCACACCTATATCTGCAGTGTTGAAGATAGCACACCAATATCTACAGTGACAGATCTCACCACTATACCTGAAGCAATATCTGCAGTGATAGTGAACTTACACCTATATCAGCAGTGATAGTGATCTCACACCAATATCTGCAGTGATGGTGATCTCACACCTATATCTGAAGTGATGGTGATCTCACACCAATATCTGCAGTGATAGTGATCTCACACCCAAATCTACAGGGATGATGATCTCACACCTATGTCTGCAGTGATCTCACCTATATCTGCAGTGATAGTGATCTCACACCTATATCTGAAGTAATATCTGCAGTGATAGTGACCTCACACTTATATATGCAGTGGTAGTGATCTCACACCTATGTCTGCAGTGATGGTGCTCTCACACCTATATCTGCAGTAATAGGGATCTCACAGCTATATCTGCAGTGATGGTGATCTCACCTATATCTGTAGTGATAGTGATCCCACAACTATATCTGCAGTGATAGTGATCTCACATCAATATCTGCAGTGATAGTGATCTCGCACCTAAATCTGCAGGGATGGTGATCTCACACCTATGTCTGCAGTGATGGTGATCTCACCTATATCTGCAGTGATAGTGATCTCACACCTATATCTGAAGTAATATCTGCATTGATAGTGACCTCACACCTATATATGCAGTGATAGTGATCTCAAACCTATATCTGCAGTGATGGTGCTCTCACACCTATATCTGCAGTAATAGTGATCTCACAGCTATATCCACAGTGATAGTGATCTCACACCTATATCTGCACTGATAGTCGTCCAACACCAATATCTGCAGGGATGGCAATCTCACACTATATCTGCAGTAATAGTGATCTCACAGCTATATATGCAATGATAGTGATCTCACACCTATATCTGCAGTGATAGTCATCCCACACCAATATCTGAAGTGATGGCAATCTCACACCTATATCTGCAGTAATAGTGATCTCACACCTATATCTGCAGTGATGGTGATCTCACACCTATATCTGCAGTGATAGTGATCTCACAGCCATATCTGCAGTGATGGTGATCTCACCTATATCTGTAGTGATAGTGATCTCACAACTATATATGAAGTAATGGTGATCTCACACCTATATAAGCAGTGTTGAAGATAGCACACCAAAATCTACAGTGACAGAGATCTCACCCCTATATCTGAAGCAATATCTGCAGTGATAGTGAACTTACACCTATATCAGCAGTGATAGTGATCTCACACCAATATCTGCAGTGATGGTGATCTCACACCTATATCTGAAGTGATGTTGATCTCACACCTATATCTGCAGTGATAGTGATCTCACATCAATATCTGCAGTGATAGTGATCTCACACCTAAATCTGCAGGGATGGTGATCTCACACCTATGTCTGCAGTGATGGTGATCTCACCTGTATCTGCAGTGATAGTGATCTCACACCTATATCTGAAGTAATATCTGCATTGATAGTGACCTCACACCTATATATGCAGTGATAGTGATCTCACACCTATATCTGCAGTGATGGTGCTCTCACACCTATATCTGCAGTAATAGTGATCTCACAGCTATATCCACAGTGATAGTGATCTCACAACTATATCTGCACTGATAGTCGTCCAACACCAATATCTGCAGGGATGGCAATCTCACACTATATCTGCAGTAATAGTGATCTCACAGCTATATATGCAATAATAGTGATCTCACACCTATATCTGCAGTGATAGTCATCCCACACCAATATCTGAAGTGATGGCAATCTCACATCTATATCTGCAGTAATAGTGATGTCACAACTATATCTGCAGTGATGGTGATCTCACACCTATATCTGCAGTGATAGTGATCTCACAGCCATATCTGCAGTGATGGTGATCTCACCTATATCTGTAGTGATAGTGATCTCACAACTATATATGAAGTAATGGTGATCTCACACCTATATAAGCAGTGGTAGTAATCCCACACCTATATCTGCAGTGATGGTGATCTCACACCTATATCTGCAATTACAGTGATCTCACACCTACATCTGCAGTGATGCTAATCTCACACCTATATCTGCAGTGATGGTGATCTCACACCTATATCTGCAGTGATACTGATCTCTCACCTATATCTGGAGTAATATCTGCAGTGAAAGTGATCTCACACCTATATCTGAAGTTATATCTGTAGTGATAGTGCTCTCAGACCTATATCTGCAGTGATAGTGATCTCACACCAATATCTACAGTGATAGAGATCTCAAACCTGTATCTGCAGTGATAGTGATCTCACACCTATATCTGCAGTGATAGTGATCTCACACCAATATCTGCAGGGATGGTGATCACCCACCTATATCTGAAGTAATATCTGCAGTGATAGGTATCTCACACCTATATCTACAGTGATAGTTATCTCACAACAATATCTACAGTAATAGAGATTTAACACCTATATCTGCAGTGATAGTGATCTCACACCTATATCTGCAGTGATAGTGATCTCACACCTATATCTGCAGTGATGGTGATCTCACCTATACCTGTAGTGATAGTGATCTCACACCTATATCTGCAGTGATAGTGATCTCACACCATTATCTACAGTGATAGAGATCTCAAACCTATATCTGCAGTGATAGTGATCTCACACCTATATCTGTAGTGATAGTGATCTCACACCAATATCTGCAGTGATAGTGATCTCCCACCTATATCTGAAGTAATATCTGCAGTGATAGGTATCTCACACCTATATCTACAGTGATAGTTATCTCACAACAATATCTACAGTAATAAAGATTTAACACCTATATCTGCAGTGATAGTGATCTCACACCTATATCTGCAGTGATAGTGATCTAACACCTATCTCTTCAATGATAGTGATCTCACACCCATAACTGCAGTGATGGTGATCTCAAACCTATATCTGCAGTGATGGTGATCTCACCTATACCTGTAGTGATAGTGATCTCATACCTATATCTGCAGTGATAGTGATCTCACACCATTATCTACAGTGATAGAGATCTCTAAACCTATATCTGCAGTGATAGTGATCTCACACCTATATCTGCAGTGATAGTGATCTCACACCAATATCTGCAGTGATGGTGATCTCCCACCTATATCTGAAGTAATATCTGCAGTGATAGGTATCTCACACCTATATCTACAGTGATAGTTATCTCACAACAATATCTACAGTAATAGAGATTTAACACCTATATCTGCAGTGATAGTGATCTCACACCTATATCTGCAGTGGTGAAGATCGTACACCAATATCTACAGTGACAGAGATCTCACACCTATATCTGAAGTAATATCTGCAGTGATAGTGATCTTACACCTAAATCAGCAGTGATAGTGATCTCACACCAGTATCTGCAGTGATGGTGATCTCACACCTATATCTGTAGTGACAGTGATCTCACACCTACATCTGCAGTGATGCTAATCTCACACCTAAATCTGCAGTGATGGTCATCTCACACCTATATCTGCAGTGATACTGATCTCTCACCTATATCTGGAGTAATATCTGCAGTGAAAGTGATCTCACACCTATATCTGAAGTTATATCTGCAGTGATAGTGCTCTCAGACCTATATCTGCAGTGATAGTGATCTCATACCAATATCTGCAGTGATAGTGATCTCCCACCTATATCTGAAGTATTATCTGCAGTGATAGGTATCTCACACCTATATCTACAGTGATAGTTATCTCACAACAATATCTACAGTAATAGAGATTTAACACCTATATCTGCAGTGATAGTGATCTCACACCTATATCTGCATTGATAGTGATCTCACAACTATATATGAAGTAATGGTGATCGCACACCTATATCTGCAGTGATGGTGATCTTACACCTATATCACCAGTGATAGTGATCTAACACCTATCTCTGCAATGATAGTGATCTCACACCCATAACTGCAGTGATGGTGATCTCACACCTATAACTGCAGTGATGGTGATCTCACCTATATCTGCAGTGATAGTGATCTCACACCTAAATTGCAGATATAGTGAGCTCACACCTATATCTGCAGTAATAGTGATTCAACACCTATATATGCAGTGATGGTGATCTCACACCTTTATCTGCTCTGATGGTGATCTCACCTATATCAGCAGTGATAGTGATCTCACAGCTATATCGGAAGTAATATCTGCAGTGACGGTGCTCTCACACCTATGTCTGCAGTGTAGTGATCTCAAACCTATGTCTGCAGTGATAGTCATCTCACACCTATATCTGCAGTGATAGTGATCTCACACCTATATCTGCAGTGATGGTGATCTCACCTATATCTGCAGTGATAGTGATCTCACACCTATATCTACAGTGATAATGATCTCACACCAATAACTGCAGTGATAGTGATCTCAGACATATATCTGCAGTGATGGTGATCTCACCTATATCTGCAGTGATAGTGATCTCACACCTATATCTGCAGTGATAGTGATCTCACACCTATATCTGCAGTGATGGTGATCTCACCTATATCTGCAGTGATAGTGATCTCACACCTATATCTGCAGTGATAATGATCTCACACCAATAACAGCAGCGATGGTGATATTACACCTATTTCTGCAGTGATAAAGATCTCACACCTATCTCTGCAATGATAGTGATCTCACACCCATATCTGCAGTGATGGTGATCTCACCTATATCTGTAGTGATAGTAATCTCACTACTATATATGAAGTAATGGTATTCTCACACCTATATCTGCAGTGATGAAGATAGCACACCAATATCTACAGTGACAGATCTCACCCCTATATCTGAAGCAATATCTGCAGTGATAGTGAACTTACACCTATATCAGCAGTGATAGTGATCTCACACCAATATCTGCAGTGATGGTGATCTCAAACCTATATCCGAAGTGATGGTGATCTCACACCTATATCTGCAGTGATAGTGATCTCACACCAATATGTGCAGTAATAGTGATCTCACACCTAAATCTGCAGGGATGGTGATCTCACACCTATGTCTTCAGTGATGGTGATCTCACCTATATCTGCAGTGATAGTGATCTCACACCTATATCTGAAGTAATATCTGCAGTGATAGTGACCTCACACCTATATATGCAGTGATAGTGATCTCACACCTATATCTGCAGTGACGGTGCTCTCACACCTATATCTGCAGTAATAGTGATCTCACAGCTATATCTGCAGTGATGGTGATCTCACCTATATCTCTAGTGATAGTGATCTCACAACTATATATGAAGTAATGGTGATCTCACACCTATATCTGCAGTGTTGAAGATAGCACACTAATACCTACAGTGACAGAGATCTCACCCCTATATCTGAAGCAATATCTGCAGTGATAGTGAACTTACACCTATATCAGCAGTGATAGTGATCTCACACCAATATCTGCAGTGATGGTGATCTCACACCTATATCTGAAGTGATGTTGATCTCACACATATATCTGCAGTGATAGTGATCTCAAACCAATATCTGCAGTGATAGTGATCTCACACCTATATCTGCAGTGATAGTCATCCCACACCAATATCTGAAGTGATGGCAATCTCACACCTATATCTGCAGTAATAGTGATCTCACACCTATATCTGCAGTGATGGTGATCTCACACCTATATCTGCTGTGATGGTGATCTCACCTATTTCAGATGGGATGGTGATCTCACACCTATGTCTGCTGTGATGGTGATCTCACCTATATCTGCAGTGATAGTGATCTCACACCTATATCTGAAGTAATATCTGCAGTGATAGTGACCTCTCACCTATATATGCAGTGATAGTGATCCCACACCTATATCTGCAGTGACGGCGCTCTCACACCTATATCTGCGGTAATAGTGATCTCACAGCTATATCTGCAGTGATAGTGATCTCACACCTATATCTGCACTGATAGTCATCCCACACCAATATCTGCAGGGATGGCAATCTCACACCTATATCTGCAGTAATAGTGATCTCACAGCTATATCTGCAGTGATAGTGATCTCACACCTATATCTGCAGTGATAGTCATCCCACACCAATATCTGAAGTGATGGCAATCTCACACCTATATCTGCAGTAATAGTGATCTCACACCTATATCTGCTGTGATGGTGATCTCACCTATTTCCGCAGTGATAGTGATCTCACACATATATCTGAAGTAACATCTGCAGTGATGGTGATCTCACACCTATAGCTGCAGTGATGGTGATCTCACACCAATATCTACAGTGATAGAGAGCAGACACCTATATCAGCAGTGATAGTGATCTAACACCAATCTCTGCAATGATAGTGATTTCACACCCATAACTGCAGTGATGGTGAGCTCACACCTATATCTGCAGTGATGGTGATCTCACATATATCTGCAGTAATAGTGATCCCACACCTATATATGCAGTGATGGTGATCTCACACCTATATCTGCTGTGATGGTGATCTCACCTATATCAGCAGTGATAGTGATCTCACAGCTATATCTGAAGTTATATCTGCAGTGATGGTGTTCTCACACCTATATCTGCAGTGATGGTGATCTCACACCTATATCTGCAGTGATAGTGATCTCACATCAAAATCTGCAGTGATAGTGATCTCACACCTAAATCTGCAGGGATGGTGATCTCACACCTGTATTTGCAGTTATAGTGATCTCACACCTATAACTCAAGTAATGATGATCTCACACCTCTATCTGCAGTGATAATGATCTTGCACCTATATCTGCAGTGATAGTGATCTCACACCTATATCTGCAGTGATAGTGATCTCACACCTAATCTACAGTGATAGTGATCTCACACCAATAAATGAAGTGATGGTGATCTTATACCTATATCTGCAGTGATGGTGATCTCACCTATATCTGTAGTGATAGTGATCTCACAACTATATATGAGGTAATGGTGATCTCACACCTATATAAGCAGTGATAGTAATCTCACACCTATATCTGCAATGACAGTGATCTCACACCTACATCTGCAGTGATGCTAATCTCACACCTATATCTGCAGTGATGGTCATCTCACACCTATATCTGCAGTGATACTGATCTCTCACCTATATCTGGAGTAATATCTGCAGTGAAAGTGATCTCACACCTATATCTGAAGTTATATCTGCAGTGATAGTGCTCTCAGACCTATATCTGCAGTGATAGTGATCTCACACCAATATCTACAGTGATAGAGATCTCAAACCTGTATCTGCAGTGATAGTGATCTCACACCTATATCTGCAGTGATAGGGATCTCACACCAATATCTGCAGTGATGGTGATCTCCCACCTATATCTGAAGTAATATCTGCAGTGATAGGTATCTCACACCTATATCTACAGTGATAGTTATCTCACAACAATATCTACAGTAATAGAGATTTAACACCTATATCTGCAGTGATAGTGATCTCACACCTATATCTGCAGTGATAGTGATCTCACACCTATATCTGTAGTGATGGTGATCTCACCTATACCTTTAGTGATAGTGATCTCACACCTATATCTGCAGTGATAATGATCTCACACCAATAACTGCAGTGATGGTGATCTAACACCTATTTCTGCAGTGATAGTGATCTCACACCTATCTCTGCAATGATTGTGATCTCACACCCATATCTGCAGTGATGGTGATCTCACCTATATCTGTAGTGATAGTGATCTCACAACTATATATGAAATAATGGTGATCTCACACCTACATCTGCAGTGTTGAAGATAGCACACCAATATCTACAGTGACAGAGATCTCACCCCTATATCTGAAGCAATATCTGCTGTGATAGTGAACTTACACCTATATCAGCAGTGATAGTGATCTCACACCAATATCTGCAGTGATGGTGATCTCACACCTATATCTGAAGTGATGTTGATCTCACACCTATATCTGCAGTGATAGTGATCTCACACCAATATTTGCAGTGATAGTGATGTCACACCTAAATCTGCAGGGATGGTGATATCACACCTATTTCTGCAGTGATGGTGATCTCACCTATATCTGCAGTGATAGTGATCTCACACCTATATCTGAAGTAATATCTGCAGTGATAGTGACCTCACACCTATATATGCAGTGATAGTGATCTCACACCTATATCTGCAGTGACGGTGCTCTCACACCTATATCTGCAGTAATAGTGATCACACAGCTATATCCGCAGTGATAGTGATCTCACACCTATATCTGCACTGATAGTTGTCCCACACCAATATCTGCAGGGATGGCAATCTCACACCTATATCTGCAGTAATAGTGATCTCACAGCTATATCTGCAGTGATAGTGATCTCACACCTATATCTGCAGTGATAGTCATCCCACACCAATATCTGAAGTGATGGCAATCTCACACCTATATCTGCAGTAATAGTGATCTCACACCTATATCTGCAGTGATGGTGATCTCACACTTATATCTGCTGTGATGGTGATCTCACCTATTTCAACAGTGATAGTGATCTCCCACCTATATCTGCAGTGATAGTGATCTAACACCAATATCTGCAGTGATAGTGATCTCACACTTATATCGGCAGTGATAGTGCTCTCACAACTATATATGATGTAATATCTGCAGTGATAGTGATCTCACACCTATATCAGCAGTGATAGTGATCTCACACCAATATGTGCAGTGATGGTGATCTCACACCTATATCTGCAGTGATAGTGATCTCACACCAATATCTGCAGTGATAGTGATCTCAAACCTATATCTGCAGTGATGGTGATCTCACACCTATATGTGCAGTGATGGTGATCTCACCTATATCTGCAGTGATAATGATCTCACACCTATAACTGAACTAATATCTGCAGTGATAGTGATCTCACACCTATATCAGCAGTGATAGTGATCTCACACCAATATCTACAGTGATAGTGATCTCACATCTATGTCTGCAGTGATAGTGATCTCGCACCTATATCTGCAGTAATAGTGATCTCACACCTGTATCTGCAGTGATGGTGATCTCACAGCTATATCTGCAGTGATGGTGATCTCACACCTATATCTGCAGTGATAGTGATCCCACACCTATATCTACAGTGATAGTGGTCTCACACCAATATCTGCAGTGACGGTGATCTCATACCAATATCTACAGTGATAGAGATCTCACACCTATATCTGCAGTGATACTGATCTTACACCAATATCTGCAGCGATGGTCATCTCACACGTATATCTCCAGTGATAGTAATATCACACCTATATCTGCAGTGATGGTGATCTCACACCTATATCTGCAGTGATGGTGATCTCACCTATATCTGCCGTGATAGTGATCTCACACCTATATCAGCAGTGATTGTGATCTCACAACAATATCTGCAGTGATGGTGATCTCACACCTATATCAGCAGTGATGGTGATCTCACACCTGTATCTACAGTTATAGTGATCTCACACCTATAACTCAAGTAATGGTGATCTCACATCTATATCTGCAGTGATAATGATCTCACACCTATATCTGCAGTGATAGTGAATTCACACCTATATCTGCAGTGATAGTGATCTCACACCTAATCTACAGTGATAGTGATCTCACACCAATAAATGCAGTGATGGTGATCTTACACCTATATCTGCAGTGAGTGATCTCACACCCATATCTGCAGTGATGGTGATCTCACCTATATCTGTAGTGATAGTGATCTCACAACTATATATTAAGTAATGGTGATCTCATACCTATATAAGCAGTGATAGTAATCTCACACCTATATCTGCAGTGATGGTGATCTCACACCTATATCTGCAATGACAGTGATCTCACACCTACATCTGCAGTGACGCTAATCCCACACCTAAATCTGCAGTGATGGTCATCTCACACCTATTTCTGCAGTGATACTGATCTCTCACCTATATCTGGAGTAATATCTGCAGTGAAAGTGATCTCACACCTATATCTGAAGTTATATCTGCAGTGATAGTGCTCTCAGACCTATATCTGCAGTGATAGTGATCTCACACCATTATCTACAGTGATAGAGATCTCAAACCTATCTCTGCAGTGATAGTGATCTCACACCTATATCTGCAGTGATAGTGATCTCACACCAATATCTGCAGTGATAGTGATCTCCCACCTATATCTGAAGTAATATCTGCAGTGATAGGTATCTCACACCTATATCTACAGTGATAGTTATCTCACAACAATATCTACAGTAATAGAGATTTAACACCTATATCTGCAGTGATAGTGATCTCACACCTATATCTGCAGTGATAGTGATCTTACACCTATATCAGCAGTGATAGTGATCTAACACCTATATCAGCAGTGATAGTGATCTAACACCTATCTCTGCAATGATAGTGATCTCACACCCATAACTGCAGTGATGGTGATCTCAAACCTATATCTGCAGTGATGGTGATCTCAAACCTATATCTGCAGTGATGGTGATCTCACCTATATCTGCAGTGATAGTGATCTCACACCTAAATTGCAGATATAGTGAGCTCACACCTATATCTGCAGTAATAGTGATTCAACACCTATATATGCAGTGATGGTGATCTCACACCTATATCTGCTCTGATGGTGATCTCACCTATATCAGCAGTGATAGTGATCTCACAGCTATATCGGAAGTAATATCTGCAGTGACGGTGCTCTCACACCTATGTCTGCAGTGTAGTGATCTCAAACCTATATCTGCAGTGATAGTGATCTCACACATATACCTGCAGTGATAGTGATCTCACACCTATATCTGCAGTGATAGTGATCTCACACCTATATATGCAGTGATAGTGATCTCACACCTATATCTGCAGTGATGGTGATCTCACCTATATCTGCAGTGATAGTGATCTCACACCTATAACTACAGTGACAATGATCTCACACCAATAACTGCAGTGATAGTGATCTCACACCTATATCTGAAGTGATAGTAATCTCACACCTATATCTGCAGTGATAGTGATCTCACACCTATATCTGCAGTGATGGTGATCTCACCTATATCTGCAGTGATAGTGATCTCACACCTATATCTGCAGTGATAATGATCTCACAACAATAACTGCAGTGATAGTGATCTCACACCTATTTCTGCAGTGATAGTGATCTCACACCTATCTCTGCAATGATAGTGATCTCACACCCACATCTGCAGTGATGGTGATCTCACCTATATCTGTAGTGATAGTGATCTCACTACTATAGATGAAGTAATGGTATTCTCACACCTATATCTGCAGTGTTGAAGATAGCACACCAATATCTACAGTGACAGATCTCACCCCTATATCTGAAGCAATATCTGTAGTGATAGTGAAATTACACCTATATCAGCAGTGATAGTGATCTCACACCAATATCTGCAGTGATGGTGATCTCACAACTATATCTGAAGTGATGGTGATCTCACACCTATATCTGCAGTGATAGTGATCTCACACCAATATCTGCAGTGATAGTGATCTCACACCTAAATCTGCAGGGATGGTGATCTCACACCTATGTCTTCAGTGATGGTGATCTCACCTATATCTGCAGTGATAGTGATCTCACACCTATATCTGAAGTAATATCTGCAGTGATAGTGACCTCACACCTATATATGCAGTGATAGTGATCTCACACCTATATCTGCAGTGACGGTGCTCTCACACCTATATCTGCAGTAATAGTGATCTCACAGCTATATCTGCAGTGATGGTGATCTCACCTATATCTCTAGTGATAGTGAGCTCACAACTATATATGAAGTAATGGTGATCTCACACCTATATCTGCAGTGTTGAAGATAGCACACCAATACCTACAGTGACAGAGATCTCACCCCTATATCTGAAGCAATATCTGCAGTGATAGTGAACTTACACCCATATCAGCAGTGATAGTGATCTCACACCAATATCTGCAGTGATGGTGATCTTACACCTATATCTGAAGTGATGTTGATCTCACACCTATATCTGCAGTGATAGTGATCTCACACCAATATCTGCAGTGATAGTGATCTCACACCTATATCTGCAGTGATAGTCATCCCACACCAATATCTGAAGTGATGGCAATCTCACACCTATATCTGCAGTAATAGTGATCTCACACCTATATCTGCAGTGATGGTGATCTCACACCTATATCTGCTGTGATGGTGATCTCACCTATTTCAGCAGAGATGGTGATCTCACACCTATGTCTGCAGTGATGGTGATCTCACCTATATCTGCAGTGATAGTGATCTCACACCTATATCTGAAGTAATATCTGCAGTGATAGTGACCTCTCACCTATATATGCAGTGATAGTGACCCCACACCTATATCTGCAGTGACGGTGCTCTCACACCTATATCTGCAGTAATAGTGATCTCACAGCTATATCCACAGTGATAGTGATCTCACACCTATATCTGCAGTGATAGTCATCCCACACCAATATCTGAAGTGATGGCAATCTCACACCTATATCTGCAGTAATAGTGATCTCACACCTATATCTGCTGTGATGGTGATCTCACCTATTTCAGCAGTGATAGTGATCTCACACATATATCTGAAGTAACATCTGCAGTGATGGTGATCTCACACCTATAGCTGAAGTGATGGTGATCTCACACCAATATCTACAGTGATAGAGAGCAGACACCTATATCTGCAGTGATAGTGATCTCACTCCTATATCTGCAGTGATAGTGATATCCCACCTATATATGAAGTAATGGTGATCGCACACCTATATCTGCAGTGATGGTGATCTTACACCTATATCAGCAGTGATAGTGATCTAACACCGATCTCTGCAATGATAGTGATCTCACACCCATAACTGCAGTGATAGTGATCTCACACATATATCTGCAGTGATGGTGATCTCACACCTATATCTGCAGTGATAGTGATCTCACATCAATATCTGCAGTGATAGTGATCTCACAGCTAACTCTGCAGGGATGGTGATCTCACACCTGTATCTGCAGTTATAGTGATCTCACACCTATAACTCAAGTAATGATGATCTCACACCTCTATCTGCAGTGATAATGATCTCGCACCTATATCTGCAGTGATATTGATCACACACCTATATCTGCAGTGATAGTGATCTCACACCTAATCTACAGTGATAGTGATCTCACACCAATAAATGCAGTGATGGTGATCTTATACCTATATCTGCAGTGATAGTGATCTCACACCTATATCTGCGGTGATGGTGATCTCACCTATATCTGTAGTGATAGTGATCTCACAACTATATATGAAGTAATGGTGATCTTACACCTATATAAGCAGTGATAGTAATCTCACACCTATATCTGCAGTGATGGTGATCTCACTCCTATATCTGCAATGACAGTGATCTCACACCTACATCTGCAGTGATGCTAATCTCACACCTATATCTGCAGTGATGGTCATCTCACACCTATATCTGCAGTGATACTGATCTCTCACCTATATCTGGAGTAATAACTGCAGTGAAAGTGATCTCTCACCTATATCTGAAGTTATATCTGCAGTGATAGTGCTCTCAGACCTATATCTGCAGTGATAGTGATCTCACACCAATATCTACAGTGATAGAGATCTCAAACCTGTATCTGCAGTGATAGTGATCTCACACCTATATCTGCAGTGATAGTGATCTCACACCAATATCTGCAGTGATGGTGATCTCCCACCTATATCTGAAGTAATATCTGCAGTGATAGGTATCTCACACCTATATCTACAGTGATAGTTATCTCACAACAATATCTACAGTAATAGAGATTTAACACCTATATCTGCAGTGATAGTGATCTCACACCTATATCTGCAGTGATAGTGATCTCACACCTATATCTGCAGTGATGGTGATCTCACCTATACCTGTAGTGATAGTGATCTCACACCTATATCTGCAGTGATAGTGATCTCACACCATTATCTACAGTGATAGAGATCTCAAACCTATATCTGCAGTGATAGTGATCTCACACCTATATCTGCAGTGATAGTGATCTCACACCAATATCTGCAGTGATAGTGATCTCCCACCTATATCTGAAGTAATATCTGCAGTGATAGGTATCTCACACCTATATCTACAGTGATAGTTATCTCACAACAATATCTACAGTAATAGAGATTTAACACCTATATCTGCAGTGATAGTGATCTCACACCTATATCTGCAGTGATAGTGATCTAACACCTATCTCTGCAATGATAGTGATCTCACACCCATAACTGCAGTGATGGTGATCTCAAACCTATATCTGCAGTGATGGGGATCTCACCTATACCTGTAGTGATAGTGATCTCATACCTATATCTGCAGTGATAGTGATCTCACACCATTATCTACAGTGATAGAGATCTCAAACCTATATCTGCAGTGATAGTGATCTCACACCTATATCTGCAGTGATAGTGATCTCACACCAATATCTGCAGTGATGGTGATCTCCCACCTATATCTGAAGTAATATCTGCAGTGATAGGTATCTCACACCTATATCTACAGTGATAGTTATCTCACAACAATATCTACAGTAATAGAGATTTAACACCTATATCTGCAGTGATAGTGATCTCACACCAATATCTGCAGTGATAGTGATCTCACACCTATATCTGCAGTGATGGTGATCTCACCTATACCTGTAGTGATAGTGATCTCACACCTATATCTGCAGTGATAGTGATCTCACACCATTATCTACAGTGATAGAGATCTCAAACCTATATCTGCAGTGATAGTGATCTCACACCTATATGTGCAGTGATAGTGATCTCACACCAATATCTGCAGTGATAGTGATCTCCCACCTATATCTGAAGTAATATCTGCAGTGATAGGTATCTCACACCTATATCTACAGTGATAGTTATCTCACAACAATATCTACAGTAATAGAGATTTAACACCTATATCTGCAGTGATAGTGATCTCACACCTATATTTGCAGTGATAGTGATCTCACAACTATATATGAAGTAATGGTGATCGCACACCTATATCTGCAGTGATGGTGATCTTACACCTATATCAGCAGTGATAGTGATCTAACACCTATCTCTGCAATGATAGTGATCTCACACCCATAACTGCAGTGATGGTGATCTCACCTATATCTGCAGTGATAGTGCTCTCAGACCTATATCTGCAGTGATAGTGATCTCACACCAATATCTACAGTGATAGAGATCTCAAACCTGTATCTGCAGTGATAGTGATCTCACACCTATATTTGCAGTGATGGTGATCTCACACCTATATCCGAAGTAATGGTGATCTCACACCAAAATCTGCAGTGATAGTGATCTCACACCTATATATGCAGTGATGGTGATCTCAACAATATCTGCAGTGGTAGTGATCTCACACCTATATCTGCAGTGATAGTGATCTCACACCTATATCTTCAGTGATAGTGATCTCACACCAATATCTACAGTGATAGAGATCTAACACCTATATCTGCAGTGATAGTGATCTCACACCTATAGCTGCAGTGATAGGGATCTCACACCAATATATACAGTGATGGTGATCTCACACCTATATATGCAGTGATAGTGATGTCACCCCTTTGTCTGCAGTGATATTGATCTCAAACCAATATCAGCAGTGATAGTGATCTCACACCTAAATCTGCAGGGATGGTGATCTCACACCTATGTCTTCAGTGATGGTGATCTCACCTATATCTGCAGTGATAGTGATCTCACACCTATATCTGAAGTAATATCTGCAGTGATAGTGACCTCACACCTATATATGCAGTGATAGTGATCTCACACCTATATCTGCAGTGACGGTGCTCTCACACCTATATCTGCAGTAATAGTGATCTCACAGCTATATCTGCAGTGATGGTTATCTCACCTATATCTCTAGTGATAGTGATCTCACAACTATATATGAAGTAATGGTGATCTCACACCTATATCTGCAGTGTTGAAGATAGCACACCAATACCTACAGTGACAGAGATCTCACCCCTATATCTGAAGCAATATCTGCAGTGATAGTGAACTTACACCCATATCAGCAGTGATAGTGATCTCACACCAATATCTGCAGTGATGGTGATCTCACACCTATATCTGAAGTGATGTTGATCTCACACCTATATCTGCAGTGATAGTGATCTCACACCAATATCTGCAGTGATAGTGATCTCACACCTATATCTGCAGTGATAGTCATCCCACACCAATATCTGAAGTGATGGCAATCTCACACCTATATCTGCAGTAATAGTGATCTCACACCTATATCTGCAGTGATGGTAATCTCACACCTATATCTGCTGTGATGGTGATCTCACCTATTTCAGCAGAGATGGTGATCTCACACCTATGTCTGCAGTGATGGTGATCTCACCTATATCTGCAGTGATAGTGATCTCACACCTATATCTGAAGTAATATCTGCAGTGATAGTGACCTCTCACCTATATATGCAGTGATAGTGACCCCACACCTATATCTGCAGTGACGGTGCTCTCACACCTATATCTGCAGTAATAGTGATCTCACAGCTATATCCGCAGTGATAGTGATCTCACACCTATATCTGCACTGATAGTCATCCCACACCAATATCTGCAGGGATGGCAATCTCACACCTATATCTGCAGTAATACTGATCTCACAGCTATATCTGCAGTGATAGTGATCTCACACCTATATCTGCAGTGATAGTCATCCCACACCAATATCTGAAGTGATGGCAATCTCACACCTATATCTGCAGTAATAGTGATCTCACACCTATATCTGCTGTGATGGTGATCTCACCTATTTCAGCAGTGATAGTGATCTCACACATATATCTGAAGTAACATCTGCAGTGATGGTGATCTCACACCTATAGCTGCAGTGATGGTGATCTCACACCAATATCTACAGTGATAGAGAGCAGACACCTATATCTGCAGTGATAGTGATCTCACTCCTATATCTGCAGTGATAGTGATCTCCCACCTATATATGAAGTAATGGTGATCGCACACCTATATCTGCAGTGATGGTGATCTTACACCTATATCAGCAGTGATAGTGATCTAACACCGATCTCTGCAATGATAGTGATCTCACACCCATAACTGCAGTTATAGTGATCTCACACATATATCTGCAGTGATGGTGATCTCACACCTATATCTGCAGTGATAGTGATCTCACATCAATATCTGCAGTGATAGTGATCTCACACCTAACTCTGCAGGGATGGTGATCTCACACCTGTATCTGCAGTTATAGTGATCTCACACCTATAACTCAAGTAATGATGATCTCACACCTCTATCTGCAGTGATAATGATCTCGCACCTATATCTGCAGTGATATTGATCTCACACCTATATCTGCAGTGATAGTGATCTCACACCTAATCTACAGTGATAGTGATCTCACACCAATAAATGCAGTGATGGTGATCTTATACCTATATCTGCAGTGATAGTGATCTCACACCTATATCTGCGGTGATGGTGATCTCACCTATATCTGTAGTGATAGTGATCTCACAACTATATATGAAGTAATGGTGATCTTACACCTATATGAGCAGTGATAGTAATCTCACACCTATATCTGCAGTGATGGTGATCTCACTCCTATATCTGCAATGACAGTGATCTCACACCTACATCTGCAGTGATGCTAATCTCACACCTATATCTGCAGTGATGGTCATCTCACACCTATATCTGCAGTGATACTGATCTCTCACCTATATCTGGAGTAATAACTGCAGTGAAAGTGATCTCACACCTATATCTGAAGTTATATCTGCAGTGATAGTGCTCTCAGACCTATATCTGCAGTGATAGTGATCTCACACCAATATCTACAGTGATAGAGATCTCAAACCTGTATCTGCAGTGATAGTGATCTCACACCTATATCTGCAGTGATAGTGATCTCACACCAATATCTGCAGTGATGGTGATCTCCCACCTATATCTGAAGTAATATCTGCAGTGATAGGTATCTCACACCTATATCTACAGTGATAGTTATCTCACAACAATATCTACAGTAATAGAGATTTAACACCTATATCTGCAGTGATAGTGATCTCACACCTGTATCTGCAGTGATAGTGATCTCACACCTATATCTGCAGTGATGGTGATCTCACCTATACCTGTAGTGATAGTGATCTCACACCTATATCTGCAGTGATAGTGATCTCACACCATTATCTACAGTGATAGAGATCTCAAACCTATATCTGCAGTGATAGTGATCTCACACCTATATCTGCAGTGATAGTGATCTCACACCAATATCTGCAGTGATAGTGATCTCCCACCTATATCTGAAGTAATATCTGCAGTGATAGGTATCTCACACCTATATCTACAGTGATAGTTATCTCACAACAATATCTACAGTAATAGAGATTTAACACCTATCTCTGCAATGATAGTGATCTCACACCCATAACTGCAGTGATGGTGATCTCAAACCTATATCTGCAGTGATGGTGATCTCACCTATACCTGTAGTGATAGTGATCTCATACCTATATCTGCAGTGATAGTGATCTCACACCATTATCTACAGTGATAGAGATCTCAAACCTATATCTGCAGTGATAGTGATCTCACACCTATATCTGCAGTGATAGTGATCTCACACCAATATCTGCAGTGATAGTGATCTCCCACCTATATCTGAAGTAATATCTGCAGTGATAGGTATCTCACACCTATATCTACAGTGATAGTTATCTCACAACAATATCTACAGTAATAGAGATTTAACACCTATATCTGCAGTGATAGTGATCTCACACCTATATCTGCAGTGATAGTGATCTAACACCTATCTCTGCAATGATAGTGATCTCACACCCATAACTGCAGTGATGGTGATCTCAAACCTATATCTGCAGTGATGGTGATCTCACCTATACCTGTAGTGATAGTGATCTCATACCTATATCTGCAGTGATAGTGATCTCACACCATTATCTACAGTGATAGAGATCTCAAACCTATATCTGCAGTGATAGTGATCTCACACCTATATCTGCAGTGATAGTGATCTCACACCAATATCTGCAGTGGTGGTGATCTCCCACCTATATCTGAAGTAATATCTGCAGTGATAGGTATCTCACACCTATATCTACAGTGATAGTTATCTCACAACAATATCTACAGTAATAGAGATTTAACACCTATATCTGCAGTGATAGTGATCTCACACCAATATCTGCAGTGATAGTGATCTCACACCTATATCTGCAGTGATGGTGATCTCACCTATACCTGTAGTGATAGTGATCTCACACCTATATCTGCAGTGATAGTGATCTCACACCATTATCTACAGTGATAGAGATCTCAAACCTATATCTGCAGTGATAGTGATCTCACACCTATATGTGCAGTGATAGTGATCTCACACCAATATCTGCAGTGATAGTGATCTCCCACCTATATCTGAAGTAATATCTGCAGTGATAGGTATCTCACACCTATATCTACAGTGATAGTTATCTCACAACAATATCTACAGTAATAGAGATTTAACACCTATATCTGCAGTGATAGTGATCTCACACCTATATTTGCAGTGATAGTGATCTCACAACTATATATGAAGTAATGGTGATCGCACACCTATATCTGCAGTGATGGTGATCTTACACCTATATCAGCAGTGATAGTGATCTAACACCTATCTCTGCAATGATAGTGATCTCACACCCATAACTGCAGTGATGGTGATCTCACCTATATCTGCAGTGATAGTGCTCTCAGACCTATATCTGCAGTGATAGTGATCTCACACCAATATCTACAGTGATAGAGATCTCAAACCTGTATCTGCAGTGATAGTGATCTCACACCTATATTTGCAGTGATGGTGATCTCACACCTATATCCGAAGTAATGGTGATCTCACACCAAAATCTGCAGTGATAGTGATCTCACACCTATATATGCAGTGATGGTGATCTCAACAATATCTGCAGTGGTAGTGATCTCACACCTATATCTGCAGTGATAGTGATCTCACACCTATATCTTCAGTGATAGTGATCTCACACCAATATCTACAGTGATAGAGATCTAACACCTATATCTGCAGTGATAGTGATCTCACACCTATAGCTGCAGTGATAGGGATCTCACACCAATATATACAGTGATGGTGATCTCATACCTATATATGCAGTGATAGTGATGTCACCCCTTTGTCTGCAGTGATATTGATCTCAAACCAATATCAGCAGTGATAGTGATCTCACACCTAAATCTGCAGGGATGGTGATCTCACACCTATGTCTTCAGTGATGGTGATCTCACCTATATCTGCAGTGATAGTGATCTCACACCTATATCTGAAGTAATATCTGCAGTGATAGTGACCTCACACCTATATATGCAGTGATAGTGATCTCACACCTATATCTGCAGTGACGGTGCTCTCACACCTATATCTGCAGTAATAGTGATCTCACAGCTATATCTGCAGTGATGGTTATCTCACCTATATCTCTAGTGATAGTGATCTCACAACTATATATGAAGTAATGGTGATCTCACACCTATATCTGCAGTGTTGAAGATAGCACACCAATACCTACAGTGACAGAGATCTCACCCCTATATCTGAAGCAATATCTGCAGTGATAGTGAACTTACACCCATATCAGCAGTGATAGTGATCTCACACCAATATCTGCAGTGATGGTGATCTCACACCTATATCTGAAGTGATGTTGATCTCACACCTATATCTGCAGTGATAGTGATCTCACACCAATATCTGCAGTGATAGTGATCTCACACCTATATCTGCAGTGATAGTCATCCCACACCAATATCTGAAGTGATGGCAATCTCACACCTATATCTGCAGTAATAGTGATCTCACACCTATATCTGCAGTGATGGTAATCTCACACCTATATCTGCTGTGATGGTGATCTCACCTATTTCAGCAGAGATGGTGATCTCACACCTATGTCTGCAGTGATGGTGATCTCACCTATATCTGCAGTGATAGTGATCTCACACCTATATCTGAAGTAATATCTGCAGTGATAGTGACCTCTCACCTATATATGCAGTGATAGTGACCCCACACCTATATCTGCAGTGACGGTGCTCTCACACCTATATCTGCAGTAATAGTGATCTCACAGCTATATCCGCAGTGATAGTGATCTCACACCTATATCTGCACTGATAGTCATCCCACACCAATATCTGCAGGGATGGCAATCTCACACCTATATCTGCAGTAATACTGATCTCACAGCTATATCTGCAGTGATAGTGATCTCACACCTATATCTGCAGTGATAGTCATCCCACACCAATATCTGAAGTGATGGCAATCTCACACCTATATCTGCAGTAATAGTGATCTCACACCTATATCTGCTGTGATGGTGATCTCACCTATTTCAGCAGTGATAGTGATCTCACACATATATCTGAAGTAACATCTGCAGTGATGGTGATCTCACACCTATAGCTGCAGTGATGGTGATCTCACACCAATATCTACAGTGATAGAGAGCAGACACCTATATCTGCAGTGATAGTGATCTCACTCCTATATCTGCAGTGATAGTGATCTCCCACCTATATATGAAGTAATGGTGATCGCACACCTATATCTGCAGTGATGGTGATCTTACACCTATATCAGCAGTGATAGTGATCTAACACCGATCTCTGCAATGATAGTGATCTCACACCCATAACTGCAGTGATAGTGATCTCACACATATATCTGCAGTGATGGTGATCTCACACCTATATCTGCAGTGATAGTGATCTCACATCAATATCTGCAGTGATAGTGATCTCACACCTAACTCTGCAGGGATGGTGATCTCACACCTGTATCTGCAGTTATAGTGATCTCACACCTATAACTCAAGTAATGATGATCTCACACCTCTATCTGCAGTGATAATGATCTCGCACCTATATCTGCAGTGATATTGATCTCACACCTATATCTGCAGTGATAGTGATCTCACACCTAATCTACAGTGATAGTGATCTCACACCAATAAATGCAGTGATGGTGATCTTATACCTATATCTGCAGTGATAGTGATCTCACACCTATATCTGCGGTGATGGTGATCTCACCTATATCTGTAGTGATAGTGATCTCACAACTATATATGAAGTAATGGTGATCTTACACCTATATGAGCAGTGATAGTAATCTCACACCTATATCTGCAGTGATGGTGATCTCACTCCTATATCTGCAATGACAGTGATCTCACACCTACATCTGCAGTGATGCTAATCTCACACCTATATCTGCAGTGATGGTCATCTCACACCTATATCTGCAGTGATACTGATCTCTCACCTATATCTGGAGTAATAACTGCAGTGAAAGTGATCTCACACCTATATCTGAAGTTATATCTGCAGTGATAGTGCTCTCAGACCTATATCTGCAGTGATAGTGATCTCACACCAATATCTACAGTGATAGAGATCTCAAACCTGTATCTGCAGTGATAGTGATCTCACACCTATATCTGCAGTGATAGTGATCTCACACCAATATCTGGAGTGATGGTGATCTCCCACCTATATCTGAAGTAATATCTGCAGTGATAGGTATCTCACACCTATATCTACAGTGATAGTTATCTCACAACAATATCTACTGTAATAGAGATTTAACACCTATATCTGCAGTGATAGTGATCTCACACCTGTATCTGCAGTGATAGTGATCTCACACCTATATCTGCAGTGATGGTGATCTCACCTATACCTGTAGTGATAGTGATCTCACACCTATATCTGCAGTGATAGTGATCTCACACCATTATCTACAGTGATAGAGATCTCAAACCTATATCTGCAGTGATAGTGATCTCACACCTATATCTGCAGTGATAGTGATCTCACACCAATATCTGCAGTGATAGTGATCTCCCACCTATATCTGAAGTAATATCTGCAGTGATAGGTATCTCACACCTATATCTACAGTGATAGTTATCTCACAACAATATCTACAGTAATAGAGATTTAACACCTATCTCTGCAATGATAGTGATCTCACACCCATAACTGCAGTGATGGTGATCTCAAACCTATATCTGCAGTGATGGTGATCTCACCTATACCTGTAGTGATAGTGATCTCATACCTATATCTGCAGTGATAGTGATCTCACACCATTATCTACAGTGATAGAGATCTCAAACCTATATCTGCAGTGATAGTGATCTCACACCTATATCTGCAGTGATAGTGATCTCTCACCAATATCTGCAGTGATAGTGATCTCCCACCTATATCTGAAGTAATATCTGCAGTGATAGGTATCTCACACCTATATCTACAGTGATAGTTATCTCACAACAATATCTACAGTAATAGAGATTTAACACCTATATCTGCAGTGATAGTGATCTCACACCTATATCTGCAGTGATAGTGATCTAACACCTATCTCTGCAATGATAGTGATCTCACACCCATAACTGCAGTGATGGTGATCTCAAACCTATATCTGCAGTGATGGTGATCTCACCTATACCTGTAGTGATAGTGATCTCATACCTATATCTGCAGTGATAGTGATCTCACACCATTATCTACAGTGATAGAGATCTCAAACCTATATCTGCAGTGATAGTGATCTCACACCTATATCTGCAGTGATAGTGATCTCACACCAATATCTGCAGTGATGGTGATCTCCCACCTATATCTGAAGTAATATCTGCAGTGATAGGTATCTCACACCTATATCTACAGTGATAGTTATCTCACAACAATATCTACAGTAATAGAGATTTAACACCTATATCTGCAGTGATAGTGATCTCACACCAATATCTGCAGTGATAGTGATCTCACACCTATATCTGCAGTGATGGTGATCTCACCTATACCTGTAGTGATAGTGATCTCACACCTATATCTGCAGTGATAGTGATCTCACACCATTATCTACAGTGATAGAGATCTCAAACCTATATCTGCAGTGATAGTGATCTCACACCTATATGTGCAGTGATAGTGATCTCACACCAATATCTGCAGTGATAGTGATCTCCCACCTATATCTGAAGTAATATCTGCAGTGATAGGTATCTCACACCTATATCTACAGTGATAGTTATCTCACAACAATATCTACAGTAATAGAGATTTAACACCTATATCTGCAGTGATAGTGATCTCACACCTATATTTGCAGTGATAGTGATCTCACAACTATATATGAAGTAATGGTGATCGCACACCTATATCTGCAGTGATGGTGATCTTACACCTATATCAGCAGTGATAGTGATCTAACACCTATCTCTGCAATGATAGTGATCTCACACCCATAACTGCAGTGATGGTGATCTCACCTATATCTGCAGTGATAGTGCTCTCAGACCTATATCTGCAGTGATAGTGATCTCACACCAATATCTACAGTGATAGAGATCTCAAACCTGTATCTGCAGTGATAGTGATCTCACACCTATATTTGCAGTGATGGTGATCTCACACCTATATCCGAAGTAATGGTGATCTCACACCAAAATCTGCAGTGATAGTGATCTCACACCTATATATGCAGTGATGGTGATCTCAACAATATCTGCAGTGGTAGTGATCTCACACCTATATCTGCAGTGATAGTGATCTCACACCTATATCTTCAGTGATAGTGATCTCACACCAATATCTACAGTGATAGAGATCTAACACCTATATCTGCAGTGATAGTGATCTCACACCTATAGCTGCAGTGATAGGGATCTCACACCAATATATACAGTGATGGTGATCTCACACCTATATATGCAGTGATAGTGATGTCACCCCTTTGTCTGCAGTGATATTGATCTCAAACCAATATCAGCAGTGATAGTGATCTCACACCTAAATCTGCAGGGATGGTGATCTCACACCTATGTCTTCAGTGATGGTGATCTCACCTATATCTGCAGTGATAGTGATCTCACACCTATATCTGAAGTAATATCTGCAGTGATAGTGACCTCACACCTATATATGCAGTGATAGTGATCTCACACCTATATCTGCAGTGACGGTGCTCTCACACCTATATCTGCAGTAATAGTGATCTCACAGCTATATCTGCAGTGATGGTTATCTCACCTATATCTCTAGTGATAGTGATCTCACAACTATATATGAAGTAATGGTGATCTCACACCTATATCTGCAGTGTTGAAGATAGCACACCAATACCTACAGTGACAGAGATCTCACCCCTATATCTGAAGCAATATCTGCAGTGATAGTGAACTTACACCCATATCAGCAGTGATAGTGATCTCACACCAATATCTGCAGTGATGGTGATCTCACACCTATATCTGAAGTGATGTTGATCTCACACCTATATCTGCAGTGATAGTGATCTCACACCAATATCTGCAGTGATAGTGATCTCACACCTATATCTGCAGTGATAGTCATCCCACACCAATATCTGAAGTGATGGCAATCTCACACCTATATCTGCAGTAATAGTGATCTCACACCTATATCTGCAGTGATGGTAATCTCACACCTATATCTGCTGTGATGGTGATCTCACCTATTTCAGCAGAGATGGTGATCTCACACCTATGTCTGCAGTGATGGTGATCTCACCTATATCTGCAGTGATAGTGATCTCACACCTATATCTGAAGTAATATCTGCAGTGATAGTGACCTCTCACCTATATATGCAGTGATAGTGACCCCACACCTATATCTGCAGTGACGGTGCTCTCACACCTATATCTGCAGTAATAGTGATCTCACAGCTATATCCGCAGTGATAGTGATCTCACACCTATATCTGCACTGATAGTCATCCCACACCAATATCTGCAGGGATGGCAATCTCACACCTATATCTGCAGTAATACTGATCTCACAGCTATATCTGCAGTGATAGTGATCTCACACCTATATCTGCAGTGATAGTCATCCCACACCAATATCTGAAGTGATGGCAATCTCACACCTATATCTGCAGTAATAGTGATCTCACACCTATATCTGCTGTGATGGTGATCTCACCTATTTCAGCAGTGATAGTGATCTCACACATATATCTGAAGTAACATCTGCAGTGATGGTGATCTCACACCTATAGCTGCAGTGATGGTGATCTCACACCAATATCTACAGTGATAGAGAGCAGACACCTATATCTGCAGTGATAGTGATCTCACTCCTATATCTGCAGTGATAGTGATCTCCCACCTATATATGAAGTAATGGTGATCGCACACCTATATCTGCAGTGATGGTGATCTTACACCTATATCAGCAGTGATAGTGATCTAACACCGATCTCTGCAATGATAGTGATCTCACACCCATAACTGCAGTTATAGTGATCTCACACATATATCTGCAGTGATGGTGATCTCACACCTATATCTGCAGTGATAGTGATCTCACATCAATATCTGCAGTGATAGTGATCTCACACCTAACTCTGCAGGGATGGTGATCTCACACCTGTATCTGCAGTTATAGTGATCTCACACCTATAACTCAAGTAATGATGATCTCACACCTCTATCTGCAGTGATAATGATCTCGCACCTATATCTGCAGTGATATTGATCTCACACCTATATCTGCAGTGATAGTGATCTCACACCTAATCTACAGTGATAGTGATCTCACACCAATAAATGCAGTGATGGTGATCTTATACCTATATCTGCAGTGATAGTGATCTCACACCTATATCTGCGGTGATGGTGATCTCACCTATATCTGTAGTGATAGTGATCTCACAACTATATATGAAGTAATGGTGATCTTACACCTATATGAGCAGTGATAGTAATCTCACACCTATATCTGCAGTGATGGTGATCTCACTCCTATATCTGCAATGACAGTGATCTCACACCTACATCTGCAGTGATGCTAATCTCACACCTATATCTGCAGTGATGGTCATCTCACACCTATATCTGCAGTGATACTGATCTCTCACCTATATCTGGAGTAATAACTGCAGTGAAAGTGATCTCACACCTATATCTGAAGTTATATCTGCAGTGATAGTGCTCTCAGACCTATATCTGCAGTGATAGTGATCTCACACCAATATCTACAGTGATAGAGATCTCAAACCTGTATCTGCAGTGATAGTGATCTCACACCTATATCTGCAGTGATAGTGATCTCACACCAATATCTGCAGTGATGGTGATCTCCCACCTATATCTGAAGTAATATCTGCAGTGATAGGTATCTCACACCTATATCTACAGTGATAGTTATCTCACAACAATATCTACAGTAATAGAGATTTAACACCTATATCTGCAGTGATAGTGATCTCACACCTGTATCTGCAGTGATAGTGATCTCACACCTATATCTGCAGTGATGGTGATCTCACCTATACCTGTAGTGATAGTGATCTCACACCTATATCTGCAGTGATAGTGATCTCACACCATTATCTACAGTGATAGAGATCTCAAACCTATATCTGCAGTGATAGTGATCTCACACCTATATCTGCAGTGATAGTGATCTCACACCAATATCTGCAGTGATAGTGATCTCCCACCTATATCTGAAGTAATATCTGCAGTGATAGGTATCTCACACCTATATCTACAGTGATAGTTATCTCACAACAATATCTACAGTAATAGAGATTTAACACCTATCTCTGCAATGATAGTGATCTCACACCCATAACTGCAGTGATGGTGATCTCAAACCTATATCTGCAGTGATGGTGATCTCACCTATACCTGTAGTGATAGTGATCTCATACCTATATCTGCAGTGATAGTGATCTCACACCATTATCTACAGTGATAGAGATCTCAAACCTATATCTGCAGTGATAGTGATCTCACACCTATATCTGCAGTGATAGTGATCTCACACCAATATCTGCAGTGATAGTGATCTCCCACCTATATCTGAAGTAATATCTGCAGTGATAGGTATCTCACACCTATATCTACAGTGATAGTTATCTCACAACAATATCTACAGTAATAGAGATTTAACACCTATATCTGCAGTGATAGTGATCTCACACCTATATCTGCAGTGATAGTGATCTAACACCTATCTCTGCAATGATAGTGATCTCACACCCATAACTGCAGTGATGGTGATCTCAAACCTATATCTGCAGTGATGGTGATCTCACCTATACCTGTAGTGATAGTGATCTCATACCTATATCTGCAGTGATAGTGATCTCACACCATTATCTACAGTGATAGAGATCTCAAACCTATATCTGCAGTGATAGTGATCTCACACCTATATCTGCAGTGATAGTGATCTCACACCAATATCTGCAGTGATGGTGATCTCCCACCTATATCTGAAGTAATATCTGCAGTGATAGGTATCTCACACCTATATCTACAGTGATAGTTATCTCACAACAATATCTACAGTAATAGAGATTTAACACCTATATCTGCAGTGATAGTGATCTCACACCAATATCTGCAGTGATAGTGATCTCACACCTATATCTGCAGTGATGGTGATCTCACCTATACCTGTAGTGATAGTGATCTCACACCTATATCTGCAGTGATAGTGATCTCACACCATTATCTACAGTGATAGAGATCTCAAACCTATATCTGCAGTGATAGTGATCTCACACCTATATGTGCAGTGATAGTGATCTCACACCAATATCTGCAGTGATAGTGATCTCCCACCTATATCTGAAGTAATATCTGCAGTGATAGGTATCTCACACCTATATCTACAGTTATAGTTATCTCACAACAATATCTACAGTAATAGAGATTTAACACCTATATCTGCAGTGATAGTGATCTCACACCTATATTTGCAGTGATAGTGATCTCACAACTATATATGAAGTAATGGTGATCGCACACCTATATCTGCAGTGATGGTGATCTTACACCTATATCAGCAGTGATAGTGATCTAACACCTATCTCTGCAATGATAGTGATCTCACACCCATAACTGCAGTGATGGTGATCTCACCTATATCTGCAGTGATAGTGCTCTCAGACCTATATCTGCAGTGATAGTGATCTCACACCAATATCTACAGTGATAGAGATCTCAAACCTGTATCTGCAGTGATAGTGATCTCACACCTATATTTGCAGTGATGGTGATCTCACACCTATATCCGAAGTAATGGTGATCTCACACCAAAATCTGCAGTGATAGTGATCTCACACCTATATATGCAGTGATGGTGATCTCAACAATATCTGCAGTGGTAGTGATCTCACACCTATATCTGCAGTGATAGTGATCTCACACCTATATCTTCAGTGATAGTGATCTCACACCAATATCTACAGTGATAGAGATCTAACACCTATATCTGCAGTGATAGTGATCTCACACCTATAGCTGCAGTGATAGGGATCTCACACCAATATATACAGTGATGGTGATCTCATACCTATATATGCAGTGATAGTGATGTCACCCCTTTGTCTGCAGTGATATTGATCTCAAACCAATATCAGCAGTGATAGTGATCTCACACCTAAATCTGCAGGGATGGTGATCTCACACCTATGTCTTCAGTGATGGTGATCTCACCTATATCTGCAGTGATAGTGATCTCACACCTATATCTGAAGTAATATCTGCAGTGATAGTGACCTCACACCTATATATGAAGTGATAGTGATCTCACACCTATATCTGCAGTGACGGTGCTCTCACACCTATATCTGCAGTAATAGTGATCTCACAGCTATATCTGCAGTGATGGTTATCTCACCTATATCTCTAGTGATAGTGATCTCACAACTATATATGAAGTAATGGTGATCTCACACCTATATCTGCAGTGTTGAAGATAGCACACCAATACCTACAGTGACAGAGATCTCACCCCTATATCTGAAGCAATATCTGCAGTGATAGTGAACTTACACCCATATCAGCAGTGATAGTGATCTCACACCAATATCTGCAGTGATGGTGATCTCACACCTATATCTGAAGTGATGTTGATCTCACACCTATATCTGCAGTGATAGTGATCTCACACCAATATCTGCAGTGATAGTGATCTCACACCTATATCTGCAGTGATAGTCATCCCACACCAATATCTGAAGTGATGGCAATCTCACACCTATATCTGCAGTAATAGTGATCTCACACCTATATCTGCAGTGATGGTAATCTCACACCTATATCTGCTGTGATGGTGATCTCACCTATTTCAGCAGAGATGGTGATCTCACACCTATGTCTGCAGTGATGGTGATCTCACCTATATCTGCAGTGATAGTGATCTCACACCTATATCTGAAGTAATATCTGCAGTGATAGTGACCTCTCACCTATATATGCAGTGATAGTGACCCCACACCTATATCTGCAGTGACGGTGCTCTCACACCTATATCTGCAGTAATAGTGATCTCACAGCTATATCCGCAGTGATAGTGATCTCACACCTATATCTGCACTGATAGTCATCCCACACCAATATCTGCAGGGATGGCAATCTCACACCTATATCTGCAGTAATACTGATCTCACAGCTATATCTGCAGTGATAGTGATCTCACACCTATATCTGCAGTGATAGTCATCCCACACCAATATCTGAAGTGATGGCAATCTCACACCTATATCTGCAGTAATAGTGATCTCACACCTATATCTGCTGTGATGGTGATCTCACCTATTTCAGCAGTGATAGTGATCTCACACATATATCTGAAGTAACATCTGCAGTGATGGTGATCTCACACCTATAGCTGCAGTGATGGTGATCTCACACCAATATCTACAGTGATAGAGAGCAGACACCTATATCTGCAGTGATAGTGATCTCACTCCTATATCTGCAGTGATAGTGATCTCCCACCTATATATGAAGTAATGGTGATCGCACACCTATATCTGCAGTGATGGTGATCTTACACCTATATCAGCAGTGATAGTGATCTAACACCGATCTCTGCAATGATAGTGATCTCACACCCATAACTGCAGTGATAGTGATCTCACACATATATCTGCAGTGATGGTGATCTCACACCTATATCTGCAGTGATAGTGATCTCACATCAATATCTGCAGTGATAGTGATCTCACACCTAACTCTGCAGGGATGGTGATCTCACACCTGTATCTGCAGTTATAGTGATCTCACACCTATAACTCAAGTAATGATGATCTCACACCTCTATCTGCAGTGATAATGATCTCGCACCTATATCTGCAGTGATATTGATCTCACACCTATATCTGCAGTGATAGTGATCTCACACCTAATCTACAGTGATAGTGATCTCACACCAATAAATGCAGTGATGGTGATCTTATACCTATATCTGCAGTGATAGTGATCTCACACCTATATCTGCGGTGATGGTGATCTCACCTATATCTGTAGTGATAGTGATCTCACAACTATATATGAAGTAATGGTGATCTTACACCTATATGAGCAGTGATAGTAATCTCACACCTATATCTGCAGTGATGGTGATCTCACTCCTATATCTGCAATGACAGTGATCTCACACCTACATCTGCAGTGATGCTAATCTCACACCTATATCTGCAGTGATGGTCATCTCACACCTATATCTGCAGTGATACTGATCTCTCACCTATATCTGGAGTAATAACTGCAGTGAAAGTGATCTCACACCTATATCTGAAGTTATATCTGCAGTGATAGTGCTCTCAGACCTATATCTGCAGTGATAGTGATCTCACACCAATATCTACAGTGATAGAGATCTCAAACCTGTATCTGCAGTGATAGTGATCTCACACCTATATCTGCAGTGATAGTGATCTCACACCAATATCTGCAGTGATGGTGATCTCCCACCTATATCTGAAGTAATATCTGCAGTGATAGGTATCTCACACCTATATCTACAGTGATAGTTATCTCACAACAATATCTACTGTAATAGAGATTTAACACCTATATCTGCAGTGATAGTGATCTCACACCTGTATCTGCAGTGATAGTGATCTCACACCTATATCTGCAGTGATGGTGATCTCACCTATACCTGTAGTGATAGTGATCTCACACCTATATCTGCAGTGATAGTGATCTCACACCATTATCTACAGTGATAGAGATCTCAAACCTATATCTGCAGTGATAGTGATCTCACACCTATATCTGCAGTGATAGTGATCTCACACCAATATCTGCAGTGATAGTGATCTCCCACCTATATCTGAAGTAATATCTGCAGTGATAGGTATCTCACACCTATATCTACAGTGATAGTTATCTCACAACAATATCTACAGTAATAGAGATTTAACACCTATCTCTGCAATGATAGTGATCTCACACCCATAACTGCAGTGATGGTGATCTCAAACCTATATCTGCAGTGATGGTGATCTCACCTATACCTGTAGTGATAGTGATCTCATACCTATATCTGCAGTGATAGTGATCTCACACCATTATCTACAGTGATAGAGATCTCAAACCTATATCTGCAGTGATAGTGATCTCACACCTATATCTGCAGTGATAGTGATCTCTCACCAATATCTGCAGTGATAGTGATCTCCCACCTATATCTGAAGTAATATCTGCAGTGATAGGTATCTCACACCTATATCTACAGTGATAGTTATCTCACAACAATATCTACAGTAATAGAGATTTAACACCTATATCTGCAGTGATAGTGATCTCACACCTATATCTGCAGTGATAGTGATCTAACACCTATCTCTGCAATGATAGTGATCTCACACCCATAACTGCAGTGATGGTGATCTCAAACCTATATCTGCAGTGATGGTGATCTCACCTATACCTGTAGTGATAGTGATCTCATACCTATATCTGCAGTGATAGTGATCTCACACCATTATCTACAGTGATAGAGATCTCAAACCTATATCTGCAGTGATAGTGATCTCACACCTATATCTGCAGTGATAGTGATCTCACACCAATATCTGCAGTGATGGTGATCTCCCACCTATATCTGAAGTAATATCTGCAGTGATAGGTATCTCACACCTATATCTACAGTGATAGTTATCTCACAACAATATCTACAGTAATAGAGATTTAACACCTATATCTGCAGTGATAGTGATCTCACACCAATATCTGCAGTGATAGTGATCTCACACCTATATCTGCAGTGATGGTGATCTCACCTATACCTGTAGTGATAGTGATCTCACACCTATATCTGCAGTGATAGTGATCTCACACCATTATCTACAGTGATAGAGATCTCAAACCTATATCTGCAGTGATAGTGATCTCACACCTATATGTGCAGTGATAGTGATCTCACACCAATATCTGCAGTGATAGTGATCTCCCACCTATATCTGAAGTAATATCTGCAGTGATAGGTATCTCACACCTATATCTACAGTGATAGTTATCTCACAACAATATCTACAGTAATAGAGATTTAACACCTATATCTGCAGTGATAGTGATCTCACACCTATATTTGCAGTGATAGTGATCTCACAACTATATATGAAGTAATGGTGATCGCACACCTATATCTGCAGTGATGGTGATCTTACACCTATATCAGCAGTGATAGTGATCTAACACCTATCTCTGCAATGATAGTGATCTCACACCCATAACTGCAGTGATGGTGATCTCACCTATATCTGCAGTGATAGTGCTCTCAGACCTATATCTGCAGTGATAGTGATCTCACACCAATATCTACAGTGATAGAGATCTCAAACCTGTATCTGCAGTGATAGTGATCTCACACCTATATTTGCAGTGATGGTGATCTCACACCTATATCCGAAGTAATGGTGATCTCACACCAAAATCTGCAGTGATAGTGATCTCACACCTATATATGCAGTGATGGTGATCTCAACAATATCTGCAGTGGTAGTGATCTCACACCTATATCTGCAGTGATAGTGATCTCACACCTATATCTTCAGTGATAGTGATCTCACACCAATATCTACAGTGATAGAGATCTAACACCTATATCTGCAGTGATAGTGATCTCACACCTATAGCTGCAGTGATAGGGATCTCACACCAATATATACAGTGATGGTGATCTCACACCTATATATGCAGTGATAGTGATGTCACCCCTTTGTCTGCAGTGATATTGATCTCAAACCAATATCAGCAGTGATAGTGATCTCACACCTAAATCTGCAGGGATGGTGATCTCACACCTATGTCTTCAGTGATGGTGATCTCACCTATATCTGCAGTGATAGTGATCTCACACCTATATCTGAAGTAATATCTGCAGTGATAGTGACCTCACACCTATATATGCAGTGATAGTGATCTCACACCTATATCTGCAGTGACGGTGCTCTCACACCTATATCTGCAGTAATAGTGATCTCACAGCTATATCTGCAGTGATGGTTATCTCACCTATATCTCTAGTGATAGTGATCTCACAACTATATATGAAGTAATGGTGATCTCACACCTATATCTGCAGTGTTGAAGATAGCACACCAATACCTACAGTGACAGAGATCTCACCCCTATATCTGAAGCAATATCTGCAGTGATAGTGAACTTACACCCATATCAGCAGTGATAGTGATCTCACACCAATATCTGCAGTGATGGTGATCTCACACCTATATCTGAAGTGATGTTGATCTCACACCTATATCTGCAGTGATAGTGATCTCACACCAATATCTGCAGTGATAGTGATCTCACACCTATATCTGCAGTGATAGTCATCCCACACCAATATCTGAAGTGATGGCAATCTCACACCTATATCTGCAGTAATAGTGATCTCACACCTATATCTGCAGTGATGGTAATCTCACACCTATATCTGCTGTGATGGTGATCTCACCTATTTCAGCAGAGATGGTGATCTCACACCTATGTCTGCAGTGATGGTGATCTCACCTATATCTGCAGTGATAGTGATCTCACACCTATATCTGAAGTAATATCTGCAGTGATAGTGACCTCTCACCTATATATGCAGTGATAGTGACCCCACACCTATATCTGCAGTGACGGTGCTCTCACACCTATATCTGCAGTAATAGTGATCTCACAGCTATATCCGCAGTGATAGTGATCTCACACCTATATCTGCACTGATAGTCATCCCACACCAATATCTGCAGGGATGGCAATCTCACACCTATATCTGCAGTAATACTGATCTCACAGCTATATCTGCAGTGATAGTGATCTCACACCTATATCTGCAGTGATAGTCATCCCACACCAATATCTGAAGTGATGGCAATCTCACACCTATATCTGCAGTAATAGTGATCTCACACCTATATCTGCTGTGATGGTGATCTCACCTATTTCAGCAGTGATAGTGATCTCACACATATATCTGAAGTAACATCTGCAGTGATGGTGATCTCACACCTATAGCTGCAGTGATGGTGATCTCACACCAATATCTACAGTGATAGAGAGCAGACACCTATATCTGCAGTGATAGTGATCTCACTCCTATATCTGCAGTGATAGTGATCTCCCACCTATATATGAAGTAATGGTGATCGCACACCTATATCTGCAGTGATGGTGATCTTACACCTATATCAGCAGTGATAGTGATCTAACACCGATCTCTGCAATGATAGTGATCTCACACCCATAACTGCAGTGATAGTGATCTCACACATATATCTGCAGTGATGGTGATCTCACACCTATATCTGCAGTGATAGTGATCTCACATCAATATCTGCAGTGATAGTGATCTCACACCTAACTCTGCAGGGATGGTGATCTCACACCTGTATCTGCAGTAATAGTGATCTCACACCTATAACTCAAGTAATGATGATCTCACACCTCTATCTGCAGTGATAATGATCTCGCACCTATATCTGCAGTGATATTGATCTCACACCTATATCTGCAGTGATAGTGATCTCACACCTAATCTACAGTGATAGTGATCTCACACCAATAAATGCAGTGATGGTGATCTTATACCTATATCTGCAGTGATAGTGATCTCACACCTATATCTGCGGTGATGGTGATCTCACCTATATCTGTAGTGATAGTGATCTCACAACTATATATGAAGTAATGGTGATCTTACACCTATATGAGCAGTGATAGTAATCTCACACCTATATCTGCAGTGATGGTGATCTCACTCCTATATCTGCAATGACAGTGATCTCACACCTACATCTGCAGTGATGCTAATCTCACACCTATATCTGCAGTGATGGTCATCTCACACCTATATCTGCAGTGATACTGATCTCTCACCTATATCTGGAGTAATAACTGCAGTGAAAGTGATCTCACACCTATATCTGAAGTTATATCTGCAGTGATAGTGCTCTCAGACCTATATCTGCAGTGATAGTGATCTCACACCAATATCTACAGTGATAGAGATCTCAAACCTGTATCTGCAGTGATAGTGATCTCACACCTATATCTGCAGTGATAGTGATCTCACACCAATATCTGCAGTGATGGTGATCTCCCACCTATATCTGAAGTAATATCTGCAGTGATAGGTATCTCACACCTATATCTACAGTGATAGTTATCTCACAACAATATCTACAGTAATAGAGATTTAACACCTATATCTGCAGTGATAGTGATCTCACACCTGTATCTGCAGTGATAGTGATCTCACACCTATATCTGCAGTGATGGTGATCTCACCTATACCTGTAGTGATAGTGATCTCACACCTATATCTGCAGTGATAGTGATCTCACACCATTATCTACAGTGATAGAGATCTCAAACCTATATCTGCAGTGATAGTGATCTCACACCTATATCTGCAGTGATAGTGATCTCACACCAATATCTGCAGTGATAGTGATCTCCCACCTATATCTGAAGTAATATCTGCAGTGATAGGTATCTCACACCTATATCTACAGTGATAGTTATCTCACAACAATATCTACAGTAATAGAGATTTAACACCTATCTCTGCAATGATAGTGATCTCACACCCATAACTGCAGTGATGGTGATCTCAAACCTATATCTGCAGTGATGGTGATCTCACCTATACCTGTAGTGATAGTGATCTCATACCTATATCTGCAGTGATAGTGATCTCACACCATTATCTACAGTGATAGAGATCTCAAACCTATATCTGCAGTGATAGTGATCTCACACCTATATCTGCAGTGATAGTGATCTCACACCAATATCTGCAGTGATGGTGATCTCCCACCTATATCTGAAGTAATATCTGCAGTGATAGGTATCTCACACCTATATCTACAGTGATAGTTATCTCACAACAATATCTACAGTAATAGAGATTTAACACCTATATCTGCAGTGATAGTGATCTCACACCTATATTTGCAGTGATAGTGATCTCACAACTATATATGAAGTAATGGTGATCGCACACCTATATCTGCAGTGATGGTGATCTTACACCTATATCAGCAGTGATAGTGATCTAACACCTATCTCTGCAATGATAGTGATCTCACACCCATAACTGCAGTGATGGTGATCTCACCTATATCTGCAGTGATAGTGCTCTCAGACCTATATCTGCAGTGATAGTGATCTCACACCAATATCTACAGTGATAGAGATCTCAAACCTGTATCTGCAGTGATAGTGATCTCACACCTATATTTGCAGTGATGGTGATCTCACACCTATATCCGAAGTAATGGTGATCTCACACCAAAATCTGCAGTGATAGTGATCTCACACCTATATATGCAGTGATGGTGATCTCAACAATATCTGCAGTGGTAGTGATCTCACACCTATATCTGCAGTGATAGTGATCTCACACCTATATCTTCAGTGATAGTGATCTCACACCAATATCTACAGTGATAGAGATCTAACACCTATATCTGCAGTGATAGTGATCTCACACCTATAGCTGCAGTGATAGGGATCTCACACCAATATATACAGTGATGGTGATCTCACACCTATATATGCAGTGATAGTGATGTCACCCCTTTGTCTGCAGTGATATTGATCTCACACCAATATCTGCAGTGTTAGTGATCTCACACCTATAGCTGCAGTGATAGCTATCTCACACCTTTATCTGTAGTAATAGTGATCTCACACCTATATCTGCAGTGATAGTGATCTCACACCTATCTCTGAATTAATATCAGCCGTGATAGTGATCTCAAACCTATATATGCAGTTATAGTCATCTCACTCCAATATCTACAGTGATAGAGATCTCACACCTATATCTGCCGTGATAGTAATCTCACACCTATATGAGCAGTGATTGTGATCTCACAACAATATCTGCAGTGATGGGCATCTCACACCTATATCTGCAGTGATGGTGATCTCACACCTGTAGCTGTAGTTATAGTGATCTCACACCTATAACTCAAGTAATGATGATCTCACACCTATATTTGAAGTGATAATGATCTTGCACATTTATCTGCAGTGATGGTGATCTCACACCTATGTCTGCAGTGATGGTGATTTCACACCTATAACTGCAGAGGTAGTGATCTCACAACTATATCTGAAGTGATGGTGATTTCACTCCTATATCTGCATTGATAGTGATCTCACACCTATATCTGCAGTAATAGTGATCCCACACCTATATTTGCAGTGATGGTGATCTCAATCCTATATCTGCTGTGATGGTGATCTCAATTATATCAGCAGTGATAGTGATCTCACACCTATATCTGAAGTAATATCTGCAGTCAATGGTGAACTCACACCTATATCTGCAGTGATAGTGATCTCACACCAATATCTACAGTGATAGAGATCAGACACCTATATCTGCAGTGATAATGATCTCACATCACTATCTGCAGTGATAGTGATCTCATACCTATATCTGCAGTGATAGTGATCTCACACCTACATCTGCAGTGATGGTGATCCCACACATATATCTGCAGTGATAGTGATGTCACACCTACATCTGCAGTGATGGTGATCTTACACCAATATCTGCTGTAATGGTGATCTCACACCTATATCTGCAGTGATAGTGATCTCACCTATAGCTGCAGTGATAGTGATCTCACACCTATAGCTGAAGTAATATCTGCAGTGATAGGTATCTCACACCTATATCTGCAGTGATAGTGATATCACAACAATATCTACAGTAATAGAGATATCACATCTATATCTCCAGTGATAGTGATCTCACATCTATGTCTGCAGTGATAGTGATCTCACACCTATATCTGCAGTAATAGTGATCTCACACCTGTATCTGCAGTGATGGTGATCTCACACCTATATCTGCAGTTATGGTTATCTCACACCTATATCTGCAGTGATAGAGATCCCACACCTATATCTACAGTGATAGTGGTCTCACACCAATATCTGCAGTGATCGTGATCTCATACCAATATCTACAGTGATGGCATCTCACACCTATATCTGCAGTGATACTGATATTACACCAATATCTGCAGTCATAGGTATCCCACACCTATATCTGCAGTGATGGTGATCTCACACCTATATCTCCAGTGATAGTGATATCACACCGATATCTGCTGTGATGGTGATTTCACACCTATATCTGCAGTGATGGTGATCTCACACCTACATCTGCAGTGATGGTGATCTCACAACTAAATCTGCATTGAAAGTGATCTCACACCTATATCTTAAGTAATGGTGATCTCACACCTATATATGCTCTGATAGTGATCTCACACCTATATCTGAAGTAATATCCGCAGTGATAGTAATCGCAAACCTATATCTGCAGTGATAGTGATCTCACACCAATATCTACAGTGATAGAGATCTCACACCTATATCTGCAGTGATAGTGATCTCACACCTATATCTGCAGTGATAGTGAACTCACACCAATATCTACAGTGATAGAGATCTCACACCTACATCTCCAGTAATAGTGATCTCACACCTATATATCTAGTGATAGTGATCTCCCACCTATATCTGCAGTGATGGTGATCTCACCTATATCTGCAGTGATAGTGATCTCACACCAATAACTGCAGTGCCGGTGATCTTACACCTATATCTGCAGTGATAGTGATCTCACACCTACATCTGCAGTGATGCTGATCTCACACCTATATCTGCAGTGATGCTGATCTCACACGTATATATCTGCAGTGATGGTCATCTCACACCGATATCTGCAGTGATGCTGATCTCACACCTATATCTACAGTGACAGAGATCTCACACCTATATCTCAAGTAATATCTGCAGTGATAGTGATCTTACACCTATTTCAGCAGTGATAGTGATCTCACACCAATTTCTACAGTGATGATGATCTCACACCCATATCTGCAATGATAGTGATCTCACACCTCCATCTGCAGTGATGGTGATCTCACACATATATCTGCAGTGATAGTGATGTCACACCTACATCTGCAGTGATGGTGATCTTACACCAATATCTGCAGTAATGGTGATCTCACACCTATATCTGCAGTGATAGTGATCTCACCTATATCTGCAGTGATAGTGATCTCACACCTATAGCTGAAGTAATATCTGCAGTGATAGGTATCCCACACCTATATCTACAGTGATAGTGGTCTCACACCAATATCTGCAGTGATGGTGATCTCATACCAATATCTACAGTGATGGTCATCTCACACCTATATCTGCAGTGATACTGATATTACACCAATATCTGCAGCGATGGTCATCTCACACCTATATCTGCAGTGATGGTGATTTCACACCTATATCTGCAGTGATTGTGATGTCACACCTATATCTGCAGTGATGGTGATCTCACAACTAAATCTGCATTGATAGTGATCTCACACCTATATCTGAAGTAATATCCGCAGTGATAGTAATCGCAAACCTATATCTGCAGTGATAGTGATCTCACACCAATATCTACAGTGATAGAGATCTCACACCTATAGCTGCAGTGATAGTGATCTCACACCTATATCTGCAGTGATAGTGATCTAACACCAATATCTGCAGTGATAGTGATCTCACACCTATATATGCAGAGATAGTGATCTCACACCTATATCTGCAGTGATAGTGATTTCACACCTACATCTCCAGTAATAGTGATCTCACACCTACATATCTAGTGATAGTGATCTCCCACCTATATCTGCAGTGATGGTGATCTCACCTATATCTGCAGTGATAGTGATCTCACACCAATAACTGCAGTGCCGGTGATCTTACACCTATATCTGCAGTGATAGTGATTTCACACCCACATATCCAGTAATAGTGATCTCACACCTATATATCTAGTGATAGTGATCCCATACCTATATCTGCAGTGATGGTGATCTCACACCTATATCTGCAATGATAGTTATCTCACACCTACATCAGCAGTGATGCTGATCTCACACCTATATCTTCAGTGATGCTGATCTCACATATATATATCTGCAGTGATGGTCATCTCACACCGATATCTGCAGTGATGCTGATCTCACACCTATATCTACAGTGACAGAGCTCTCACACCTATATCTGAAGTAATATCTGCAGTGATAGTGATCTTACACCTATTTCAGCAGTGATAGTGATCTCACACCAATATCTGCAGTGATGGTGATCTCACACCTATATCTGCAGTGATGGTGATCTCACCTATATCTGCAGTGATAGTTATCTCACACCTATAACTGAACTAATATCTGCAGTGATAGTGACCTCACACATATATCGGCAGTGATAGTGACCTCACAACTATATCTACAGTAATAGAGACCTCACACCTATATCAACAGTGATAGTGATCTCACACCAATATCTACAGTGTTAGTGATCTCACATCTATGTCTGCAGTGATAATGATTTCACACCTATATCTGCAGTAATAGTGATCTCACACCTGTATCTGCAGTGATGGTGATCTCACACCTATATCTGCAGGGATGGTGATCTCACACCTATATCTGCAGTGATAGTGATTACACACCTATATCTACAGTGATAGTGGTCTCACACCAATATCTGCAGTGACACACCTATATCTGCAGTAATAGTGATCTCACACCTGTATCTGCAGTGATGGTGATCTCACACCTATATCTGCAGGGATGGTGATCTCACACCTATATCTGCAGTGATAGTGATTACACACCTATATCTACAGTGATAGTGGTCTCACACCAATATCTGCAGTGACAGTGATCTCATACCAATATCTACAGTGACAGAGATCTCACACCTATATCTGCTGTCATACTGATCTCACACGTATATCTCCATTGATAGTGATATCACACCTATATTTGCAGTGATGGTGATCCCACACCTATATATGCAGTGATGGTGATCTCACACCTATATCTGCTGTGATGTGATCATCTCACCTATATCAGCAGTGATAGTGATCTCACACCTATATCTGAAGTAATATCTGCAGTGATGGTGATCTCACACCTATATCTGCAGTGATGATTATCTCACAACTACATCTGCAGTGATGGTGATATCACAACTAAATCTGCAGTGATAGTGATCTCACACCTATTTCTTAGGTAATGGAGATCTCACACCTATATCTGCACTGATATTGATCTCACACCTATATCTGAAGTAATATCCGCAGTGATAGTGATCTCAAACCTATATCTGCAGTGATAGTGAACTAACACCAATATCTACAGTGAAAGAGATCTCACACCTATAGCTGCAGTGATAGTGATCTCACACCTATATATGCAGAGATAGTGATCCCACACCTATATCTGCAGTGATAGTGATTTCACACCTATATCTCCAGTAATATTGATTTCACACCTATATCTCTAGTGATAGTGATCTTACACCTATATCTGCAGTGATGGTGATCTCACCTATATCTGCAGTGATAGTGATCTCATACCTATATCTGCACTGATATTGATATCACACCTATATCTGAAGTAATATCCACAGTGATAGTGATCTCAACCCTATATCTGCAGTGATAGTGATCTCACACCAATATCTACAGTGATAGAGATCTCACACCTAGATCTGCAGTGATAGTGATCTTACTCCTATATCTGCAGTGATAGTGAACTCACACCAATATCTACAGTGAAAGAGATCTCACACCTATAGCTGCAGTGATAGTGTTCTCACACCTATATCTGCAGTGATAGTGATCTAACACTAATATCTGCAGTGATAGTGAGCTCACACCTATATATGCAGTGATAGTGATCTAACACCTATCTCTGCAATGATAGTGATCTCACACCCATAACTGCAGTGATGGTGATCTCAAACCTATATCTGCAGTGATGGTGATCTCACCTATACCTGTAGTGATAGTGATCTCATACCTATATCTGCAGTGATAGTGATCTCACACCTTTATCTACAGTGATAGAGATCTCAAACCTATATCTGCAGTGATAGTGATCTCACACCTATATCTGCAGTGATAGTGATCTCACACCAATATCTGCAGTGATGGTGATCTCCCACCTATATCTGAAGTAATATCTGCAGTGATAGGTATCTCACACCTATATCTACAGTGATAGTTATCTCACAACAATATCTACAGTAATAGAGATTTAACACCTATATCTGCAGTGATAGTGATCTCACACCTATATCTGCAGTGATAGTGATCTCACACCTATATCTGCAGTGATGGTGATCTCACCTATACTTGTAGTGATAGTGATCTCACACCTATATCTGCAGTGATAGTGATCTCACACCATTATCTACAGTGATAGAGATCTCAAACCTATATCTGCAGTGATAGTGATCTCACACCTATATCTGCAGTGATAGTGATCTCACACCAATATCTGCAGTGATAGTGATCTCCCACCTATATCTGAAGTAATATCTGCAGTGATAGGTATCTCACACCTATATCTACAGTGATAGTTATCTCACAACAATATCTACAGTAATAGAGATTTAACACCTATATCTGCAGTGATAGTGATCTCACACCTATATTTGCAGTGATAGTGATCTCACAACTATATATGAAGTAATGGTGATCGCACACCTATATCTGCAGTGATGGTGATCTTACACCTATATCAGCAGTGATAGTGATCTAACACCTATCTCTGCAATGATAGTGATCTCACACCCATAACTGCAGTGATGGTGATCTCAAACCTATATCTGCAGTGATGGTGATCTCACCTATATCTGCAGTGATAGTGATCTCACACCTAAATTGCAGATATAGTGAGCTCACACCTATATCTGCAGTAATAGTGATTCAACACCTATATATGCAGTGATGGTGATCTCACACCTATATCTGCTCTGATGGTGATCTCACCTATATCAGCAGTGATAGTGATCTCACAGCTATATCGGAAGTAATATCTGCAGTGACGGTGCTCTCACACCTATGTCTGCAGTGTAATGATCTCAAACCTATATCTGCAGTGATAGTGATCTCACACCTATATCTGCAGTGATAGTGATCTCACACCTATATCTGCAGTGATGGTGATCTCACCTATATCTGCATTGATAGTGATCTCACACCTATATCTACAGTGATAATGATCTCACACCAATAACTGCAGTGATAGTGATCTCAAACATATATCTGCAGTGATAGTAATCTCACACCTATATCTGCAGTGATAGTGATCTCACACCTATATCTGCAGTGATGGTGATCTCACCTATATCTGCAGTGATAGTGATCTCACACCTATATCTGCAGTGATAATGATCTCACACCAATAACAGCAGTGATGGTGATATTACACCTATTTCTTCAGTGATAGTGATCTCACACCTATCTCTGCAATGATAGTGATCTCACACCCATATCTGCAGTGATGGTGATCTCACCTATATCTGTAGTGATAGTGATCTCACTACTATATATGAAGTAATGGTATTCTCACACCTATATCTGCAGTGATGAAGATAGCACACCAATATCTACAGTGACAGATCTCACCCCTATATCTGAAGCAATATCTGCAGTGATAGTGAACTTACACCTATATCAGCAGTGATAGTGATCTCACACCAATATCTGCAGTGATGGTGATCTCACACCTATATCTGAAGTGATGGTGATCTCAGACCTATATCTGCAGTGATAGTGATCTCACACCAATATGTGCAGTGATAGTGATCTCACACCTAAATCTGCAGGGATGGTGATCTCACACCTATGTCTTCAGTGATGGTGATCTCACCTATATCTGCAGTGATAGTGATCTCACACCTATATCTGAAGTAATATCTGCAGTGACAGTGACCTCACACCTATATATGCAGTGATAGTGATCTCACACCTATATCTGCAGTGACGGTGCTCTCACACCTATATCTGCAGTAATAGTGATCTCACAGCTATATCTGCAGTGATGGTGATCTCACCTATATCTCTAGTGATAGTGATCTCACAACTATATATGAAGTAATGGTGATCTCACGCCTATATCTGCAGTGTTGAAGATAGCACACCAATACCTACAGTGACAGAGATCTCACCCCTATATCTGAAGCAATATCTGCAGTGATAGTGAACTTACACCTATATCAGCAGTGATAGTGATCTCACACCAAAATCTGCAGTGATGGTAATCTCACACCTATATCTGAAGTGATGTTGATCTCACACCTATATCTGCAGTGATAGTGATCTCACACCAATATCTGCAGTGATAGTGATCTCACACCTATATCTGCAGTGATAGTCATCCCACACCAATATCTGAAGTGATGGCAATCTCACACCTATATCTGCAGTAATAGTGATCTCACACCTATGTCTGCAGTGATGGTGATCTCACACCTATATCTGCTGTGATGGTGATCTCACCTATTTCAGCAGGGATGGTGATCTCACACCTATGTCTGCAGTGATGGTGATCTCACCTAGATCTGCAGTGATAGTGATCTCACACCTATATCTGAAGTAATATCTGCAGTGATAGTGACCTCTCACCTATATATGCAGTGATAGTGATCCCACACCTATATCTGCAGTGACGGTGCTCTCACACCTATATCTGCGGTAATAGTGATCTCACAGCTATATCTGCAGTGATAGTGATCTCACACCTATATCTGCACTGATAGTCATCCCACACCAATATCTGCAGGGATGGCAATCTCACACCTATATCTGCAGTAATAGTGATCTCACAGCTATATCTGCAGTGATAGTGATCTCACACCTATATCTGCAGTGATAGTCATCCCACACCAATATCTGAAGTGATGGCAATCTCACACCTATATCTGCAGTAATAGTGATCTCACACCTATATCTGCTGTGATGGTGATCTCACCTATTTCAGCAGTGATAGTGATCTCACACATATATTTGAAGTAACATCTGCAGTGATGGTGATCTCACACCTATATCTGCAGTGATGGTGATCTCACTCCTATATCTGCAGTGATAGTGATCTCCCACCTATATCTGCAGTGATAGTGATCTCACAACTATATCAGCAGTGATAGTGATCTAACACCAATCTCTGCAATGATAGTGATCTCACACCCATAACTGCAGTGATGGTGATCTCACACCTATATCTGCAGTGATGGCGATCTCACCTATATCTGCAGTAATAGTGATCCCACACCTATATATGCAGTGATGGTGATCTCACACCTATATCTGCTGTGACGGTGATCTCACCTATATCAGCAGTGATAGTGATCTCACAGCTATATCTGAAGTTATATCTGCAGTGATGGTGTTCTCACACCTATATCTGCAGTGATAGTGATCTCACACCTATATCTGCAGTGATAGTGATCTCACACATATATCTGCAGTGATGGTGATCTCACACCTATATCTGCAGTGATAGTGATCTCACATCAATATCTGCAGTGATAGTGATCTCACACCTAAATCTGCAGGGATGGTGATCTCACACCTGTATTTGCAGTTATAGTGATCTCACACCTATAACTCAAGTAATGATGATCTCACACCTCTATCTGCAGTGATAATGATCTCGCACCTATATCTGCAGTGATAGTGATCTCACACCTATATCTGCAGTGATAGTGATCTCACACCTAATCTACAGTGATAGTGATCTCACACCAATAAATGAAGTGATGGTGATCTTATACCTATATCTACAGTGATAGTGATCTCACACCTATATCTGCAGTGATGGTGATCTCACCTATATCTGTAGTGATAGTGATCTCACAACTATATATGAAGTAATGGTGATCTCACACCTATATAAGCAGTGATAGTAATCTCACACCTATATCTGCAGTGATGGTGATCTCACACCTATATCTGCAATGACAGTGATCTCACACCTACATCTGCAGTGATGCTAATCTCACACCTATATCTGCAGTGATGGTCATCTCACACCTATATCTGCAGTAATACTGATCTCTCACCTATATCTGGAGTAATATCTGCAGTGAAAGTGATCTCACACCTATATCTGAAGTTATATCTGCAGTGATAGTGCTCTCAGACCTATATCTGCAGTGATAGTGATCTCACACCAATATCTACAGTGATAGAGATCTCAAACCTGTATCTGCAGTGATAGTGATCTCACACCTATATCTGCAGTGATAGTGATCTCACACCAATATCTGCAGTGATGGTGATCTCCCACCTATATCTGAAGTAATATCTGCAGTGATAGTGATCTCACACCTATATCTGCAGTGATAATGATCTCACACCAATAACTGCAGTGATGGTGATCTTACACCTATTTCTGCAGTGATAGTGATCTCACACCTATCTCTGCAATGATTGTGATCTCACACCCATATCTGCAGTGATGGTGATCTCACCTATATCTGTAGTGATAGTGATCTCACAACTATATATGAAGTAATGGTGATCTCACACCTACATCTGCAGTGTTGAAGATAGAACACCAATATCTACAGTGACAGAGATCTCACCCCTATATCTGAAGCAATATCTGCTGTGATAGTGAACTTACACCTATATCAGCAGTGATAGTGATCTCACACCAATATCTGCAGTGATGGTGATCTCACACCTATATCTGAAGTGATGTTGATCTCACACCTATATCTGCAGTGATAGTGATCTCACACCAATATTTGCAGTGATAGTGATGTCACACCTAAATCTGCAGGGATGGTGATATCACACCTATTTCTGCAGTGATGGTGATCTCACCTATATCTGCAGTGATAGTGATCTCACACCTATATCTGAAGTAATATCTGCAGTGATAGTGACCTCACACCTATATATGCAGTGATAGTGATCTCACCCCTATATCTGCAGTGACGGTGCTCTCACACCTATATCTGCAATAATAGTGATCACACAGCTATATCCGCAGTGATAGTGATCTCACACCTATATCTGCACTGATAGTTGTCCCACACCAATATCTGCAGGGATGGCAATCTCACACCTATATTTGCAGTAACAGTGATCTCACAGCTATATCTGCAGTGATAGTGATCTCACACCTATATCTGCAGTGATAGTCATCCCACACCAATATCTGAAGTGATGGCAATCTCACACCTATATCTGCAGTAATAGTGATCTCACACCTATATCTGCAGTGATGGTGATCTCACACCTATATCTGCCGTGATAGTAATCTCACACCTATATGAGCAGTGATTGTGATCTCACAACAATATCTGCAATGATGGTCATCTCACACCTATATCTGCAGTGATGGTGATCTCACACCTGTAGCTGTAGTTATAGTGATCTCACACCTATAACTCAAGTAATGATGATCTCACACCTATATTTGAAGTGATAATGATCTTGCACCTTTATCTGCAGTGATGGTGATCTCACATCTCTGTCTGCAGTGATGGTGATTTCACACCTATAACTGCAGAGGTAGTGATCTCACAACTATATCTGAAGTGATGGTGATTTCACTCCTATATCTGCATTGATAGTGATCTCACACCTATATCTGCAGTAATAGTGATCCCACACCTATATTTGCAGTGATGGTGATCTCACTCCTATATCTGCTGTGATGGTGATCTCAATTATATCAGCAGTGATAGTGATCTCACACCTATATCTGAAGTAATATCTGCAGTGATGGTGAACTCACACCTATATCTGCAGTGATAGTGATCTCTAACCTATATCTGCAGTGATAGAGATCCCACACCTATATCTACAGTGATAGTGGTCTCACACCAATATCTGCAGTGATCGTGATCTCATACCAATATCTACAGTGATGGTCATCTCACACCTATATCTGCAGTGATACTGATATTACACCAATATCTGCAGTGATAGGTATCTCACACCTATATCTGCAGTGATGGTGATCTCACACCTATATCTCCAGTGATAGTGATATCACACCGATATCTGCTGTGATGGTGATTTCACACCTATATCTGCAGTGATGGTGATCTCACACCTACATCTGCAGTGATGGTGATCTCACAACTAAATCTGCATTGAAAGTGATCTCACACCTATATCTTAAGTAATGGTGATCTCACACCTATATCTGCTCTGATAGTGATCTCACACCTATATCTGAAGTAATATCCGCAGTGATAGTAATCGCAAACCTATATCTGCAGTGATAGTGATCTCACACCAATATCTACAGTGATGGTGATCTCCCACCTATATCTGAAGTAATATCTGCAGTGATAGTGATCTCACACCTATATATGCAGTGATAATGATCTCACACCAATAACTGCAGTGATGGTGATCTTACACCTATTTCTGCAGTGATAGTGATCTCACACCTATCTCTGCAATGATTGTGATCTCACACCCATATCTGCAGTGATGGTGATCTCACCTATATCTGTAGTGATAGTCATCTCACAACTATATATGAAGTAATGGTGATCTCACACCTACATCTGCAGTGTTGAAGATAGCACACCAATATCTACAGTGACAGAGATCTCACCCCTATATCTGAAGCAATATCTGCTGTGATAGTGAACTTACACCTATATCAGCAGTGATAGTGATCTCACACCAATATCTGCAGTGATGGTGATCTCACACCTATATCTGAAGTGATGTTGATCTCACACCTATATCTGCAGTGATAGTGATCTCACACCAATATTTGCAGTGATAGTGATGTCACACCTAAATCTGCAGGGATGGTGATATCACACCTATTTCTGCAGTGATGGTGATCTCACCTATATCTGCAGTGATAGTGATCTCACACCTATATCTGAAGTAATATCTGCAGTGATAGTGACCTCACACCTATATATGCAGTGATAGTGATCTCACACCTATATCTGCAGTGACGGTGCTCTCACACCTATATCTGCAGTAATAGTGATCACACAGCTATATCCGCAGTGATAGTGATCTCACACCTATATCTGCACTGATAGTTGTCCCACACCAATATCTGCAGGGATGGCAATCTCACACCTATATCTGCAGTAACAGTGATCTCACAGCTATATCTGCAGTGATAGTGATCTCACACCTATATCTGCAGTGATAGTCATCCCACACCAATATCTGAAGTGATGGCAATCTCACACCTATATCTGCAGTAATAGTGATCTCACACCTATATCTGCAGTGATGGTGATCTCACACCTATATCTGCCGTGATAGTAATCTCACACCTAAATGAGCAGTGATTGTGATCTCACAACAATATCTGCAGTGATGGTCATCTCACACCTATATCTGCAGTGATGGTGATCTCACACCTGTAGCTGTAGTTATAGTGATCTCACACCTATAACTCAAGTAATGATGATCTCACACCTATATTTGAAGTGATAATGATCTTGCACCTTTATCTGCAGTGATGGTGATCTCACATCTATGTCTGCAGTGATGGTGATTTCACACCTATAACTGCAGAGGTAGTGATCTCACAACTATATCTGAAGTGATGGTGATTTCACTCCTAGATCTGCATTGATAGTGATCTCACACCTATATCTGCAGTAATAGTGATCCCACACCTATATTTGCAGTGATGGTGATCTCACTCCTATATCTGCTGTGATGGTGATCTCAATTATATCAGCAGTGATAGTGATCTCACACCTATATCTGAAGTAATATCTGCAGTGATGGTGAACTCACACCTATATCTGCAGTGATAGTGATCTCACACCTATATCTGCAGTGATAGAGATCCCACACCTATATCTACAGTGATAGTGGTCTCACACCAATATCTGCAGTGATCGTGATCTCATACCAATATCTACAGTGATGGTCATCTCACACCTATATCTGCAGTGATACTGATATTACACCAATATCTGCAGTGATAGGTATCTCACACCTATATCTGCAGTGATGGTGATCTCACACCTATATCTCCAGTGATAGTGATATCACACCGATATCTGCTGTGATGGTGATTTCACACCTATATCTGCAGTGATGGTGATCTCACACCTACATCTGCAGTGATGGTGATCTCACAACTAAATCTGCATTGAAAGTGATCTCACACCTATATCTTAAGTAATGGTGATCTCACACCTATATCTGCTCTGATAGTGATCTCACACCTATATCTGAAGTAATATCCGCAGTGATAGTGATCTCACACCTATATCTGCAGTGATAGTGAACTCACACCAATATCTACAGTGATAGAGATCTCACACCTACATCTCCAGTAATAGTGATCTCACACCTATATATCTAGTGATAGTGATCTCCCACCTATATCTGCAGTGATGGTGATCTCACCTATATCTGCAGTGATAGTGATCTCACACCAATAACTGCAGTGCCGGTGATCTTACACCTATATCTGCAGTGATAGTGATTTCACACCTACATATCCAGTAATAGTGATCTCACACCTATATATCTAGTGATAGTGATCCCACACCTATATCTGCAGTGATGGTGATCTCACACCTATATCTGCAATGATAGTGATCTCACACCTACATCTGCAGTGATGCTGATCTCACACCTATATCTGCAGTGATGCTGATCTCACAGGTATATATCTGCAGTGATGGTCATCTCACACCGATATCTGCAGTGATGCTGATCTCACACCTATATCTACAGTGACAGAGATCTCACACCTATATCTCAAGTTATATCTGCAGTGATAGTGATCTTACACCTATTTCAGCAGTGATAGTGATCTCACACCAATTTCTACAGTGATGGTGATCTCACACCCATATCTGCAATGATAGTGATCTCACACCTACATCTGCAGTGATGGTGATCTCACACATATATCTGCAGTGATAGTGATGTCACACCTACATCTGCAGTGATGGTGATCTTACACCAATATCTGCAGTAATGGTGATCTCACACCTATATCTGCAGTGATAGTGATCTCACCTATATCTGCAGTGATAGTGATCTCACACCTATAGCTGAAGTAATATCTGCAGTGATAGGTATCTCACACCTATATCTGCAGTGATAGTGATCTCACAACAATATCTACAGTAATAGAGATATCACATCAATATCTGCAGTGATAGTGATCTCACATCTATGTCTGCAGTGATAGTGATCTCACACCTATATCTGCAGTAATAGTGATCTCACACCTGTATCTGCAGTGATGGTGATCTCACACCTATATCTGCAGTGATGGTGATCTCACACCTATATCTGCAGTGATAGAGATCCCACACCTATATCTACAGTGATAGTGGTCTCACACCAATATCTGCAGTGATGGTGATCTCATACCAATATCTACAGTGATGTTCATCTCACACCTATATCTGCAGTGATACTGATATTACACCAATATCTGCAGCGATGGTCATCTCACACCTATATCTGCAGTGATGGTGATGTCACACCTACATCTGCAGTGATGGTGATCTCACAACTAAATCTGCATTGATAGTGATCTCACACCTATATCTTAAGTAATGGTGATCTCACACCTATATCTGCACTGATAGTGATCTCACACCTATATCTGCAGTGATAGTGAACTCACACCAATATCTACAGTGATAGAGATCTCACACCTATAGCTGCAGTGCTAGTGATCTCACAGCTATATCTGCAGTGATAGTGATCTAACACCAATATCTGCAGTGATAGTGATCTCACACCTATATATGCAGAGATAGTGATCTCACACCTATATCTGCAGTGATAGTGATTTCACACCTACATCTCCAGTAATAGTGATCTCACACCTACATATGTAGTGATAGTGATCTCCCACCTATATCTGCAGTGATGGTGATCTCACCTATATCTGCAGTGATAGTGATCTCACACTAATAACTGCAGTGCCGGTGATCTTACACCTATATCTGCAGTGATAGTGATTTCACACCTACATATCCAGTAATAGTGATGTCACACCTATATATCTAGTGATAGTGATCCCATACTTATATCTGCAGTGATGGTGATCTCACACCTATATCTGCAATGATAGTGATCTCACACCTACATCTGTAGTGATGCTGATCTCACACCTATATCTGCAGTGATGCTGATCTCACACGCATATATCTGCAGTGATGGTCATCTCACACCGATATCTGCAGTGATGCTGATCTCACACCTATATCTACAGTGACAGAGATCTCACACCTATATCTGAAGTAATATCTGCAGTGATAGTGATCTAACACCTATTTCAGCAGTGATAGTGATCTCACACCAATATCTGCAGTGATGGTGATCTCACACCTATACCTGTAGTGATGTTGATCTCACACCTATATCTGCAGTGATAGTGATCTCACACCAATATCTGCAGTGATAGTGATCTCAAACCTATATCTGCAGTGATAGTGATCTCACACCTATATCTGCAGTGATAGTGAACTCACACCAATATCTACAGTGATAGAGATCTCACACCTATAGCTGCAGTGATAGTGATCTCACAGCTATATCTGCAGTGATAGTGATCTAACACCAATATCTGCAGAGATAGTGATCTCACACCTATATATGCAGAGATAGTGATCTCACACCTATATCTGCAGTGATAGTGATTTCACACCTACAGCTCCAGTAATAGTGATCTCACACCTACATATCTAGTGATAGTGATCTCCCACCTATATCTGCAGTGATGGTGATCTCACCTATATCTACAGTGATAGTGATCCCACACCAATAACTGCAGTGCCGGTGATCTTACACCTATATCTGCAGTGATAGTGATTTCACACCTACATATCCAGTAATAGTGATCTCACACCTATATATCTAGTGATAGTGATCCCATACCTATATCTGCAGTGATGGTGATCTCACACCTATATCTGCAATTATAGTGATCTCACACCTACATCTGCAGTGATGCTGATCTCACACCTATATCTGCAGTGATGCTGATCTCACACGTATATATCTGCAGTGATGGTCATCTCACACCGATATCTGCAGTGATGCTGATCTCACACCTATATCTACAGTGACAGAGATCTCACACCTATATCTGAAGTAATATCTGCAGTGATGGTGATCTTACACCTATTTCAGCAGTGATAGTGATCTCACACCAATATCTGCAGTGATGGTGATCTCACACCTATACCTGTAGTGATGTTGATCTCACACCTATATCTGCAGTGATAGTGATCTCACACCAATATCTGCAGTGATAGTGATCTCAAACCTATATCTGCAGTGATGGTGATCTCACACCTATATCTGCAGTGATGGTGATCTCACCTATATCTGCAGTGATAGTTATCTCACACCTATAACTGAACTAATATCTGCAGTGATAGTGACCTCACACATATATCTGCAGTGATAGTGACCTCACAACTATATCTACAGTAATAGAGACCTCACACCTATATCAACAGTGATAGTGATCTCACACCAATATCTACAGTGTTAGTGATCTCACATCTATGTCTGCAGTGATAATGATCTCACACCTATATCTGCAGTAATAGTGATCTCACACCTGTATCTGCAGTGATGGTGATCTCACACCTATATCTGCAGGGATGGTGATCTCACACCTATATCTGCAGTGATAGTGATTACACACCTATATCTACAGTGATAGTGGTCTCACACCAATATCTGCAGTGACAGTGATCTCATACCAATATCTACAGTGACAGATATCTCACACCTATATCTGCTGTCATACTGATCTCACACGTATATCTCCATTGATAGTGATATCACACCTATATCTGCAGTGATGGTGATCCCACACCTATATATGCAGTGATGGTGATCTCACACCTATATCTGCTGTGATGTGATCATCTCACCTATATCAGCAGTGATAGTGATCTCACACCTATATCTGAAGTAATATCTGCAGTGATGGTGATCTCACACCTATATCTGCAGTGATGATTATCTCACAACTACATCTGCAGTGATGGTGATATCACAACTAAATCTGGAGTGATAGTGATCTCACACCTATTTCTTAGGTAATGGTGATCTCACACCTATATCTGCACTGATATTGATCTGACACCTATATCTGAAGTAATATCCGCAGTGATAGTGATCTCAAACCTATATCTGCAGTGATAGTGAACTAACACCAATATCTACAGTGAAAGAGATCTCACACCTATAGCTGCAGTGATAGTGATCTCACACCTATATATGCAGAGATAGTGATCTCACACCTATATCTGCAGTGATAGTGATTTCACACCTATATCTCCAGTAATATTGATCTCACACCTATATCTCTAGTGATAGTGATCTTACACCCATATCTGCAGTGATGGTGATCTCACCTATATCTGCAGTGATAGTGATCTCACACCTATATCTGCACTGATATTGATATCACACCTATATCTGAAGTAATATCCACAGTGATAGTGATCTCAACCCTATATCTGCAGTGATAGTGATCTCACACCAATATCTACAGTGATAGAGATCTCACACCTAGATCTGCAGTGATAGTGATCTTACTCCTATATATGCAGTGATAGTGATCTCACACCTATATCTGCAGTGACGGTGCTCTCACACCTATATCTGCAGTAATAGTGATCACACAGCTATATCCGCAGTGATAGTGATCTTACACCTATATCTGCACTGATAGTTGTCCCACACCAATATCTGCAGGGATGGCAATCTCACACCTATATCTGCAGTGATAGTGATCTCACATCAATATCTGCAGTGCTGGTGATCTCACACCTAAATCTGCAGGGATGGTGATCTCACACCTGTATTTGCAGTTATAGTGATCTCACACCTATAACTCAAGTAATGATGATCTCACACCTCTATCTGCAGTGATAATGATCTCGCACCTATATCTGCAGTGATAGTGATCTCACACCTATATCTGCAGTGATAGTGATCTCACACCTAATCTACAGTGATAGTGATCTCACACCAATAAATGAAGTGATGGTGATCTTATACCTATATCTACAGTGATAGTGATCTCACACCTATATCTGCAGTGATGGTGATCTCACCTATATCTGTAGTGATAGTGATCTCACAACTATATATTAAGTAATGGTGATCTCACACCTATATAAGCAGTGATAGTAATCTCACACCTATATCTGCAGTGATGGTGATCTCACACCTATATCTGCAATGACAGTGATCTCACACCTACATCTGCAGTGATGCTAATTTCACACCTATATCTGCAGTGATGGTCATCTCACACCTATATCTGCAGTGATACTGATCTCTCACCTATATCTGGAGTAATATCTGCAGTGGAAGTGATCTCACACCTATATCTGAAGTTATATCTGCAGTGATAGTGCTCTCAGACCTATATCTGCAGTGATAGTGATCTCACACCAATATCTACAGTGATAGAGATCTCAAACCTGTATCTGCAGTGATAGTGATCTCACACCTATATCTGCAGTGATAGTGATCTCACACCAATATCTGCAGTGATGGTGATCTCCCACCTATATCTGAAGTAATATCTGCAGTGATAGTGATCTCACACCTATATCTGCAGTGATAATGATCTCACACCAATAACTGCAGTGATGGTGATCTTACACCTATTTCTGCAGTGATAGTGATCTCACACCTATCTCTGCAATGATTGTGATCTCACACCCATATCTGCAGTGATGGTGATCTCACCTATATCTGTAGTGACAGAGATCTCACCCCTATATCTGAAGCAATATCTGCTGTGATAGTGAACTTACACCTATATCAGCAGTGATAGTGATCTCACACCAATATCTGCAGTGATGTTGATCTCACACCTATATCTGAAGTGATGTTGATCTCACACCTATATCTGCAGTGATAGTGATCTCACACCAATATTTGCAGTGATAGTGATGTCACACCTAAATCTGCAGGGATGGTGATATCACACCTATTTCTGCAGTGATGGTGATCTCACCTATATCTGCAGTGATAGTGATCTCACACCTATATCTGAAGTAATATCTGCAGTGATAGTGACCTCACACCTATATATGCAGTGATAGTGATCTCACACCTATATCTGCAGTGACGGTGCTCTCACACCTATATCTGCAGTAATAGTGATCACACAGCTATATCCGCAGTGATAGTGATCTCACACCTATATCTGCACTGATAGTTGTCCCACACCAATATCTGCAGGGATGGCAATCTCACACCTATATCTGCAGTAATAGTGATCTCACAGCTATATCTGCAGTGATAGTGATCTCACACCTATATCTGCAGTGATAGTCATCCCACACCAATATCTGAAGTGATGGCAATCTCACACCTATATCTGCAGTAATAGTGATCTCACACCTATATCTGCAGTGATGGTGATCTCACACCTATATCTGCCGTGATAGTAATCTCACACCTATATGAGCAGTGATTGTGATCTCACAACAATATCTGCAGTGATGGTCATCTCACACCTATATCTGCAGTGATGGTGATCTCACACCTGTAGCTGTAGTTATAGTGATCTCACACCTATAACTCAAGTAATGATGATCTCACACCTATATTTGAAGTGATAATGATCTTGCACCTTTATCTGCAGTGATGGTGATCTCACATCTATGTCTGCAGTGATGGTGATTTCACACCTATAACTGCAGAGGTAGTGATCTCACAACTATATCTGACGTGATGGTGATTTCACTCCTATATCTGCATTGATAGTGATATCACACCTATATCTGCAGTAATAGTGATCCCACACCTATATTTGTAGTGATGGTGATCTCACTCCTATATCTGCTGTGATGGTGATCTCAATTATATCAGCAGTGATAGTGATCTCACACCTATATCTGAAGTAATATCTGCAGTGATGGTGAACTCACACCTATATCTGCAGTGATAGTGATCTCACACCTATATCTGCAGTGATAGAGATCCCACACCTATATCTACAGTGATAGTGGTCTCACACCAATATCTGCAGTGATCGTGATCTCATACCAATATCTACAGTGATGGTCATCTCACACCTATATCTGCAGTGATACTGATATTACACCAATATCTGCAGTGATAGGTATCTCACACCTATATCTGCAGTGATGGTGATCTCACACCTATATCTCCAGTGATAGTGATATCACACCGATATCTGCTGTGATGGTGATTTCACACCTATATCTGCAGTGATGGTGATCTCACACCTACATCTGCAGTGATGGTGATCTCACAACTAAATCTGCATTGAAAGTGATCTCACACCTATATCTTAAGTAATGGTGATCTCACACCTATATCTGCTCTGATAGTGATCTCACACCTATATCTGAAGTAATATCCGCAGTGATAGTGATCTCACACCTATATCTGCAGTGATAGTGAACTCACACCAATATCTACAGTGATAGAGATCTCACACCTACATCTCCAGTAATAGTGATCTCACACCTATATATCTAGTGATAGTGATCTCCCACCTATATCTGCAGTGATGGTGATCTCACCTATATCTGCAGTGATAGTGATCTCACACCAATAACTGCAGTGCCGGTGATCTTACACCTATATCTGCAGTGATAGTGATTTCACACCTACATATCCAGTAATAGTGATCTCACACCTATATATCTAGTGATAGTGATCCCACACCTATATCTGCAGTGATGGTGATCTCACACCTATATCTGCAATGATAGTGATCTCACACCTACATCTGCAGTGATGCTGATCTCACACCTATATCTGCAGTGATGCTGATCTCACACGTATATATCTGCAGTGATGGTCATCTCACACCGATATCTGCAGTGATGCTGATCTCACACCTATATCTACAGTGACAGAGATCTCACACCTATATCTCAAGTAATATCTGCAGTGATAGTGATCTTACACCTATTTCAGCAGTCATAGTGATCTCACACCAATTTCTACAGTGATGGTGATCTCACACCCATATCTGCAATGATAGTGATCTCACACCTACATCTGCAGTTATGGTGATCTCACACATATATCTGCAGTGATAGTGATGTCACACCTACATCTGCAGTGATGGTGATCTTACACCAATATCTGCAGTAATGGTGATCTCACACCTATATCTGCAGTGATAGTGATCTCACCTATATCTGCAGTGATAGTGATCTCACACCTATAGCTGAAGTAATATCTGCAGTGATAGGTATCTCACACCTATATCTGCAGTGATAGTGATCTCACAACAATATCTACAGTAATAGAGATATCACATCAATATCTGCAGTGATAGTGATCTCACATCTATGTCTGCAGTGATAGTGATCTCACACCTATATCTGCAGTAATAGTGATCTCACACCTGTATCTGCAGTGATGGTGATCTCACACCTATATCTGCAGTGATGGTGATCTCACACCTATATCTGCAGTGATAGAGATCCCACACCTATATCTACAGTGATAGTGGTCTCACACCAATATCTGCAGTGATGATCTCATACCAATATCTACAGTGATGGTCATCTCACACCTATATCTGCAGTGATACTGATATTACACCAATATCTGCAGCGATGGTCATCTCACACCTATATCTGCAGTGATGGTGATGTCACACCTACATCTGCAGTGATGGTGATCTCACAACTAAATCTGCATTGATAGTGATCTCACACCTATATCTTAAGTAATGGTGATCTCACACCTATATCTGCTCTGATAGTGATCTCACACCTATATCTGCAGTGATAGTGAACTCACACCAATATCTACAGTGATAGAGATCTCACACCTATAGCTGCAGTGATAGTGATCTCACAGCTATATCTGCAGTGATAGTGATCTAACACCAATATCTGCAGTGATAGTGATCTCACACCTATATATGCATAGATAGTGATCTCACACCTATATCTGCAGTGATAGTGATTTCACACCTACATCTCCAGTAATAGTGATCTCACACCTACATATCTAGTGATAGTGATCTCCCACCTATATCTGCAGTGATGGTGATCTCACCTATATCTGCAGTGATAGTGATCTCACACCAATAACTGCAGTGCCGGTGATCTTACACCTATATCTGCAGTGATAGTGATTTCACACCTACATATCCAGTAATAGTGATCTCACACCTATATATCTAGTGATAGTGATCCCATACCTATATCTGCAGTGATGGTGATCTCACACCTATATCTGCAATGATAGTGATCTCACACCTACATCTGTAGTGATGCTGATCTCACACCTATATCTGCAGTGATGCTGATCTCACACGTATATATCTGCAGTGATGGTCATCTCACACCGATATCTGCAGTGATGCTGATCTCACACCTATATCTACAGTGACAGAGATCTCACACCTATATCTGAAGTAATATCTGCAGTGATAGTGATCTAACACCTATTTCAGCAGTTATAGTGATCTCACACCAACATCTGCAGTGATGGTGATCTCACACCTATACCTGTAGTGATGTTGATCTCACACCTATATCTGCAGTGATAGTGATCTCACACCAATATCTGCAGTGATAGTGATCTCAAACCTATATCTGCAGTGATAGTGATCTCACACCTATATCTGCAGTGATAGTGAACTCACACCAATATCTACAGTGATAGAGATCTCACACCTATATCTGCAGTGATAGTGATCTCACACCCATCTCTGCAGTGATAGTAATCTCACACCCATATCTGCAGTGATGGTGATCTCACCTATATATGCAGTGATAGTGATCTCACACCTATATCTGTAGTGATAGTGAACTCACACCAATATCTACAGTGATAGAGATCTCACACCTATATATGCAGAGATAGTGATCTCACACCTATATCTGCAGTGATAGTGATTTCACACCTACAGCTCCAGTAATAGTGATCTCACACCTACATATCTAGTGATAGTGATCTCCCACCTATATCTGCAGTGCCGGTGATCTTACACCTATATCTGCAGTGATAGTGATTTCACACCTACATATTCAGTAATAGTGATCTCACACCTATATATCTAGTGATAGTGATCCCATACCTATATCTGCAGTGATGGTGAGCTCACACCTATATCTGCAATGATAGTGATCTCACACCTACATCTGCAGTGATGCTGATCTCACACCTATATCTGCAGTGATGCTGATCTCACACGTATATATCTGCAGTGATGGTCATCTCACACCAATATCTGCAGTGATGCTGATCTCACACCTATATCTACAGTGACAGAGATCTCACACCTATATCTGAAGTAATATCTGCAGTGATGGTAATCTTACACCTATTTCAGCAGTGATAGTGATCTCACACCAATATCTGCAGTGATGGTGATCTCACACCTATACCTGTAGTGATGTTGATCTCACACCTATATCTGCAGTGATAGTGATCTCACACCAATATCTGCAGTGATAGTGATCTCAAACCTATATCTGCAGTGATGGTGATCTCACACCTATATCTGCAGTGATGGTGATCTCACCTATATCTGCAGTGATAGTTATCTCACACCTATAACTGAACTAATATCTGCAGTGATAGTGACCTCACACATATATCTGCAGTGATAGTGACCTCACAACTATATCTACAGTAATAGAGACCTCACACCTATATCAACAGTGATAGTGATCTCACACCAATATCTACAGTGTTAGTGATCTCACATCTATGTCTGCAGTGATAATGATCTCACACCTATATCTGCAGTAATAGTGATCTCACACCTGTATCTGCAGTGATGGTGATCTAACACCTATATCTGCAGGGATGGTGATCTCACACCTATATCTGCAGTGATAGTGATTACACACCTATATCTACAGTGATAGTGGTCTCACACCAATATATGCAGTGACAGTGATCTCATACCAATATCTACAGTGACAGAGATCTCACACCTATATCTGCTGTCATACTGATCTCACACGTATATCTCCATTGATAGTGATATCACACCTATATCTGCAGTGATGGTGATCCCACACCTATATATGCAGTGATGGTGATCTCACACCTATATCTGCTGTGATGTGATCATCTCACCTATATCAGCAGTAATAGTGATCTCACACCTATATCTGAAGTAATATCTGCAGTGATGGTGATCTCACACCTATATCTGCAGTGATGATTATCTCACAACTACATCTGCAGTGATGGTGATATCACAACTAAATCTGCAGTGATAGTGATCTCACACCTATTTCTTAGGTAATGGTGATCTCACACCTATATCTGCACTGATATTGATCTCACACCTATATCTGAAGTAATATCCGCAGTGATAGTGATCTCAAACCTATATCTGCAGTGATAGTGAACTAACACCAATATCTACAGTGAAAGAGATCTCACACCTATAGCTGCAGTGATAGTGATCTCACACCTATATATGCAGAGATAGTGATCTCACACCTATATCTGCAGTGATAGTGATTTCACACCTATATCTTCAGTAATATTGATCTCACACCTATATCTCTAGTGATAGTGATCTTACACCTATATCTGCAGTGATGGTGATCTCACCTATATCTGCAGTGATAGTGATCTCACACCTATATCTGCACTGATATTGATATCACACCTATATCTGAAGTAATATCCACAGTGATAGTGATCTCAACCCTATATCTGCAGTGATAGTGATCTCACACCAATATCTACAGTGATAGAGATCTCACACCTAGATCTGCAGTGATAGTGATCTTACTCCTATATATGCAGTGATAGTGATCTCACACCTATATCTGCAGTGACGGTGCTCTCACACCTATATCTGCAGTAATAGTGATCACACAGCTATATCCGCAGTGATAGTGATCTCACACCTATATCTGCACTGATAGTTGTCCCACACCAATATCTGCAGGGATGGCAATCTCACACCTATATCTGCAGTAATAGTGATCCCATACCTATATCTGCAGTGATGGTGATCTCACACCTATATCTGCAATGATAGTGATCTCACACCTACATCTGTAGTGATGCTGATCTCACACCTATATCTGCAGTGATGCTGATCTCACACGTATATATCTGCAGTGATGGTCATCTCACACCGATATCTGCAGTGATGCTGATCTCACACCTATATCTACAGTGACAGAGATCTCACACCTATATCTGAAGTAATATCTGCAGTGATAGTGATCTAACACCTATTTCAGCAGTGATAGTGATCTCACACCAACATCTGCAGTGATGGTGATCTCACACCTATACCTGTAGTGATGTTGATCTCACACCTATATCTGCAGTGATAGTGATCTCACACCAATATCTGCAGTGATAGTGATCTCAAACCTATATCTGCAGTGATAGTGATCTCACACCTATATCTGCAGTGATAGTGAACTCACACCAATATCTACAGTGATAGAGATCTCACACCTATATCTGCAGTGATAGTGATCTCACACCCATCTCTGCAGTGATAGTAATCTCACACCCATATCTGCAGTGATGGTGATCTCACCTATATATGCAGTGATAGTGATCTCACACCTATATCTGTAGTGATAGTGAACTCACACCAATATCTACAGTGATAGAGATCTCACACCTATAGCTGCAGTGATAGTGATCTCACACCTATATCTGCAGTGATAGTGATCTCACACCTATATATGCAGAGATAGTGATCTCACACCTATATCTGCAGTGATAGTGATTTCACACCTACAGCTCCAGTAATAGTGATCTCACACCTACATATCTAGTGATAGTGATCTCCCACCTATATCTGCAGTGCCGGTGATCTTACACCTATATCTGCAGTGATAGTGATTTCACACCTACATATTCAGTAATAGTGATCTCACACCTATATATCTAGTGATAGTGATCCCATACCTATATCTGCAGTGATGGTGAGCTCACACCTATATCTGCAATGATAGTGATCTCACACCTACATCTGCAGTGATGCTGATCTCACACCTATATCTGCAGTGATGCTGATCTCACACGTATATATCTGCAGTGATGGTCATCTCACACCAATATCTGCAGTGATGCTGATCTCACACCTATATCTACAGTGACAGAGATCTCACACCTATATCTGAAGTAATATCTGCAGTGATGGTAATCTTACACCTATTTCAGCAGTGATAGTGATCTCACACCAATATCTGCAGTGATGGTGATCTCACACCTATACCTGTAGTGATGTTGATCTCACACCTATATCTGCAGTGATAGTGATCTCACACCAATATCTGCAGTGATAGTGATCTCAAACCTATATCTGCAGTGATGGTGATCTCACACCTATATCTGCAGTGATGGTGATCTCACCTATATCTGCAGTGATAGTTATCTCACACCTATAACTGAACTAATATCTGCAGTGATAGTGACCTCACACATATATCTGCAGTGATAGTGACCTCACAACTATATCTACAGTAATAGAGACCTCACACCTATATCAACAGTGATAGTGATCTCACACCAATATCTACAGTGTTAGTGATCTCACATCTATGTCTGCAGTGATAATGATCTCACACCTATATCTGCAGTAATAGTGATCTCACACCTGTATCTGCAGTGATGGTGATCTCACACCTATATCTGCAGGGATGGTGATCTCACACCTATATCTGCAGTGATAGTGATTACACACCTATATCTACAGTGATAGTGGTCTCACACCAATATATGCAGTGACAGTGATCTCATACCAATATCTACAGTGACAGAGATCTCACACCTATATCTGCTGTCATACTGATCTCACACGTATATCTCCATTGATAGTGATATCACACCTATATCTGCAGTGATGGTGATCCCACACCTATATATGCAGTGATGGTGATCTCACACCTATATCTGCTGTGATGTGATCATCTCACCTATATCAGCAGTAATAGTGATCTCACACCTATATCTGAAGTAATATCTGCAGTGATGGTGATCTCACACCTATATCTGCAGTGATGATTATCTCACAACTACATCTGCAGTGATGGTGATATCACAACTAAATCTGCAGTGATAGTGATCTCACACCTATTTCTTAGGTAATGGTGATCTCACACCTATATCTGCACTGATATTGATCTCACACCTATATCTGAAGTAATATCCGCAGTGATAGTGATCTCAAACCTATATCTGCAGTGATAGTGAACTAACACCAATATCTACAGTGAAAGAGATCTCACACCTATAGCTGCAGTGATAGTGATCTCACACCTATATATGCAGAGATAGTGATCTCACACCTATATCTGCAGTGATAGTGATTTCACACCTATATCTCCAGTAATATTGATCTCACACCTATATCTCTAGTGATAGTGATCTTACACCTATATCTGCAGTGAGGGTGATCTCACCTATATCTGCAGTGATAGTGATCTCACACCTATATCTGCACTGATATTGATATCACACCTATATCTGAAGTAATATCCACAGTGATAGTGATCTCAACCCTATATCTGCAGTGATAGTGATCTCACACCAATATCTACAGTGATAGAGATCTCACACCTAGATCTGCAGTGATAGTGATCTTACTCCTATATATGCAGTGATAGTGATCTCACACCTATATCTGCAGTGACGGTGCTCTCACACCTATATCTGCAGTAATAGTGATCACACAGCTATATCCGCAGTGATAGTGATCTCACACCTATATCTGCACTGATAGTTGTCCCACACCAATATCTGCAGGGATGGCAATCTCACACCTATATCTGCAGTAATAGTGATCTCACAGCTATATCTGCAGTGATAGTGATCTCACACCTATATCTGCAGTGATAGTCATCCCACACCAATATCTGAAGTGATGGCAATCTCACACCTATATCTGCAGTAATAGTGATCTCACACCTATATCTGCAGTGATGGTGATCTCACACCTATATCTGCCGTGATAGTAATCTCACACCTATATGAGCAGTGATTGTGATCTCACAACAATATCTGCAGTGATGGTCATCTCACACCTATATCTGCAGTGATGGTGATCTCACACCTGTAGCTGTAGTTATAGTGATCTCACACCTATAACTCAAGTAATGATGATCTCACACCTATATTTGAAGTGAAAATGATCTTGCACCTTTATATGCAGTGATGGTGATCTCACATCTATGTCTGCAGTGATGGTGATTTCACACCTATAACTGCAGAGGTAGTGATCTCACAACTATATCTGAAGTGATGGTGATTTCACTCCTATATCTGCATTGATAGTGATCTCACACCTATATCTGCAGTAATAGTGATCCCATACCTATATTTGCAGTGATGGTGATCTCACTCCTATATCTGCTGCGATGGTGATCTCAATTATATCAGCAGTGATAGTGATCTCACACCTATATCTGAAGTAATATCTGCAGTGATGGTGAACTCACACCTATATCTGCAGTGATAGTGATCTCACACCTATATCTGCAGTGATAGAGATCCCACACCTATATCTACAGTGATAGTGGTCTCACACCAATATCTGCAGTGATCGTGATCTCATACCAATATCTACAGTGATGGTCATCTCACACCTATATCTGCAGTGATACTGATATTACACCAATATCTGCAGTGATAGGTATCTCACACCTATATCTGCAGTGATGGTGGTCTCACACCTATATCTCCAGTGATAGTGATATCACACCGATATCTGCTGTGATGGTGATTTCACACCTATATCTGCAGTGATGGTGATCTCACACCTACATCTGCAGTGATGGTGATCTCACAACTAAATCTGCATTGAAAGTGATCTCACACCTATATCTTAAGTAATGGTGATCTCACACCTATATCTGCTCTGATAGTTATCTCACACCTATATCTGAAGTAATATCCGCAGTGATAGTAATCGCAAACCTATATCTGCAGTGATAGTGATCTCACACCAATATCTACAGTGATAGAGATCTCACACCTATATCTGCAGTGATAGTGATCTCACACCTATATCTGCAGTGATAGTGAACTCACACCAATATCTACAGTGATAGAGATCTCACACCTACATCTCCAGTAATAGTGATCTCACACCTATATATCTAGTGATAGTGATCTCCCACCTATATCTGCAGTGATGGTGATCTCACCTATATCTGCAGTGATAGTGATCTCACACCAATAACTGCAGTGCCGGTGATCTTACACCTATATCTGCAGTGATAGTGATTTCACACCTACATATCCAGTAATAGTGATCTCACACCTATATATCTAGTGATAGTGATCCCACACCTATATCTGCAGTGATGGTGATCTCACACCTATATCTGCAATGATAGTGATCTCACACCTACATCTGCAGTGATGCTGATCTCACACCTATATCTGCAGTGATGCTGATCTCACACGTATATATCTGCAGTGATGGTCATCTCACACCGATATCTGCAGTGATGCTGATCTCACACCTATATCTACAGTGACAGATATCTCACACCTATATCTCAAGTAATATCTGCAGTGATAGTGATCTTACACCTATTTCAGCAGTGATAGTGATCTCACACCAATTTCTACAGTGATGGTGATCTCACACCCATATCTGCAATGATAGTGATCTCACACCTACATCTGCAGTGATGGTGATCTCACACATATATCTGCAGTGATAGTGATGTCACACCTACATCTGCAGTGATGGTGATCTTACACCAATATCTGCAGTAATGGTGATCTCACACCTATATCTGCAGTGATAGTGATCTCACCTATATCTGCAGTGATAGTGATCTCACACCTATAGCTGAAGTAATATCTGCAGTGATAGGTATCTCACACCTATATCTGCAGTGATAGTGATCTCACAACAATATCGCAGTAATAGAGATATCACATCAATATCTGCAGTGATAGTGATCTCACATCTATGTCTGCAGTGATAGTGATCTCACACCTATATCTGCAGTAATTGTGATCTCACACCTGTATCTGCAGTGATGGTGATCTCACACCTATATCTGCAGTGATAGTGATCTCACACCTATATCTGCAGTGATAGAGATCCCACACCTATATCTACAGTGATAGTGGTCTCACACCAATATCTGCAGTGATGGTGATATCATACCAATATCTACAGTGATGGTCATCTCACACCTATATCTTCAGTGATACTGATATTAAACCAATATCTGCAGCGATGGTCATCTCACACCTATATCTGCAGTGATGGTGATCTCACACCTATATCTCCAGGGTTAGTGATATCACACCGATATCTGCTGTGATGGTGATTTCACACCTCTATCTGCAGTGATAGTGATGTCACACCTACATCTGCAGTGATGGTGATCTCACAACTAAATCTGCATTGATAGTGATCTCACACCTATATCTTAAGTAATGGTGATCTCACACCTATATCTGCTCTGATAGTGATCTCACACCTATATCTGCAGTGATAGTGAACTCACACCAATATCTACAGTGATAGAGATCTCACACCTATAGCTGCAGTGATAGTGATCTCACAGCTATATCTGCAGTGATAGTGATCTAACACCAATATCTGCAGTGATAGTGATCTCACACCTATATATGCAGAGATAGTGATCTCACACCTATATCTGCAGTGATAGTGATTTCACACCTACATCTCCGGTAATAGTGATCTCACACCTACATATCTAGTGATAGTGATCTCCCACCTATATCTGCAGTGATGGTGATCTCACCTATATCTGCAGTGATAGTGATCTCACACCAATAACTGCGGTGCCGGTGATCTTACACCTATATCTGCAGTGATAGTGATTTCACACCTACATATCCAGTAATAGTGATCTCACACCTATATATCTAGTGATAGTGATCCCATACCTATATCTGCAGTGATGGTGATCTCACACCTATATCTGCAATGATAGTGAGCTCACACCTACATCTGTAGTGATGCTGATCTCACACCTATATCTGCAGTGATGCTGATCTCACACGTATATATCTGCAGTGATGGTCATCTCACACCAATATCTGCAGTGATGCTGATCTCACACCTATATCTACAGTGACAGAGATCTCACACCTATATCTGAAGTAATATCTGCAGTGATAGTGATCTTACACCTATTTCAGCAGTGATAGTGATCTCACACCAATTTCTACAGTGATGGTGATCTCACACCCATATCTGCAATGATAGTGATCTCACACCTACATCTGCAGTGATGGTGATCTCACACATATATCTGCAGTGATAGTGATGTCACACCTACATCTGCAGTGATGGTGATCTTACACCAATATCTGCAGTAATGGTGATCTCACACCTATATCTGCAGTGATAGTGATCTCACCTATATCTGCAGTGATAGTGATCTCACACCTATAGCTGAAGTAATATCTGCAGTGATAGGTATCTCACACCTATATCTGCAGTGATAGTGATCTCACAACAATATCTACAGTAATAGAGATATCACATCAATATCTGCAGTGATAGTGATCTCACATCTATGTCTGCAGTGATAGTGATCTCACACCTATATCTGCAGTAATTGTGATCTCACACCTGTATCTGCAGTGATGGTGATCTCACACCTATATCTGCAGTGATGGTGATCTCACACCTATATCTGCAGTGATAGAGATCCCACACCTATATCTACAGTGATAGTGGTCTCACACCAATATCTGCAGTGATGGTGATATCATACCAATATCTACAGTGATGGTCATCTCACACCTATATCTTCAGTGATACTGATATTACACCAATATCTGCAGCGATGGTCATCTCACACCTATATCTGCAGTGATGGTGATCTCACACCTATATCTGCAGTGATGGTGATCTCACACCTATATCTCCAGGGTTAGTGATATCACACCGATATCTGCTGTGATGGTGATTTCACACCTCTATCTGCAGTGATAGTGATGTCACACCTACATCTGCAGTGATGGTGATCTCACAACTAAATCTGCATTGATAGTGATCTCACACCTATATCTTAAGTAATGGTGATCTCACACCTATATCTGCTCTGATAGTGATCTCACACCTATATCTGCAGTGATAGTGAACTCACACCAATATCTACAGTGATAGAGATCTCACACCTATAGCTGCAGTGATAGTGATCTCACAGCTATATCTGCAGTGATAGTGATCTAACACCAATATCTGCAGTGATAGTGATCTCACACCTATATATGCAGAGATAGTGATCTCACACCTATATCTGCAGTGATAGTGATTTCACACCTACATCTCCGGTAATAGTGATCTCACACCTACATATCTAGTGATAGTGATCTCCCACCTATATCTGCAGTGATGGTGATCTCACCTATATCTGCAGTGATAGTGATCTCACACCAATAACTGCGGTGCCGGTGATCTTACACCTATATCTGCAGTGATAGTGATTTCACACCTACATATCCAGTAATAGTGATCTCACACCTATATATCTAGTGATAGTGATCCCATACCTATATCTGCAGTGATGGTGATCTCACACCTATATCTGCAATGATAGTGAGCTCACACCTACATCTGTAGTGATGCTGATCTCACACCTATATCTGCAGTGATGCTGATCTCACACGTATATATCTGCAGTGATGGTCATCTCACACCAATATCTGCAGTGATGCTGATCTCACACCTATATCTACAGTGACAGAGATCTCACACCTATATCTGAAGTAATATCTGCAGTGATAGTGATCTAACACCTATTTCAGCAGAGATAGTGATCTCACACCAATATCTGCAGTGATGGTGATCTCACACCTATACCTGTAGTGATGTTGATCTCACACCTATATCTGCAGTGATAGTGATCTCACACCAATATCTGCAGTGATAGTGATCTCAAACCTATATCTGCAGTGATAGTGAACTCACACCAATATCTACAGTGATAGAGATCTCACACCTATAGCTGCAGTGATAGTGATCTCACAGCTATATCTGCAGTGATATGGATCTAACACCAATATCTGCAGTGATAGTGATCTCACACCTATATATGCAGAGATAGTGATCTCACACCTATATCTGCAGTGATAGTGATTTCACACCTACATCTCCAGTAATAGTGATCTCATACCTACATATCTAGTGATAGTGATCTCCCACCTATATCTGCAGTGATGGTGATCTCACCTTTATCTGCAGTGATAGTGATCTCACACCAATGACTGCAGTGCCGGTGATCTTACACCTATATCTGCAGTGATAGTGATTTCACACCTACATATCCAGTAATAGTGATCTCACACCTATATATCTAGTGATAGTGATCCCATACTTATATCTGCAGTGATGGTGATCTCACACCTATATCTGCAATGATAGTGATCTCACACCTACATCTGCAGTGATGCTGATCTCACACCTATATCTGCAGTGATGCTGATCTCACACGTATATATCTGCAGTGATGGTCATCTCACACCGATATCTGCAGTGATGCTGATCTCACACCTCTATCTACAGTGACAGAGATCTCACACCTATATCTGAAGTAATATCTGCAGTGATAGTGATCTAACACCTATTTCAGCAGTGATAGTGATCTCACACCAATATCTGCAGTGATGGTGATCTCACACCTATACCTGTAGTGATGTTGATCTCACACCTATATCTGCAGTGATGGTGATCTCACACATATATCTGCAGTGATAGTGATGTCACACCTATATCTGGAGTGATGCTGATCTCACACGTATATATCTGCAGTGATGGTCATCTCACACCGATATCTGCAGTGATGCTGATCTCACACCTATATCTACAGTGACAGATATCTCACACCTATATCTCAAGTAATATCTGCAGTGATAGTGATCTTACACCTATTTCAGCAGTGATAGTGATCTCACACCAATTTCTACAGTGATGGTGATCTCACACCCATATCTGCAATGATAGTGATCTCACACCTACATCTGCAGTGATGGTGATCTCACACATATATCTGCAGTGATAGTGATGTCATACCTACATCTGCAGTGATGGTGATCTTAGACCAATATCTGCAGTAATGGTGATCTCACACCTATATCTGCAGTGATAGTGATCTCACCTATATCTGCAGTGATAGTGATCTCACACCTATAGCTGAAGTAATATCTGCAGTGATAGGTATCTCACATCTATATCTGCAGTGATAGTGATCTCACAACAATATCTACAGTAATAGAGATATCACATCAATATCTGCAGTGATAGTGATCTCACATCTATATCTGCAGTGATAGTGATCTCACACCTATCTCTGCAGTGATGGTGATCTTACACCTATAAGTGCAGTGATAGTGATCTCACACCTATATCTGCAGTGATGGTGATCTTACACCCATCTCTGCAGTGATAGTGATCTCTCACCCATATCTGCAGTGATGGTGATCTCACCTATATATGCAGTGATAGTGATATCACACCTATATCTGAAGTAATGGTGATCTCACACCTATATCTACAGTAATAATAATCTCATACCTATATCTGCAGTGATGGTGATCTCATGCCTATATCTGCAGTGATAGTGATCTCACACCTACATCTGCAGTGATGCTGATCTCACACCTATATCTGCAGTGATGGTCATCTCACACCTATATCTGCAGTGCTAGTGATCTCACACCTATATCTGAAGTGATGATGCTCTGACACCTATATCTGCAGTGATAGTGATGTCACACCAATATCTGTAGTCATGGTGATCTCACACCTATATCTGCAGTGATAGAGATCTCACACCTTTATCTGCAGTGATGGTGATCTCACACCTATATCTGAAGTGATAGTGATCTCACACCAATATCTGCATTGGTGGTGATCTCACACCTATATCTGCAGTGATAGTGATCTCACACCTATACCTGCAGCAATAGTGATCTCACACCTATATCTGCAGTGATAGTGATCTCACACCTATATCTGCAGTGATAGTGATTTCACACCTATCTCTGAATTAATATCTGCAGTGATAGTGATTTCAAACCTATATCTGCAGTGATAGTCATCTCACACCAATATCTACAGTGATAGAGATCTCACACTTATATCTGCCATGATAATGATCTCACACCTATATCAGCAGTGATTGTGATCTCACAACAATGTCTGCACTGATGGTGATCTCACACCTATATCTGCAGTGATGGTGATCTCACCTATATCTGCAGTGATAGTGATCTCACACCTATATCTGCAGTGATAGTGATCTCACACCAATAACTGCAGTGCTGGTGATCTTACATCTATATCTGCAGTGATTGTGATCTCACACCTATCTCTGCAATGATAGTGATCTCACACCCATACCTGCAGTGATGGTGATCTCACCTATATATGTGGTGATAGTGATCTCACAACTATATATGAAGTAATGGTGATCTTACACCTATAACTGCAGTAATAGTGATCCCACACCTATATCTGCAGTGATGGTGATCTCACACCTATATCTGCAGTGATAGAGATCCCACACCTATATCTACAGTGATAGTGGTCTCACACCAATATCTGCAGTGATGGTGATATCATACCAATATCTACAGTGATGGTCATCTCACACCTATATCTTCAGTGATACTGATATTACACCAATATCTGCAGCGATGGTCATCTCACACCTATATCTGCAGTGATGGTGATCTCACACCTATATCTCCAGGGTTAGTGATATCACACCGATATCTGCTGTGATGGTGATTTCACACCTATATCTGCAGTGATGGTGATGTCACACCTACATCTGCAGTGATGGTGATCTCACAACTAAATCTGCATTGATAGTGATCTCACACCTATATCTTAAGTAATGGTGATCTCACACCTATATCTGCTCTGATAGTGATCTCACACCTATATCTGCAGTGATAGTGAACTCACACCAATATCTACAGTGATAGAGATCTCACACCTATAGCTGCAGTGATAGTGATCTCACAGCTATATCTGCAGTGATAGTGATCTAACACCAATATCTGCAGTGATAGTGATCTCACACCTATATATGCAGAGATAGTGATCTCACACCTATATCTGCAGTGATAGTGATTTCACACCTACATCTCCAGTAATAGTGATCTCACACCTACATATCTAGTGATAGTGATCTCCCACCTATATCTGCAGTGATGGTGATCTCACCTATATCTGCAGTGATAGTGATCTCACACCAATAACTGCGGTGCCGGTGATCTTACACCTATATCTGCAGTGATAGTGATTTCACACCTACATATCCAGTAATAGTGATCTCACACCTATATATCTAGTGATAGTGATCCCATACCTATATCTGCAGTGATGGTGATCTCACACCTATATCTGCAATGATAGTGAGCTCACACCTACATCTGTAGTGATGCTGATCTCACACCTATATCTGCAGTGATACTGATCTCACACGTATATATCTGCAGTGATGGTCATCTCACACCGATATCTGCAGTGATGCTGATCTCACACCTATATCTACAGTGACAGAGATCTCACACCTATATCTGAAGTAATATCTGCAGTGATAGTGATCTAACACCTATTTCAGCAGTGATAGTGATCTCACACCAATATCTGCAGTGATGGTGATCTCACACCTATACCTGTAGTGATGTTGATCTCACACCTATATCTGCAGTGATAGTGATCTCACACCAATATCTGCAGTGATAGTGATCTCAAACCTATATCTGCAGTGATAGTGAACTCACACCAATATCTACAGTGATAGAGATCTCACACCTATAGCTGCAGTGATAGTGATCTCACAGCTATATCTGCAGTGATATGGATCTAACACCAATATCTGCAGTGATAGTGATCTCACACCTATATATGCAGAGATAGTGATCTCACACCTATATCTGCAGTGATAGTGATTTCACACCTACATCTCCAGTAATAGTGATCTCACACCTACATATCTAGTGATAGTGATCTCCCACCTATATCTGCAGTGATGGTGATCTCACCTATATCTGCAGTGATAGTGATCTCACACCAATAACTGCAGTGCCGGTGATCTTACACCTATATCTGCAGTGATAGTGATTTCACACCTACACATCCAGTAATAGTGATCTCACACCTATATATCTAGTGATAGTGATCCCATACTTATATCTGCAGTGATGGTGATCTCACACCTATATCTGCAATGATAGTGATCTCACACCTACATCTGCAGTGATGCTGATCTCACACCTATATCTGCAGTGATGCTGATCTCACACGTATATATCTGCAGTGATGGTCATCTCACACCGATATCTGCAGTGATGCTGATCTCACACCTATATCTACAGTGACAGAGATCTCACACCTATATCTGAAGTAATATCTGCAGTGATAGTGATCTAACACCTATTTCAGCAGTGATAGTGATCTCACACCAATATCTGCAGTGATGGTGATCTCACACCTATACCTGTAGTGATGTTGATCTCACACCTATATCTGCAGTGATAGTGATCTCACACCAATATCTGCAGTGATAGTGATCACAAACCTATATCTGCAGTGATAGTGATCTCACACCTATATCTGCAGTGATAGTGAACTCACACCAATATCTACAGTGATAGAGATCTCACACCTATAGCTGCAGTGATAGTGATCTCACAGCTATATCTGCAGTGATAGTGATCTAACACCAATATCTGCAGTGATAGTGATCTCACACCTATATATGCAGAGATAGTGATCTCACACCTATATCTGCAGTGATAGTGATTTCACACCTACAGCTCCAGTAATAGTGATCTCACACCTACATATCTAGTGATAGTGATCTCCCACCTATATCTGCAGTGATGGTGATCTCACCTATATCTGCAGTGATAGTGATCTCACACCAATAACTGCAGTGCCGGTGATCTTACACCTATATCTGCAGTGATAGTGATTTCACACCTACATATCCAGTAATAGTGATCTCACACCTATATATCTAGTGATAGTGATCCCATACCTATATCTGCAGTGATGGTGATCTCACACCTATATCTGCAATGATAGTGATCTCACACCTACATCTGCAGTGATGCTGATCTCACACCTATATCTGCAGTGATGCTGATCTCACACGTATATATCTGCAGTGATGGTCATCTCACACCGATATCTGCAGTGATGCTGATCTCACACCTATATCTACAGTGACAGAGATCTCACACCTATATCTGAAGTAATATCTGCAGTGATGGTGAGATTACACCTATTTCAGCAGTGATAGTGATCTCACACCAATATCTGCAGTGATGGTGATCTCACACCTATACCTGTAGTGATGTTGATCTCACACCTATATCTGCAGTGATAGTGATCTCACACCAATATCTGCAGTGATAGTGATCTCAAACCATTATCTGCAGTGATGGTGATCTCACACCTATATCTGCAGTGATGGTGATCTCACCTATATCTGCAGTGATAGTTATCTCACACCTATAACTGAACTAATATCTGCAGTGATAGTGACCTCACACATATATCTGCAGTGATAGTGACCTCACAACTATATCTACAGTAATAGAGACCTCACACCTATATCAACAGTGATAGTGATCTCACACCAATATCTACAGTGTTAGTGATCTCACATCTATGTCTGCAGTGATAATGATCTCACACCTATATCTGCAGTAATAGTGATCTCACACCTGTATCTGCAGTGATGGTGATCTCAGCCTATATCTGCAGGGATGGTGATCTCACACCTATATCTGCAGTAATAGTGATCTCACACCTATATCTCAAGTAATGATGATCTCACACCTATATTTGCAGTGATAATGATCTCACACCTATATCTGCAGTGATGGTGACCTCACACCTATATCTGCTGTGATGTGATCATCTCACCTATATCAGCAGTGATAGTGATCTCACACCTATACCTGAAGTAATATCTGCAGTGATGGTGATCTCACACCTATATCTGCAGTGATGATTATCTCACAACTACATCTGCAGTGATGGTGATATCACAACTAAATCTGCAGTGATAGTGATCTCACACCTATTTCTTAGGTAATGGTGATCTCACACCTATATCTGCACTGATATTGATCTCACACCTATATCTGAAGTAATATCCGCAGTGATAGTGGTCTCAAACCTATATCTGCAGTGATAGTGAACTAACACCAATATCTACAGTGAAAGAGATCTCACACCTATAGCTGCAGTGATAGTGATCTCACACCTATATATGCAGAGATAGTGATCTCACACCTATATCTGCAGTGATAGTGATTTCACACCTATATCTCTAGTAATATTGATCTCACACCTATATCTCTAGTGATAGTGATCTTACACCTATATCTGCAGTGATGGTGATCTCACCTATATCTGCAGTGATAGTGATCTCACACCTATATCTGCACTGATATTGATATCACACCTATATCTGAAGTAATATCCACAGTGATAGTGATCTCAACCCTATATCTGCAGTGATAGTGATCTCACACCAATATCTACAGTGATAGAGATCTCACACCTAGATCTGCAGTGATAGTAATCTCACTCCTATATCTGCAGTGATAGTGAACTCACACCAATATCTACAGTGAAAGAGATCTCACACCTATAGCTGCAGTGATAGTGTTCTCACACCTATATCTGCAGTGATAGTGATCTAACACCAATATCTGCAGTGATAGTGAGCTCACACCTATATATGCAGAGATAGTGATCTCACACCAATATCTGCAGTGATAGTGAACTAACACCTAAATCTGCAGGGATGGTGATCTCACAGCTATATCTGCAGTGATGGTGATCTCACCTATATCTGCAGTGATAGTGATCTCACACCTATAGCTGAAGTAATATCTGCAGTGATAGGTATCTCACACCTATATCTGCAGTGATAGTGATCTCAAAACAATATCTACAGTAATAGAGATAGCACATCTATATCTGCAGTGATAGTGATCTCACATCTATGTCTGCAGTGATAGTGATCTCACACCTATATCTGCAGTGATAGTGATCTCACCTATATCTGCAGTGATAGTGATCTCACACCTATAGCTGAAGTAATATCTGCAGTGATAGGTATCTCACACCTATATCTGCAGTGATAGTGATCTCACATCTATGTCTGCAGTGATAGTGATCTCACACCTATATCTGCAGTAATAGTGATCTCACACCTGTATCTGCAGTGATGGTGATCTCACACCTATATCTGCAGTGATGGTGATGTCACACCTATACCTGCAGTGATAGAGATCCCACACCTATATCTACAGTGATAGTGGTCTCACACCAATATCTGCAGTGATGGTGATCTCATACCAATATCTACAGTGATGGTCATCTCACACCTATATCTGCAGTGATACTGATATTACACCAATATCTGCAGCGATAGTCATCTCACACCTATATCTGCAGTGATGGTGATTTCACACCTATATCTCCAGGGATAGTGATATCACACCGATATCTGCTGTGATGGTGATTTCACACCTATATCTGCAGTGATGGTGATCTCACACCTATATCTGTAGTGATGTTAATCTCATACCTATATCTGCAGTGATAGTGATCTCACACCAATAACTGCAGTGATAGTGATCTCAAACCTATATCTGCAGTGATGGCGATCTCACACCTATATCTGCAGTGATGGTGATCTCACCTATATCTGCAGTGATAGTGATCTCACACCTATAACTGAACTAATATCTGCAGTGATAGTGACCTCACACACATATCTGCAGTGATAGTGACCTCACACCTATATCTACAGTAATATAGATCTCACACCAATATCTACAGTGATAGTGATCTCACATCTATGTCTGCAGTGATAGTGATCTCACACCTATATCTGCAGTAATAATGATCTCACACATGCATCTGCAGTGATGGTGATCTCACACCTAGATCTGCAGTGATGGTGATCTCACACCTATATGTGATAGTGATCCCACACCTATATCTACAGTGATAGTGGTTTCACACCAATATCTGCAGTGACGGTGATCTCATACCAATATCTACAGTGATAGAGATCTCACACCTATATCTGCAGTCATACTGATCTTACACCAATATGTGCAGTGATGGTCATCTCACACGTATATCTGCAGTGATGGTGATCTCACACCTATATCTCCAGTGATAGTGATATCACACCTATATCTGCAGTGATGGTGATCTCACACCTATATCTGCAGTGATAGTGATCTCACACCTAAACTGCAGAGATAGTGATCTCACACCTATATCTGAAGTAATGGTGATTTCACACCAATATCTGCAGTGACGGTGACCTCATACCAATATCTACAGTGATAGAGATCTCACACCTATATCTGCTGTCATACTGATCTTACACCAATATCTGCAGTGATGGTCATCTCACACGTATATCTGCAGTGATGGTGATCTCACACCTATATCTCCAGTGATAGTGATATCACACCTATATCTGCAGTGATGGTGATCTCACACCTATATCTGCAGTGATAGTGATCTCACACCTAAACTGCAGAGATAGTGATCTCACACCTATATCTGAAGCAATGGTGATCTCACACCTATATCTGCTGTGATGTGATCTCACCTATATCAGCAGTGATAGTGATCTCACACCTATATCTAAAGTAATATCTGCAGTGATGGTGATCTTACACCTATATCTGCAGTGATGATTATCTAACACCTACATCTGCAGTGCTGGTGATCTTACACCTATATCAGCTGTGATAGTGATCTCACACCTATCTCTGCAATGATAGTGATCTCACACCCATATCTGCAGTGATGGTGATCTCACCTATATCTGTGGTGATAGTGAACTCACAACTATATATGAAGTAACGGTGGTCTTACACCTATATCTGCAGTGATAGTGATCCCACACCTATATCTGCAGTGATGCTGATCTCACACCTATATCTACAGTGACAGAGATCTCACACCTATATCTGAAGTAATATCTGCAGTGATAGTGATCTTACACCTAAATCAGCAGTGATAGTGATCTCACACCAAGATCTGCAGTGATGGTGATCTCACACCTATATCTTTAGTGATGTTGATCTCACACCTATATCTGCAGTAATAGTGATCTCACACCAATATCTGCAGTGATAGTGATCTCAAACCTATATCAGCAGTGATGGTGATCTCACACCTATATCTGCAGTGATGGTGATCTCACCTATATCTGCAGTGATAGTGATCTAACACCAGTATCTGCAGTGATAGTGATCTAACACAAGTATCTGCAGTGATAGTGATCTCACACCTATATATGCAGAGATAGTGATCTCACACCTATATCTGAAGTGATAGTGATTTCACACCTATATCTCCAGTAATAGTTATCTCACACCTAAATCTCTAGTGATAGTGATCTCACACCTGTATCTGCAGTGATGGTGATCTCACCTATATCTGCAGTGATAGGGATCTCACACCTCTAGCTGCAGTGATAGTGATCTCACACCAATAACTGCAGTGATGGTGATCTCACACCTATATATGTAGTGATGGTGATCTCACACCTAAACTGCAGTGATGGTGATCTCACACCTATATCTGCATTGATAGTGACCTCACACCTATATCTACAGTGATAGAGATCTCACACCAATATCTACAGTGATAGTGATCTCACATCCATGTCTGCAGTGATAGTGATCTCACACCTATATCTGCAGTAATAGTGATCTCACACCTGCATCTGCAGTGATGGTGATCTCACACCTATATCTGAAGTGATGGTGATCTCACACCTATATCTGCAGTGATAGTGATCTCACACCAATATGTGCAGTGATAGTGATCTCACACCTAAATCTGCAGGGATGGTGATCTCACACCTATGTCTTCAGTGATGGTGATCTCACCTATATCTGCAAAGATAGTGATCTCACACCTATATCTGAAGTAATATCTGCAGTGATAGTGACCTCACACCTATATCTGCAGTGATGAAGATAGCACACCAATATCTACAGTGACAGAGATCTCACCCCTATATCTGAAGCAATATCTGCTGTGATAGTGAACTTACACCTATATCAGCAGTGATAGTGTTCTCACACCTATATCTGCAGTGATAGTGATCTAACACCAATATCTGCAGTGATAGTGAGCTCACACCTATATATGCAGAGATAGTGATCTCACACCAATATCTGCAGTGATAGTGAACTAACACCTAAATCTGCAGGGATGGTGATCTCACAGCTATATCTGCAGTGATGGTGATCTCACCTATATCTGCAGTGATAGTGATCTCACACCTATAGCTGAAGTAATATCTGCAGTGATAGGTATCTCACACCTATATCTGCAGTGATAGTGATCTCAAAACAATATCTACAGTAATAGAGATAGCACATCTATATCTGCAGTGATAGTGATCTCACATCTATGTCTGCAGTGATAGTGATCTCACACCTATATCTGCAGTGATAGTGATCTCACCTATATCTGCAGTGATAGTGATCTCACACCTATAGCTGAAGTAATATCTGCAGTGATAGGTATCTCACACCTATATCTGCAGTGATAGTGATCTCACATCTATGTCTGCAGTGATAGTGATCTCACACCTATATCTGCAGTAATAGTGATCTCACACCTGTATCTGCAGTGATGGTGATCTCACACCTATATCTGCAGTGATGGTGATGTCACACCTATACCTGCAGTGATAGAGATCCCACACCTATATCTACAGTGATAGTGGTCTCACACCAATATCTGCAGTGATGGTGATCTCATACCAATATCTACAGTGATGGTCATCTCACACCTATATCTGCAGTGATACTGATATTACACCAATATCTGCAGCGATAGTCATCTCACACCTATATCTGCAGTGATGGTGATTTCACACCTATATCTCCAGGGATAGTGATATCACACCGATATCTGCTGTGATGGTGATTTCACACCTATATCTGCAGTGATGGTGATCTCACACCTATATCTGTAGTGATGTTAATCTCATACCTATATCTGCAGTGATAGTGATCTCACACCAATAACTGCAGTGATAGTGATCTCAAACCTATATCTGCAGTGATGGCGATCTCACACCTATATCTGCAGTGATGGTGATCTCACCTATATCTGCAGTGATAGTGATCTCACACCTATAACTGAACTAATATCTGCAGTGATAGTGACCTCACACACATATCTGCAGTGATAGTGACCTCACACCTATATCTACAGTAATATAGATCTCACACCAATATCTACAGTGATAGTGATCTCACATCTATGTCTGCAGTGATAGTGATCTCACACCTATATCTGCAGTAATAATGATCTCACACATGCATCTGCAGTGATGGTGATCTCACACCTAGATCTGCATTGATGGTGATCTCACACCTATATGTGATAGTGATCCCACACCTATATCTACAGTGATAGTGGTTTCACACCAATATCTGCAGTGACGGTGATCTCATACCAATATCTACAGTGATAGAGATCTCACACCTATATCTGCAGTCATACTGATCTTACACCAATATGTGCAGTGATGGTCATCTCACACGTATATCTGCAGTGATGGTGATCTCACACCTATATCTCCAGTGATAGTGATATCACACCTATATCTGCAGTGATGGTGATCTCACACCTATATCTGCAGTGATAGTGATCTCACACCTAAACTGCAGAGATAGTGATCTCACACCTATATCTGAAGTAATGGTGATTTCACACCAATATCTGCAGTGACGGTGACCTCATACCAATATCTACAGTGATAGAGATCTCACACCTATATCTGCTGTCATACTGATCTTACACCAATATCTGCAGTGATGGTCATCTCACACGTATATCTGCAGTGATGGTGATCTCACACCTATATCTCCAGTGATAGTGATATCACACCTATATCTGCAGTGATGGTGATCTCACTCCTATATCTGCAGTGATAGTGATCTCACACCTAAACTGCAGAGATAGTGATCTCACACCTATATCTGAAGCAATGGTGATCTCACACCTATATCTGCTGTGATGTGATCTCACCTATATCAGCAGTGATAGTGATCTCACACCTATATCTAAAGTAATATCTGCAGTGATGGTGATCTTACACCTATATCTGCAGTGATGATTATCTAACACCTACATCTGCAGTGCTGGTGATCTTACACCTATATCAGCTGTGATAGTGATCTCACACCTATCTCTGCAATGATAGTGATCTCACACCCATATCTGCAGTGATGGTGATCTCACCTATATCTGTGGTGATAGTGAACTCACAACTATATATGAAGTAACGGTGGTCTTACACCTATATCTGCAGTGATAGTGATCCCACACCTATATCTGCAGTGATGCTGATCTCACACCTATATCTACAGTGACAGAGATCTCACACCTATATCTGAAGTAATATCTGCAGTGATAGTGATCTTACACCTAAATCAGCAGTGATAGTGATCTCACACCAAGATCTGCAGTGATGGTGATCTCACACCTATATCTTTAGTGATGTTGATCTCACACCTATATCTGCAGTAATAGTGATCTCACACCAATATCTGCAGTGATAGTGATCTCAAACCTATATCAGCAGTGATGGTGATCTCACACCTATATCTGCAGTGATGGTGATCTCACCTATATCTGCAGTGATAGTGATCTAACACCAGTATCTGCAGTGATAGTGATCTAACACAAGTATCTGCAGTGATAGTGATCTCACACCTATATATGCAGAGATAGTGATCTCACACCTATATCTGAAGTGATAGTGATTTCACACCTATATCTCCAGTAATAGTGATCTCACACCTAAATCTCTAGTAATAGTGATCTCACACCTGTATCTGCAGTGATGGTGATCTCACCTATATCTGCAGTGATAGGGATCTCACACCTCTAGCTGCAGTGATAGTGATCTCACACCAATAACTGCAGTGATGGTGATCTCACACCTATATATGTAGTGATGGTGATCTCACACCTAAACTGCAGTGATGGTGATCTCACACCTATATCTGCATTGATAGTGACCTCACACCTATATCTACAGTGATAGAGATCTCACACCAATATCTACAGTTATAGTGATCTCACATCCATGTCTGCAGTGATAGTGATCTCACACCTATATCTGCAGTAATAGTGATCTCACACCTGCATCTGCAGTGATGGTGATCTCACACCTATATCTGAAGTGATGGTGATCTCACACCTATATCTGCAGTGATAGTGATCTCACACCAATATGTGCAGTGATAGTGATCTCACACCTAAATCTGCAGGGATGGTGATCTCACACCTATGTCTTCAGTGATGGTGATCTCACCTATATCTGCAAAGATAGTGATCTCACACCTATATCTGAAGTAATATCTGCAGTGATAGTGACCTCACACCTATATCTGCAGTGATGAAGATAGCACACCAATATCTACAGTGACAGAGATCTCACCCCTATATCTGAAGCAATATCTGCTGTGATAGTGAACTTACACCTATATCAGCAGTGATAGTGATCTCACACCAATATCTGCAGTGATGGTGATCTCACACCTATATCTGAAGTGATGTTGATCTCACACCTATATCTGCAGTGATAGTGATCTCACACCAATATTTGCAGTGATAGTGATGTCACACCTAAATCTGCAGGGATGGTGATATCACACCTATTTCTGCAGTGATGGTGATCTCACCTATATCTGCAGTGATAGTGATCTCACACCTATATCTGAAGTAATATCTGGGGTGATAGTGACCTCACACCTATATATGCAGTGATAGTGATCTCACACCTATATCTGCAGTGACGGTGCTCTCACACCTATATCTGCAGTAATAGTGATCACACAGCTATATCCGCAGTGATAGTGATCTCACACCTATATCTGCACTGATAGTTGTCCCACACCAATATCTGCAGGGATGGCAATCTCACACCTACATCTGCAGTAATAGTGATCTCACAGCTATATCTGCAGTGATAGTGATCTCACACCTATATCTGCAGTGATAGTCATCCCACACCAATATCTGAAGTGATGGCAATCTCACACCTATATCTGCAGTAATAGTGATCTCACACCTATATCTGCAGTGATGGTGATCTCACACTTAAATCTGCTGTGATGGTGATCTCACCTATTTCAACAGTGATAGTGATCTCACACATATATCTGAAGCAACATCTGCAGTGTTGGTGATCTCACATCTATATCTGCAATGATAGTGATATCACACCTATATCTGCAGTGATAGCGATCTCCCACCTATATCTGCAGTGATAGTGATCTCACAACTATATATGAAGTAATGGTGATCGCACACCTATATGTGCAGTGATGGTGATCTTACACCTAAATCAGCAGTGATGGTGATCTCACCTATATCTGTAGTGATAGTGATCTCACACCTATATCTGCAGTGATGATTATCTCACACCTACATCTGCAGTGATTGTGATATCACAACTAAATCTGCAATGATAGTGATCTCACAACTATATCTTAAGTAATGGTGATCTCACACCTATATCTGCACTTATATTGATCTCACACCTATATCTGAAGTAATATCTGCAGTGATAGTGATCTCAAACCTATATCTGCAGTGATAGTGATCTCACACCAATATCTACAGTGATAGAGATCTCACTCCTATATCTGCAGTGATAGTGATCTCACACCTATATCTGCAGTGATAGTGAACTCACACAAATATCTACAGTGAAAGAGATCTCACACCTATAGCTGCAGTGATAGTGTTCTCACACCTATATCTGCAGTGATAGTGATCTAACACCAATATCTGCAGTGATAGTGAGCTCACACCTATATATGCAGAGATAGTGATCTCACACCTATATCTGCAGTGATAGTGATTTCACACCTATATCTCCAGTAATAGTGATCTCACAACAATATCTACAGTAATAGAGATTTCACACCTATATCTGCAGTGATAGTGATCTCACACCTATATCTGCAGTGATTGTGATCTCACAACAATATCTACAGTAATAGAGATTTCACACCTATATCTGCAGTGATAGTGATCTCACACCTATATCTGCAGTGATTGTGATCTCACAACTATATATGAAGTAATGGTGATCTTACACCTATATCTGCAGTGATGGTGATCTTACACCTATATCAGCAGTGATAGTGATCTAACACATATCTCTGCAATGATAGTGATCTCACACCCATAACTGCAGTGATGGTGATCTCACACCTATATCTGCAGTGATGGTGATCTCACCTATATCTGCAGTGATAGTGATCTCACACCTAAGCTGCAGAGATAGTGAGCTCACACCTATATCTGCAGTAATAGTGATCCCACACCTATATATGCAGTGATGGTGATCTCACACCTATATCTGCTGTGCTGGTGATCTCACCTATATCAGCAGTGATAGTGATCTCACAGCTATATCTGAAGTAATATCTGCAGTGATGGTGATCTCACACCTATATCTGCAGTGATAGTGATCTCACACCTATATCTGCAGTGAAAGTGATCTCACACATATATCTGCAGTGATGTTGATTTCACACCTATATCTGCAGTGATAGTGATCTCACACCTATATTTGCAGTGATGGTGATCTCACACCTATATCCGAAGTAATGGTGATCTCACACCAAAATCTGCAGTGATAGTGATCTCACACCTATATATGCAGTGATGGTGATCTCAACAATATCTGCAGTGGTAGTGATCTCACACCTATATCTGCAGTGATAGTGATCTCACACCTATATCTGCAGTGATAGTGATCTCACACCAATATCTACAGTGATAGAGATCTAACACCTATATCTGCAGTGATAGTGATCTCACACCTATAGCTGCAGTGATAGGGATCTCACACCAATATATACAGTGATGGTGATCTCACACCTATATATGCAGTGATAGCTATCTCACACCTTTATCTGTAGTAATAGTGATCTCACACCTATATCTGCAGTGATAGTGATCTCACACCTATCTCTGAATTAATATCAGCCGTGATAGTGATCTCAAACCTATATATGCAGTTATAGTCATCTCACTCCAATATCTACAGTGATAGAGATCTCACACCTATATCTGCCGTGATAGTAATCTCACACCTATATGAGCAGTGATTGTGATCTCACAACAATATCTGCAGTGATGGTCATCTCACACCTATATCTGCAGTGATGGTGATCTCACACCTGTAGCTGTAGTTATAGTGATCTCATACCTATAACTCAAGTAATGATGATCTCACACCTATATTTGAAGTGATAATGATCTTGCACCTTTATCTGCAGTGATGGTGATCTCACACCTATGTCTGCAGTGATGGTGATTTCACACCTATAACTGCAGAGGTAGTGATCTCACAACTATATCTGAAGTGATGGTGATTTCACTCCTATATCTGCATTGATAGTGATCTCACACCTATATCTGCAGTAATAGTGATCCCACACCTATATTTGCAGTGATGGTGATCTCACTCCTATATCTGCTGTGATGGTGATCTCAATTATATCAGCAGTGATAGTGATCTCACACCTATATCTGAAGTAATATCTGCAGTGATGGTGAACTCACACCTATATCTGCAGTGATAGTGATCTCACACCAATATCTACAGTGATAGAGATCAGACACCTATATCTGCAGTGATAATGATCTCACATCACTATCTGCAGTGATAGTGATCTCATACCTATATCTGCAGTGATAGTGATCTCACACCTACATCTGCAGTGATGGTGATCCCACACATATATCTGCAGTGATAGTGATGTCACACCTACATCTGCGGTGATGGTGATCTTACACCAATATCTGCTGTAATGGTGATCTCACACCTATATCTGCAGTGATAGTGATCTCACCTATAGCTGCAGTGATAGTGATCTCACACCTATAGCTGAAGTAATATCTGCAGTGATAGGTATCTCACACCTATATCTGCAGTGATAGTGATCTCACAACAATATCTATAGTAATAGAGATATCACATCTATATCTGCAGTAATAGTGATCTCACATCTATGTCTGCAGTGATAGTTATCTCACACCTATATCTGCAGTAATAGTGATCTCACACCTGTATCTGCAGTGATGGTGATCTCACACCTATATCTGCAGTGATGGTTATCTCACACCTATATCTGCAGTGATAGAGATCCCACACCTATGTCTACAGTGATAGTGGTCTCACACCAATATCTGCAGTGATCGTGATCTCATACCAATATCTACAGTGATGGTCATCTCACACCTATATCTGCAGTGATACTGATATTACACCAATATCTGCAGTGATAGGTATCTCACACCTATATCTGCAGTGATGGTGATCTCACACCTATATCTCCAGTGATAGTGATATCACACCGATATCTGCTGTGATGGTGATTTCACACCTATATCTGCAGTGATGGTGATTTCACACCTATATCTGCAGTGATAGTGATCTCACACCTATATCTGCAGTGATTGTGAACTCACACCAATATCTACAGTGATAGAGATCTCACACTTACATCTCCAGTAATAGTGATCTCACACCTATATATCTAGTGATAGTGATCTCCCACCTATATCTGCAGTGATGGTGATCTCACCTATATCTGCAGTGATAGTGATCTCACACCAATAACTGCAGTGCCGGTGATCTTACACCTATATCTGCAGTGATAGTGATTTCACACCTACATATCCAGTAATAGTGATCTCACACCTATATTTCTAGTGATAGTGATCCCACACCTATATCTGCAGTGATGGTGATCTCACACCTATATCTGCAATGATAGTGATCTCACACCTACATCTGCAGTGATGCTGATCTCACACCTATATCTGCAGTGATGCTGATCTCACACGTATATATCTGCAGTGATGGTCATCTCACACCGATATCTGCAGTGATGCTGATCTCACACCTATATCTACAGTGACAGAGATCTCACACCTATATCTCAAGTAATATCTGCAGTGATAGTGATCTTACACCTATTCCAGCAGTGATAGTGATCTCACACCAATTTCTACAGTGATGGTGATCTCACACCCATATCTGCAATGATAGTGATCTCACACCTACATCTGCAGTGATGGTGATCTCACACATATATCTGCAGTGATAGTGATGTCACACCTACATCTGCAGTGATGGTGATCTTACACCAATATCTGCAGTAATAGTGATCTCACACCTATATCTGCAGTGATAGTGATCTCACCTATATCTGCAGTGATAGTGATCTCACACCTATAGCTGAAGTAATATCTGCAGTGATAGGTATCCCACACCTATATCTACAGTGATAGTGGTCTCACACCAATATCTGCAGTGATGGTGATCTCATACCAATGTCTACAGTGATGGTCATCTCACACCTATATCTGCAGTGATACTGATATTACACCAATATCTGCAGCGATGGTCATCTCACACCTATATATGCAGTGATGGTGATCTCACACCTATAGCTCCAGGGATAGTGATATCACACCGATATCTGCTGTGATGGTGATTTCACACCTATATCTGCAGTGATGGTGATGTCACACCTACATCTGCAGTGATGGTGATCTCACAACTAAATCTGCATTGATAGTGATCTCACACCTATATCTTAAGTAATGGTGATCTCACACCTATATCTGCTCTGATAGTGATCTCACACCTATATCTGAAGTAATATCCGCAGTGATAGTAATCGCAAACCTATATCTGCAGTGATAGTGATCTCACACCAATATCTACAGTGATAGAGATCTCACACCTATATCTGCAGTGATAGTGATTTCACACCTATATCTGCAGTGATAGTGAACTCACACCAATATCTACAGTGATAGAGATCTCACACCTATAGCTGCAGTGATAGTGATCTCACACCTATATCTGCAGTGATAGTGATCTAACACCAATATCTGCAGTGATAGTGATCTCACACCTATATATGCAGAGATAGTGATCTCACACCTATATCTGCAGTGATAGTGATTTCACACCTACATCTCCAGTAATAGTGATCTCACATCTACATATCTAGTGATAGTGATCTCCCACCTATATCTGCAGTAATGGTGATCTCACCTATATCTGCAGTGATAGTGATCTCACACCAATAACTGCAGTGCCGGTGATCTTACACCTATATCTGCAGTGATAGTGATTTCACACTTACATATCCAGTAATAGTGATCTCACACCTATATCTGCAGTGATGCTGATCTCACACGTATATATCTGCAGTGATGGTCATCTCACACTGATATCTGCAGTGATGCTGATCTCACACCTATATCTACAGTGACAGAGATCTCACACCTATATCTGAAGTAATATCTGCAGTGATAGTGATCTTACACCTATTTCAGCAGTGATAGTGATCTCACACCAATATCTGCAGTGATGGTGATCTCACACCTATACCTGTAGTGATGTTGATCTCACACCTATATCTGCAGTGATAGTGATCTCACACCAATATCTGCAGTGATAGTGATCTTAAACCTATATCTGCAGTGATGGTGATCTCACACCTATATCTGCAGTGATGGTGATCTCACCTATATCTGCAGTGATAGTTATCTCACACCTATAACTGAACTAATATCTGCAGTGATAGTGACCTCACACATATATCTGCAGTGATAGTGACCTCACAACTATATCTACAGTAATAGAGACCTCACACCTATATCAACAGTGATAGTGATCTCACACCAATATCTACAGTGTTAGTGATCTCACATCTATGTCTGCAGTGATAATGATCTCACACCTATATCTGCAGTAATAGTGATCTCACACCTGTATCTGCAGTGATGGTGATCTCACACCTATATCTGCAGGGATGGTGATCTCACACCTATATCTGCAGTGATAGTGATTACACACCTATATCTACAGTGATAGTGGTCTCACACCAATATCTGCAGTGACACTGATCTCATACCAATATCTACAGTGACAGAGATCTCACACCTATATCTGCTGTCATACTGATCTCACACGTATATCTCCATTGATAGTGATATCACACCTATATCTGCAGTGATGGTGATCCCACACCTATATATGCAGTGATGGTGATCTCACACGTATATCTGCTGTGATGTGATCATCTCACCTATATCAGCAGTGATAGTGATCTCACACCTATATCTGAAGTAATATCTGCAGTGATGGTGATCTCACACCTATATCTGCAGTGATGATTATCTCACAACTACATCTGCAGTGATGGTGATATCACAACTAAATCTGCAGTGATAGTGATCTCACACCTATTTCTTAGGTAATGGTGATCTCACACCTATATCTGCACTGATATTGATCTCACACCTATATCTGAAGTAATATCCGCAGTGATAGTGATCTCAATCCTATATCTGCAGTGATAGTGAACTAACACCAATATCTACAGTGAAAGAGATCTCACACCAATAGCTGCAGTGATAGTGATCTCACACCTATATATGCAGAGATAGTGATCCCACACCTATATCTGCAGTGATAGTTATTTCACACCTATATCTCCAGTAATATTGATCTCACACCTATATCTCTAGTGATAGTGATCTTACACCTATATCTGCAGTGATGGTGATCTCACCTATATCTGCAGTGATAGTGATCTCACACCTATATCTGCACTGATATTGATATCACACCTATATCTGAAGTAATATCCACAGTGATAGTGATCTCAACCCTATACCTGCAGTGATAGTGATCTCACACCAATATCAACAGTGATAGAGATCTCACACCTAGATATGCAGTGATAGTGATCTTACTCCTATATCTGCAGTGATAGTGAACTCACACCAATATCTACAGTGAAAGAGATCTCACACCTATAGCTGCAGTGATAGTGTTCTCACACCTATATCTGCAGTGATAGTGATCTAACACCAATATCTGCAGTGATAGTGAGCTCACACCTATATATGCAGAGATAGTGATCTCACACCAATATCTGCAGTGATAGTGAACTAACACCTAAATCTGCAGGGATGGTGATCTCACAGCTATATCTGCAGTGATGGTGATCTCACCTATATCTGCAGTGATAGTGATCTCACACCTATAGCTGAAGTAATATCTGCAGTGATAGGTATCTCACACCTATATCTGCAGTGATAGTGATCTCACAACAATATCTACAGTAATAGAGATATCACATCTATATCTGCAGTGATAGTGATCTCACATCTATGTCTGCAGTGATAGTGATCTCACACCTATATCTGCAGTGATAGTGATCTCACCTATATCTGCAGTGATAGTGATCTCACACCTATAGCTGAAGTAATATCTGCAGTGATAGGTATCTCACACCTATATCTGCAGTGATAGTGATCTCACAACAATATCTACAGTATTAGAAATATCACATCTATATCTGCAGTGATAGTGATCTCACATCTATGTCTGCAGTGATAGTGATCTCACACCTATATCTGCAGTAATAGTGATCTCACACCTGTATCTGCAGTGATGGTGATCTCACACCTATATCTGCAGTGATGGTGATGTCACACCTATATCTGCAGTGATAGAGATCCCACACCTATATCTACAGTGATAGTGGTCTCACACCAATATCTGCAGTGATGGTGATCTCATACCAATATCTACAGTGATGGTCATCTCACACCTATATCTGCAGTGATACTGATATTACACCAATATCTGCAGCGATTGTCATCTCACACCTATATCTGCAGTGATGGTGATCTCACACCTATATCTCCAGGGATAGTAATATCACACCGATATCTGCTGTGATGGTGATTTCATACCTATATCTGCAGTGATGGTGATCTCACACCTATATCTGTAGTGATGTTAATCTCATACCTATATCTGCAGTGATAGTGATCTCACACAATAACTGCAGTGATAGTGATCTCAAACCTATATCTGCAGTGATGGCGATCTCACACCTATATCTGCAGTGATGGTGATCTCACCTATATCTGCAGTGATAGTGATCTCACACCTATAACTGAACTAATATCTGCAGTGATAGTGACCTCACACATATATCTGCAGTGATAGTGACCTCACACCTATATCTACAGTAATATAGATCTCACACCAATATCTACAGTGATAGTGATCTCACATCTATGTCTGCAGTGATAGTGATCTCACACCTATATCTGCAGTAATAATGATCTCACACCTGCATCTGCAGTGATGGTGATCTCACACCTAGATCTGCAGTGATGGTGATCTCACACCTATATGTGACAGTGATCCCACACCTATATCTACAGTGATAGTGGTCTAACACCAATATCTGCAGTGACGGTGATCTCATACCAATATCTACAGTGATAGAGATCTCACACCTATATCTGCAGTCATACTGATCTTACACCAATATATGCAGTGATGGTCATCTCACACGTATATCTGCAGTGATGGTGATCTCACACCTATATCTCCAGTGATAGTGATATCACACCTATATCTGCAGTGATGGTGATCTCACACCTATATCTGCAGTGATAGTGATCTCACACCTAAACTGCAGAGATATTGATCTCACACCTATATCTGAAGTAATGGTGATTTCACACCAATATCTGCAGTGACGGTGATCTCATACCAATATCTACAGTGATAGAGATCTCACACCTATATCTGCTGTCATACTGATCTTACACCAATATCTGCAGTGATGGTCATCTCACACGTATATCTGCAGTGATGGTGATCTCACACCTATATCTCCAGTGATGGTGATCTCACACCTATATCTGCAGTGATAGTGATCTCACACCTAAACTGCAGAGATAGTGATCTCACACCTATATCTGAAGTAATGGTGATCTCACACCTATATCTGCTGTGATGTGATCTCACCTATATCAGCAGTGATAGTGATCTCACACCTATATCTAAAGTAATATCTGCAGTGATGGTGATCTTACACCTATATCTGCAGTGATGATTATCTAACACCTACATCTGCAGTGCTGGTGATCTTACACCTATATCAGCTGTGATAGTGATCTCACACCTATCTCTGCAATGATAGTGATCTCACACCCATATCTGCAGTGATGGTGATCTCACCTATATCTGTGGTGATAGTGAACTCACAACTATATATGAATTAATGGTGGTCTTACACCTATATCTGCAGTGATAGTGAACCCACACCTATATCTGCAGTGATGCTGATCTCACACCTATATCTACAGTGACAGAGATCTCACACCTATATCTGAAGTAATATCTGCAGTGATAGTGATCTTACACCTAAATCAGCAGTGATAGTGATCTCACACCAAGATCTGCAGTGATGGTGATCTCACACCTATATCTTTAGTGATGTTGATCTCACACCTATATCTGCAGTGATAGTGATCTCACATCAATATCTGCAGTGATAGTGATCTCAAACCTAAATCAGCAGTGACGGTGATCTCACACCTATATCTGCAGTGATGGTGATCTCACCTATATCTGCAGTGATAGTGATCTAACACCAGTATCTGCAGTGATAGTGATCTAACACAAGTATCTGCAGTGATAGTGATCTCACACCTAAATCAGCAGTGATAGTGATCTCACACCAAGATCTGCAGTGATGGTGATATCACACCTATATCTTTAGTGATGTTGATCTCACACCTATATCTGCAGTGATAGTGATCTCACACCAATATCTGCAGTGATAGTGATCTCACATCTATGTCTGCAGTTATAGTGATCTCACACCTATATCTGCAGTAATAATGATCTCACACCTGCATCTGCAGTGATAGTGATCTCACACCAATAACTGCAGTGATGGTGATCTCACACCTATATATGTAGTGATGGTGATCTCACACCTAAACTGCAGAGATAGTGATCTCACATTTATATCTGCAGTGATAGTGATCTCACACCATTATCTACAGTGATAGAGATCTCAAACCTATATCTGCAGTGATAGTGATCAAACACCTATATCTGCAGTGATAACGATCATACACCTATATCTGCAGTAATAGTGATCCCAGACCTATATCTGCAGTGATGGTGATCTCACTCCTATATCTGCAGTGATAGTGACCTCACACCTATATCTACAGTGATAGAGATCTCACACCAATATCTACAGTGATAGTAATCTCACATCTATGTCTGCAGTGATAGTGATCTCACACCTATATCTGCAGTAATAGTGATCTCACACCTGCATCTGCAGTGATGGTGATCCCACACCTATATCTACAGTGATAGTGGTCTCACACCAATATCTGCAGTGACGGTGATCTCATACCAATATCTACAGTGATAGAGATCTCACACCTATATCTGCAGTCATACTGATCTTACACCAATATCTGCAGTGATGGTCATCTCAAACGTATATCTGCAGTGATGGTGATCTCACACCTATATCTCCAGTGATAGTGATATCACACCTATATCTGCAGTGATGGTGATCTCACACCTATATCTGCAGTGATAGTGATCTCACACCTAAACTGCATAGATAGTGATCTCACACCTAAATCTGAAGTAATGGTGATTTCACACCTATATCTGCAATGATAATGATCTCACACCTATATCTGCAGTAATAGTGATCCCACACCTATATATGCAGTGATAGTGATCTCACACCTAAACTGCAGAGATAGTGATCTCACACCTATATCTGAAGTAATGGTGATTTCACACCTATATCTGCAATGATAATGATCTCACACCTATATCTGCAGTAATAGTGATCCCACACCTATATATGCAGTGATGGTGATCTCACACCTATATCTGCTGTGATCTGATCTCACCTATATCAGCAGTGATAGTGATCTCACACCTATATCTGAAGTAATATCTGCAGTGATGGTGATCTTACACCTATATCTGCAGTGATGATTATCTAACACCTACATCTGCAGTGCTGGTGATCTTACACCTATATCGGCAGTGATAGTGATCTCACACCTATCTCTGCAATGATAGTGATCTCACACCCATATCTGCATTGATGGTGATCTCAACTATATCTGTGGTGATAGTGAACTCACAACTATATATGAAGTAATGGTGGTCTTACACCTATATCTGCAGTGATAGTGATCCCAAACCTATATCTGCAGTGATGGTGATCTCACACCTATATATCTGCAATGATAGTGATCTCACACCTACATCTGCAGTGATGCTGATCTCACACCTATATCTGCAGTGATGCTGATCTCACACCTATATCTGCAGTGATGGTCATCTCACACCGATATCTGCAGTGATGCTAATCTCACACCTATATCTACAGTGACAGAGATCTCACACCTATATCTGAAGTAATATCTGCAGTGATAGTGATCTTACACCTAAATCAGCAGTGATAGTGATCTCACACCAAGATCTGCAGTGATGGTGATCTCACACCTATATCTTTAGTGATGTTGATCTCACACCTATATCTGCAGTGATAGTGATCTCACACCAATATCTGCAGTGATAGTGATCTCACATCTATGTCTCCATTGATAGTGATCTCACACCTATATCTGCAGTAATAATGATCTCACACCTGCATCTGCAGTGATAGTGATCTCACACCAATAACTGCAGTGATGGTGATCTCACACCTATATATGTAGTGATGGTGGTCTCACACCTAAACTGCAGAGATAGTGATCTCACAACTATATCAGCAGTGATAGTGATCTCACACCATTATCTACAGTGATAGAGATCTCAAACCTATATCTGCAGTGATAGTGATCAAACACATATATCTGCAGTGATAACGATCATACACCTATATCTGCAGTAATAGTGATCCCAGACCTATATCTGCAGTGATGGTGATCTCACACCTATATCTGCTCTGAAGGTGATCTCAAATATATCAGCAGTGATAGTGATCTCACACCTATATCTGAAGTAATATCTGCAGTGATGGTGATCTCACACCTATATCTGCAGTGATAGTGATCTCACACCAATATCTATAGTGATACAGATCAGACACATTTATCTGCAGTGATAATGATCACACATCTATATCTGCAGTGATAGTGATCTCACACCTATATCTGCAGTGATAGTGATCGCACACCTATATCTGCAGTGATGGTGATCTCACACCTATATCTGCAGTGATAGTGATCTCATACCTGTATCTGCAGTTATGGTGATCTCACACCTATATCTCCAGTAATAGTGATCTCACACCTATATATCTAGTGATAGTGATCTCACACCTATATCTGCAGTGATTGTGATCTCACCTATATATGCAGTGATAGTGATTTCACACCAATAACTGCAGTGCCGGTGATCTTACACCTATATCTGCAGTGATAGTGATCTCACACCTATCTCTGCAATGATAGTGATCTCACACCCATATCTGCAGTGATGGTGATCTCACCTATATCTGTGGTGATAGTGATCTCACAACTATATATGAAGTAATGGTGATCTTACACCTATATCGGCAGTGATAGTGATCCCACACCTATATCTGCAGTGATGGTGATCTCACACCTATATCTGCAATGATAGTGATCTCACACCCACATCTGCAGTGATGCTGATCTCACACCTATGTCTGCAGTGATGCTGATCTCACCCGTATATCTGTCGTGATGGTCATCTCACACCGATATCTGCAGTGATGCTGATCTCATACCTATATCTACAGCGACAGAGATCTCACACCTATATCTGAAGTAATATCTGCAGTGACAGTGATCTTACACCTATATCAGCAGTGATGGTGATCTCACACCAATATCTGCAGTGATGGTGATCTCACACCTATATCTGTAGTGATGTTGATCTCATACCTATATCTGCAGTGATAGTGATCTCACACCAATATCTGCAGTGATAGTGATCTCAAACCTATATCTGCAGTGATGGTGATCTCACACCTATATCTGCAGTGATAGTGATCTCACATCTATATCTGCAGTGATAGTGATCTCACAGCTATATCTGCAGTAACAGTGATCTCACATCCAAATCTACAGTGATGTGATCTCACACCTATATCTGCAGTGATGGTAATCTCACACCGATATCTGCAGTGATGGTGATCTCACACATATATCTGCAGTGATGGTGATCTCACCTATATCTGCAGTGATAGTGATCTCACACCTATAACTGAACTAATATCTGCAGTGATAGTGACCACACACATATATCTGCAGTAATAGAGATCTCACACCTATGTCTGCAGTGATAGTGATCTCACACCAATATCTAGAGTGATAGTGATCTCACATCTATGTCTGCAGTGATAGTGATCTCACACCCATAGCTGCAGTAATAGTGATCTAACACCTCTATCTGCAGTGATGGTGATCTCACACCTATATCTGCAGTGATTGTGATCTCACACCTATATGTGATAGTGAGCCCACACCTATATCTACAGTGATAGTGGTCTCACACCAATATCTGCAGTGATGGTGATCTCATGCCAATATCTACAGTGATAGAGATCTCACACCTATATCTGCAGTCATACTGATCTTACACCAATATCTGCAGTGATGGTCATCTCACACGTATATCTGCAGTGATGGTGATCTCACACCTATATCTCCAGTGATAGTGATATCACACCCATATCTGCAGTGATGGTGATCTCACCTATATCTGTGGTGATAGTGATCTCACAACTATATATGAAGTAATGGTGATCTTACACCTATATCTGCAGTGATAGTTATCCAACACCTATATCTGCAGTGATTGTGATCTCACACCTATATCTGCAGTGATAGTGATCTCACACCTACATCTGCAGTGATGCTGATCTCACACCTATATATGCAGTGATGGTCATCTCACACCGATATTTGCAGTGATGCTGATCTCACACCTATATCTACAGTGACAGAGATCTCACACCTATATCTGAAGTAATATCTACAGTGATAGTGGTCTTACACCTATATCAGCAGTGATAGTGATCTCACACCAATATCTGCATTGATGGTGATCTCACACCTATATCTGTAGTGATGTTGATCTCACACCTATATCTGCACTGATAGTGATCTCACACCAATATCTGCAGTGATAGTGATCTCAAACCTATATCTGCAGTCATGGTGATCTCACACCTATATCTGCAGTGATGGTTATATCACCTATATCTGCAGTGATAGTGATCTCACACCTATATCTGCAGTGGTCGTGATCTCACCTATATCTGCAGTGATAGTGATCTCACAACTATATCTGATGTAATATCTGCGGTGATAGTGATCTCAAACCTATATCTGCAGTAATAGTGATCACACATCTATATCTGCAGTGATAGTGATCTCACACCTATATCTGCAGTGATGGTGATCTCACACCTATATCTGCAGTGATAGTGATCTCATACTTATATCTGCAGTTATGGTGATCTCACACCTATATCTGAAGTAATATCTGCAGTGATGGTGATCTTACACCTATATCTGCAGTGATGATTATCTAACACCTACATCTGCAGTGCTGGTGATCTTACACCTATATCGGCAGTGATAGTGATCTCACACCTATCTCTGCAATGATAGTGATCTCACACCCATATCTGCATTGATGGTGATCTCAACTATATCTGTGGTGATAGTGAACTCACAACTATATATGAAGTAATGGTGGTCTTACACCTATATCTGCAGTGATAGTGATCCCAAACCTATATCTGCAGTGATGGTGATCTCACACCTATATATCTGCAATGATAGTGATCTCACACCTACATCTGCAGTGATGCTGATCTCACACCTATATCTGCAGTGATGCTGATCTCACACCTATATCTGCAGTGATGGTCATCTCACACCGATATCTGCAGTGATGCTGATCTCACACCTACATCTACAGTGACAGAGATCTCACACCTATATCTGAAGTAATATCTGCAGTGATAGTGATCTTACACCTAAATCAGCAGTGATAGTGATCTCACACCAAGATCTGCAGTGATGGTGATCTCACACCTATATCTTTAGTGATGTTGATCTCACACCTATATCTGCAGTGATAGTGATCTCACACCAATATCTGCAGTGATAGTGATCTCACATCTATGTCTGCAGTGATAGTGATCTCACACCTATATCTGCAGTAATAATGATCTCACACCTGCATCTGCAGTGATAGTGATCTCACACCAATAACTGCAGTGATGGTGATCTCACACCTATATATGTAGTGATGGTGGTCTCACACCTAAACTGCAGAGATAGTGATCTCACAACTATATCTGCAGTGATAGTGATCTCACACCATTATCTACAGTGATAGAGATCTCAAACCTATATCTGCAGTGATAGTGATCAAACACATATATCTGCAGTGATAACGATCATACACCTATATCTGCAGTAATAGTGATCCCAGACCTATATCTGCAGTGATGGTGATCTCACACCTATATCTGCTCTGAAGGTGATCTCAAATATATCAGCAGTGATAGTGATCTCACACCTATATCTGAAGTAATATCTGCAGTGATGGTGATCTCACACCTATATCTGCAGTGATAGTGATCTCACACCAATATCTACAGTGATACAGATCAGACACATTTATCTGCAGTGATAATGATCACACATCTATATCTGCAGTGATAGTGATCACACACCTATATCTGCAGTGATAGTGATCGCACACCTATATCTGCAGTGATGGTGATCTCACACCAATATCTGTAGTGATGGTGATCTCACACCTATATCTGTAGTGATGTTGATCTCATACCTATATCTGCAGTGATAGTGATCTCACACCAATATCTGCAGTGATAGTGATCTCAAACCTATATCTGCAGTGATGGTGATCTCACACCTATATCTGCAGTGATAGTGATCTCACATCTATATCTGCAGTGATAGTGATCTCACACCTATAACTGAACTAATATCTGCAGTGATAGTGACCACACACATATATCTGCAGTAATAGAGACCTCACACCTATGTCTGCAGTGATAGTGATCTCACACCAATATCTAGAGTGATAGTGATCTCACATCTATGTCTGCAGTGATAGTGATCTCACACCTATATGTGATAGTGAGCCCACACCTATATCTACAGTGATAGTGGTCTCACACCAATATCTGCAGTGATGGTGATCTCATGCCAATATCTACAGTGATAGAGATCTCACACCTATATCTGCAGTCATACTGATCTTACACCAATATCTGCAGTGATGGTCATCTCACACATATATCTGCAGTGATGGTGATCTCACACCTATATCTCCAGTGATAGTGATATCACACCCATATCTGCAGTGATGGTGATCTCACCTATATCTGTGGTGATAGTGATCTCACAACTATATATGAAGTAATGGTGATCTCACACCTATATCTGTAGTGATGTTGATCTCACACCTATATCTGCAGTGATAGTGATCTCACACCAATATCTGCAGTGATAGTGATCTCAAACCTATATCTGCAGTCATGGTGATCTCACACCTATATCTGCAGTGATGGTTATCTCACCTATATCTGCAGTGATAGTGATCTCACACCTATATCTGCAGTGGTCGTGATCTCACCTATATCTGCAGTGATAGTGATCTCACAACTATATCTGATGTAATATCTGCGGTGATAGTGATCTCAAACCTATATCTGCAGTAATAGTGATCACACATCTATATCTGCAGTGATAGTGATCTCACACCTATATCTGCAGTGATGGTGAACTCACACCTATATCTGCAGTGATAGTGATCTCATACCTATATCTGCAGTTATGGTGATCTCACACCTATATCCGAAGTAATGGTGATCTCACACCTATATGTACAGTGATAGTGATCTCACACATATATTTACAGTGATAGTGATCTCACACCAATATCTACAGTGATAGAGATCTCACATCTTTATTTTCAGTGAGAGTGATCTCACATTTATATCTGCGGTGATAGTAATCTCACACCAATATCTGTAGTGATGGCAATCTCACACATATATCTACAGTGATAGTGATCTTGCAGCTATATCTGCAGTAATAGTGCTCTCACACCTATATCGTCAGTGATAGTGACCTCACCTATATCTGAAGTGATAGTGATCTCACACCTATATCTGAAGTAATATCTGCAGTGATGGTGATCTCACACCTATATCTGCAGTGATAGTGATCTCATACTTATATCTGCAGTTATGGTGATCTCACACCTATATCTGAAGTAATATCTGCAGTGATGGTGATCTTACACCTATATCTGCAGTGATGATTATCTAACACCTACATCTGCAGTGCTGGTGATCTTACACCTATATCGGCAGTGATAGTGATCTCACACCTATCTCTGCAATGATAGTGATCTCACACCCATATCTGCATTGATGGTGATCTCAACTATATCTGTGGTGATAGTGAACTCACAACTATATTTGAAGTAATGGTGGTCTTACACCTATATCTGCAGTGATAGTGATCCCAAACCTATATCTGCAGTGATGGTGATCTCACACCGATATATCTGCAATGATAGTGATCTCACACCTACATCTGCAGTGATGCTGATCTCACACCTATATCTGCAGTGATGCTGATCTCACACCTATATCTGCAGTGATGGTCATCTCACACCGATATCTGCAGTGATGCTGATCTCACACCTACATCTACAGTGACAGAGATCTCACACCTATATCTGAAGTAATATCTGCAGTGATAGTGATCTTACACCTAAATCAGCAGTGATAGTGATCTCACACCAAGATCTGCAGTGATGGTGATCTCACACCTATATCTTTAGTGATGTTGATCTCACACCTATATCTGCAGTGATAGTGATCTCACACCAATATCTGCAGTGATAGTGATCTCACATCTATGTCTGCAGTGATAGTGATCTCACACCTATATCTGCAGTAATAATGATCTCACACCTGCATCTGCAGTGATAGTGATCTCACACCAATAACTGCAGTGATGGTGATCTCACACCTATATATGTAGTGATGGTGGTCTCACACCTAAACTGCAGAGATAGTGATCTCACAACTATATCTGCAGTGATAGTGATCTCACACCATTATCTACAGTGATAGAGATCTCAAACCTATATCTGCAGTGATAGTGATCAAACACATATATCTGCAGTGATAACGATCATACACCTATATCTGCAGTAATAGTGATCCCAGACCTATATCTGCAGTGATGGTGATCTCACACCTATATCTGCTCTGAAGGTGATCTCAAATATATCAGCAGTGATAGTGATCTCACACCTATATCTGAAGTAATATCTGCAGTGATGGTGATCTCACACCTATATCTGCAGTGATAGTGATCTCACACCAATATCTACAGTGATACAGATCAGACACCTATATCTGCAGTGATAGTGATCGCACACCTATATCTGCAGTGATGGTGATCTCACACCTATATCTGCAGTGATAGTGATCTCATACCTATATCTGCAGTTATGGTGATCTCACACCTATATCTCCAGTAATAGTGATCTCACACCTATATATCTAGTGATAGTGATCTCACACCTATATCTGCAGTGATGGTGATCTCACCTATATATGCAGTGATAGTGATTTCACACCAATAACTGCAGTGCCGGTGATCTTACACCTATATCTGCAGTGATAGTGATCTCACACCTATCTCTGCAATGATAGTGATCTCACACCCATATCTGCAGTGATGGTGATCTCACCTATATCTGTGGTGATAGTGATCTCACAACTATATATGAAGTAATGGTGATCTTACACCTATATCGGCAGTGATAGTGATCCCACACCTATATCTGCAGTGATGGTGATCTCACACCTATATCTGCAATGATAGTGATCTCACACCCACATCTGCAGTGATGCTGATCTCACACCTATGTCTGCAGTGATGCTGATCTCACCCGTATATCTGTAGTGATGGTCATCTCACACCGATATCTGCAGTGATGCTGATCTCATACCTATATCTACAGCGACAGAGATCTCACACCTATATCTGAAGTAATATCTGCAGTGACAGTGATCTTACACCTATATCAGCAGTGATGGTGATCTCACACCAATATCTGTAGTGATGGTGATCTCACACCTATATCTGTAGTGATGTTGATCTCATACCTATATCTGCAGTGATAGTGATCTCACACCAATATCTGCAGTGATAGTGATCTCAAACCTATATCTGCAGTGATGGTGATCTCACACCTATATCTGCAGTGATAGTGATCTCACATCTATATCTGCAGTGATAGTGATCTCACAGCTATATCTGCAGTAACAGTGATCTCACATCCAAATCTACAGTGATGTGATCTCACACCTATATCTGCAGTGATGGTAATCTCACACCTATATCTGCAGTGATGGTGATCTCACACATATATCTGCAGTGATGGTGATCTCACCTATATCTGCAGTGATAGTGATCTCACACCTATAACTGAACTAATATCTGCAGTGATAGTGACCACACACATATATCTGCAGTAATAGAGACCTCACACCTATGTCTGCAGTGATAGTGATCTCACACCAATATCTAGAGTGATAGTGATCTCACATCTATGTCTGCAGTGATAGTGATCTCACACCCATAGCTGCAGTAATAGTGATCTAACACCTCTATCTGCAGTGATGGTGATCTCACACCTATATCTGCAGTGATTGTGATCTCACACCTATATGTGATAGTGAGCCCACACCTATATCTACAGTGATAGTGGTCTCACACCAATATCTGCAGTGATGGTGATCTCATGCCAATATCTACAGTGATAGAGATCTCACACCTATATCTGCAGTCATACTGATCTTACACCAATATCTGCAGTGATGGTCATCTCACACATATATCTGCAGTGATGGTGATCTCACACCTATATCTCCAGTGATAGTGATATCACACCCATATCTGCAGTGATGGTGATCTCACCTATATCTGTGGTGATAGTGATCTCACAACTATATATGAAGTAATGGTGATCTCACACCTATATCTGTAGTGATGTTGATCTCACACCTATATCTGCAGTGATAGTGATCTCACACCAATATCTGCAGTGATAGTGATCTCAAACCTATATCTGCAGTCATGGTGATCTCACACCTATATCTGCAGTGATGGTTATCTCACCTATATCTGCAGTGATAGTGATCTCACACCTATATCTGCAGTGGTCGTGATCTCACCTATATCTGCAGTGATAGTGATCTCACAACTATATCTGATGTAATATCTGCGGTGATAGTGATCTCAAACCTATATCTGCAGTAATAGTGATCACACATCTATATCTGCAGTGATAGTGATCTCACACCTATATCTGCAGTGATGGTGAACTCACACCTATATCTGCAGTGATAGTGATCTCATACCTATATCTGCAGTTATGGTGATCTCACACCTATATCCGAAGTAATGGTGATCTCACACCTATATGTACAGTGATAGTGATCTCACACATATATTTACAGTGATAGTGATCTCACACCAATATCTACAGTGATAGAGATCTCACATCTTTATTTTCAGTGAGAGTGATCTCACATTTATATCTGCGGTGATAGTAATCTCACACCAATATCTGTAGTGATGGCAATCTCACACATATATCTACAGTGATAGTGATCTTGCAGCTATATCTGCAGTAATAGTGCTCTCACACCTATATCGTCAGTGATAGTGACCTCACCTATATCTGAAGTGATAGTGATCTCACACCTATATCTGAAGTAATATCTGCTGTGATAGGTATCTCACGCCTATATCTGCAGTGATAGTGATCTCACAACAATATCAACAGTAATAGAGATCTCACACCTATATCTGCAGTAACAGTGATCTCACATCCGTATCTACAGTGATGGTGATCTCAAACCTATATCTGCAGTGATGGTAATCTCACACCTATATCTGCAGTGATAGTGATCCCACACCTATATCTGCAGTGATAGTGGTCTCACACCAATATCTGCAGTGATAACGATCTCACACCTATTTTTGCAGTAATAGTGATCCCACACCTATATCTGCAGTGATGGTGATCTCACACCTATATCTGCTCTGATGGTGATCTCAAATATATCAGCAGTGATAGTGATCTCAAACCTATATCTGAAGTAATAGTGATCTCACACCAATAAGTACAGTGATAGAGATCTCACACCTATATCTGCAGTGATAGTGATGTCACACCTAAATCTGCAGTGATAGTGATCTCACACCTATGTCTGCAGTGATAGTGATCTCACACCCATATCTGCAGTAATAGTGATCTAACACCTCTATCTGCAGTGATGGTGATCTCACACCTATATCTACAGTGATAGTGGTCTCACACCAATATCTGTAGTGATGGTGATCTCATGCCAATATCTACAGTGATAGAGATCTCACACCTATATCTGCAGTCATACTGATCTTACACCAATATCTGCAGCGATGGTCATCTCACACGTATATCTGCAGTGATGGTGATCTCACACCTATATCTCCAGTGATAGTGATATCACACCAATATCTGCAGTGATGGTGATCTCACCTATATCTGTGGTGATAGTGATCTCACAACTATATATGAAGTAATGGTGATCTTACACCTATATCTGCAGTGATGGTGATCTCACACCAATATCTGTAGTGATGGTGATCTCACACCTATATCTGTAGTGATGTTGATCTCATACCTATATCTGCAGTGATAGTGATCTCACACCAATATCTGCAGTGATAGTGATCTCAAACCTATATCTGCAGTGATGGTGATCTCACACCTATATCTGCAGTGATAGTGATCTCACATCTATATCTACAGTGATAGTGATCTCACAGCTATATCTGCAGTAACAGTGATCTCACATCCAAATCTACAGTGATGTGATCTCACACCTATATCTGCAGTGATGGTAATCTCACACCTATATCTGCAGTGATGGTGATCTCACACATATATCTGCAGTGATGGTGATCTCACCTATATCTGCAGTGATAGTGATCTCACACCTATAACTGAACTAATATCTGCAGTGATAGTGACCACACACATATATCTGCAGTAATAGAGACCTCACACCTATGTCTGCAGTGATAGTGATCTCACACCAATATCTAGAGTGATAGTGATCTCACATCTATGTCTGCAGTGATAGTGATCTCACACCCATAGCTGCAGTAATAGTGATCTAACACCTCTATCTGCAGTGATGGTGATCTCACACCTATATCTGCAGTGATTGTGATCTCACACCTATATGTGATAGTGAGCCCACACCTATATCTACAGTGATAGTGGTCTCACACCAATATCTGCAGTGATGGTGATCTCATGCCAATATCTACAGTGATAGAGATCTCACACCTATATCTGCAGTCATACTGATCTTACACCAATATCTGCAGTGATGGTCATCTCACACATATATCTGCAGTGATGGTGATCTCACACCTATATCTCCAGTGATAGTGATATCACACCCATATCTGCAGTGATGGTGATCTCACCTATATCTGTGGTGATAGTGATCTCACAACTATATATGAAGTAATGGTGATCTCACACCTATATCTGTAGTGATGTTGATCTCACACCTATATCTGCAGTGATAGTGATCTCACACCAATATCTGCAGTGATAGTGATCTCAAACCTATATCTGCAGTCATGGTGATCTCACACCTATATCTGCAGTGATGGTTATCTCACCTATATCTGCAGTGATAGTGATCTCACACCTATATCTGCAGTGGTCGTGATCTCACCTATATCTGCAGTGATAGTGATCTCACAACTATATCTGATGTAATATCTGCGGTGATAGTGATCTCAAACCTATATCTGCAGTAATAGTGATCACACATCTATATCTGCAGTGATAGTGATCTCACACCTATATCTGCAGTGATGGTGAACTCACACCTATATCTGCAGTGATAGTGATCTCATACCTATATCTGCAGTTATGGTGATCTCACACCTATATCCGAAGTAATGGTGATCTCACACCTATATGTACAGTGATAGTGATCTCACACATATATTTACAGTGATAGTGATCTCACACCAATATCTACAGTGATAGAGATCTCACATCTTTATTTTCAGTGAGAGTGATCTCACATTTATATCTGCGGTGATAGTAATTTCACACCAATATCTGTAGTGATGGCAATCTCACACATATATCTACAGTGATAGTGATCTTGCAGCTATATCTGCAGTAATAGTGCTCTCACACCTATATCGTCAGTGATAGTGACCTCACCTATATCTGAAGTGATAGTGATCTCACACCTATATCTGAAGTAATATCTGCTGTGATAGGTATCTCACGCCTATATCTGCAGTGATAGTGATCTCACAACAATATCAACAGTAATAGAGATCTCACACCTATATCTGCAGTAACAGTGATCTCACATCCGTATCTACAGTGATGGTGATCTCAAACCTATATCTGCAGTGATGGTAATCTCACACCTATATCTGCAGTGATAGTGATCCCACACCTATATCTGCAGTGATAGTGGTCTCACACCAATATCTGCAGTGATAACGATCTCACACCTATTTTTGCAGTAATAGTGATCCCACACCTATATCTGCAGTGATGGTGATCTCACACCTATATCTGCTCTGATGGTGATCTCAAATATATCAGCAGTGATAGTGATCTCAAACCTATATCTGAAGTAATAGTGATCTCACACCAATAAGTACAGTGATAGAGATCTCACACCTATATCTGCAGTGATAGTGATGTCACACCTAAATCTGCAGTGATAGTGATCTCACACCTATGTCTGCAGTGATAGTGATCTCACACCCATATCTGCAGTAATAGTGATCTAACACCTCTATCTGCAGTGATGGTGATCTCACACCTATATCTACAGTGATAGTGGTCTCACACCAATATCTGTAGTGATGGTGATCTCATGCCAATATCTACAGTGATAGAGATCTCACACCTATATCTGCAGTCATACTGATCTTACACCAATATCTGCAGCGATGGTCATCTCACACGTATATCTGCAGTGATGGTGATCTCACACCTATATCTCCAGTGATAGTGATATCACACCAATATCTGCAGTGATGGTGATCTCACCTATATCTGTGGTGATAGTGATCTCACAACTATATATGAAGTAATGGTGATCTTACACCTATATCTGCAGTGATGGTGATCTCACACCAATATCTGTAGTGATGGTGATCTCACACCTATATCTGTAGTGATGTTGATCTCATACCTATATCTGCAGTGATAGTGATCTCACACCAATATCTGCAGTGATAGTGATCTCAAACCTATATCTGCAGTGATGGTGATCTCACACCTATATCTGCAGTGATAGTGATCTCACATCTATATCTACAGTGATAGTGATCTCACAGCTATATCTGCAGTAACAGTGATCTCACATCCAAATCTACAGTGATGTGATCTCACACCTATATCTGCAGTGATGGTAATCTCACACCTATATCTGCAGTGATGGTGATCTCACACATATATCTGCAGTGATGGTGATCTCACCTATATCTGCAGTGATAGTGATCTCACACCTATAACTGAACTAATATCTGCAGTGATAGTGACCACACACATATCTGCAGTAATAGAGACCTCACACCTATGTCTGCAGTGATAGTGATCTCACACCAATATCTAGAGTGATAGTGATCTCACATCTATGTCTGCAGTGATAGTGATCTCACACCCATAGCTGCAGTAATAGTGATCTAACACCTCTATCTGCAGTGATGGTGATCTCACACCTATATCTGCAGTGATTGTGATCTCACACCTATATGTGATAGTGAGCCCACACCTATATCTACAGTGATAGTGGTCTCACACCAATATCTGCAGTGATGGTGATCTCATGCCAATATCTACAGTGATAGAGATCTCACACCTATATCTGCAGTCATACTGATCTTACACCAATATCTGCAGTGATGGTCATCTCACACATATATCTGCAGTGATGGTGATCTCACACCTATATCTCCAGTGATAGTGATATCACACCCATATCTGCAGTGATGGTGATCTCACCTATATCTGTGGTGATTGTGATCTCACAACTATATATGAAGTAATGGTGATCTCACACCTATATCTGTAGTGATGTTGATCTCACACCTATATCTGCAGTGATAGTGATCTCACACCAATATCTGCAGTGATAGTGATCTCAAACCTATATCTGCAGTCATGGTGATCTCACACCTATATCTGCAGTGATGGTTATCTCACCTATATCTGCAGTGATAGTGATCTCACACCTATATCTGCAGTGGTCGTGATCTCACCTATATCTGCAGTGATAGTGATCTCACAACTATATCTGATGTAATATCTGCGGTGATAGTGATCTCAAACCTATATCTGCAGTAATAGTGATCACACATCTATATCTGCAGTGATAGTGATCTCACACCTATATCTGCAGTGATGGTGAACTCACACCTATATCTGCAGTGATAGTGATCTCATACCTATATCTGCAGTTATGGTGATCTCACACCTATATCCGAAGTAATGGTGATCTCACACCTATATGTACAGTGATAGTGATCTCACACATATATTTACAGTGATAGTGATCTCACACCAATATCTACAGTGATAGAGATCTCACATCTTTATTTTCAGTGAGAGTGATCTCACATTTATATCTGCGGTGATAGTAATCTCACACCAATATCTGTAGTGATGGCAATCTCACACATATATCTACAGTGATAGTGATCTTGCAGCTATATCTGCAGTAATAGTGCTCTCACACCTATATCGTCAGTGATAGTGACCTCACCTATATCTGAAGTGATAGTGATCTCACACCTATATCTGAAGTAATATCTGCTGTGATAGGTATCTCACGCCTATATCTGCAGTGATAGTGATCTCACAACAATATCAACAGTAATAGAGATCTCACACCTATATCTGCAGTAACAGTGATCTCACATCCGTATCTACAGTGATGGTGATCTCAAACCTATATCTGCAGTGATGGTAATCTCACACCTATATCTGCAGTGATAGTGATCCCACACCTATATCTGCAGTGATAGTGGTCTCACACCAATATCTGCAGTGATAACGATCTCACACCTATTTTTGCAGTAATAGTGATCCCACACCTATATCTGCAGTGATGGTGATCTCACACCTATATCTGCTCTGATGGTGATCTCAAATATATCAGCAGTGATAGTGATCTCAAACCTATATCTGAAGTAATAGTGATCTCACACCAATAAGTACAGTGATAGAGATCTCACACCTATATCTGCAGTGATAGTGATGTCACACCTAAATCTGCAGTGATAGTGATCTCACACCTATGTCTGCAGTGATAGTGATCTCACACCCATATCTGCAGTAATAGTGATCTAACACCTCTATCTACAGTGATGGTGATCTCACACCTATATCTACAGTGATAGTGGTCTCACACCAATATCTGTAGTGATGGTGATCTCATGCCAATATCTACAGTGATAGAGATCTCACACCTATATCTGCAGTCATACTGATCTTACACCAATATCTGCAGCGATGGTCATCTCACACGTATATCTGCAGTGATGGTGATCTCACACCTATATCTCCAGTGATAGTGATATCACACCAATATCTGCAGTGATGGTGATCTCACCTATATCTGTGGTGATAGTGATCTCACAACTATATATGAAGTAATGGTGATCTTACACCTATATCTGCAGTGATAGTTATCCAACACCTATATCTGCAGTGATTGTGATCTCACACCTATATCTGCAATGATAGTGATCTCACACCTACATCTGCAGTGATGCTGATCTCACACCTATATATGCAGTGATGGTCATCTCACACCGATATTTGCAGTGATGCTGATCTCACACCTATATCTACAGTGACAGAGATCTCACACCTATATCTGAAGTAATATCTGCAGTGATAGTGGTCTTACACCTATATCAGCAGTGATAGTGATTTCACACCAATATCTGCAGTGATGGTGATCTCACACCTATATCTGTAGTGATGTTGGTCTCACACCTATATCTGCAGTGATAGTGATCTCACACCAATATCTGCAGTGATAGTGATCTCAAACCTATATCTGCAGTCATGGTGATCTCACACCTATATCTGCAGTGATGGTTATCTCACCTATATCTGCAGTGATAGTGATCTCACACCTATATCTGCAGTGATGGTTATCTCACCTATATCTGCAGTGATAGTGATCTCAAAACTATATCTGATGTAATATCTGCGGTGATAGTGATCTCAAACCTATATCTGCAGTAATAGTGATCACACATCTATATCTGCAGTGATAGTGACCTCACCTATATCTGAAGTGATAGTGATCTCACACCTATATCTGAAGTGATAGTGATCTCACACCTATATCTGAAGTAATATCTGCTGTGATAGGTATGTCACACCTATATCTGCAGTGATAGTGATCTCACAACAATATCAACAGTAATAGAGATCTCACACCTATATCTGCAGTGATGGTGATCTCACACCAATATCTGCAGTAATAGTGATCTCACACCTATATCTGCAGTGATTGTGATCTCACACCTATATGTGATAGTGAGCCCACACCTATATCTACAGTGATAGTGGTCTCACACCAATATCTGCAGTGACGGTAAACTCATGCCAATATCTACAGTGATAGAGATCTCACACCTATATCTGCAGTCATACTGATCTTACACCAATATCTGCAGCGATGGTCATCTCACACGTATATCTGCAGTGATGGTGATCTCACACCTATATCTCCAGTGATAGTGATATCACACCTATATCTGCAGTGATGGTGATCTCACACCTATATCTGCAGTGATAGTGATCTCACACCTAAACTGCAGAGATAGTGATCTCACACCTATATCTGAAGTAATGGTGATTTCACACCAATATCTGCAGTGACGGTGATCTCATACCAATATCTACAGTGATAGAGATCTCACACCTATATCTGCTGTCATACTGATCTTACACCAATATCTGCAGAGATGGTCATCTCACACGTATATCTGCAGTGATGGTGATCTCACACCTATATCTCCAGTGATGGTGATCTCACACCTATATCTGCAGTGATAGTGATCTCACACCTAAACTGCAGAGATAGTGATCTCACACCTATATCTGAAGTAATGGTGATCTCACACCTATATCTGCTGTGATGTGATCTCACCTATATCAGCAGTGATAGTGATCTCACACCTATATCTAAAGTAATATCTGCTGTGATGTGATCTTACACCTATATCTGCAGTGATGATTATCTAACACCTACATCTGCAGTGCTGGTGATCTTACACCTATATCAGCTGTGATAGTGATCTCACACCTATCTCTGCAATGATAGTGATCTCACACCCATATCTGCAGTGATGGTGATCTCACCTATATCTGTGGTGATAGTGAACTCACATCTATATATGAATTAATGGTGGTCTTACACCTATATCTGCAGTGATAGTGATCCCACACCTATATCTGCAGTGATGCTGATCTCACACCTATATCTACAGTGACAGAGATCTCACACCTATATCTGAAGTAATATCTGCAGTGATAGTGATCTTACACCTAAATCAGCAGTGATAGTGATCTCACACCAAGATCTGCAGTGATGGTGATCTCACACCTATATCTTTAGTGATGTTGATCTCACACCTATATCTGCAGTGATAGTGATCTCACACCAATATCTGCAGTGATAGTGATCTCAAACCTATATCAGCAGTGATGGTGATCTCACACCTATATCTGCAGTTATGGTGATCTCACCTATATCTGCAGTGATAGTGATCTAACACCAGTATCTGCAGTGATAGTGATCTAACACAAGTAACTGCAGTGATAGTGATCTCACACCTAAATCAGCAGTGATAGTGATCTCACGCCAAGATCTGCAGTGATGGTGATTTCACACCTATATCTTTAGTGATGTTGATCTCACACCTATATCTGCAGTGATAGTGATCTCACACCAATATCTGCAGTGATAGTGATCTCACATCTATGTCTGCAGTGATAGTGATCTCACACCTATATCTGCAGTAATAATGATCTCACACCTGCATCTGCAGTGATAGTGATCTCACACCAATAACTGCAGTGATGGTGATCTCACACCTATATATGTAGTGATGGTGATCTCACACCTAAACTGCAGAGATAGTGATCTCACATTTATATCTGCAGTGATAGTGATCTCACACCATTATCTACAGTGATAGAGATCTCAAACCTATATCTGCAGTGATAGTGATCAAACACCTATATCTGCAGTGATAACGATCATACACCTATATCTACAGTAATAGTGATCCCAGACCTATATCTGCAGTGATGGTGATCTCACTCCTATATCTGCAGTGATAGTGACCTCACACCTATATCTACAGTGATAGAGATCTCACACCAATATCTACAGTGATAGTGATCTCACATCTATGTCTGCAGTGATAGTGATCTCACACCTATATCTGCAGTAATAGTGATCTCACACCTGCATCTGCAGTGATGGTGATTTCACACCTATATCTGCAGTGATGGTGATCTCACACCTATATGTGATAGTGATCCCACACCTATATCTACAGTGATAGTGGTCTCACACCAATATCTGCAGTGACGGTGATCTCATACCAATATCTACAGTGATAGAGATCTCACACCTATATCTGCAGTCATACTGATCTTACACCAATATCTGCAGTGATGGTCATCTCAAACGTATATCTGCAGTGATGGTGATCTCACACCTATATCTCCAGTGATAGTGATATCACACCTATATCTGCAGTGATGGTGATCTCACACCTATATCTGCAGTGATAGTGATCTCACACCTAAACTGCATAGATAATGATCTCACACCTATATCTGAAGTAATGGTGATTTCACACCTATATCTGCAATGATAATGATCTCACACCTATATCTGCAGTAATAGTGATCCCACACCTATATATGCAGTGATAGTGATCTCACACCTAAACTGCAGAGATAGTGATCTCACACCTATATCTGAAGTAATGGTGATTTCACACCTATATCTGCAATGATAATGATCTCACACCTATATCTGCAGTAATAGTGATCCCACACCTATATATGCAGTGATGGTGATCTCACACCTATATCTGCTGTGATGTGATCTCACCTATATCAGCAGTGATAGTGATCTCACACCTATATCTGAAGTAATATCTGCAGTGATGGTGATCTTACACCTATATCTGCAGTGATGATTATCTAACACCTACATCTGCAGTGCTGGTGATCTTACACCTATATTGGCAGTGATAGTGATCTCACCCCTATCTCTGCAATGATAGTGATCTCACACCCATATCTGCATTGATGGTGATCTCAACTATATCTGTGGTGATAGTGAACTCACAACTATATATGAAGTAATGGTGGTCTTACACCTATATCTGCAGTGATAGTGATCCCAAACCTATATCTGCTGTGATGTGATCTCACCTATATCAGCAGTGATAGTGATCTCACACCTATATCTGAACTAATATCTGCAGTGATAGTGACCTCACACATATATATGCACTGATGGTGATCTCACACCAAAATCTGCAGTGATAGTGATCTCACACCTATATATGCAGTGATTGTGATCTCTACAATATCTGCAGTGATAGTGATCTCACCACCTATATCTGCAGTGATAGTGATCTCACACCTATATCTGCAGTGATAGTGATCTCACACCAATATCTACAGTGATAGAGATCTTACACCTATATCTACAGTGATAGTGATCTCACACCTATATCAGCAGTGATTGTGATCTCACAACAGTATCTGCAGTGATGGTCATCTCACACCTATATCTGCAGTGATGGTGATCTCACACCTGTATCTGTAGTTATAGTGATCTCACACCTATATCGGCAGTGATAGTGACCTCACCTATATCTGAAGTGATAGTGATCTCACACCTATATCTGCAGTGATAGTGATCTCTCACCAATAACTGCAGTGCTGGTGATCTTACACCTATATCAGCAGAGATAGTGATCTCACACCTATATCTGCAGTGATGGTCATCTCACACCGATATCTGCAGTGATGCTGATCTCACACCTATATCTACAGTGACAGAGATATCACAACTATATATGAAGTAATGGTGATCTTACACCTATATCTGCAGTGATAGTTATCCCACACCTATATCTGCAGTGATGGTGATCTCACACCAATATCTACAGTGACAGACATCTCACACCAGTATCTGAAGTAATATCTGCAGTGATAGTGATCTTACACCTATATCAGCAGTGATAGTGATCTCACACCAATATCTGCAGTGATGGTGATCTCACACCTATATCTGCAGTGATAGTGATCTAACACCAGTATCTGCAGTGATAGTGATCTCACACCTATATATGCAGAGATAGTGATCTCACACCTAAATCTGCAGGGATGGTGATCTCACACCTATGTCTGCAGTGATGGTGATCTCACCTATATCTGCAGTGATAGTGATCTCACACCTATATCTGAAGTAATATCTGCAGTGATTGTGACCTCACACCTATATATGCAGAGATAGTGATCTCACACCTATATCTGAAGTGATAGTGATTTCACACCTATATCTCCTGTAATAGTGATCTCACACCTATATCTGCAGTGATAGTGATCTCACACGTATATCTGCAGTGATGGTGATCTCACACCTATATCTGCAGTGAAAGTGATCCCACACCTATATCTACAGTGATAGTGGTCTCACACCAATATCTGCAGTGATGGTGATCTCATACCAATATCTACAGTGATAGAGATCTCACACCTATACCTGCAGTGATACTGATCTTCGACCAATATCTGCAGCGATGGTCATCTCACACCTATATCTGCAGTGATGGTGATCTCACACCTATATCTGCAGTGATCGTGATATCACACCTATATCTGCAGTGATGGTGATCTCACACCTATATCTGCAGTGATGGTGATCTCACCTATATCGGCAGTGATAGTGATCTCACACCTAAACTGCAGAGATAGTGATCTCACACCTATATCTGAAGTAATGGTGATTTCACACCTATATCTGCAATGATAATGATCTCACACCTATATCTGCAGTAATAGTGATCCCACACCTATATATGCAGTGATGGTGATCTCACACCTATATCTGCTGTGATGTGATCTCACCTATATCAGCAGTGATAGTGATCTCACACCTATATCTGAAGTAATATCTGCAGTGATGGTGATCTCACACCTATATCTGCAGTGATGATTATCTCACACCTACCTCTGCAGTGATGGTGATATCACAACTAAATCTGCAATGATAGTCATCTCACACCTATGTCTTAAGTAATGGTGATCTCACATCTATATCTGCACTGATATTGATCTCACACCTATATCTGAAGTAATATCCACAGTTATAGTGATCTCAAACCTATATCTGCAGTGATAGTGATCTCACACCAATATCTACAGTGATAGAGATCTCACACCTATATCTGCAGTGATAGTGATCTCACACCTATATCTGCAGTGATACTGAACTCAAAACAATATCTACAGTGAAAGAGATCTCACACCTATAGCTGCAGTGATAGTGTTCTCACACCTATATCTGCAGTGATAGTGATCTAACACCAATATCTACAGAGATAGTGAGCTCACACCTATATATGCAGATATAGTGATCTCACACCTATATCTGCAGTGATAGTGGTTTCAAACCTATATCTCCAGTAATACTGATCTCACACCTATATCTCTAGTGAGAGTGATCTCACACCTATATCTGCAGTGATAGTGATCTCAAACCTATCTCTGCAATGATAGTGATCTCACACCCATATCTGCAGTGATGGTGATCTCAGCTATATCTGTGGTGATAGAGATCTCACACCTATATCTGCAGTGATACTGATCTTCCACCAATATCTGCAGCGATGGTCATCTCACACCTATATCTGCAGTGATGGTGATCTCACACCTATATATCCAGTGATAGTGATATCACACCTATATCTGCAGTGATGGTGATCTTACACCTATATCTGCAGTGATGGTGATCTCACCTATATCTGAAGTGATAGGTATCTCACACCGAAACAGCAGAGATAGTGATCTCACACCTATCTCTGAAGTAATGGTGATTTCACACCTATATCTGCAATGATAATGATCTCACACCTATATCTGCAGTAATAGTGAATCCACACCTATATATGCAGTGATGGTGATCTCACACCTATATCTGCTGTGATGTGATCTCAACTATATCAGCAGTGATTGTGATCTCACACCTATATCTGAAGTAATATCTGCAGTGATGGTGATCTCACACCTATATCTGTAGTGATGATTATCTCACACCTACATCTGCTGTGATGGTGATATCACAACTAAATCTGCAATGATAGTGATCTCACACCTATATCTTAAGTAATGGTGATCTCACACCTATATCTGCACTAATATTGATCTCACACCTATATCTGAAATAATATCCGCAGTGATAGTGATATCAAACCTATATCTGCAGTGATAGTGATCTCACACCAATATCTACAGTGATAGAGATCTCACACCTATATCTGCAGTGATAGTGTTCTCACGCCTATATCTGCAGTGATAGTGAACTCACACCAATATTTACAGTGAAAGAGATCTCACACCTATAGCTGCAGTGATAGTGTTCTCACACCTATATCTGCAGTGATAGTGATCTAACACCAATATCTGCAGGGATAGTGAGCTCACACCTATATATGCAGAGATAGTGATCTCACACCTATATCTTAAGTAATGGTGATCTCACACCTATATCTGCACTGATATTGATCTCACACCTATATCTGAAGTAATATCCGCAGTGATAGTGATCTCAAACCTATATCTGCAGTGATAGTGATCTCACACCAATATCTACAGTGATAGAGATCTCACACCTATATCTGCAGTGATAGTGATTTCACACCTATATCTCCAGTAATAGTGATCTCACACCTATATCTCTAGTGATAGTGATCTCACACCTATATCTGCTGTGATGGTGATCACACCTATATCTGCAGTGATAGTGATCCCACACTTATATCTGCAGTGATAATGATCTCACACCAATAACTGCAGTGCCGGTGATCTTACACCTATATCTGCAGTGATAGTGGTCTCACACCTATCTCTGCAATGATAGTGATCTCACACCCATATCTGCAGTGGTGGTGATCTCACCTGTATCTGTGGTGATAGTGATCTCACAACTATATATGAAGTAATGGTGATCTTACACCTATATCTGCTGAGATAGTGATCCCACACCTATATCTGCAATGATGGTGATCTCAAACCAATATCTGCAGTGATGGTGATCTCACACCTATATATGTAGTGATGTTGATCTCACACCTATATCTGCAGTGATAGTAATCTCAAAAATATATCTGTAGTAATGGTGATCTCACACCTATACCTGCAGTGATGGTGATCTCACCTATATCTGCAGTGATAGTGATCTCCCACCATTTACTGCAGTGCTGGTGATCTTACACCTATATCGGCAGTGATAGTGATCTTACACCTATCTCTGCAATGATAGTGATCTCACACCCATATCTGCAGTGATGGTGATCTCACACCTATATCTGTAGTGATGATTATCTCACACCTACATCTGCTGTGATGGTGATATCACAACTAAATCTGCAATGATAGTGATCTCACACCTATATCTTAAGTAATGGTGATCTCACACCTATATCTGCACTAATATTGATCTCACACCTATATCTGAAATAATATCCGCAGTGATAGTGATATCAAACCTATATCTGCAGTGATAGTGATCTCACACCAATATCTACAGTGATAGAGATCTCACACCTATATCTGCAGTGATAGTGTTCTCACGCCTATATCTGCAGTGATAGTGAACTCACACCAATATTTACAGTGAAAGAGATCTCACACCTATAGCTGCAGTGATAGTGTTCTCACACCTATATCTGCAGTGATAGTGATCTAACACCAATATCTGCAGGGATAGTGAGCTCACACCTATATATGCAGAGATAGTGATCTCACACCTATATCTTAAGTAATGGTGATCTCACACCTATATCTGCACTGATATTGATCTCACACCTATATCTGAAGTAATATCCGCAGTGATAGTGATCTCAAACCTATATCTGCAGTGATAGTGATCTCACACCAATATCTACAGTGATAGAGATCTCACACCTATATCTGCAGTGATAGTGATTTCACACCTATATCTCCAGTAATAGTGATCTCACACCTATATCTCTAGTGATAGTGATCTCACACCTATATCTGCTGTGATGGTGATCACACCTATATCTGCAGTGATAGTGATCCCACACTTATATCTGCAGTGATAATGATCTCACACCAATAACTGCAGTGCCGGTGATCTTACACCTATATCTGCAGTGATAGTGGTCTCACACCTATCTCTGCAATGATAGTGATCTCACACCCATATCTGCAGTGGTGGTGATCTCACCTGTATCTGTGGTGATAGTGATCTCACAACTATATATGAAGTAATGGTGATCTTACACCTATATCTGCTGAGATAGTGATCCCACACCTATATCTGCAATGATGGTGATCTCAAACCAATATCTGCAGTGATGGTGATCTCACACCTATATATGTAGTGATGTTGATCTCACACCTATATCTGCAGTGATAGTAATCTCAAAAATATATCTGTAGTAATGGTGATCTCACACCTATACCTGCAGTGATGGTGATCTCACCTATATCTGCAGTGATAGTGATCTCCCACCATTTACTGCAGTGCTGGTGATCTTACACCTATATCGGCAGTGATAGTGATCTTACACCTATCTCTGCAATGATAGTGATCTCACACCCATATCTGCAGTGATGGTGATCTCACCTATATCTGTGGTGATAGTGATCTCACAACTATATATGAAGTGATGGTGATCTTACACCTATATCTGCAGTGATAGTGATCCCACACCTATATCTGCAGTGATGGTGATCTCACACCTATATATCTGCAATGATAGTGATCTCACACCTACATCTGCAGTGATGCTGATCTCACACCTATATCTGCAGTGATGCGGATCTCACACCTATATCTGCAGTGATGGTCATCTCACACCGATATCTGCAGTGATGCTGATCTCACACCTATATCTTCAGTGACAGAGATCTCACACCTATATCTGAAGTAATATCTGCAGTGATAGTGATCTTACACCTAAATCAGCAGTGATAGTGAGCTCACTCCAAGATCTTTAGTGATGTTGATCTCACACCTATATCTGCAGTGATAGTGATCACACACCAATATCTGCAGTGATAGTGATCTCAAACCTATATCAGCAGTGATGGTGATCTCACACCTATATCTGCAGTGATGGTGCTCTCACCTATATCTGCAGTGATAGTGATCTAACACCAGAGTCTGCAGTGATAGTGATCTCACACCTATATATGCATAGATCGTGATCTCACACCTATATCTGAAGTGAAAGTGATTTCACACCTATATCTCCAGTAATAGTGATCTCACACCTATATTTCTAGTGATAGTGATCTAACACCTGTATCTGCGGTGATGGTGATCTCACCTATATCTGCAGTGATAGTGATCTCACACCTATATCTGCAGTGATAGTGATCTCACACCAATAACTGCAGTGATGGAGATCTCTCATCTGTATCTGCAGTGAAAGTGATATCACATTCATATCTGCGGTGATAGTAATCTCACTCCAATATCTGCAGTGATGGAGATCTCACACCTATATCTGCAGTGATAGTGATCTCACACCTATATCTGCATTGATAGTGATCTCACACCAATATCTACAGTGATAGAGATCTTACACCTATATCTGCAGTGATAGTGATCTCACACCTATATCAGCAGTGATGGTGATCTCACCTATATCTGCAGTGATAGTGATCTCTCACCATTTACTGCAGTGCTGGTGATCTTACACCTATATCGGCAGTGATAGTGATCTTACACCTATCTCTGCAATGATAGTGATCTCACATCCATATCTGCAGTGATGGTGATCTCACCTATATCTGTGGTGATAGTGATCTCACAACTATATATGAAGTGATGGTGATCTTACACCTATATCTGCAGTGATAGTGATCCCATACCTATATCTGCAGTGATGGTGATCTCACACCTATATATCTGCAATGATAGTGATCTCACACCTACATCTGCAGTGATGCTGATCTCACACCTATATCTGCAGTGATGCAGATCTCACACCTATATCTGCAGTGATGGTCATCTCACACCGATATCTGCAGTGATGCTGATCTCACACCTATATCTTCAGTGACAGAGATCTCACACCTATATCTGAAGTAATATCTGCAGTGATAGTGATCTTACACCTAAATCAGCAGTGATAGTGAGCTCACACCAAGATCTGCAGTGATGATGATCTCACACCTATATCTTTAGTGATGTTGATCTCACACCTATATCTGCAGTGATAGTGATCTCACACCAATATCTGCAGTGATAGTGATCTCAAACCTATATCAGCAGTGATGGTGATCTCACACCTATATCTGCAGTGATTATGCTCTCACCTATATCTGCAGTGATAATGATCTAACACCAGAGTCTTCAGTGATAGTGATCTCACACCTATATATGCATAGATAGTGATCTCACACCTATATCTGAAGTGAAAGTGATTTCACACCTATATCTCCAGTAATAGTGATCTCACACCTATATATCTAGTGATAGTGATCTAATACCTGTATCTGCAGTGATAGTGATCTCACACCTATATCTGCAGTGATAGTGATCTCACACCAATAACTGCAGTGATGGAGATCCCTCATCTGTATCTGCAGTGAAAGTGATATCACATTCATATCTGCGGTGATAGTAATCTCACACCAATATCTGCAGTGATGGAGATCTCACACCAATATCTGCAGCGATGGTCATCTCACACCTATATCTGCAGTGATGGTGATCTCACACCTATATCTCCAGTGATCGTGATATCACACCTATATCTGCAGTGATGGTGATCTCACACCTATATCTGCAGTGATGGTGATCTCACCTATATTGGCAGTGATAGTGATCTCACACCTAAACTGCAGAGATAGTGATCTCACACCTATATCTGAAGTAATGGTGATTTCACACCTATATCTGCAATGATAATGATCTCACACCTATATCTGCAGTAATAGTGATCCCACACCTATATATGCAGTGATGGTGATCTCACACCTATATCTGCTGTGATGTGATCTCACCTATATCAGCAGTGATAGTGATCTCACACCTATATCTGAAGTAATATCTGCAGTGATGGTGATCTCACACCTATATCTGCAGTGATGATTATCTCACACCTACCTCTGCAGTGATGGTGATATCACAACTAAATCTGCAATGATAGTCATCTCACACCTATGTCTTAAGTAATGGTGATCTCACATCTATATCTGCACTGATATTGATCTCACACCTATATCTGAAGTAATATCCACAGTTATAGTGATCTCAAACCTATATCTGCAGTGATAGTGATCTCACACCAATATCTACAGTGATAGAGATCTCACACCTATATCTGCAGTGATAGTGATCTCACACCTATATCTGCAGTGATAGTGAACTCAAAACAATATCTACAGTGAAAGAGATCTCACACCTATAGCTGCAGTGATAGTGTTCTCACACCTATATCTGCAGTGATAGTGATCTAACACCAATATCTGCAGTGATAGTGAGCTCACACCTATATATGCAGAGATAGTGATCTCACACCTATATCTGCAGTGATAGTGGTTTCACACCTATATCTCCAGTAATACTGATCTCACACCTATATCTCTAGTGAGAGTGATCTCACACCTATATCTGCAGTGATGGTGATCTCAACTATAACTGCAGTGATGGTGATCTCACCTATATCTGCAGTGATAGTGATCTCACACCTATATCTGCAGTGATAATGATCTCACACCAATAACTGCAGTGCCGGTGATCTTACACCTATATCTGCAGTGATAGTGATCTCAAACCTATCTCTGCAATGATAGTGATCTCACACCCATATCTGCAGTGATGGTGATCTCAGCTATATCTGTGGTGATAGAGATCTCACACCTATATCTGCAGTGATACTGATCTTCCACCAATATCTGCAGCGATGGTCATCTCACACCTATATCTGCAGTGATGGTGATCTCACACCTATATATCCAGTGATAGTGATATCACACCTATATCTGCAGTGATGGTGATCTTACACCTATATCTGCAGTGATGGTGATCTCACCTATATCTGAAGTGATAGTTATCTCACACCGAAACAGCAGAGATAGTGATCTCACACCTATCTCTGAAGTAATGGTGATTTCACACCTATATCTGCAATGATAATGATCTCACACCTATATCTGCAGTAATAGTGAACCCACACCTATATATGCAGTGATGGTGATCTCACACCTATATCTGCTGTGATGTGATCTCAACTATATCAGCAGTGATTGTGATCTCACACCTATATCTGAAGTAATATCTGCAGTGATGGTGATCTCACACCTATATCTGTAGTGATGATTATCTCACACCTACATCTGCTGTGATGGTGATATCACAACTAAATCTGCAATGATAGTGATCTCACACCTATATCTTAAGTAATGGTGATCTCACACCTATATCTGCACTGATATTGATCTCACACCTATATCTGAAGTAATATCCGCAGTGATAGTGATCTCACACCTATATCTGCAGTGATAGTGTTCTCACGCCTATATCTGCAGTGATAGTGAACTCACACCAATATTTACAGTGAAAGAGATCTCACACCTATAGCTGCAGTGATAGTGATCTAACACCAATATCTGCAGGGATAGTGAGCTCACACCTATATATGCAGAGATAGTGATCTCACACCTATATCTTAAGTAATGGTGATCTCACACCTATATCTGCACTGATATTGATCTCACACCTATATCTGAAGTAATATCCACAGTGATAGTGATCTCAAACCTATATCTGCAGTGATAGTGATCTCACACCAATATCTACAGTGATAGAGATCTCACACCTATATCTGCAGTGATAGTGATTTCACACCTATATCTCCAGTAATAGTGATCTCACACCTATATCTCTAGTGATAGTGATCTCACACCTATATCTGCTGTGATGGTGATCACACCTATATCTGCAGTGATAGTGATCCCACACTTATATCTGCAGTGATAATGATCTCACACCAATAACTGCAGTGCCGGTGATCTTACACCTATATCTGCAGTGATAGTGGTCTCACACCTATCTCTGCAATGATAGTGATCTCACACCCATATCTGCAGTGGTGGTGATCTCACCTGTATCTGTGGTGATAGTGATCTCACAACTATATATGAAGTAATGGTGATCTTACACCTATATCTGCTGAGATAGTGATCCCACACCTATATCTGCAATGATGGTGATCTCAAACCAATATCTGCAGTGATGGTGATCTCACACCTATATATGTAGTGATGTTGATCTCACACCTATATCTGCAGTGATAGTAATCTCAAAAATATATCTGTAGTAATGGTGATCTCACACCTATACCTGCAGTGATGGTGATCTCACCTATATCTGCAGTGATAGTGATCTCTCACCATTTACTGCAGTGCTGGTGATCTTACACCTATATCGGCAGTGATAGTGATCTTACACCTATCTCTGCAATGATAGTGATCTCACACCCATATCTACAGTGATGGTGATCTCACCTATATCTGTGGTGATAGTGATCTCACAACTATATATGAAGTGATGGTGATCTTACACCTATATCTGCAGTGATAGTGATCCCACACCTATATCTGCAGTGATGGTGATCTCACACCTATATATCTGCAATGATAGTGATCTCACACCTACATCTGCAGTGATGCTGATCTCACACCTATATCTGCAGTGATGCGGATCTCACACCTATATCTGCAGTGATGGTCATCTCACACCGATATCTGCAGTGATGCTGATCTCACACCTATATCTTCAGTGACAGAGATCTCACACCTATATCTGAAGTAATATCTGCAGTGATAGTGATCTTACAACTAAATCAGCAGTGATAGTGAGCTCACACCAAGATCTGCAGTGATGATGATCTCACACCTATATCTTTAGTGATGTTGATCTCACACCTATATCTGCAGTGATAGTGATCACACACCAATATCTGCAGTGATAGTGATCTCAAACCTATATCAGCAGTGATGGTGATCTCACACCTATATCTGCAGTGATGGTGCTCTCACCTATATCTGCAGTGATAGTGATCTAACACCAGAGTCTGCAGTGATAGTGATCTCACACCTATATATGCATAGATCGTGATCTCACACCTATATCTGAAGTGAAAGTGATTTCACACCTATATCTCCAGTAATAGTGATCTCACACCTATATTTCTAGTGATAGTGATCTAACACCTGTATCTGCGGTGATGGTGATCTCACCTATATCTGCAGTGATAGTGATCTCACACCTATATCTGCAGTGATAGTGATCTCACACCAATAACTGCAGTGATGGAGATCTCTCATCTGTATCTGCAGTGAAAGTGATATCACATTCATATCTGCGGTGATAGTAATCTCACTCCAATATCTGCAGTGATGGAGATCTCACACCTATATCTGCAGTGATAGTGATCTCACACCTATATCTGCATTGATAGTGATCTCACACCAATATCTACAGTGATAGAGATCTTACACCTATATCTGCAGTGATAGTGATCTCACACCTATATCAGCAGTGATGGTGATCTCACCTATATCTGCAGTGATAGTGATCTCTTACCATTTACTGCAGTGCTGGTGATCTTACACCTATATCGGCAGTGATAGTGATCTTACACCGATCTCTGCAATGATAGTGATCTCACATCCATATCTGCAGTGATGGTGATCTCACCTATATCTGTGGTGATAGTGATCTCACAACTATATATGAAGTGATGGTGATCTTACACCTATATCTGCAGTGATAGTGATCCCACACCTATATCTGCAGTGATGGTGATCTCACACCTATATATCTGCAATGATAGTGATCTCACACCTACATCTGCAGTGATGCTGATCTCACACCTATATCTGCAGTGATGCGGATCTCACACCTATATCTGCAGTGATGGTCATCTCACACCGATATCTGCAGTGATGCTGATCTCACACCTATATCTTCAGTGACAGAGATCTCACACCTATATCTGAAGTAATATCTGCAGTGATAGTGATCTTACACCTAAATCAGCAGTGATAGTGAGCTCACACCAAGATCTGCAGTGATGATGATCTCACACCTATATCTTTAGTGATGTTGATCTCACACCTATATCTGCAGTGATAGTGATCTCACACCAATATCTGCAGTGATAGTGATCTCACACCTATATCTGCAGTGATAGTGATCTCACACCAATATCTGCAGTGATAGTGATCTCAAACCTATATCAGCAGTGATAGTGATCTCACACCTATATATGCATAGATCGTGATCTCACACCTATATCTGAAGTGAAAGTGATTTCACACCTATATCTCCAGTAATAGTGATCTCACACCTATATATCTAGTGATAGTGATCTAACACCTGTATCTGCGGTGATGGTGATCTCACCTATATCTGCAGTGATAGTGATCTCACACCTATATCTGCAGTGATAGTGATCTCACACCAATAACTGCAGTGATGGAGATCCCTCATCTGTATCTGCAGTGAAAGTGATATCACATTCATATCTGCGGTGATAGTAATCTCACACCAATATCTGCAGTGATGGAGATCTCACACCTATATCTGCAGTGATGGTGATCTCACACCTGTATCTGTAGTTATAGTGATCTCACACCTATATCGGCAGTGATAGTGACCTCACCTATATCTGAAGTGATAGTGATCTCACACCTATATCTGCAGTGATAGTGATCTCTCACCAATAACTGCAGTGCTGGTGATATTACACCTATATCAGCAGAGATAGTGATCTCACACCAATATCTGCAGTGATGGTCATCTCACACCGATATCTGCAGTGATGCTGATCTCACACCTATATCTACAGTGACAGAGATATCACAACTATATGTGAAGTAATGGTGATCTTACACCTATATCTGCAGTGATAGTTATCCCACACCTATATCTGCAGTGATGGTGATCTCACACCAATATCTACAGTGACAGAGATCTCACACCAGTATCTGAAGTAATATCTGCAGTGATAGTGATCTTACACCTATATCAGCAGTGATAGTGATCTCACACCAATATCTGCAGTGATGGTGATCTCACACCTATATCTGCAGTGATAGTGATCTAACACCAGTATCTGCAGTGATAGTGATCTCACACCTATATATGCAGAGATAGTGATCTCACACCTATATCTGAAGTGATAGTGATTTCACACCTATATCTCCTGTAATAGTGATCTCACACCTATATCTGCAGTGAAAGTGATCTCACACCTGTATCTGCAGTGATGGTGATCTCACACCTATATCTGCAGTGATGGTGATCTCACACCTATATCTGCAGTGAAAGTGATCCCACACCTATATCTACAGTGATAGCGGTCTCACACCAATATCTGCAGTGATGGTGATCTCATACCAATATCTACAGTGATAGAGATCTCACACCTATACCTGCAGTGATACTGATCTTCCACCAATATCTGCAGCGATGGTCATCTCACACCTATATCTGCAGTGATGGTGATCTCACACCTATATCTCCAGTGATCGTGATATCACACCTATATCTGCAGTGATGGTGATCTCACACCTATATCTTAAGTAATGGTGATCTCACACCTATATCTGCACTGATATTGATCTCACACCTATATCTGAAGTAATATCCGCAGTGATAGTGATCTCAAACCTATATCTGCAGTGATAGTGATCTCACACCAATATCTACAGTGATAGAGATCTCACACCTATATCTGCAGTGATAGTGATTTCACACCTATATCTCCAGTAATAGTGATCTCACACCTATATCTCTAGTGATAGTGATCTCACACCTATATCTGCTGTGATGGTGATCACACCTATATCTGCAGTGATAGTGATCCCACACTTATATCTGCAGTGATAATGATCTCACACCAATAACTGCAGTGCCGGTGATCTTACACCTATATCTGCAGTGATAGTGGTCTCACACCTATCTCTGCAATGATAGTGATCTCACACCCATATCTGCAGTGGTGGTGATCTCACCGGTATCTGTGGTGATAGTGATCTCACAACTATATATGAAGTAATGGTGATCTTACACCTATATCTGCTGAGATAGTGATCCCACACCTATATCTGCAATGATGGTGATCTCAAACCAATATCTGCAGTGATGGTGATCTCACACGTATATATGTAGTGATGTTGATCTCACTCCTATATCTGCAGTGATAGTAATCTCAAAAATATATCTGTAGTAATGGTGATCTCACACCTATACCTGCGGTGATGGTGATCTCACCTATATCTGCAGTGATAGTGATCTCTCACCATTTACTGCAGTGCTGGTGATCTTACACCTATATCGGCAGTGATAGTGATCTTACACCTATCTCTGCAATGATAGTGATCTCACATCCATATCTGCAGTGATGGTGATCTCACCTATATCTGTGGTGATAGTGATCTCACAACTATATATGAAGTGATGGTGATCTTACACCTATATCTGCAGTGATAGTGATCCCACACCTATATCTGCAGTGATGGTGATCTCACACCTATATATCTGCAATGATAGTGATCTCACACCTACATCTGCAGTGATGCTGATCTCACACCTATATCTGCAGTGATGCAGATATCACACCTATATCTGCAGTGATGGTCATCTCACACCGATATCTGCAGTGATGCTGATCTCACACCTATATCTTCAGTGACAGAGATCTCACACCTATATCTGAAGTAATATCTGCAGTGATAGTGATCTTACACCTAAATCAGCAGTGATAGTGAGCTCACACCAAGATCTGCAGTGATGATGATCTCACACCTATATCTTTAGTGATGTTGATCTCACACCTATATCTGCAGTGATAGTGATCACACACCAATATCTGCAGTGATAGTGATCTCAAACCTATATCAGCAGTGATGGTGATCTCACACCTATATCTGCAGTGATGGTGCTCTCACCTATATCTGCAGTGATAGTGATCTAACACCAGAGTCTGCAGTGATAGTGATCTCACACCTATATATGCATAGATCGTGATCTCACACCTATATCTGAAGTGAAAGTGATTTCACACCTATATCTCCAGTAATAGTGATCTCACACCTATATTTCTAGTGATAGTGATCTAACACCTGTATCTGCGGTGATGGTGATCTCACCTATATCTGCAGTGATAGTGATCTCACACCTATATCTGCAGTGATAGTGATCTCACACCAATAACTGCAGTGATGGAGATCTCTCATCTGTATCTGCAGTGAAAGTGATATCACATTCATATCTGCGGTGATAGTAATCTCACACCAATATCTGCAGTGATGGAGATCTCACACCTATATCTGCAGCGATAGTGATCTCACACCTATATCTGCATTGATAGTGATCTCACACCAATATCTACAGTGATAGAGATCTTACACCTATATCTGCAGTGATAGTGATCTCACACCTATATCAGCAGTGATGGTGATCTCACCTATATCTGCAGTGATAGTGATCTCTCACCATTTACTGCAGTGCTGGTGATCTTACACCTATATCGGCAGTGATAGTGATCTTACACCTATCTCTGCAATGATAGTGATCTCACATCCATATCTGCAGTGATGGTGATCTCACCTATATCTGTGGTGATAGTGATCTCACAACTATATATGAAGTGATGGTGATCTTACACCTATATCTGCAGTGATAGTGATCCCACACCTATATCTGCAGTGATGGTGATCTCACACCTATATATCTGCAATGATAGTGATCTCACACCTACATCTGCAGTGATGCTGATCTCACACCTATATCTGTAGTGATGCGGATCTCACACCTATATCTGCAGTGATGGTCATCTCACACCGATATCTGCAGTGATGCTGATCTCACACCTATATCTTCAGTGACAGAGATCTCACACCTATATCTGAAGTAATATCTGCAGTGATAGTGATCTTACACCTAAATCAGCAGTGATAGTGAGCTCACACCAAGATCTGCAGTGATGATGATCTCACACCTATATCTTTAGTGATGTTGATCTCACACCTATATCTGCAGTGATAGTGATCTCACACCAATATCTGCAGTGATAGTGATCTCAAACCTATATCAGCAGTGATGGTGATCTCACACCTATATCTGCAGTGATTATGCTCTCACCTATATCTGCAGTGATAATGATCTAACACCAGAGTCTTCAGTGATAGTGATCTCACACCTATATATGCATAGATCGTGATCTCACACCTATATCTGAAGTGAAAGTGATTTCACACCTATATCTCCAGTAATAGTGATCTCACACCTATATATCTAGTGATAGTGATCTAACACCTGTATCTGCGGTGATGGTGATCTCACCTATATCTGCAGTGATAGTGATCTCACACCTATATCTGCAGTGATAGTGATCTCACACCAATAACTGCAGTGATGGAGATCCCTCATCTGTATCTGCAGTGAAAGTGATATCACATTCATATCTGCGGTGATAGTAATCTCACACCAATATCTGCAGTGATGGAGATCTCACACCTATATCTGCAGTGATGGTGATCTCACACCTGTATCTGTAGTTATAGTGATCTCACACCTATATCGGCAGTGATAGTGACCTCACCTATATCTGAAGTGATAGTGATCTCACACCTATATCTGCAGTGATAGTGATCTCTCACCAATAACTGCAGTGCTGGTGATCTTACACCTATATCAGCAGAGATAGTGATCTCACACCTATATCTGCAGTGATGGACATCTCACACCGATATCTGCAGTGATGCTGATCTCACACCTATATCTACAGTGACAGAGATATCACAACTATATATGAAGTAATGGTGATCTTACACCTATATCTGCAGTGATAGTTATCCCACACCTATATCTGCAGTGATGGTGATCTCACACCAATATCTACAGTGACAGAGATCTCACACCAGTATCTGAAGTAATATCTGCAGTGATAGTGATCTTACACCTATATCAGCAGTGATAGTGATCTCACACCTATATCTGCAGTGATAGTGATCTAACACCAGTATCTGCAGTGATAGTGATCTCACACCTATATATGCAGAGATAGTGATCTCACACCTATATCCGAAGTGATAGTGATTTCACAACTATATCTCCTGTAATAGTGATCTCACACCTATATCTGCAGTGAAAGTGATCTCACACCTGTATCTGCAGTGATGGTGATCTCACACCTATATCTGCAGTGATGGTGATCTCACACCTATATCTGCAGTGAAAGTGATCCCACACCTATATCTACAGTGATAGCGGTCTCACACCAATATCTGCAGTGATGGTGATCTCATACCAATATCTACAGTGATAGAGATCTCACACCTATACCTGCAGTGATACTGATCTTCCACCAATATCTGCAGCGATGGTCATCTCACACCTATATCTGCAGTGATGGTGATCTCACACCTATATCTCCAGTGATCGTGATATCACACCTATATCTGCAGTGATGGTGATCTCACACCTATATCTGCAGTGATGGTGATCTCACCTATATCTGCAGTGATAGTGATCTCACACCTAAACTGCAGAGATAGTGATCTCACACCTATATCTGAAGTAATGGTGATTTCACACCTATATCTGCAATGATAATGATCTCACACCTATATCTGCAGTGATGGTGATCTCACACCTATATCTGCAGTGATAGTGATGTCACACCAATACCTACAGTGATGGTGATCTCACACCTAAACTGCAGAGATAGTGATCTCACACCTATATCTGAAGTAATGGTGATTTCACACCTATATCTGCAATGATAATGATCTCACACCTATATCTGCAGTAATAGTGATCCCACACCTATATATGCAGTGATGGTGATCTCACACCTATATCTGCTGTGATGTGATCTCACCTATATCAGCAGTGATAGTGATCTCACACCTATATCTGAAGTAATATCTGCAGTGATGGTGATCTCACACCTATATCTGCAGTGATGATTATCTCACACCTACCTCTGCAGTGATGGTGATATCACAACTAAATCTGCAATGATAGTCATCTCACACCTATATCTTAAGTAATGGTGATCTCACACCTATATCTGCACTGATATTGATCTCACACCTATATCTGAAGTAATATCCACAGTTATAGTGATCTCAAACCTATATCTGCAGTGATAGTGATCTCACACCAATATCTACAGTGATAGAGATCTCACACCTATATCTGCAGTGATAGTGATCTCACACCTATATCTGCAGTGATAGTGAACTCAAAACAATAACTACAGTGAAAGCGATCTCACACCTATAGCTGCAGTGATAGTGTTCTCACACCTATATCTGCAGTGATAGTGATCTAACACCAATATCTGCAGTGATAGTGAGCTCACACCTATATATGCAGAGATAGTGATCTCACACCTATATCTGCAGTGATAGTGGTTTCACACCTATATCTCCAGTAATAGTGATCTCACACCTATATCTCTAGTGAGATTGATCTCACACCTATATCTGCAGTGATGGTGATCTCAACTATATCTACAGTGATGGTGATCTCACCTATATTTGCAGTGATAGTGATCTCACACCTATATCTGCAGTGATAATGATCTCACACCAATAACTGCAGTGCCGGTGATCTTACACCTATATCTGCAGTGATAGTGATCTCAAACCTATCTCTGCAATGATAGTGATCTCACACTCATATCTGCAGTGATGGTGATCTCAGCTATATCTGTGGTGATAGAGATCTCACACCTATATATGCAGTGATACTGATCTTCCACCAATATCTGCAGCGATGGTCATCTCACACCTATATCTGCAGTGATGGTGATCTCACACCTATATATCCAGTGATAGTGATATCACACCTATATCTGCAGTGATGGTGATCTTACACCTATATCTGCAGTGATGGTGATCTCACCTATATCTGCAGTGATAGTTATCTCACACCAAAACTGCAGAGATAGTGATCTCACACCTATCTCTGAAGTAATGGTGATTTCACACCTATATCTGCAATGATAATGATCTCACACCTATATCTGCAGTAATAGTGAACCCACACCTATATATGCAGTGATGGTGATCTCACACCTATATCTGCTGTGATGTGATCTCACCTATATCAGCAGTGATTGTGATCTCACACCTATATCTGAAGTAATATCTGCAGTGATGGTGATCTCACACCTATATCTGTAGTGATGATTATCTCACACCTACATCTGCTGTGATGGTGATATCACAACTAAATCTGCAATGATAGTGATCTCACACCTATATCTTAAGTAATGGTGATCTCACACCTATATCTGCACTGATATTGATCTCACACCTATATCTGAAGTAATATCCGCAGTGATAGTGATATCAAACCTATATCTGCAGTGATAGTGATCTCACACCAATATCTACAGTGATAGAGATCTCACACCTATATCTGCAGTGATAGTGTTCTCACGCCTATATCTGCAGTGATAGTGAACTCACACCAATATCTACAGTGAAAGAGATCTCACACCTATAGCTGCAGTGATAGTGTTCTCACACCTATATCTGCAGTGATAGTGATCTAACACCAATATCTGCAGGGATAGTGAGCTCACACCTATATATGCAGAGATAGTGATCTCACACCTATATCTTAAGTAATGGTGATCTCACACCTATATCTGCACTGTTATTGATCTCACACCTATATCTGAAGTAATATCCGCAGTGATAGTGATCTCAAATCTATATCTGCAGTGATAGTGATCTCACACCAATATCTACAGTGATAGAGATCTCACACCTATATCTGCAGTGATAGTGATTTCACACCTATATCTCCAGTAATAGTGATCTCACACCTATATCTCTAGTGATAGTGATCTCACACCTATATCTGCTGTGATGGTGATCACACCTATATCTGCAGTGATAGTGATCCCACACTTATATCTGCAGTGATAATGATCTCACACCAATAACTGCAGTGCCGGTGATCTTACACCTATATCTGCAGTGATAGTGGTCTCACACCTATCTCTGCAATGATAGTGATCTCACACCCATATCTGCAGTGGTGGTGATCTCACCTGTATCTGTGGTGATAGTGATCTCACAACTATATATGAAGTAATGGTGATCTTACACCTATATCTGCTGAGATAGTGATCCCACACCTATATCTGCAATGATGGTGATCTCACACCTATATCTGCAATGATAGTGATCTCACACCTACATCTGCAGTGATGCTGATCTCACTCCAATATCTGCAGTGATGCTGATCTCACATCTATATCTGCAGTGATGATCATCTCACACCAATATCTGCAGTGATGCTGATCTCACACCTATATCTACAGTGACAGAGATCTCACACCTATATCTGAAGTAATATCTGCAGTGATAGTGATCTTACACCTATATCAGCAGTGATATTGATCTCAAACCAATATCTGCAGTGATGGTGATCTCACACCTATATCTGTAGTGATGTTGATCTCACACCTATATCTGCAGTGATAGTGATCTCACACCAATATCTGCAGTGATAGTAATCTCAAAAATATATCTGTAGTAATGGTGATCTCACACCTATACCTGCAGTGATGGTGATCTCACCTATATCTGCAGTGATAGTGATCTCTCACCATTTACTGCAGTGCTGGTGATCTTACACCTATCTCTGCAATGATAGTGATCTCACATCCATATCTGCAGTGATGGTGATCTCACCTATATCTGTGGTGATAGTGATCTCACAACTATATATGAAGTGATGGTGATCTTACACCTATATCTGCAGTGATAGTGATCCCACACCTATATCTGCAGTGATGGTGATCTCACACCTATATATCTGCAATGATAGTGATCTCACACCTACATCTGCAGTGATGCTGATCTCACATCTATATCTGCAGTGATGCGGATCTCACACCTATATCTGCAGTGATGGTCATCTCACACCGATATCTGCAGTGATGCTGACCTCACACCTATATCTTCAGTGACAGAGATCTCACACCTATATCTGAAGTAATATCTGCAGTGATAGTGATCTTACACCTAAATCAGCAGTGATAGTGAGCTCACACCAAGATCTGCAGTGATGATGATCTCACACCTATATCTTTAGTGATGTTGATCTCACACCTATATCTGCAGTGATAGTGATCTCACACCAATATCTGCAGTGAAAATGATCTCAAACCTATATCAGCAGTGATGGTGATCTCACACCTATATCTGCAGTGATGGTGCTCTCACCTATATCTGCAGTGATAGTGATCTAACACCAGAGTCTGCAGTGATAGTGATCTCACACCTATATATGCATAGATCGTGATCTCACACCTATATCTGAAGTGAAAGTGATTTCACACCTATATCTCCAGTAATAGTGATCTCACACCTATATATCTAGTGATAGTGATCTAACACCTGTATCTGCGGTGATGGTGATCTCACCTATATCTGCAGTGATAGTGATCTCACACCTATATCTGCAGTGATAGTGATCTCACACCAATAACTGCAGTGATGGAGATCTCTCATCTGTATCTGCAGTGAAAGTGATATCACATTCATATCTGCGGTGATAGTAATTTCACACCAATATCTGCAAGTAATCTCACACCAATATCTGCAGTGATGGAGATCTCACACCTATATCTGCAGTGATAGTGATCTCACACCTATATCTGCAGTGATAGTGATCTCACACCAATATCTACAGTGATAGAGATCTTACACCTATATCTGCAGTGATAGTGATCTCACACCTATGTCAGCAGTGATTGTGATCTCACAACAATATCTGCAGTGATGGTCATCTCACACCTATATCTGCAGTGATGGTGATCTCACACCTGTATCTGTAGTTATAGTGATCTCACACCTATATCGGCAGTGATAGTGACCTCACCTATATCTGAAGTGATAGTGATCTCACACCAATATCTGCAGTGATAGTGATCTCACACCTATATCTACAGTGATAGTAATCTCTCACCAATAACTGCAGTGCTGGTGATCTTACACCTATATCGGCAGAGATAGTGATCTCACACGTATATCTTCAGTGATGGTCGTCTCACACCGATATCTGCAGTGATGCTGATCTCACACCTACATCTACAGTGACAGAGATATCACAACTATATATGAAGTAATGGTGATCTTACACTTATATCTGCAGTGATAGTTATCCCACACCTATATCTGCAGTGATCGTGATCTCACACCTATATCTGCAAGGATAGTGATCTCACACCTACATCTGCAGTGATGCTGATCTCACACCTATTTCTGCAGTGATGCTGATCTCACACCTATATCTGCAGTGATGGTCATCTCACACCGATATCTGCAGTGATGCTGATCTCACACCTATATCTACAGTGACAGAGATCTCACACCTGTATCTGAAGTAATATCTGCAGTGATAGTGATCTTACACCTATATCAGCAGTGATAGTGATCTCACACCAATATCTGCAGTGATGGTGATCTCACACCTATATCTGTAGTGATGTTGATCTCACACCTATATCTGCAGTGATAGTGATCTCACACCAATATCTGCAGTGATGCTGATGTCACACCTATATCTGCAGTGATGGTCATCTCACACCGATATCTGCAGTGATGCTGATCTCACACCAATATCTGCAGTGATAGTGATCTCAAACCTATATCTGCAGTGATGGTGATATCACACCCATATCTGCAGTGATGGTTATGTCACTTATATCTGTGTGATAGTGATCTCACACCTATATCTGCAGCGATAGTGATCTCACACCTATATCTGCAGCGATTGTGATCTCACACCTATATCTGAACTAATATCTGCAGTGATAGTGACCTCACACATATATATGCAGTGATAGTGATCTCACACCAATATCTGCACTGATGGTGATCTCACACCAAAATCTGCAGTGATAGTGATCTCACACCTATATATGCAGTGATGGTGATCTCTACAATATCTGCAGTGATAGTGATCTCACCACCTATATCTGCAGTGATAGTGATCTCACACCTATATCTGCAGTGATAGTGATCTCACACCAATATCTACAGTGATAGAGATCTTACACCTATATCTACAGTGATAGTGATCTCACACCTATATCAGCAGTGATTGTGATCTCACAACAGTATCTGCAGTGATGGTCATCTCACACCTATATCTGCAGTGATGGTGATCTCACACCTGTATCTGTAGTTATAGTGATCTCACACCTTTATCGGCAGTGATAGTGACCTCACCTATATCTGAAGTGATAGTGATCTCACACCTATATCTGCAGTGATAGTGATCTCTCACCAATAACTGCAGTGCTGGTGATCTTACACCTATATCAGCAGAGATAGTGATCTCACACCTATATCTGCAGTGATGGTCATCTCACACCGATATCTGCAGTGATGCTGATCTCACACCTATATCTACAGTGACAGAGATATCACAACTATATATGAAGTAATGGTGATCTTACACCTATATCTGCAGTGATAGTTATCCCACACCTATATCTGCAGTGATGGTGATCTCACACCAATATCTACAGTGACAGAGATCTCACACCAGTATCTGAAGTAATATCTGCAGTGATAGTGATCTTACACCTATATCAGCAGTGATAGTGATCTCACACCAATATCTGCAGTGATGGTGATCTCACACCTATATCTGCAGTGATAGTGATCTAACACCAGTATCTGCAGTGATAGTGATCTCACACCTATATATGCAGAGATAGTGATCTCACACCTATATCTGAAGTGATAGTGATTTCACACCTATATCTCCTGTAATAGTGATCTCACACCTATATCTGCAGTGATAGTGATCTCACACCTATATCTGCAGTGATGGTGATCTCACACCTATATCTGCAGTGAAAGTGATCCCACACCTATATCTACAGTGATAGTGGTCTCACACCAATATCTGCAGTGATGGTGATCTCATACCAATATCTACAGTGATAGAGATCTCACACCTATACCTGCAGTGATACTGATCTTCCACCAATATCTGCAGCGATGGTCATCTCACACCTATATCTGCAGTGATGGTCATCTCACACCTATATCTCCAGTGATCGTGATATCACACCTATATCTGCAGTGATGGTGATCTCACACCTATATCTGCAGTGATGGTGATCTCACCTATATCGGCAGTGATAGTGATCTCACACCTAAACTGCAGAGATAGTGATCTCACACCTATATCTGAAGTAATGGTGATTTCACACCTATATCGGCAATGATAATGATCTCACACCTATATCTGCAGTAATAGTGATCCCACACCTATATATGCAGTGATGGTGATCTCACACCTATATCTGCTGTGATGTGATCTCACCTATATCAGCAGTGATAGTGATCTCACATCTATATCTGAAGTAATATCTGCAGTGATGGTGATCTCACACCTATATCTGCAGTGATGATTATCTCACACCCACCTCTGCAGTGATGGTGATATCACAACTAAATCTGCAATGATAGTCATCTCACACCTATGTCTTAAGTAATGGTGATCTCACATCTATAGCTGCACTGATAGTGATCTCACACCTATATCTGAAGTAATATCCACAGTTATAGTGATCTCAAACCTATATCTGCAGTGATAGTGATCTCACACCAATATCTACAGTGATAGAGATCTCACACCTATATCTGCAGTGATAGTGATCTCACACCTATATCTGCAGTGATAGTGAACTCAAAACAATATCTACAGAGAAAGAGATCTCACACCTATAGCTGCAGTGATAGTGTTCTCACACCTATATCTGCAGTGATAGTGATCTAACACCAATATCTGCAGTGAAAGTGAGCTCACACCTATATATGCAGAGATAGTGATCTCACACCTATATCTGCAGTGATATTGGTTTCACACCTATATCTCCAGTAATAGTGATCTCACACCTATATCTCTAGTGAGAGTGATCTCACACCTATATCTGCAGTGATGGTGATCTCAACTATATCTGCAGTGATGGTGATCTCACCTATATCTGCAGTGATAGTGATCTCACACATATATCTGCAGTGATAATGATCTCACACCAATAACTGCAGTGCCGGTGATCTTACACCTATATCTGCAGTGATAGTGATCTCAAACCTATCTCTGCAATGATAGTGATCTCACACCCATATCTGCAGTGATGGTGATCTCAGCTATATCTGTGGTGATAGAGATCTCACACCTATATCTGCAGTGATACTGATCTTCCACCAATATCTGCAGCGATGGTCATCTCACACCTATATCTGCAGTGATGGTGATCTCACACCTATATATCCAGTGATAGTGATATCACATCTATATCTGCAGTGATGGTGATCTTACACCTATATCTGCAGTGATGGTGATCTCACCTATATCTGAAGTGATAGTTATCTCACACCGAAACTGCAGAGATAGTGATCTCACACCTATCTCTGAAGTAATGGTGATTTCACACCTATATCTGCAATGATAATGATCTCACACCTATATCTGCAGTAATAGTGAACCCACACCTATATATGCAGTGATGGTGATCTCACACCTATATCTGCTGTGATGTGATCTCAACTATATCAGCAGTGATTGTGATCTCACACCTATATCTGAAGTAATATCTGCAGTGATGGTGATCTCACACCTATATCTGTAGTGATGATTATCTCACACCTACATCTGCTGTGATGGTGATCTCACAACTAAATCTGCAATGATAGTGATCTCACACCTATATCTTAAGTAATGGTGATCTCACACCTATATCTGCACTGATATTGATCTCACACCTACATCTGAAGTAATATCCGCAGTGATAGTGATATCAAACCTATATCTGCAGTGATAGTGATCTCACACCAATATCTACAGTGATAGAGATCTCTCTCCTATATCTGCAGTGATAGTGTTCTCACGCCTATATCTGCAGTGATAGTGAACTCACACCAATATTTACAGTGAAAGAGATCTCACACCTATAGCTGCAGTGATAGTGATCTCACACCTATATCCGAAGTAATGGTGATCTCACACCAATATGTACAGTGATAGTGATCTAACACCAATATCTGCAGGGATAGTGAGCTCACACCTATATATGCAGAGATAGTGATCTCACACCTATATCTTAAGTAATGGTGATCTCACACCTATATCTGCACTGATATTGATCTCACACCTATATCTGAAGTAATATCCGCAGTGATAGTGATCTCAAACCTATATCTGCAGTGATAGTGATCTCACACCAATATCTACAGTGATAGAGATCTCACACCTATATCTGCAGTGATAGTGATTTCACACCTATATCTCCAGTAATAGTGATCTCACACCTATATCTCTAGTGATAGTGATCTCACACCTATATCTGCTGTGATGGTGATCACACCTATATCTGCAGTGATAGTGATCCCACACTTATATCTGCAGTGATAATGATCTCACACCAATAACTGCAGTGCCGGTGATCTTACACCTATATCTGCAGTGATAGTGGTCTCACACCTATCTCTGCAATGATAGTGATCTCACACCCATATCTGCAGTTGTGGTGATCTCACCTGTATCTGTGGTGATAGTGATCTCACAACTATATATAAAGTAATGGTGATCTTACACCTATATCTGCTGAGATAGTGATCCCACACCTATATCTGCAATGATGGTGATCTCAAACCAATATCTGCAGTGATGGTGATCTCACACCTATATCTGTAGTGATGTTGATCTCACACCTATATCTGCAGTGATAGTGATCTCACACCAATATCTGCAGTGATAGTAATCTCAAAAATATATCTGTAGTAATGGTGATCTCACACCTATACCTGCAGTGATGGTGATCTCACCTATATCTGCAGTGATAGTGATCTCTCACCATTTACTGCAGTGCTGGTGATCTTACACCTATATCGGCAGTGATAGTGATCTTACACCTATCTCTGCAATGATAGTGATCTCACATCCATATCTGCAGTGATGGTGATCTCACCTATATCTGTGGTGATAGTGATCTCACAACTATATATGAAGTGATGGTGATCTTACACCTATATCTGCAGTGATAGTGATCCCACACCTATATCTGCAGTGATGGTGATCTCACACCTATATATCTGCAATGATAGTGATCTCACACCTACATCTGCAGTGATGCTGATCTCACACCTATATCTGCAGTGATGCAGATCTCACACCTATATCTGCAGTGATGGTCATCTCACACCGATATCTGCAGTGATGCTGATCTCACACCTATATCTTCAGTGACAGAGATCTCACACCTATATCTGAAGTAATATCTGCAGTGATAGTGATCTTACACCTAAATCAGCAGTGATAGTGAGCTCACACCAAGATCTGCAGTGATGATGATCTCACACCTATATCTTTAGTGATGTTGATCTCACACCTATATCTGCAGTGATAGTGATCTAACACCAGTATCTGCAGTGATAGTGATCTCACACCTATATATGCAGAGATAGTGATCTCACACCTATATCTGCAGTGATAGTGATTTCACACCTATATCTCCAGTAATAGTGATCTCACACCTATATCTCTAGTGATAGTGATCTCACACCTATATCTGCTGTGATGGTGATCACACCTATATCTGCAGTGATAGTGATCCCACACTTATATCTGCAGTGATAATGATCTCACACCAATAACTGCAGTGCCGGTGATCTTACACCTATATCTGCAGTGATAGTGGTCTCACACCTATCTCTGCAATGATAGTGATCTCACACCCATATCTGCAGTGGTGGTGATCTCACCTGTATCTGTGGTGATAGTGATCTCACAACTATATATGAAGTAATGGTGATCTTACACCTATATCTGCAGTGATAGTGATCCCACACCTATATCTGCAGTGATGGTGATCTCACACCTATATATCTGCAATGATAGTGATCTCACACCTACATCTGCAGTGATGCTGATCTCACACCTATATCTGCAGTGATGCGGATCTCACACCTATATCTGCAGTGATGGTCATCTCACACCGATATCTGCAGTGATGCTGATCTCACACCTATATCTTCAGTGACAGAGATCTCACACCTATATCTGAAGTAATATCTGCAGTGATAGTGATCTTACACCTAAATCAGCAGTGATAGTGAGCTCCCACCAAGATCTGCAGTGATGATGATCTCACACCTATATCTTTAGTGATGTTGATCTCACACCTATATCTGCAGTGATAGTGATCACACACCAATATCTGCAGTGATAGTGATCGCAAACCTATATCAGCAGTGATGGTGATCTCACACCTATATCTGCAGTGATGGTGCTCTCACCTATATCTGCAGTGATAGTGATCTAACACCAGAGTCTGCAGTGATAGTGATCTCACACCTATATATGCATAGATCGTGATCTCAAACCTATATCTGAAGTGAAAGTGATTTCACACCTATATCTCCAGTAATAGTGATCTCACACCTATATTTCTAGTGATAGTGATCTAACACCTGTATCTGCGGTGATGGTGATCTCACCTATATCTGCAGTGATAGTGATCTCACACCTATATCTGCAGTGATAGTGATCTCACACCAATAACTGCAGTGATGGAGATCTCTCATCTGTATCTGCAGTGAAAGTGATATCACATTCATATCTGCGGTGATAGTAATCTCACACCAATATCTGCAGTGATGGAGATCTCACACCTATATCTGCAGTGATAGTGATCTCACACCTATATCTGCATTGATAGTGATCTCACACCAATATCTACAGTGATAGAGATCTTACACCTATATCTGCAGTGATAGTGATCTCACACCTATATCAGCAGTTTTGGTGATCTCACCTATATCTGCAGTGATAGTGATCTCACACCTATATCTGCAGTGATAGTGATCCCACACCTATATCTGCAGTGATGGTGATCTCACACCTATATATCTGCAATGATAGTGAGCTCACACCTACATCTGCAGTGATGCTGATCTCACACCTATATCTGCAGTGATGCGGATCTCACACCTATATCTGCAGTGATGGTCATCTCACACCGATATCTGCAGTGATGCTGATCTCACACCTATATCTTCAGTGACAGAGATCTCACACCTATATCTGAAGTAATATCTGCAGTGATAGTGATCTTACACCTAAATCAGCAGTGATAGTGAGCTCACACCAAGATCTGCAGTGATGATGATCTCACACCTATATCTTTAGTGATGTTGATCTCACACCTATATCTGCAGTGATAGTGATCTCACACCAATATCTGCAGTGATAGTGATCTCAAACCTATATCAGCAGTGATGGTGATCTCACACCTATATCTGCAGTGATTATGCTCTCACCTATATCTGCAGTGATAATGATCTAACAACAGAGTCTGCAGTGATAGTGATCTCACACCTATATATGCATAGATCGTGATCTCACACCTATATCTGAAGTGAAAGTGATTTCACACCTATATCTCCAGTAATAGTGATCTCACACCTATATATCTAGTGATAGTGATCTAACACCTGTATCTGCGGTGATGGTGATCTCACCTATATCGGCAGTGATAGTGATCTCACACCTATATCTGCAGTGATAGTGATCTCACACCAATAACTGCAGTGATGGAGATCTCTCATCTGTATCTGCAGTGAAAGTGATATCACATTCATATCTGCGGTGATAGTAATCTCACACCAATATCTGCAGTGATGGAGATCTCACACCTATATCTGCAGTGATGGTGATCTCACACCTGTATATGTAGTTATAGTGATCTCACACCTATATCGGCAGTGATAGTGACCTCACCTATATCTGAAGTGATAGTGATCTCACACCTATATCTGCAGTGATATTGATCTCTCACCAATAACTGCAGTGCTGGTGATCTTACACCTATATCAGCAGAGATAGTGATCTCACACCTATATCCGCAGTGATGGTCATCTCACACCGATATCTGCAGTGATGCTGATCTCACACCTATATCTACAGTGACAGAGATATCACAACTATATATGAAGTAATGGTAATCTTACACCTATATCTGCAGTGATAGTTATCCCACACCTATATCTGCAGTGATGGTGATCTCACACCAATATCTACAGTGACAGAGATCTCACACCAGTATCTGAAGTAATATCTGCAGTGATAGTGATCTTACACCTATATCAGCAGTGATAGTGATCTCACACCAATATCTGCAGTGATGGTGATCTCACACCTATATCTGCAGTGATAGTGATCTAACACTAGTATCTGCAGTGATAGTGATCTCACACCTATATCTGAAGTGATAGTGATTTCACACCTATATCTCCTGTAATAGTGATCTCACACCTATATCTGCAGTGATAGTGATCTCACACCTGTATCTGCAGTGATGGTGATCTCACACCTATATCTGCAGTGATGGTGATCTCACACCTATATCTGCAGTGAAAGTGATCCCACACCTATATCTACAGTGATAGTGGTCTCACACCAATATCTGCAGTGATGGTGATCTCATACCAATATCTACAGTGATAGAGATCTCACACCTATACCTGCAGTGATACTGATCTTCCACCAATATCTGCAGCGATGGTCATCTCACACCTATATCTACAGTGATGGTGATCTCACACCTATATCTCCAGTGATCGTGATATCACACCTATATCTGCAGTGATGGTGAACTCACACCTATATCTGCAGTGATGGTGATCTCACCTATATCTGCAGTGATAGTGATCTCACACCTAAACTGCAGAGATAGTGATCTCACACCTATATCTGAAGTAATGGTGATTTCACACCTGTATATGCAATGATAATGATCTCACACCTATATCTGCAGTGATGGTGATCTCACACCTATATCTGCAGTGATAGTGATGTCACACCAATACCTACAGTGATGGTGATCTCACACCTAAACTGCAGAGATAGTGATCTCACACCTATATCTGAAGTAATGGTAATTTCACACCTATATCTGCAATGATAATGATCTCACACCTATATCTGCAGTAATAGTGATCCCACACCTATATATGCAGTGATGGTGATCTCACACCTATATCTGCTGTGATATGATCTCACCTATATCAGCAGTGATAGTGATCTCACACCTATATCTGAAGTAATATCTGCAGTGATGGTGATCTCACACCTATATCTGCAGTGATGATTATCTCACACCTACCTCTGCAGTGATGGTGATATCACAACTAAATCTGCAATGATAGTCATCTCACTCCTATATCTTAAGTAATGGTGATCTCACACCTATATCTGCACTGATATTGATCTCACACCTATATCTGAAGTAATATCCACAGTTATAGTGATCTCAAACCTATATCTGCAGTGATAGTGATCTCACACCAATATCTACAGTGATAGAGATCTCACACCTATATCTGCAGTGATAGTGATCTCACACCTATATCTGCAGTGATAGTGAACTCAAAACAATATCTACAGTGAAAGAGATCTCACACCTATAGCTGTAGTGATAGTGTTCTCACACCTATATCTGCAGTGATAGTGAGCTCACACCTATATATGCAGAGATAGTGATCTCACACCTATATCTGCAGTGATAGTGGTTTCACACCTATATCTCCAGTAATAGTGATCTCACACCTATATCTCTAGTGAGATTGATCTCACACCTATATCTGCAGTGATGGTGATCTCAACTATATCTACAGTGATGGGGATCTCACCTATATCTGCAGTGATAGTGATCTCACACCTATATCTGCAGTGATGGTGATCTCAGCTATATCTGTGGTGATAGAGATCTCACACCTATATATGCAGTAATACTGATCTTCCACCAATATCTGCAGCGATGGTCATCTCACACCTATATCTGCAGTGATGGTGATCTCACACCTATATATCCAGTGATAGTGATATCACACCTATATCTGCAGTGATGGTGATCTCACCTATACCTGCAGTGATAGTTATCTCACACCGAAACTGCAGAGATAGTGATCTCACACCTATCTCTGAAGTATTGGTGATTTCACACCTATATCTGCAATGATAATGATCTCACACCTATATCTGCAGTAAAAGTGAACCCACACCTATATATGCAGTGATGGTGATCTTACACCTATATCTGCTGTGATGTGATCTCACCTATATCAGCAGTGATTGTGATCTCACACCTATATCTGAAGTAATATCTGCAGTGATGGTGATCTCACACCTATATCTGTAGTGATGATTATCTCACACCTACATCTGCTGTGATGGTGATATCACAACTAAATCTGCAATGATAGTGATCTCACACCTATATCTTAAGTAATGGTGATCTCACACCTATATCTGCACTGATATTGATCTCACACCTATATCTGAAGTAATATCCGCAGTGATAGTGATATCAAACCTATATCTGCAGTGATAGTGATCTCACACCAATATCTACAGTGATAGAGATCTCACACCTATATCTGCAGTGATAGTGTTCTCACGCCTATATCTGCAGTGATAGTGAACTCACACCAATATCTACAGTGAAAGAGAGCTCACACCTATAGCTGCAGTGATAGTGTTCTAACACCTATATCTGCAGTGATAGTGATCTAACACCAATATCTGCAGGGATAGTGAGCTCACACCTATATATGCAGAGATAGTGATCTCACACCTATATCTTAAGTAATGGTGATCTCACACCTATATCTGCACTGATATTGATCTCACTCCTATATCTGAATGTAGGAGAGTAGGGTCTGCTATCCTATGGTCACCCCAAATTTTTGCTTTTTGCTTCACTGGTTTTTGACATATTGAGGCTGTGGGCCTGCCAATCAGACCCCCAGCCTGCTGTTCTCTCTACTAAATTAAAACTATGCACCCTAGGTGCATAACCAATTGGAAGTGGATCACCCTGTCAGCCCCTGTACCAGTGTACACTAGGTACCCAGGGCATTGGTGTACCCAAGGCCTGCCAGGGGCTGCAGCATGTATTATGCCACCCCAGGCTTGGCCTAACAATCTGACACAACTGGCTGATCACTCAGCTGGGGTAAGTTGGTGTAATCACCTCTTACTTAGGTGTAGTATACCTATACCTAACCTTAAATGGGACACCTGGTAACCTCTAAGTCACTCCTATGGCAGGCCTTAACAATCCTGAAGGCAGAGTGCTTGGTTCCATGTGAGATGGTGCTCTGGCATGAGCTGAGCCTGTCTGCAGTGGTCGGAACAACTTCCTTCTACTGTTTCCAGATATCGTCATACCATATACTCTTAAGTGCATTATGAACCTCGCGGTTAAATGCTATCTTTGGTTTGGCTTTATCAAAACATGTCGAGTAAGGTGTCATACGAATTGGAATACTAACCCCTCGCCAATTCTGGCGACGGGGTTAGCATTCCACCCTTCTAGAGGGACACGACATGTACAGTACCTGAAACCCGGGTAAAATCAGACATAGCCTCAGCTCCACAAAATGGATGCTGCCACCACAGACACAAGTCTGCCCTCCTGCTGCTGGGAGTCCTTCCAGCTTGGGAGGTGTGGACAAAGGGTTTCCTGCCAGGGGAGGTGCGTGCACCACCCCAGACAGGATTTTGTGTATTGGTCAGGTAGGGCTTGAAAGAAACCAGACATGCCTGTGGCTCACAAGGAGCCTCGGGGCATATGCCAGTTCAAACCGGTCCTGGGGCACACCAGTCCCGGGCCTGGGGCGAGCTGGACAAAGGATTGGGGGTGTAACCACCCCCCTTCCTGGTCCCACCCATAGGGAGGGACCTAGCAGGTAGTCCGGCCCCTAGAATCCGAATAAAGGTAGGAGCTGTGTCCTAAGACTTCAGACATCCTGGAATCAACTTGAAACTAAGAAGAAGACGGGAACTTCGACATTCTGCTGCACAGAAGACTGAAGAAAATCTCCCCTGTGGTCAGGGAGTGACCACCTTGCTAACGCAAGCACCATCCAGCGAATCACCGTCTGCTTTGCCGCCGCCTCCCGCCGGAGCCCGAGCCCAGAGACTGACAAGACCTGGACCTCCAGACCTCTCACCGCCCGATCCACAGTCCCTGAAAAGAGGAGACCCGTGGAGGCACCGAGACACGTGGAGCCAGCCATCTTGGAACGACTACAACAAGCTGACCAGTGCAACAACCGAGGCTCCCTCCAAGTTGTGCTTTGGGTCCTGAGAAGCCCAACCCTCGAGCAGCATCTGCACCAAAGGTGAGCCCTCCAGCATCTCCACGATCTGCGTGGGGCCCTTCTGCATTTTGCCACTCGACGCGCCTAACCGGTTGATGGCCCGCTGGCTAGTGGCCATCTTGGCGACGAAATCTACGACAAACACCGCTGGTCTGGTTGCTCCAGACTGGCCCTTGCTCCCCTCCAAAGGAGCAATCCCTCTGACCTTGCTGGTCAGAACCAACAGCTGATTTCCGAATCCTCCTGCAATTGCTTTTGCCAAGGCTTGTTTGCTTCGATCAAGTCGCCGACACCGCCGACAGCGAGAGCCTGCGTGGGACAGCTCGTGAGCCGACTCCTGGACGTCGTCGACCTTCAGGGACCACGTGGCTGCGGAGACAAGCTACCCCTCATCACCTGTTTGCACCCGACATCGCCTGGTACCCACCTGGTGCCACGCTGGTCACTGGCTAGTGACTGTGAACACTGTCCCCTCTGCTTACAGGTCTTCAACCTCTCCGATCCACTCTTGGATCCACTGCATCTCTCCCGGACCGACCGCCTGCAGCATCTTTGTCTTCAAGCTCCACGGAACAGATAGAAGCAACCCGACGCACTTCGAGGCCTATGCACCCGCTTCCTGTGGGTGAGGTAAAGCTGGCACACCTGTGCCCAAGTGTAGTATTACATCTCTAGTGCCTGTGTTCCAAATCTTGAGTTCCTAGTCCATCCGGAAGATTCCTTTTGCAGTAACTTTGTACTTTTTACGCACCCATTGAAACCTATGGGAGCACGCGTGTGACTATTTGCTCTGCACACGCCACCCGTGGACCTCCTGGTCACTAACTGACGTTAGCTCCTTGTAGGCCCAGCGATTCTAGAGGCCCTAGGCCTTTTCCCTTTTCTGTTCGTGGTACTTATACCACTATTTTAGTATATGGTTTGAGTGGCCACCAGGGCCTATCCATATAACGTGCAACTTCTGTGTATTCTGTGATAATCTTGTTTGACGATTTGTGCTCCTGTGCTCATAAAGAGACTAGGGGTAACTTTGATAAATAAATACATATATATTTTGAATATATATCTGTGTGGTGTCCTTTCATTGGTATAAAAGGGGGTTGCATTTGGTAAAACAGCTGGCTTAACACGCTTCACGAGTTTAGCCTCAAAGACTGCTTAGCCTACGCTACCACTAGGGCAGCTAGTCCGAAAAGGTTGACTTACAACCACACCATAAGGGTTGCTTGGCATGGTACAAGGTGATCACTTTAACTAGTGAGCATCATATACCAGGCCAACTTCTCACATTGGTGAGCAGCGGTTGGATTTGAGCTTGCTGTGTTTTACCATTGTAATCTCTTGGTTACCAATTGAAAGATCACATAGGTACCTGTAGGTACATATAAAACAAGATTAGATATACTTAAGTTCTACTGAACTTAGTTGTTGTAGAGCAAAGGGAGTAGCACACCCTGACTACAACTACTAGATAGGTTTAGTAGGTAAACCCAAGTGTAGGTAGATTGCAACACATCCACCCACACTTAAGAGCAATGGCCGGGGCAGAGGGGTCCACTGTACCCATCTCTGTTGAGAGTGACCCCCAGAGGGCACCATCCAGCTTTGCTACCCTTAATCAGAATGAGCTCAGGCATTTGGCAACTCTTAGAGGCCTTAAACAGCCCAAGAACCCAAACTCTGCTGAGCTCAGAGAGCTCTTACAGAATGATGAGAATCAGAGAGCACTCAAGAAAGCTTCCCAGTTAGCCCCCTTAGGGACAGGAACAGGAGGCCCCCCTTCTGAAGATGCCACTGAAGTACCCCTTCCCAATAGTCACCCCTTAGATGGGATGCCTACCACAGAGGATGAGAGTGAAAAGGATACTGACAGTAGTGAGGATGAAGGGAGAACTAGCCCAGTGCCAAGTGTTAAACTTGGCCCAGCTAAACCAAGGCTATTGGGGACTGACAGTGGGTTCAACCCACTGGATCTCCCCAGTGGACTTAACACAGGGCTGGGAAGGCAAAGGAATCGCTCAGGTGACTCCAATGCTTCCCATGGCTCTAGAGGCTCTCAAGGTCACTCCAGGAGAAGGATGACCACCCCTCAGAGGAGGGAACATGAGGCCAAGATGCAAGAGGCTCAGCTGAGGATCAGGAAGCAGGAGCTAGAAGTAGCCCTGATGGAAGAGAAACTTAGCAAGGCTAGACAGCATAAAGAGAGTGGGTCTATACCCACTGGTGGCAGCATTGTCCCTAAGGACAAAGATAGGGTTTTCTACAATAGAAACCTGTCTAAGGTTGTGCCCCCCTACAAAAGTGGGGATGACATCCACAAGTGGATAACTGCTCTTGAGAGAGCCTGCAAAGTACAGCAGGTTCCTGAAGATCAGTGGGCAGCAATCCTCTGGCTCTCCTTTGAGGGAAGAGGCAGAGACAGACTCCTCACTGTTAGAGAAGAGGATGTCAGAAACTACAGAGTCCTGAAGAGTGTTCTAGTTGATGGGTTAGGCTTAACCACTGAGCAGTACAGGTTAATGTTCAGAGACACCCAAAAGACACAGACTCAGGACTGGTCTGAATACATTGAATGTGCCACTAAGGCTTTGGAGGGTTGGTTGCTGGGAAGTAAGGTATCTGATTTTACAGGATTGTATAATTTGATGATGAGAGAACAGATTTTAAATAACTGTCAAAACCAGCAACTGCATCAACACTTGGTTGACTCTGATCTGACCTCTCCCCAAGAATTGGGAAAGAAGGCAGACAAATGGGTCAGAACCAGGGTTAAGCAAAAGAACCAGAACCAGGGCCAAGGGGGTGATCAGAAGAAAACAGACCAAAAGGGTGGAGATCAGAAATCTAAAGACCAGAAGTCTTCAACAGGGCCCCAAACTACTGCTAAGGAGGGTGGGTCCCAACAACAGTCCAAAAAGAAGAAAGAAGGTCAAAAGAAACCCTGGTGCAATCATTGTAAAAATACAACTCACTGGACTAGTGATTGCAAAAAGGGTGGAGCCCCCAACACTGTTGCCCCTAAGGCACCTGCTCCCAGTACTACTGTTAGCAGTGTTGGTCCCCAGACAAAGGGTGTAGTGGGAATCACTATGGGAACTGAAGGAGATTCTGACTTAGACAGAACCCTTACACAGGCAGTCTTGATCTGTGATGGGGACATTGATTTGTCCCTGACTGTGAGCCCCAGTAACCTGGGCAAGTACAGACAGACTCCTTTAATAAATGAAAAAGTGGCTCAAGCTTACAGGGACACATGTGCCAGTGTCACTATGGTGACACCAGGCTTTGTGGACCCTGGACAGTACATACCAGGTGAGAACTACCTGGTGACCAATGCCAGCAATGCCACTACTTCACATAGTGTGGCAGTTGTTAACTTCTCATGGGGAGGGGTAACTGGCCTCAAAAGGGTTGTGGTTAGTGCAGACCTCCCAGTAGAATGTTTGTTGGGCAATGACCTAGAGAGTTCTCTATGGTCAGAAGTGGAGTACAGGACTCATGCAGAGATGTTAGGTATATCATCACATGTCCTTGCTGTGACCAGGTCACAGGCCAAAAAGTGCCTCACTGAACCACAGGTCTTGGATCCTGGAACAATGGACCAAGCACCTACCAAGAAGAAGAACAGGAGGGTCAAGGCTGTGCCTTCCCCCCTGCCTCAGAGTGATGATCAGCCTTCCCAGGAAGCTGATCTAGAGGACCCTGAAGGAACTGTCCCTGAAGAGCTTGAACCTGATCAGGTTGAGTTTCTGGGGACAGGGGGACCTTCAAGGGCTGACTTGAGGCAGGCTCAGTTATCCTGTCCCTCTCTTGAACCCCTCAGACAGCTGGCTGCTGCTGAGGCTGCTGGGAATGCTCAAGGTACCCATAAAGTGTATTGGGATGAAGGGCTCCTTTATTCAGAGGCTAGAGACCCCAAGCCTGGTGCAACCAGGAGGTTGGTCATACCTCTGCAATTTAGGGGCTTCCTTCTTACCTTGGCCCATGACATTCCTTTAGCAGGACACTTAGGCCAGAACAAGACTTGGGACAGGCTTGTCCCTCACTTTCACTGGCCTCATATGAATGAAGATACAAAGGAGTTTTGTCGCTCCTGTGTTACCTGCCAAGCCAGTGGCAAATCAGGTGGCACAACAAAGGCCCCCCTTATACCACTACCTGTGGTGGGGGTCCCCTTTGAAAGAGTGGGAATAGACATAGTGGGTCCCATGGATCCTCCCACTGCATCTGGGCACAGATTTATACTGGTGGTAGTGGATCATGCCACCAGGTATCCAGAGGCAATTCCCCTTAGGACCACTACAGCTCCTGTTGTGGCCAGGGCCCTGCTGGGAGTATTCTCCAGAGTGGGGTTTCCTAAGGAGGTAGTATCTGACAGAGGTACCAACTTTATGTCAGGATACTTGACAGCTATGTGGAAGGAATGTGGTGTCAACTACAAGTTCACCACCCCTTATCACCCACAATGCAATGGGCTTGTTGAGAGATTCAACAAGACCCTAAAGGGTATGATCAAAGGATTACCTGAAAAGCTCAGGCGAAGATGGGATATCCTTCTACCCTGCCTTCTGTTTGCTTACAGAGAGGTCCCACAAAAAGGAGTTGGCTACAGCCCCTTTGAATTGTTGTTTGGGCACCCTGTGAGAGGCCCACTGTGTTTGGTGAAGGAAGGATGGGAGTTACCTCTCAAAAAGCCTAAGCTAGACATAGTGGACTATGTACTTGGTCTCCGCTCCAGGATGGCTGAGTATATGGAGAAGGCATCTAAAAACCTTGAGGCAAGCCAGGCCTTACTGAAAGCTTGGCATGACCAAAAGGCTGTCTTGGTTGAGTATCAGCCAGGACAGAAGGTATGGGTGTTGGAGCCAGTGGCCCCAGCAGCACTCCAAGACAAATGGTCTGGACCCCATACAATCCTGGAAAAGAAGGGAGAGGTCACCTACTTGGTGGACCTAGGAACTCCCAGGAGTCCCCACAGGGTACTCCATGTTAACAGGCTTAAAGCATATGTTGACAGGGCAGACATGGGCTTGCTCATGGCTACAGATGAGGGACAGGAGGAAGAGAGTGACCCTCTCCCAGACCTGTTGTCTCAGAACCCTGAAGATGGCTCAGTTGAAGGAGTGACCCTTGGAGGCAACCTCACTGCCCATCAGCAGACTGAATGTAGACAGGTTCTACAATCATTTTCACATATGTTTTCCTTGATACCTAGTCAAACTGACTGGTGTACCCATGTTGTGGACACTGGTGACAGTCTGCCTGTAAAGAACAAACTTTACAGACAACCTGACCACGTCAGGGACTGTATAAAGGCTGAGGTACATAAAATGCTGGAATTAGGTGTCATTGAACCCTCAGAGAGCCCCTGGGCTAGCCCAGTGGTTCTGGTCCCCAAACCTCACACCAAAGATGGCAAGAGAGAGATGAGGTTCTGTGTGGATTACAGAGGACTCAATGCTGTCACCAGGACAGATGCACACCCTATTCCAAGGGCAGATGAGCTCATAGACAAACTAGCTTCTGCAAAGTTTTTGAGCACATTTGACTTAACAGCTGGCTATTGGCAAATCAGATTAGCTGAGGAGTCTAAGGCCAAAACAGCATTCTCAACCCCAGGTGGGCATTATCAGTTTGTGGTGATGCCCTTTGGTCTGAAGAATGCACCTGCCACCTTCCAAAGGCTGGTGAACCAAGTCCTTACTGGGTTGGATGACTTTTGTGCAGCATATCTGGATGACATTGCTGTCTTTAGCTCCACCTGGGAGGATCACCTGATCCACCTGAAGAAGGCTCTTGAGGCCCTGCAGAGGGCAGGCCTCACTATCAAGGCTACTAAGTGCCAGATAGGGCAGAGTAAGGTTGTATATTTGGGCCACCTTGTAGGTGGAGGCCAAGTTCAACCACTGGAGAGTAAGATACAATCCATCAAGGACTGGTCCCCTCCAACCACCCAGACTCAAGTTCGAGCTTTCTTGGGCTTGACTGGGTACTACAGGAAGTTTGTTAAGAACTATGGGTCCATTGTGACTCCTCTTAATGATCTGACATCCAAGAAGATGCCCAAAAAGGTTCAGTGGACAGTAAGCTGTCAAAAGGCATTTGATGACCTGAAGGAGGCCATGTGCTCTGCACCTATCCTGAAAAGTCCTGACTACTCCAAAGAGTTTATTGTCCAAACAGATGCTTCTGAGTTGGGTGTGGGAGCTGTGCTGTCACAACTTAATGTAGATGGTCAAGACCAACCCATTGCTTTTATTAGCAGAAGGTTGACCCCCAGAGAGAAGAATTGGTCAGCTATTGAGAGGGAGGCCTTTGCTGTGGTGTGGGCCCTGAAGAAGCTGAGGCCATACTTGTTTGGCACTCACTTCAAGATTCAGACCGACCATAAGCCCCTCTTGTGGCTAAATCAGATGAAGGGTGAAAACCCCAAACTGCTTAGGTGGTCCATTTCCCTACAGGGGATGGACTTTACAGTGGAGCACCGGCCAGGTACTGACCATGGGAATGCAGATGGTCTCTCCAGGTACTTCCACTTAGGACATGAAGACGAGACTGGTCAAGGCTAGTTTAATGTCCCAGCGTTTGGGGGGGGGTTGTGTAGGAGAGTAGGGTCTGCTATCCTATGGTCACCCCAAATTTTTGCTTTTTGCTTCACTGGTTTTTGACATATTGAGGCTGTGGGCCTGCCAATCAGACCCCCAGCCTGCTGTTCTCTCTACTAAATTAAAACTATGCACCCTAGGTGCATAACCAATTGGAAGTGGATCACCCTGTCAGCCCCTGTACCAGTGTACACTAGGTACCCAGGGCATTGGTGTACCCAAGGCCTGCCAGGGGCTGCAGCATGTATTATGCCACCCCAGGCTTGGCCTAACAATCTGACACAACTGGCTGATCACTCAGCTGGGGTAAGTTGGTGTAATCACCTCTTACTTAGGTGTAGTATACCTATACCTAACCTTAAATGGGACACCTGGTAACCTCTAAGTCACTCCTATGGCAGGCCTTAACAATCCTGAAGGCAGAGTGCTTGGTTCCATGTGAGATGGTGCTCTGGCATGAGCTGAGCCTGTCTGCAGTGGTCGGAACAACTTCCTTCTACTGTTTCCAGATATCGTCATACCATATACTCTTAAGTGCATTATGAACCTCGCGGTTAAATGCTATCTTTGGTTTGGCTTTATCAAAACATGTCGAGTAAGGTGTCATACGAATTGGAATACTAACCCCTCGCCAATTCTGGCGACGGGGTTAGCATTCCACCCTTCTAGAGGGACACGACATGTACAGTACCTGAAACCCGGGTAAAATCAGACATAGCCTCAGCTCCACAAAATGGATGCTGCCACCACAGACACAAGTCTGCCCTCCTGCTGCTGGGAGTCCTTCCAGCTTGGGAGGTGTGGACAAAGGGTTTCCTGCCAGGGGAGGTGCGTGCACCACCCCAGACAGGATTTTGTGTATTGGTCAGGTAGGGCTTGAAAGAAACCAGACATGCCTGTGGCTCACAAGGAGCCTCGGGGCATATGCCAGTTCAAACCGGTCCTGGGGCACACCAGTCCCGGGCCTGGGGCGAGCTGGACAAAGGATTGGGGGTGTAACCACCCCCCTTCCTGGTCCCACCCATAGGGAGGGACCTAGCAGGTAGTCCGGCCCCTAGAATCCGAATAAAGGTAGGAGCTGTGTCCTAAGACTTCAGACATCCTGGAATCAACTTGAAACTAAGAAGAAGACGGGAACTTCGACATTCTGCTGCACAGAAGACTGAAGAAAATCTCCCCTGTGGTCAGGGAGTGACCACCTTGCTAACGCAAGCACCATCCAGCGAATCACCGTCTGCTTTGCCGCCGCCTCCCGCCGGAGCCCGAGCCCAGAGACTGACAAGACCTGGACCTCCAGACCTCTCACCGCCCGATCCACAGTCCCTGAAAAGAGGAGACCCGTGGAGGCACCGAGACACGTGGAGCCAGCCATCTTGGAACGACTACGACAAGCTGACCAGTGCAACAACCGAGGCTCCCTCCAAGTTGTGCTTTGGGTCCTGAGAAGCCCAACCCTCGAGCAGCATCTGCACCAAAGGTGAGCCCTCCAGCATCTCCACGATCTGCGTGGGGCCCTTCTGCATTTTGCCACTCGACGCGCCTAACCGGTTGCTGGCCCGCTGGCTAGTGGCCATCTTGGCGACGAAATCTACAACAAACACCGCTGGTCTGGTTGCTCCAGACTGGCCCTTGCTCCCCTCCAAAGGAGCAATCCCTCTGACCTTGCTGGTCAGAACCAACAGCTGATTTCCGAATCCTCCTGCAATTGCTTTTGCCAAGGCTTGTTTGCTTCGATCAAGTCGCCGACACCGCCGACAGCGAGAGCCTGCGTGGGACAGCTCGTGAGCCGACTCCTGGACGTCGTCGACCTTCAGGGACCACGTGGCTGCGGAGACAAGCTACCCCTCATCACCTGTTTGCACCCGACATCGCCTGGTACCCACCTGGTGCCACGCTGGTCACTGGCTAGTGACTGTGAACACTGTCCCCTCTGCTTACAGGTCTTCAACCTCTCCGATCCACTCTTGGATCCACTGCATCTCTCCCGGACCGACCGCCTGCAGCATCTTTGTCTTCAAGCTCCACGGAACAGATAGAAGCAACCCGACGCACTTCGAGGCCTATGCACCCGCTTCCTGTGGGTGAGGTAAAGCTGGCACACCTGTGCCCAAGTGTAGTATTACATCTCTAGTGCCTGTGTTCCAAATCTTGAGTTCCTAGTCCATCCGGAAGATTCCTTTTGCAGTAACTTTGTACTTTTTATGCACCCATTGAAACCTATGGGAGCACGCGTGTGACTATTTGCTCTGCACACGCCACCCGTGGACCTCCTGGTCACTAACTGACGTTAGCTCCTTGTAGGCCCAGCGATTCTAGAGGCCCTAGGCCTTTTCCCTTTTCTGTTCGTGGTACTTATACCACTATTTTAGTATATGGTTTGAGTGGCCACCAGGGCCTATCCATATAACGTGCAACTTCTGTGTATTCTGTGATAATCTTGTTTGACGATTTGTGCTCCTGTGCTCATAAAGAGACTAGGGGTAACTTTGATAAATAAATACATATATATTTTGAATATATATCTGTGTGGTGTCCTTTCATTGGTATAAAAGGGGGTTGCATTTGGTAAAACAGCTGGCTTAACACGCTTCACGAGTTTAGCCTCAAAGACTGCTTAGCCTACGCTACCACTAGGGCAGCTAGTCCGAAAAGGTTGACTTACAACCACACCATAAGGGTTGCTTGGCATGGTACAAGGTGATCACTTTAACTAGTGAGCATCATATACCAGGCCAACTTCTCACACTGAAGTAATATCCGCAGTGATAGTGATCTCAAACCTATATCTGCAGTGATAGTGATCTCACACCAATATCTACAGTGATAGAGATCTCACACCTATATCTGCAGTGATAGTGATTTCACACCTATATCTCCAGTAATAGTGATCTCACACCTATATCTCTAGTGATAGTGATCTCACACCTATATCTGCTGTGATGGTGATCACACCTATATCTGCAGTGATAGTGATCCACACTTATATCTGCAGTGATAATGATCTCAAACCAATAACTGCATTGCTGGTGATCTTACACCTATATCTGCAGTGATAGTGGTCTCACACCTATCTCTGCAATGATAGTGATCTCACACCCATATCTGCAGTGGTGGTGATCTCACCTGTATCTGTGGTGATAGTGATCTCACAACTATATATGAAGTAATGGTGATCTTACACCTATATCTGCTGAGATAGTGATCCCACACCTATATCTGCAATGATGGTGATCTCACACCGATATCTGCAATGATAGTGATTTCACACCTACATCTGCAGTGATGCTGATCTCACTCCTATATCTGCAGTGATGCTGATCTCACATCTATATCTGCAGTGATGGTCATCTCACACCAATATCTGCAGTGATGCTGATCTCACACCTATATCTACAGTGACAGAGATCTCACACCTATATCTGAAGTAATATCTGCAGTGATAGTCATCTTACACCTATATCAGCAGTGATATTGATCTCAAACCAATATCTGCAGTGATGGTGATCTCACACCTATATCTGTAGTGATGTTGATCTCACACCTATATCTGCAGTGATAGTGATCTCACACCAATATCTTCAGTGATAGTAATCTCAAAAATATACCTGTAGTAATGGTGATCTCACACCTATACCTGCAGTGATGGTGATCTCACCTATATCTGCAGTGATAGTGATCTCTCACCATTTACTGCAGTGCTGGTGATCTTACACCTATATCGGCAGTGATAGTGATCTTACACCTATCTCTGCAATGATAGTGATCTCACATCCATATCTGCAGTGATGGTGATCTCACCTATATCTGTGGTGATAGTGATCTCACAACTATATATGAAGTGATGGTGATCTGACACCTATATCTGCAGTGATAGTGATCCCACACCTATATCTGCAGTGATGGTGATCTCACACCTATATATCTGCAATGATAGTGATCTCACACCTACATCTGCAGTGATGCTGATCTCACATCTATAACTGCAGTGATGCGGATCTCACACCTATATCTGCAGTGATGGTCATCTCACACCGATATCTGCAGTGATGCTGATCTCACACCTATATCTTCAGTGACAGAGATCTCACACCTATATCTGAAGTAATATCTGCAGTGATAGTGATCTTACACCTAAATCAGCGGTGATAGTGAGCTCACACCAAGATCTGCAGTGATGATGATCTCACAGCTATATCTTTAGTGATGTTGATCCCACACCTATATCTGCAGTGATAGTGATCTCACACCAATATCTGCAGTGATAATGATCTCAAACCTATATCAGCAGTGATGGTGATCTCACACCTATATCTGCAGTGATGGTGCTCTCACCTATATCTGCAGTGATAGTGATCTAACACCAGAGTCTGCAGTGATAGTAATCTCACACCTATATATGCATAGATCGTGATCTCACACCTATATCTGAAGTGAAAGTGATTTCACACCTACATCTCCAGTAATAGTGATCTCATACCTATATATCTAGTGATAGTGATCTAACACCTGTATCTGCGGTGATGGTGATCTCACCTATATCTGCAGTGATAGTGATCTCACACCTATATCTGCAGTGATAGTGATCTCATACCAATAACTGCAGTGATGGAGATCTCTCATCTGTATCTGCAGTGAAAGTGATATCAGATTCATATCTGCGGTGATAGTAATCTCACACCAATATCTGCAGTGATGGAGATCTCATACCTATATCTGCAGTGATAGTGATCTCACACCTATATCTGCAGTGATAGAGATCTTACACCTATATCTGCAGTGATAGTGATCTCACACCTATATCAGCAGTGATTGTGATCTCACAACAATATCTGCAGTGATGGTCATCTCACACCTATATCTGCAGTGATAGTGATCTCACACCTGTATCTGTAGTTATAGTGATCTCACACCTATATCGGCAGTGATAGTGACCTCACCTATATCTGAAGTGATAGTGATCTCACACCAATATCTGCAGTGATAGTGATCTCACACCTATATCTACAGTGATAGTGATCTCTCACCAATAACTGCAGTGCTGGTGATCTTACACCTATATCAGCAGAGATAGTGATCTCACACCTATATCTGCAGTGATGGTGATCTCACACCTATATCTGCAATGATAGTGATCTCACACCTACATCTGCAGTGATGCTGATCTCACACCTATATCTGCAGTGATGCTGATCTCACACCTATATCTGCAGTGATGGTCATCTCACACTGATATCTGCAGTGATGCTGATCTCACACCTATATCTACAGTGACAGAGATCTCACACCTGTATCTGAAGTAATATCTGCAGTGATAGTGATCTTACACCTATATCAGCAGTGATAGTGATCTCACACCAATATCTGCAGAGAGGTGATCTCACACCTATATCTGTAGTGATGTTGATCTCACACCTATATCTGCAATGATAGTGATCTAACACCAGTATCTGCAGTGATAGTGATCTCACACCTATATCTGAAGTGATAGTGATTTCACACCTATATCTCCAGTAATAGTGATCTCGCACCTATATCTCTAGTGATAGTGATCTCACACCTGTATCTGCAGTGATGGTGATCTCACCTATATCTGCAGTGATAGTGATCTCACACCTATATCTGCACTGATAGTGATCTCACACCAATAACTGCAGTGATGGTGATCTAACACCTCTATATGTAGTGATGGTAATCTCACACCTATATCTGCAGTGATAGTGATCTCACACCTGTATCTGCAATGATGGTGATCTCACACACATATCTGCAGTGATGGTGATCTCAGCTATATCTGTGGTGATAGAGATCTCACACCTATATCTGCAGTGATACTGATCTTCCACCAATATCTGCATTGATGGTCATCTCACTCCTATATCTGCAGTGATGGTGATCTCACACCTATATCTTCAGTGATAGTGATATCACACCTATATCTGCAGTGATGGTGATCTCACACCTATATCTGCAGTGATGGTGATCTCACCTACATCTGCAGTGATAGTGATCTCACACCTAAACGGCAAAGATAGTGATCTCACACATATATCTGAAGTAATGGTGATCTAAAACCTATATCTGCTGTGATGTGATCTCACCTATATCAGCAGTGATAGTGATCTCACACCTATATCTGAAGTAATATCTGCAGTGATGGTGATCTCACACGTATATCTGCAGTGATGATTATCTCACACCTACCTCTGCAGTGATGGTGATATCACAACGAAATCTGCAATTATAGTGATCTCACACCTATATCTTAAGTAATGGTGATCTCACACCTATATATGCACTGATATTGATCTCACACCTATATCTGAAGTAATATCCGCAGTAATAGTGATCTCAAACCTACATCTGCAGTGATAGTGATCTCACACCAATATCTACAGTGATAGTGTTCTCACACCTATATCTGCAGTGATAGTGATCTAACACCAATATCTGCAGTGATAGTGAGCTCACACCTATATATGCAGAGATAGTGATCTCACACCTATATCTGCAGCGATAGTGATTTCACACCTATATCTCCAGTAATAGTGATCTCACACCTATATCTCTAGTGAGAGTGATCTCACACCTATATCTGCAGTGATGGTGATCTCACCTATATCTGCAGTGATAGTGATCTCACACCTATATCTGCAGTGATAATGATCTCACACCAATAACTGCAGTGTCGGTGATCTTACACCTATATCTGCAGTGATAGTGATCTCACACCTATCTCTGCAATGATAGTGATCTCACACCCATATCTGCAGTGATGGTGATCTCACCTATATCGGTGGTGATAGAGATCTCACACCTATATCTACAGTGATACTGATCTTCCACCAAGATCTGCAGCGATGGTCATCTCACACCTATATCTGCAGTGATGGTGATCTCACACAAATATATCCAGTGATAGTGATATCACACCTATATCTGCAGTGATGGTGATCTTACACCTATATCTGCAGTGATGGTGATCTCACCTATATCTGCAGTGATAGTGATATCACACCTAAACTGCAGAGATAGTGATCTCACACCTATATCTGAAGTAATGGTGATTTCACACCTATATCTGCAATGATAATGATCTCACACCTATATCTGCAGTAATAGTGATCCCACACCTATATCAGCAGTGATAGTGATCTCACACATTTATCTGAAGTAATATCTGCAGTGATGGTGATATCACACCTATATCTGTAGTGATGATTATCTCACACCTACATCTGCTGTGATGGTGATATCACAACTAAATATGCAATGATAGTGATCTCACACGTATATCTTAAGTAATGGTAATCTCACACCTATAGCTGCACTGATATTGATCTCACACCTATATCTGAAGTAATATCCGCAGTGATAGTGATCTCAAACCTATATCTGCAGTGATAGTGATCTCACACCAATATCTACAGTGATAGAGATCTCACACCTGTATCTGCAGTGATAGTGATCTCACGCCTATATCTGCAGTGATAGTGAACTCACACCAATATCTACAGTGAAAGAGATCCCACACCTATAGCTGCAGTGATAGTGTTCTCACACCTATATCTGCAGTGATAGTGATCTAACACCAATATCTGCAGGGATAGTGAGCTCACACCTATATATGCAGAGATAGTGATCTCACACCTATATCTTAAGTAATGGTGATCTCACACCTATATCTGCACGGATATTGATCTCACACCTATATCTGAAGTAATATCCGCCGTGATAGTGATCTCAAACCAATATCTGCAGTGATAGTGATTTCACACCTATATCACCAGTAATAGTGATCTCACACCTATAGTGATAGTGATCTCACACCTATATCTGCTGTGATGGTGATCACACCTATATCTGCAGTGATAGTGATCTCACACTTATATCTGCAGTGATAATGATCTCACACCAATAACTGCAGTGCCGGTGATCTTATACCTATATCTGCAGTGATAGTGATCTCACACCTATCTCTGCAATGATAGTGATCTCACACCTACATCTGCAGTGATGCTGATCTCACTCCTATATCTGCAGTGATGCTGATCTCACATCTATATCTGCAGTGATGGTCATCTCACACCGATATCTGCAGTGATGCTGATCTCACACCTATATCTACAGTGACAGAGATCTCACACCTATATCTGAAGTAATATCTGCAGTGATAGTGATCTTACACCTATATCAGCAGTGATAGTGATCTCACACCAATATCTGCAGTGATGCTGATCTCACACCTATATCTACAGTGACAGAGATCTCACACCTATATCTGAAGTAATATCTGCAGTGATAGTCATCTTACACCTATATCAGCAGTGATATTGATCTCAAACCAATATCTGCAGTGATGGTGCTCTCACACCTATATCTGTAGTGATGTTGATCTCACACCTATATCTGCAGTGATAGTGATCTCACACCAATATCTTCAGTGATAGTAATCTCAAAAATATATCTATAGTAATGGTGATCTCACACCTATACCTGCAGTGATGGTGATCTCACCTATATCTGCAGTGATAGTGATCTCTCACCATTTACTGCAGTGCTGGTGATCTTACACCTATATCGGCAGTGATAGTGATCTTACACCTATCTCTGCAATGATAGTGATCTCACATCCATATCTGCAGTGATGGTGATCTCACCTATATCTGTGGTGATAGTGATCTCACAACTATATATGAAGTGATGGTGATCTGACACCTATATCTGCAGTGATAGTGATCCCACACCTATATCTGCAGTGATGGTGATCTCACACCTATATATCTGCAATGATAGTGATCTCACACCTACATCTGCAGTGATGCTGATCTCACATCTATATCTGCAGTGATGCGGATCTCACACCTATATCTGCAGTGATGGTCATCTCACACCGATATCTGCAGTGATGCTGATCTCACACCTATATCTTCAGTGACAGAGATCTCACACCTATATCTGAAGTAATATCTGCAGTGATAGTGATCTTACACCTAAATCAGCGGTGATAGTGAGCTCACACCAAGATCTGCAGTGATGATGATCTCACAGCTATATCTTTAGTGATGTTGATCCCACACCTATATCTGCAGTGATAGTGATCTCACACCAATATCTGCAGTGATAATGATCTCAAACCTATATCAGCAGTGATGGTGATCTCACACCTATATCTGCAGTGATGGTGCTCTCACCTATATCTGCAGTGATAGTGATCTAACACCAGAGTCTGCAGTGATAGTAATCTCACACCTATATATGCATAGATCGTGATCTCACACCTATATCTGAAGTGAAAGTGATTTCACACCTACATCTCCAGTAATAGTGATCTCATACCTATATATCTAGTGATAGTGATCTAACACCTGTATCTGCGGTGATGGTGATCTCACCTATATCTGCAGTGATAGTGATCTCACACCTATATCTGCAGTGATAGTGATCTCATACCAATAACTGCAGTGATGGAGATCTCTCATCTGTATCTGCAGTGAAAGTGATATCAGATTCATATCTGCGGTGATAGTAATCTCACACCAATATCTGCAGTGATGGAGATCTCATACCTATATCTGCAGTGATAGTGATCTCACACCTATATCTGCAGTGATAGTGATCTCACACCAATATCTACAGTGATAGAGATCTTACACCTATATCTGCAGTGATAGTGATCTCACACCTATATCAGCAGTGATTGTGATCTCACAACAATATCTGCAGTGATGGTCATCTCACACCTATATCTGCAGTGATAGTGATCTCACACCTGTATCTGTAGTTATAGTGATCTCACACCTATATCGGCAGTGATAGTGACCTCAAATATATCTGAAGTGATAGTGATCTCATACCAATATCTGCAGTGATAGTGATCTCACACCTATATCTACAGTGATAGTGATCTCTCACCAATAACTGCAGTGCTGGTGATCTTACACCTATATCGGCAGAGATAGTGATCTCACACCTATATCTGCAGTGATGGTGATCTCACACCTATATCTGCAATGATAGTGATCTCACACCTACATCTGTAGTGATGCTGATCTCACACCTATATCTGCAGTGATGCTGATCTCACACCTATATCTGCAGTGATGGTCATCTCACACTGATATCTGCAGTGATGCTGATCTCACACCTATATCTACAGTGACAGAGATCTCACACCTGTATCTGAAGTAATATCTGCAGTGATAGTGATCTTACACCTATATCAGCAGTGATAGTGATCTCACACCAATATCTGCAGAGAGGTGATCTCACACCTATATCTGTAGTGATGTTGATCTCACACCTATATCTGCAATGATAGTGATCTAACACCAGTATCTGCAGTGATAGTGATCTCACACCTATATCTGAAGTGATAGTGATTTCACACCTATATATCCAGTAATAGTGATCTCGCACCTATATCTCTAGTGATAGTGATCTCACACCTGTATCTGCAGTGATGGTGATCTCACCTATATCTGCAGTGATAGTGATCTCACACCTATATCTGCACTGATAGTGATCTCACACCAATAACTGCAGTGATGGTGATCTAACACCTCTATATGTAGTGATGGTAATCTCACACCTATATCTGCAGTGATAGTGATCTCACACCTGTATCTGCAATGATGGTGATCTCACACACATATCTGCAGTGATGGTGATCTCAGCTATATCTGTGGTGATAGAGATCTCACACCTATATCTGCAGTGATACTGATCTTCCACCAATATCTGCATTGATGGTCATCTCACTCCTATATCTGCAGTGATGGTGATCTCACACCTATATCTTCAGTGATAGTGATATCACACCTATATCTGCAGTGATGGTGATCTCACACCTATATCTGCAGTGATGGTGATCTCACCTACATCTGCAGTGATAGTGATCTCACACCTAAACGGCAGAGATAGTGATCTCACACATATATCTGAAGTAATGGTGATCTAAAACCTATATCTGCTGTGATGTGATCTCACCTATATCAGCAGTGATAGTGATCTCACACCTATATCTGAAGTAATATCTGCAGTGATGGTGATCTCACACGTATATCTGCAGTGATGATTATCTCACACCTACCTCTGCAGTGATGGTGATATCACAACGAAATCTGCAATTATAGTGATCTCACACCTATATCTTAAGTAATGGTGATCTCACACCTATATATGCACTGATATTGATCTCACACCTATATCTGAAGTAATATCCGCAGTAATAGTGATCTCAAACCTACATCTGCAGTGATAGTGATCTCACACCAATATCTACAGTGATAGTGTTCTCACACCTATATCTGCAGTGATAGTGATCTAACACCAATATCTGCAGTGATAGTGAGCTCACACCTATATATGCAGAGATAGTGATCTCACACCTATATCTGCAGCGATAGTGATTTCACACCTATATCTCCAGTAATAGTGATCTCACACCTATATCTCTAGTGAGAGTGATCTCACACCTATATCTGCAGTGATGGTGATCTCACCTATATCTGCAGTGATAGTGATCTCACACCTATATCTGCAGTGATAATGATCTCACACCAATAACTGCAGTGTCGGTGATCTTACACCTATATCTGCAGTGATAGTGATCTCACACCTATCTCTGCAATGATAGTGATCTCACACCCATATCTGCAGTGATGGTGATCTCACCTATATCGGTGGTGATAGAGATCTCACACCTATATCTACAGTGATACTGATCTTCCACCAAGATCTGCAGCGATGGTCATCTCACACCTATATCTGCAGTGATGGTGATCTCACACAAATATATCCAGTGATAGTGATATCACACCTATATCTGCAGTGATGGTGATCTTACACCTATATCTGCAGTGATGGTGATCTCACCTATATCTGCAGTGATAGTGATATCACACCTAAACTGCAGAGATAGTGATCTCACACCTATATCTGAAGTAATGGTGATTTCACACCTATATCTGCAATGACAATGATCTCACACCTATATCTGCAGTAATAGTGATCCCACACCTATATCAGCAGTGATAGTGATCTCACACATTTATCTGAAGTAATATCTGCAGTGATGGTGATATCACACCTATATCTGTAGTGATGATTATCTCACATCTACATCTGCTGTGATGGTGATATCACAACTAAATATGCAATGATAGTGATCTCACACGTATATCTTAAGTAATGGTAATCTCACACCTATAGCTGCACTGATATTGATCTCACACCTATATCTGAAGTAATATCCGCAGTGATAGTGATCTCAAACCTATATCTGCAGTGATAGTGATCTCACACCAATATCTACAGTGATAGAGATCTCACACCTGTATCTGCAGTGATAGTGATCTCACGCCTATATCTGCAGTGATAGTGAACTCACACCAATATCTACAGTGAAAGAGATCCCACACCTATAGCTGCAGTGATAGTGTTCTCACACCTATATCTGCAGTGATAGTGATCTAACACCAATATCTGCAGGGATAGTGAGCTCACACCTATATATGCAGAGATAGTGATCTCACACCTATATCTTAAGTAATGGTGATCTCACACCTATATCTGCACGGATATTGATCTCACACCTATATCTGAAGTAATATCCGCCGTGATAGTGATCTCAAACCAATATCTGCAGTGATAGTGATTTCACACCTATATCTCCAGTAATAGTGATCTCACACCTATAGTGATAGTGATCTCACACCTATATCTGCTGTGATGGTGATCACACCTATATCTGCAGTGATAGTGATCTCACACTTATATCTGCAGTGATAATGATCTCACACCAATAACTGCAGTGCCGGTGATCTTATACCTATATCTGCAGTGATAGTGATCTCACACCTATCTCTGCAATGATAGTGATCCCACACCTATATCTGCAGTGATGGTGCTCTCACACCTATATCTCCAATGATAGTGATCTCACACCTACATCTGCAGTGATGCTGATCTCACTCCTATATCTGCAGTGATGCTGATCTCACATCTATATCTGCAGTGATGGTCATCTCACACCGATATCTGCAGTGATGCTGATCTCACACCTATATCTACAGTGACAGAGATCTCACACCTATATCTGAAGTAATATCTGCAGTGATAGTGATCTTACACCTATATCAGCAGTGATAGTGATCTCACACCAATATCTGCAGTGATGGTGATCTCACACCTATATCTGTAGTGATGTTGATCTCACACACATATCTGCAGTGATGGTGATCTCACCTATATCTGTGGTGATGGTGATCTCACAACTATATATGAAGTAATGGTGATCTTACACCTATATCTGCAGTGATAGTGATCCCACACCTATATCTGCAGTGATGATTATCTCACACCTACCTCTGCAGTGATGGTGATATCACAACTAAATCTGCAATGATAGTCATCTCACTCCTATATCTTAAGTAATGGTGATCTCACACCTATATCTGCACTGATATTGATCTCACACCTATATCTGAAGTAATATCCACAGTTATAGTGATCTCAAACCTATATCTGCAGTGATAGTGATCTCACACCAATATCTACAGTGATAGAGATCTCACACCTATATCTGCAGTGATAGTGATCTCACACCTATATCTGCAGTGATAGTGAACTCAAAACAATATCTACAGTGAAAGAGATCTCACACCTATAGCTGTAGTGATAGTGTTCTCACACCTATATCTGCAGTGATAGTGATCTAACACCAATATCTGCAGTGATAGTGAGCTCACACCTATATATGCAGAGATAGTGATCTCACACCTATATCTGCAGTGATAGTGGTTTCACACCTATATCTCCAGTAATAGTGATCTCACACCTATATCTCTAGTGAGATTGATCTCACACCTATATCTGCAGTGATGGTGATCTCAACTATATCTACAGTGATGGGGATCTCACCTATATCTGCAGTGATAGTGATCTCACACCTATATCTGCAGTGATAATGATCTCACACCAATAACTGCAGTGCCGGTGATCTTACACCTATATCTGCAGTGATAGTTATCTCAAACCTATCTCTGCAATGATAGTGATCTCACACCCATATCTGCAGTGATGGTGATCTCAGCTATATCTGTGGTGATAGAGATCTCACACCTATATATGCAGTGATACTGATCTTCCACCAATATCTGCAGTGATGGTCATCTCACACCTATATCTGCAGTGATGGTGATCTCACACCTATATATCCAGTGATAGTGATATCACACCTATATCTGCAGTGATGGTGATCTCACCTATACCTGCAGTGATAGTTATCTCACACCGAAACTGCAGAGATAGTGATCTCACACCTATCTCTGAAGTATTGGTGATTTCACACCTATATCTGCAATGATAATGATCTCACACCTATATCTGCAGTAAAAGTGAACCCACACCTATATATGCAGTGATGGTGATCTTACACCTATATCTGCTGTGATGTGATCTCACCTATATCAGCAGTGATTGTGATCTCACACCTATATCTGAAGTAATATCTGCAGTGATGGTGATCTCACACCTATATCTGTAGTGATGATTATCTCACACCTACATCTGCTGTGATGGTGATATCACAACTAAATCTGCAATGATAGTGATCTCACACCTATATCTTAAGTAATGGTGATCTCACACCTATATCTGCACTGATATTGATCTCACACCTATATCTGAAGTAATATCCGCAGTGATAGTGATATCAAACCTATATCTGCAGTGATAGTGATCTCACACCAATATCTACAGTGATAGAGATCTCACACCTATATCTGCAGTGATAGTGTTCTCACGCCTATATCTGCAGTGATAGTGAACTCACACCAATATCTACAGTGAAAGAGAGCTCACACCTATAGCTGCAGTGATAGTGTTCTAACACCTATATCTGCAGTGATAGTGATCTAACACCAATATCTGCAGGGATAGTGAGCTCACACCTATATATGCAGAGATAGTGATCTCACACCTATATCTTAAGTAATGGTGATCTCACACCTATATCTGCACTGATATTGATCTCACTCCTATATCTGAAGTAATATCCGCAGTGATAGTGATCTCAAACCTATATCTGCAGTGATAGTGATCTCACACCAATATCTACAGTGATAGAGATCTCACACCTATATCTGCAGTGATAGTGATTTCACACCTATATCTCCAGTAATAGTGATCTCACACCTATATCTCTAGTGATAGTGATCTCACACCTATATCTGCTGTGATGGTGATCACACCTATATCTGCAGTGATAGTGATCCACACTTATATCTGCAGTGATAATGATCTCAAACCAATAACTGCATTGCTGGTGATCTTACACCTATATCTGCAGTGATAGTGGTCTCACACCTATCTCTGCAATGATAGTGATCTCACACCCATATCTGCAGTGGTGGTGATCTCACCTGTATCTGTGGTGATAGTGATCTCACAACTATATATGAAGTAATGGTGATCTTACACCTATATCTGCTGAGATAGTGATCCCACACCTATATCTGCAATGATGGTGATCTCACACCTATATCTGCAATGATAGTGATTTCACACCTACATCTGCAGTGATGCTGATCTCACTCCTATATCTGCAGTGATGCTGTTCTCACATCTATATCTGCAGTGATGGTCATCTCACACCAATATCTGCAGTGATGCTGATCTCACACCTATATCTACAGTGACAGAGATCTCACACCTATATCTGAAGTAATATCTGCAGTGATAGTCATCTTACACCTATATCAGCAGTGATATTGATCTCAAACCAATATCTGCAGTGATGGTGATCTCACACCTATATCTGTAGTGATGTTGATCTCACACCTATATCTGCAGTGATAGTGATCTCACACCAATATCTTCAGTGATAGTAATCTCAAAAATATATCTGTAGTAATGGTGATCTCACACCTATACCTGCAGTGATGGTGATCTCACCTATATCTGCAGTGATAGTGATCTCTCACCATTTACTGCAGTGCTGGTGATCTTACACCTATATCGGCAGTGATAGTGATCTTACACCTATCTCTGCAATGATAGTGATCTCACATCCATATCTGCAGTGATGGTGATCTCACCTATATCTGTGGTGATAGTGATCTCACAACTATATATGAAGTGATGGTGATCTGACACCTATATCTGCAGTGATAGTGATCCCACACCTATATCTGCAGTGATGGTGATCTCACACCTATATATCTGCAATGATAGTGATCTCACACCTACATCTGCAGTGATGCTGATCTCACATCTATATCTGCAGTGATGCGGATCTCACACCTATATCTGCAGTGATGGTCATCTCACACCGATATCTGCAGTGATGCTGATCTCACACCTATATCTTCAGTGACAGAGATCTCACACCTATATCTGAAGTAATATCTGCAGTGATAGTGATCTTACACCTAAATCAGCGGTGATAGTGAGCTCACACCAAGATCTGCAGTGATGATGATCTCACAGCTATATCTTTAGTGATGTTGATCCCACACCTATATCTGCAGTGATAGTGATCTCACACCAATATCTGCAGTGATAATGATCTCAAACCTATATCAGCAGTGATGGTGATCTCACACCTATATCTGCAGTGATGGTGCTCTCACCTATATCTGCAGTGATAGTGATCTAACACCAGAGTCTGCAGTGATAGTAATCTCACACCTATATATGCATAGATCGTGATCTCACACCTATATCTGAAGTGAAAGTGATTTCACACCTACATCTCCAGTAATAGTGATCTCATACCTATATATCTAGTGATAGTGATCTAACACCTGTATCTGCGGTGATGGTGATCTCACCTATATCTGCAGTGATAGTGATCTCACACCTATATCTGCAGTGATAGTGATCTCATACCAATAACTGCAGTGATGGAGATCTCTCATCTGTATCTGCAGTGAAAGTGATATCAGATTCATATCTGCGGTGATAGTAATCTCACACCAATATCTGCAGTGATGGAGATCTCATACCTATATCTGCAGTGATAGTGATCTCACACCTATATCTGCAGTGATAGAGATCTTACACCTATATCTGCAGTGATAGTGATCTCACACCTATATCAGCAATGATTGTGATCTCACAACAATATCTGCAGTGATGGTCATCTCACACCTATATCTGCAGTGATAGTGATCTCACACCTGTATCTGTAGTTATAGTGATCTCACACCTATATCGGCAGTGATAGTGACCTCACCTATATCTGAAGTGATAGTGATCTCACACCAATATCTGCAGTGATAGTGATCTCACACCTATATCTACAGTGATAGTGATCTCTCACCAATAACTGCAGTGCTGGTGATCTTACACCTATATCGGCAGAGATAGTGATCTCACACCTATATCTGCAGTGATGGTGATCTCACACCTATATCTGCAATGATAGTGATCTCACAACTACATCTGCAGTGATGCTGATCTCACACCTATATCTGCAGTGATGCTGATCTCACACCTATATCTGCAGTGATGGTCATCTCACACTGATATCTGCAGTGATGCTGATCTCACACCTATATCTACAGTGACAGAGATCTCACACCTGTATCTGAAGTAATATCTGCAGTGATAGTGATCTTACACCTATATCAGCAGTGATAGTGATCTCACACCAATATCTGCAGAGAGGTGATCTCACACCTATATCTGTAGTGATGTTGATCTCACACCTATATCTGCAATGATAGTGATCTAACACCAGTATCTGCAGTGATAGTGATCTCACACCTATATCTGCAGTGATAGTTATCTCAAACCTATCTCTGCAATGATAGTGATCTCACACCCATATCTGCAGTGATGGTGATCTCAGCTATATCTGTGGTGATAGAGATCTCACACCTATATATGCAGTGATACTGATCTTCCACCAATATCTGCAGTGATGGTCATCTCACACCTATATCTGCAGTGATGGTGATCTCACACCTATATATCCAGTGATAGTGATATCACACCTATATCTGCAGTGATGGTGATCTCACCTATACCTGCAGTGATAGTTATCTCACACCGAAACTGCAGAGATAGTGATCTCACACCTATCTCTGAAGTATTGGTGATTTCACACCTATATCTGCAATGATAATGATCTCACACCTATATCTGCAGTAAAAGTGAACCCACACCTATATATGCAGTGATGGTGATCTTACACCTATATCTGCTGTGATGTGATCTCACCTATATCAGCAGTGATTGTGATCTCACACCTATATCTGAAGTAATATCTGCAGTGATGGTGATCTCACACCTATATCTGTAGTGATGATTATCTCACACCTACATCTGCTGTGATGGTGATATCACAACTAAATCTGCAATGATAGTGATCTCACACCTATATCTTAAGTAATGGTGATCTCACACCTATATCTGCACTGATATTGATCTCACACCTATATCTGAAGTAATATCCGCAGTGATAGTGATATCAAACCTATATCTGCAGTGATAGTGATCTCACACCAATATCTACAGTGATAGAGATCTCACACCTATATCTGCAGTGATAGTGTTCTCACGCCTATATCTGCAGTGATAGTGAACTCACACCAATATCTACAGTGAAAGAGAGCTCACACCTATAGCTGCAGTGATAGTGTTCTAACACCTATATCTGCAGTGATAGTGATCTAACACCAATATCTGCAGGGATAGTGAGCTCACACCTATATATGCAGAGATAGTGATCTCACACCTATATCTTAAGTAATGGTGATCTCACACCTATATCTGCACTGATATTGATCTCACTCCTATATCTGAAGTAATATCCGCAGTGATAGTGATCTCAAACCTATATCTGCAGTGATAGTGATCTCACACCAATATCTACAGTGATAGAGATCTCACACCTATATCTGCAGTGATAGTGATTTCACACCTATATCTCCAGTAATAGTGATCTCACACCTATATCTCTAGTGATAGTGATCTCACACCTATATCTGCTGTGATGGTGATCACACCTATATCTGCAGTGATAGTGATCCACACTTATATCTGCAGTGATAATGATCTCAAACCAATAACTGCATTGCTGGTGATCTTACACCTATATCTGCAGTGATAGTGGTCTCACACCTATCTCTGCAATGATAGTGATCTCACACCCATATCTGCAGTGGTGGTGATCTCACCTGTATCTGTGGTGATAGTGATCTCACAACTATATATGAAGTAATGGTGATCTTACACCTATATCTGCTGAGATAGTGATCCCACACCTATATCTGCAATGATGGTGATCTCACACCTATATCTGCAATGATAGTGATTTCACACCTACATCTGCAGTGATGCTGATCTCACTCCTATATCTGCAGTGATGCTGTTCTCACATCTATATCTGCAGTGATGGTCATCTCACACCAATATCTGCAGTGATGCTGATCTCACACCTATATCTACAGTGACAGAGATCTCACACCTATATCTGAAGTAATATCTGCAGTGATAGTCATCTTACACCTATATCAGCAGTGATATTGATCTCAAACCAATATCTGCAGTGATGGTGATCTCACACCTATATCTGTAGTGATGTTGATCTCACACCTATATCTGCAGTGATAGTGATCTCACACCAATATCTTCAGTGATAGTAATCTCAAAAATATATCTGTAGTAATGGTGATCTCACACCTATACCTGCAGTGATGGTGATCTCACCTATATCTGCAGTGATAGTGATCTCTCACCATTTACTGCAGTGCTGGTGATCTTACACCTATATCGGCAGTGATAGTGATCTTACACCTATCTCTGCAATGATAGTGATCTCACATCCATATCTGCAGTGATGGTGATCTCACCTATATCTGTGGTGATAGTGATCTCACAACTATATATGAAGTGATGGTGATCTGACACCTATATCTGCAGTGATAGTGATCCCACACCTATATCTGCAGTGATGGTGATCTCACACCTATATATCTGCAATGATAGTGATCTCACACCTACATCTGCAGTGATGCTGATCTCACATCTATATCTGCAGTGATGCGGATCTCACACCTATATCTGCAGTGATGGTCATCTCACACCGATATCTGCAGTGATGCTGATCTCACACCTATATCTTCAGTGACAGAGATCTCACACCTATATCTGAAGTAATATCTGCAGTGATAGTGATCTTACACCTAAATCAGCGGTGATAGTGAGCTCACACCAAGATCTGCAGTGATGATGATCTCACAGCTATATCTTTAGTGATGTTGATCCCACACCTATATCTGCAGTGATAGTGATCTCACACCAATATCTGCAGTGATAATGATCTCAAACCTATATCAGCAGTGATGGTGATCTCACACCTATATCTGCAGTGATGGTGCTCTCACCTATATCTGCAGTGATAGTGATCTAACACCAGAGTCTGCAGTGATAGTAATCTCACACCTATATATGCATAGATCGTGATCTCACACCTATATCTGAAGTGAAAGTGATTTCACACCTACATCTCCAGTAATAGTGATCTCATACCTATATATCTAGTGATAGTGATCTAACACCTGTATCTGCGGTGATGGTGATCTCACCTATATCTGCAGTGATAGTGATCTCACACCTATATCTGCAGTGATAGTGATCTCATACCAATAACTGCAGTGATGGAGATCTCTCATCTGTATCTGCAGTGAAAGTGATATCAGATTCATATCTGCGGTGATAGTAATCTCACACCAATATCTGCAGTGATGGAGATCTCATACCTATATCTGCAGTGATAGTGATCTCACACCTATATCTGCAGTGATAGAGATCTTACACCTATATCTGCAGTGATAGTGATCTCACACCTATATCAGCAATGATTGTGATCTCACAACAATATCTGCAGTGATGGTCATCTCACACCTATATCTGCAGTGATAGTGATCTCACACCTGTATCTGTAGTTATAGTGATCTCACACCTATATCGGCAGTGATAGTGACCTCACCTATATCTGAAGTGATAGTGATCTCACACCAATATCTGCAGTGATAGTGATCTCACACCTATATCTACAGTGATAGTGATCTCTCACCAATAACTGCAGTGCTGGTGATCTTACACCTATATCGGCAGAGATAGTGATCTCACACCTATATCTGCAGTGATGGTGATCTCACACCTATATCTGCAATGATAGTGATCTCACAACTACATCTGCAGTGATGCTGATCTCACACCTATATCTGCAGTGATGCTGATCTCACACCTATATCTGCAGTGATGGTCATCTCACACTGATATCTGCAGTGATGCTGATCTCACACCTATATCTACAGTGACAGAGATCTCACACCTGTATCTGAAGTAATATCTGCAGTGATAGTGATCTTACACCTATATCAGCAGTGATAGTGATCTCACACCAATATCTGCAGAGAGGTGATCTCACACCTATATCTGTAGTGATGTTGATCTCACACCTATATCTGCAATGATAGTGATCTAACACCAGTATCTGCAGTGATAGTGATCTCACACCTATATCTGAAGTGATAGTGATTTCACACCTATATCTCCAGTAATAGTGATCTCGCACCTATATCTCTAGTGATGGTGATCTCACACCTGTATCTGCAGTGATGGTGATCTCACCTATATCTGCAGTGATAGTGATCTCACACGTATATCTGCACTGATAGTGATCTCACACCAATAACTGCAGTGATGGTGATCTAACACCTCTATATGTAGTGATGGTAATCTCACACCTATATCTGCAGTGATAGTGATCTCACACCTGTATCTGCAATGATGGTGATCTCACACACATATCTGCAGTGATGGTGATCTCAGCTATATCTGTGGTGATAGAGATCTCACACCTATATCTGCAGTGATACTGATCTTCCACCAATATCTGCATTGATGGTCATCTCACTCCTATATCTGCAGTGATGGTGATCTCACACCTATATCTTCAGTGATAGTGATATCACACCTATAGCTGCAGTGATGGTGATCTCACACCTATATCTGCAGTGATGGTGATCTCACCTACATCTGCAGTGATAGTGATCTCACACCTAAACGGCAGAGATAGTGATCTCACACATATATCTGAAGTAATGGTGATCTAAAACCTATATCTGCTGTGATGTGATCTCACCTATATCAGCAGTGATAGTGATCTCACACCTATATCTGAAGTAATATCTGCAGTGATGGTGATCTCACACGTATATCTGCAGTGATGATTATCTCACACCTACCTCTGCAGTGATGGTGATATCACAACGAAATCTGCAATTATAGTGATCTCACACCTATATCTTAAGTAATGGTGATCTCACACCTATATATGCACTGATATTGATCTCACACCTATATCTGAAGTAATATCCGCAGTAATAGTGATCTCAAACCTACATCTGCAGTGATAGTGATCTCACACCAATATCTACAGTGATAGTGTTCTCACACCTATATCTGCAGTGATAGTGATCTAACACCAATATCTGCAGTGATAGTGAGCTCACACCTATATATGCAGAGATAGTGATCTCACACCTATATCTGCAGCGATAGTGATTTCACACCTATATCTCCAGTAATAGTGATCTCACACCTATATCTCTAGTGAGAGTGATCTCACACCTATATCTGCAGTGATGGTGATCTCACCTATATCTGCAGTGATAGTGATCTCACACCTATATCTGCAGTGATAATGATCTCACACCAATAACTGCAGTGTCGGTGATCTTACACCTATATCTGCAGTGATAGTGATCTCACACCTATCTCTGCAATGATAGTGATCTCACACCCATATCTGCAGTGATGGTGATCTCACCTATATCGGTGGTGATAGAGATCTCACACCTATATCTACAGTGATACTGATCTTCCACCAAGATCTGCAGCGATGGTCATCTCACACCTATATCTGCAGTGATGGTGATCTCACACAAATATATCCAGTGATAGTGATATCACACCTATATCTGCAGTGATGGTGATCTTACACCTATATCTGCAGTGATGGTGATCTCACCTATATCTTCAGTGATAGTGATATCACACCTAAACTGCAGAGATAGTGATCTCACACCTATATCTGAAGTAATGGTGATTTCACACTTATATCTGCAATGATAATGATCTCACACCTATATCTGCAGTAATAGTGATCCCACACCTATATCAGCAGTGATAGTGATCTCACACATTTATCTGAAGTAATATCTGCAGTGATGGTGATATCACACCTATATCTGTAGTGATGATTATCTCACACCTACATCTGCTGTGATGGTGATATCACAACTAAATATGCAATGATAGTGATCTCACACGTATATCTTAAGTAATGGTAATCTCACACCTATAGCTGCACTGATATTGATCTCACACCTATATCTGAAGTAATATCCGCAGTGATAGTGATCTCAAACCTATATCTGCAGTGATAGTGATCTCACACCAATATCTACAGTGATAGAGATCTCACACCTGTATCTGCAGTGATAGTGATCTCACACCTATATCTGCAGTGATAGTGAACTCACACCAATATCTACAGTGAAAGAGATCCCACACCTATAGCTGCAGTGATAGTGTTCTCACACCTATATCTGCAGTGATAGTGATCTAACACCAATATCTGCAGGGATAGTGAGCTCACACCTATATATGCAGAGATAGTGATCTCACACCTATATCTTAAGTAATGGTGATCTCACACCTATATCTGCACGGATATTGATCTCACACCTATATCTGAAGTAATATCCGCCGTGATAGTGATCTCAAACCAATATCTGCAGTGATAGTGATTTCACACCTATATCTCCAGTAATAGTGATCTCACACCTATAGTGATAGTGATCTCACACCTATATCTGCTGTGATGGTGATCACACCTATATCTGCAGTGATAGTGATCTCACACTTATATCTGCAGTGATAATGATCTCACACCAATAACTGCAGTGCCGGTGATCTTATACCTATATCTGCAGTGATAGTGATCTCACACCTATCTCTGCAATGATAGTGATCCCACACCTATATCTGCAGTGATGGTGATCTCACACCTATATCTCCAATGATAGTGATCTCACACCTACATCTGCAGTGATGCTGATCTCACTCCTATATCTGCAGTGATGCTGATCTCACATCTATATCTGCAGTGATGGTCATCTCACACCGATATCTGCAGTGATGCTGATCTCACACCTATATCTACAGTGACAGAGATCTCACACCTATATCTGAAGTAATATCTGCAGTGATAGTGATCTTACACCTATATCAGCAGTGATAGTGATCTCACACCAATATCTGCAGTGATGCTGATCTCACACCTATATCTACAGTGACAGAGATCTCACACCTATATCTGAAGTAATATCTGCAGTGATAGTCATCTTACACCTATATCAGCAGTGATATTGATCTCAAACCAATATCTGCAGTGATGGTGATCTCACACCTATATCTGTAGTGATGTTGATCTCACACCTATATCTGCAGTGATAGTGATCTCACACCAATATCTTCAGTGATAGTAATCTCAAAAATATATCTGTAGTAATGGTGATCTCACACCTATACCTGCAGTGATGGTGATCTCACCTATATCTGCAGTGATAGTGATCTCTCACCATTTACTGCAGTGCTGGTGATCTTACACCTATATCGGCAGTGATAGTGATCTTACACCTATCTCTGCAATGATAGTGATCTCACATCCATATCTGCAGTGATGGTGATCTCACCTATATCTGTGGTGATAGTGATCTCACAACTATATATGAAGTGATGGTGATCTGACACCTATATCTGCAGTGATAGTGATCCCACACCTATATCTGCAGTGATGGTGATCTCACACCTATATATCTGCAATGATAGTGATCTCACACCTACATCTGCAGTGATGCTGATCTCACATCTATATCTGCAGTGATGCGGATCTCACACCTATATCTGCAGTGATGGTCATCTCACACCGATATCTGCAGTGATGCTGATCTCACACCTATATCTTCAGTGACAGAGATCTCACACCTATATCTGAAGTAATATCTGCAGTGATAGTGATCTTACACCTAAATCAGCGGTGATAGTGAGCTCACACCAAGATCTGCAGTGATGATGATCTCACAGCTATATCTTTAGTGATGTTGATCCCACACCTATATCTGCAGTGATAGTGATCTCACACCAATATCTGCAGTGATAATGATCTCAAACCTATATCAGCAGTGATGGTGATCTCACACCTATATCTGCAGTGATGGTGCTCTCACCTATATCTGCAGTGATAGTGATCTAACACCAGAGTCTGCAGTGATAGTAATCTCACACCTATATATGCATAGATCGTGATCTCACACCTATATCTGAAGTGAAAGTGATTTCACACCTACATCTCCAGTAATAGTGATCTCATACCTATATATCTAGTGATAGTGATCTAACACCTGTATCTGCGGTGATGGTGATCTCACCTATATCTGCAGTGATAGTGATCTCACACCTATATCTGCAGTGATAGTGATCTCATACCAATAACTGCAGTGATGGAGATCTCTCATCTGTATCTGCAGTGAAAGTGATATCAGATTCATATCTGCGGTGATAGTAATCTCACACCAATATCTGCAGTGATGGAGATCTCATACCTATATCTGCAGTGATAGTGATCTCACACCTATATCTGCAGTGATAGTGATCTCACACCAATATCTACAGTGATAGAGATCTTACACCTATATCTGCAGTGATAGTGATCTCACACCTATATCAGCAGTGATTGTGATCTCACAACAATATCTGCAGTGATGGTCATCTCACACCTATATCTGCAGTGATAGTGATCTCACACCTGTATCTGTAGTTATAGTGATCTCACACCTATATCGGCAGTGATAGTGACCTCAAATATATCTGAAGTGATAGTGATCTCATACCAATATCTGCAGTGATAGTGATCTCACACCTATATCTACAGTGATAGTGATCTCTCACCAATAACTGCAGTGCTGGTGATCTTACACCTATATCGGCAGAGATAGTGATCTCACACCTATATCTGCAGTGATGCTGATCTCACACCTATATCTGCAGTGATGCTGATCTCACACCTATATCTGCAGTGATGGTCATCTCACACTGATATCTGCAGTGATGCTGATCTCACACCTATATCTACAGTGACAGAGATCTCACACCTGTATCTGAAGTAATATCTGCAGTGATAGTGATCTTACACCTATATCAGCAGTGATAGTGATCTCACACCAATATCTGCAGAGAGGTGATCTCACACCTATATCTGTAGTGATGTTGATCTCACACCTATATCTGCAATGATAGTGATCTAACACCAGTATCTGCAGTGATAGTGATCTCACACCTATATCTGAAGTGATAGTGATTTCACACCTATATATCCAGTAATAGTGATCTCGCACCTATATCTCTAGTGATAGTGATCTCACACCTGTATCTGCAGTGATGGTGATCTCACCTATATCTGCAGTGATAGTGATCTCACACCTATATCTGCACTGATAGTGATCTCACACCAATAACTGCAGTGATGGTGATCTAACACCTCTATATGTAGTGATGGTAATCTCACACCTATATCTGCAGTGATAGTGATCTCACACCTGTAACTGCAATGATGGTGATCTCACACACATATCTGCAGTGATGGTGATCTCAGCTATATCTGTGGTGATAGAGATCTCACACCTATATCTGCAGTGATACTGATCTTCCACCAATATCTGCATTGATGGTCATCTCACTCCTATATCTGCAGTGATGGTGATCTCACACCTATATCTTCAGTGATAGTGATATCACACCTATATCTGCAGTGATGGTGATCTCACACCTATATCTGCAGTGATGGTGATCTCACCTACATCTGCAGTGATAGTGATCTCACACCTAAACGGCAGAGATAGTGATCTCACACATATATCTGAAGTAATGGTGATCTAAAACCTATATCTGCTGTGATGTGATCTCACCTATATCAGCAGTGATAGTGATCTCACACCTATATCTGAAGTAATATCTGCAGTGATGGTGATCTCACACGTATATCTGCAGTGATGATTATCTCACACCTACCTCTGCAGTGATGGTGATATCACAACGAAATCTGCAATTATAGTGATCTCACACCTATATCTTAAGTAATGGTGATCTCACACCTATATATGCACTGATATTGATCTCACACCTATATCTGAAGTAATATCCGCAGTAATAGTGATCTCAAACCTACATCTGCAGTGATAGTGATCTCACACCAATATCTACAGTGATAGTGTTCTCATACCAATATCTGCAGTGATAGTGATCTCACACCTATATCTACAGTGATAGTGATCTCTCACCAATAACTGCAGTGCTGGTGATCTTACACCTATATCGGCAGAGATAGTGATCTCACACCTATATCTGCAGTGATGGTGATCTCACACCTATATCTGCAATGATAGTGATCTCACACCTACATCTGCAGTGATGCTGATCTCACACCTATATCTGCAGTGATGCTGATCTCACACCTATATCTGCAGTGATGGTCATCTCACACTGATATCTGCAGTGATGCTGATCTCACACCTATATCTACAGTGACAGAGATCTCACACCTGTATCTGAAGTAATATCTGCAGTGATAGTGATCTTACACCTATATCAGCAGTGATAGTGATCTCACACCAATATCTGCAGAGAGGTGATCTCACACCTATATCTGTAGTGATGTTGATCTCACACCTATATCTGCAATGATAGTGATCTAACACCAGTATCTGCAGTGATAGTGATCTCACACCTATATCTGAAGTGATAGTGATTTCACACCTATATATCCAGTAATAGTGATCTCGCACCTATATCTCTAGTGATAGTGATCTCACACCTGTATCTGCAGTGATGGTGATCTCACCTATATCTGCAGTGATAGTGATATCACACCTATATCTGCACTGATAGTGATCTCACACCAATAACTGCAGTGATGGTGATCTAACACCTCTATATGTAGTGATGGTAATCTCACACCTATATCTGCAGTGATAGTGATCTCACACCTGTAACTGCAATGATGGTGATCTCACACACATATCTGCAGTGATGGTGATCTCAGCTATATCTGTGGTGATAGAGATCTCACACCTATATCTGCAGTGATACTGATCTTCCACCAATATCTGCATTGATGGTCATCTCACTCCTATATCTGCAGTGATGGTGATCTCACACCTATATCTTCAGTGATAGTGATATCACACCTATATCTGCAGTGATGGTGATCTCACACCTATATCTGCAGTGATGGTGATCTCACCTACATCTGCAGTGATAGTGATCTCACACCTAAACGGCAGAGATAGTGATCTCACACATATATCTGAAGTAATGGTGATCTAAAACCTATATCTGCTGTGATGTGATCTCACCTATATCAGCAGTGATAGTGATCTCACACCTATATCTGAAGTAATATCTGCAGTGATGGTGATCTCACACGTATATCTGCAGTGATGATTATCTCACACCTACCTCTGCAGTGATGGTGATATCACAACGAAATCTGCAATTATAGTGATCTCACACCTATATCTTAAGTAATGGTGATCTCACACCTATATATGCACTGATATTGATCTCACACCTATATCTGAAGTAATATCCGCAGTAATAGTGATCTCAAACCTACATCTGCAGTGATAGTGATCTCACACCAATATCTACAGTGATAGTGTTCTCACACCTATATCTGCAGTGATAGTGATCTAACACCAATATCTGCAGTGATAGTGAGCTCACACCTATATATGCAGAGATAGTGATCTCACACCTATATCTGCAGCGATAGTGATTTCACACCTATATCTCCAGTAATAGTGATCTCACACCTATATCTCTAGTGAGAGTGATCTCACACCTATATCTGCAGTGATGGTGATCTCACCTATATCTGCAGTGATAGTGATCTCACACCTATATCTGCAGTGATAATGATCTCACACCAATAACTGCAGTGTCGGTGATCTTACACCTATATCTGCAGTGATAGTGATCTCACACCTATCTCTGCAATGATAGTGATCTCACACCCATATCTGCAGTGATGGTGATCTCACCTATATCGGTGGTGATAGAGATCTCACACCTATATCTACAGTGATACTGATCTTCCACCAAGATCTGCAGCGATGGTCATCTCACACCTATATCTGCAGTGATGGTGATCTCACACAAATATATCCAGTGATAGTGATATCACACCTATATCTGCAGTGATGGTGATCTTACACCTATATCTGCAGTGATGGTGATCTCACCTATATCTGCAGTGATAGTGATATCACACCTAAACTGCAGAGATAGTGATCTCACACCTATATCTGAAGTAATGGTGATTTCACACCTATATCTGCAATGATAATGATCTCACACCTATATCTGCAGTAATAGTGATCCCACACCTATATCAGCAGTGATAGTGATCTCACACATTTATCTGAAGTAATATCTGCAGTGATGGTGATATCACACCTATATCTGTAGTGATGATTATCTCACACCTACATCTGCTGTGATGGTGATATCACAACTAAATATGCAATGATAGTGATCTCACACGTATATCTTAAGTAATGGTAATCTCACACCTATAGCTGCACTGATATTGATCTCACACCTATATCTGAAGTAATATCCGCAGTGATAGTGATCTCAAACCTATATCTGCAGTGATAGTGATCTCACACCAATATCTACAGTGATAGAGATCTCACACCTGTATCTGCAGTGATAGTGATCTCACGCCTATATCTGCAGTGATAGTGAACTCACACCAATATCTACAGTGAAAGAGATCCCACACCTATAGCTGCAGTGATAGTGTTCTCACACCTATATCTGCAGTGATAGTGATCTAACACCAATATCTGCAGGGATAGTGAGCTCACACCTATATATGCAGAGATAGTGATCTCACACCTATATCTTAAGTAATGGTGATCTCACACCTATATCTGCACGGATATTGATCTCACACCTATATCTGAAGTAATATCCGCCGTGATAGTGATCTCAAACCAATATCTGCAGTGATAGTGATTTCACACCTATATCTCCAGTAATAGTGATCTCACACCTATAGTGATAGTGATCTCACACCTATATCTGCTGTGATGGTGATCACACCTATATCTGCAGTGATAGTGATCTCACACTTATATCTGCAGTGATAATGATCTCACACCAATAACTGCAGTGCCGGTGATCTTATACCTATATCTGCAGTGATAGTGATCTCACACCTATCTCTGCAATGATAGTGATCCCACACCTATATCTGCAGTGATGGTGCTCTCACACCTATATCTCCAATGATAGTGATCTCACACCTACATCTGCAGTGATGCTGATCTCACTCCTATATCTGCAGTGATGCTGATCTCACATCTATATCTGCAGTGATGGTCATCTCATACCGATATCTGCAGTGATGCTGATCTCACACCTATATCTACAGTGACAGAGATCTCACACCTATATCTGAAGTAATATCTGCAGTGATAGTGATCTTACACCTATATCAGCAGTGATAGTGATCTCACACCAATATCTGCAGTGATGGTGATCTCACACCTATATCTGTAGTGATGTTGATCTCACACCCATATCTGCAGTGATGGTGATCTCACCTATATCTGTGGTGATGGTGATCTCACAACTATATATGAAGTAATGGTGATCTTACACCTATATCTGCAGTGATAGTGATCCCACACCTATATCTGCAGTGATGATTATCTCACACCTACCTCTGCAGTGATGGTGATATCACAACTAAATCTGCAATGATAGTCATCTCACTCCTATATCTTAAGTAATGGTGATCTCACACCTATATCTGCACTGATATTGATCTCACACCTATATCTGAAGTAATATCCACAGTTATAGTGATCTCAAACCTATATCTGCAGTGATAGTGATCTCACACCAATATCTACAGTGATAGAGATCTCACACCTATATCTGCAGTGATAGTGATCTCACACCTATATCTGCAGTGATAGTGAACTCAAAACAATATCTACAGTGAAAGAGATCTCACACCTATAGCTGTAGTGATAGTGTTCTCACACCTATATCTGCAGTGATAGTGATCTAACACCAATATCTGCAGTGATAGTGAGCTCACACCTATATATGCAGAGATAGTGATCTCACACCTATATCTGCAGTGATAGTGGTTTCACACCTATATCTCCAGTAATAGTGATCTCACACCTATATCTCTAGTGAGATTGATCTCACACCTATATCTGCAGTGATGGTGATCTCAACTATATCTACAGTGATGGGGATCTCACCTATATCTGCAGTGATAGTGATCTCACACCTATATCTGCAGTGATAATGATCTCACACCAATAACTGCAGTGCCGGTGATCTTACACCTATATCTGCAGTGATAGTTATCTCAAACCTATCTCTGCAATGATAGTGATCTCACACCCATATCTGCAGTGATGGTGATCTCAGCTATATCTGTGGTGATAGAGATCTCACACCTATATATGCAGTGATACTGATCTTCCACCAATATCTGCAGCGATGGTCATCTCACACCTATATCTGCAGTGATGGTGATCTCACACCTATATATCCAGTGATAGTGATATCACACCTATATCTGCAGTGATGGTGATCTCACCTATACCTGCAGTGATAGTTATCTCACACCGAAACTGCAGAGATAGTGATCTCACACCTATCTCTGAAGTATTGGTGATTTCACACCTATATCTGCAATGATAATGATCTCACACCTATATCTGCAGTAAAAGTGAACCCACACCTATATATGCAGTGATGGTGATCTTACACCTATATCTGCTGTGATGTGATCTCACCTATATCAGCAGTGATTGTGATCTCACACCTATATCTGAAGTAATATCTGCAGTGATGGTGATCTCACACCTATATCTGTAGTGATGATTATCTCACACCTACATCTGCTGTGATGGTGATATCACAACTAAATCTGCAATGATAGTGATCTCACACCTATATCTGAAGTGATAGTGATCTAACACCAATATCTGCAGGGATAGTGAGCTCACACCTATATATGCAGCGATAGTGATCTCACACCTATATCTGCAGTGATAGTGATTTCACACCTATATCTGCAGTGATAGTGATCTAACACCAATATCTGCAGGGATAGTGAGCTCACACCTATATATGCAGAGATAGTGATCTCACACCTATATCTGCAGTGATACTGAACTCAAAACAATATCTACAGTGAAAGAGATCTCACACCTATAGCTGCAGTGATAGTGTTCTCACACCTATATCTGCAGTGATAGTGATCTAACACCAATATCTACAGAGATAGTGAGCTCACACCTATATATGCAGATATAGTGATCTCACACCTATAGTGATAGTGATCTCACACCTATATCTGCACTGATATTGATCTCACACCTATATCTGAAGTAATATCCGCAGTGATAGTGATATCAAACCTATATCTGCAGTGATAGTGATCTCACACCAATATCTACAGTGATAGAGATCTCACACCTATATCTGCAGTGATAGTGTTCTCACGCCTATATCTGCAGTGATAGTGAACTCACACCAATATCTACAGTGAAAGAGAGCTCACACCTATAGCTGCAGTGATAGTGTTCTAACACCTATATCTGCAGTGATAGTGATCTAACACCAATATCTGCAGGGATAGTGAGCTCACACCTATATATGCAGAGATAGTGATCTCACACCTATATCTTAAGTAATGGTGATCTCACACCTATATCTGCACTGATATTGATCTCACTCCTATATCTGAAGTAATATCCGCAGTGATAGTGATCTCAAACCTATATCTGCAGTGATAGTGATCTCACACCAATATCTACAGTGATAGAGATCTCACACCTATATCTGCAGTGATAGTGATTTCACACCTATATCTCCAGTAATAGTGATCTCACACCTATATCTCTAGTGATAGTGATCTCACACCTATATCTGCTGTGATGGTGATCACACCTATATCTGCAGTGATAGTGATCCACACTTATATCTGCAGTGATAATGATCTCAAACCAATAACTGCATTGCTGGTGATCTTACACCTATATCTGCAGTGATAGTGGTCTCACACCTATCTCTGCAATGATAGTGATCTCACACCCATATCTGCAGTGGTGGTGATCTCACCTGTATCTGTGGTGATAGTGATCTCACAACTATATATGAAGTAATGGTGATCTTACACCTATATCTGCTGAGATAGTGATCCCACACCTATATCTGCAATGATGGTGATCTCACACCTATATCTGCAATGATAGTGATTTCACACCTACATCTGCAGTGATGCTGATCTCACTCCTATATCTGCAGTGATGCTGATCTCACATCTATATCTGCAGTGATGGTCATCTCACACCAATATCTGCAGTGATGCTGATCTCACACCTATATCTACAGTGACAGAGATCTCACACCTATATCTGAAGTAATATCTGCAGTGATAGTCATCTTACACCTATATCAGCAGTGATATTGATCTCAAACCAATATCTGCAGTGATGGTGATCTCACACCTATATCTGTAGTGATGTTGATCTCACACCTATATCTGCAGTGATAGTGATCTCACACCAATATCTTCAGTGATAGTAATCTCAAAAATATATCTGTAGTAATGGTGATCTCACACCTATACCTGCAGTGATGGTGATCTCACCTATATCTGCAGTGATAGTGATCTCTCACCATTTACTGCAGTGCTGGTGATCTTACACCTATATCGGCAGTGATAGTGATCTTACACCTATCTCTGCAATGATAGTGATCTCACATCCATATCTGCAGTGATGGTGATCTCACCTATATCTGTGGTGATAGTGATCTCACAACTATATATGAAGTGATGGTGATCTGACACCTATATCTGCAGTGATAGTGATCCCACACCTATATCTGCAGTGATGGTGATCTCACACCTATATATCTGCAATGATAGTGATCTCACACCTACATCTGCAGTGATGCTGATCTCACATCTATATCTGCAGTGATGCGGATCTCACACCTATATCTGCAGTGATGGTCATCTCACACCGATATCTGCAGTGATGCTGATCTCACACCTATATCTTCAGTGACAGAGATCTCACACCTATATCTGAAGTAATATCTGCAGTGATAGTGATCTTACACCTAAATCAGCGGTGATAGTGAGCTCACACCAAGATCTGCAGTGATGATGATCTCACAGCTATATCTTTAGTGATGTTGATCCCACACCTATATCTGCAGTGATAGTGATCTCACACCAATATCTGCAGTGATAATGATCTCAAACCTATATCAGCAGTGATGGTGATCTCACACCTATATCTGCAGTGATGGTGCTCTCACCTATATCTGCAGTGATAGTGATCTAACACCAGAGTCTGCAGTGATAGTAATCTCACACCTATATATGCATAGATCGTGATCTCACACCTATATCTGAAGTGAAAGTGATTTCACACCTACATCTCCAGTAATAGTGATCTCATACCTATATATCTAGTGATAGTGATCTAACACCTGTATCTGCGGTGATGGTGATCTCACCTATATCTGCAGTGATAGTGATCTCACACCTATATCTGCAGTGATAGTGATCTCATACCAATAACTGCAGTGATGGAGATCTCTCATCTGTATCTGCAGTGAAAGTGATATCAGATTCATATCTGCGGTGATAGTAATCTCACACCAATATCTGCAGTGATGGAGATCTCATACCTATATCTGCAGTGATAGTGATCTCACACCTATATCTGCAGTGATAGAGATCTTACACCTATATCTGCAGTGATAGTGATCTCACACCTATATCAGCAGTGATTGTGATCTCACAACAATATCTGCAGTGATGGTCATCTCACACCTATATCTGCAGTGATAGTGATCTCACACCTGTATCTGTAGTTATAGTGATCTCACACCTATATCGGCAGTGATAGTGACCTCACCTATATCTGAAGTGATAGTGATCTCACACCAATATCTGCAGTGATAGTGATCTCACACCTATATCTACAGTGATAGTTATCTCTCACCAATAACTGCAGTGCTGGTGATCTTACACCTATATCGGCAGAGATAGTGATCTCACACCTATATCTGCAGTGATGGTGATCTCACACCTATATCTGCAATGATAGTGATCTCACACCTACATCTGCAGTGATGCTGATCTCACACCTATATCTGCAGTGATGCTGATCTCACACCTATATCTGCAGTGATGGTCATCTCACACTGATATCTGCAGTGATGCTGATCTCACACCTATATCTACAGTGACAGAGATCTCACACCTGTATCTGAAGTAATATCTGCAGTGATAGTGATCTTACACCTATATCAGCAGTGATAGTGATCTCACACCAATATCTGCAGAGAGGTGATCTCACACCTATATCTGTAGTGATGTTGATCTCACACCTATATCTGCAATGATAGTGATCTAACACCAGTATCTGCAGTGATAGTGATCTCACACCTATATCTGAAGTGATAGTGATTTCACACCTATATCTCCAGTAATAGTGATCTCGCACCTATATCTCTAGTGATAGTGATCTCACACCTGTATCTGCAGTGATGGTGATCTCACCTATATCTGCAGTGATAGTGATCTCACACCTATATCTGCACTGATAGTGATCTCACACCAATAACTGCAGTGATGGTGATCTAACACCTCTATATGTAGTGATGGTAATCTCACACCTATATCTGCAGTGATAGTGATCTCACACCTGTATCTGCAATGATGGTGATCTCACACACATATCTGCAGTGATGGTGATCTCAGCTATATCTGTGGTGATAGAGATCTCACACCTATATCTGCAGTGATACTGATCTTCCACCAATATCTGCATTGATGGTCATCTCACTCCTATATCTGCAGTGATGGTGATCTCACACCTATATCTTCAGTGATAGTGATATCACACCTATAGCTGCAGTGATGGTGATCTCACACCTATATCTGCAGTGATGGTGATCTCACCTACATCTGCAGTGATAGTGATCTCACACCTAAACGGCAGAGATAGTGATCTCACACATATATCTGAAGTAATGGTGATCTAAAACCTATATCTGCTGTGATGTGATCTCACCTATATCAGCAGTGATAGTGATCTCACACCTATATCTGAAGTAATATCTGCAGTGATGGTGATCTCACACGTATATCTGCAGTGATGATTATCTCACACCTACCTCTGCAGTGATGGTGATATCACAACGAAATCTGCAATTATAGTGATCTCACACCTATATCTTAAGTAATGGTGATCTCACACCTATATATGCACTGATATTGATCTCACACCTATATCTGAAGTAATATCCGCAGTAATAGTGATCTCAAACCTACATCTGCAGTGATAGTGATCTCACACCAATATCTACAGTGATAGTGTTCTCACACCTATATCTGCAGTGATAGTGATCTAACACCAATATCTGCAGTGATAGTGAGCTCACACCTATATATGCAGAGATAGTGATCTCACACCTATATCTGCAGCGATAGTGATTTCACACCTATATCTCCAGTAATAGTGATCTCACACCTATATTTTTAGTGAGAGTGATCTCACACCTATATCTGCAGTGATGGTGATCTCACCTATATCTGCAGTGATAGTGATCTCACACCTATATCTGCAGTGATAATGATCTCACACCAATAACTGCAGTGTCGGTGATCTTACACCTATATCTGCAGTGATAGTGATCTCACACCTATCTCTGCAATGATAGTGATCTCACACCCATATCTGCAGTGATGGTGATCTCACCTATATCGGTGGTGATAGAGATCTCACACCTATATCTACAGTGATACTGATCTTCCACCAAGATCTGCAGCGATGGTCATCTCACACCTATATCTGCAGTGATGGTGATCTCACACAAATATATCCAGTGATAGTGATATCACACCTATATCTGCAGTGATGGTGATCTTACACCTATATCTGCAGTGATGGTGATCTCACCTATATCTGCAGTGATAGTGATATCACACCTAAACTGCAGAGATAGTGATCTCACACCTATATCTGAAGTAATGGTGATTTCACACCTATATCTGCAATGATAATGATCTCACACCTATATCTGCAGTAATAGTGATCCCACACCTATATCAGCAGTGATAGTGATCTCACACATTTATCTGAAGTAATATCTGCAGTGATGGTGATATCACACCTATATCTGTAGTGATGATTATCTCACACCTACATCTGCTGTGATGGTGATATCACAACTAAATATGCAATGATAGTGATCTCACACGTATATCTTAAGTAATGGTAATCTCACACCTATAGCTGCACTGATATTGATCTCACACCTATATCTGAAGTAATATCCGCAGTGATAGTGATCTCAAACCTATATCTGCAGTGATAGTGATCTCACACCAATATCTACAGTGATAGAGATCTCACACCTGTATCTGCAGTGATAGTGATCTCACGCCTATATCTGCAGTGATAGTGAACTCACACCAATATCTACAGTGAAAGAGATCCCACACCTATAGCTGCAGTGATAGTGTTCTCACACCTATATCTGCAGTGATAGTGATCTAACACCAATATCTGCAGGGATAGTGAGCTCACACCTATATATGCAGAGATAGTGATCTCACACCTATATCTTAAGTAATGGTGATCTCACACCTATATCTGCACGGATATTGATCTCACACCTATATCTGAAGTAATATCCGCCGTGATAGTGATCTCAAACCAATATCTGCAGTGATAGTGATTTCACACCTATATCTCCAGTAATAGTGATCTCACACCTATAGTGATAGTGATCTCACACCTATATCTGCTGTGATGGTGATCACACCTATATCTGCAGTGATAGTGATCTCACACTTATATCTGCAGTGATAATGATCTCACACCAATAACTGCAGTGCCGGTGATCTTATACCTATATCTGCAGTGATAGTGATCTCACACCTATCTCTGCAATGATAGTGATCCCACACCTATATCTGCAGTGATGGTGATCTCACACCTATATCTCCAATGATAGTGATCTCACACCTACATCTGCAGTGATGCTGATCTCACTCCTATATCTGCAGTGATGCTGATCTCACATCTATATCTGCAGTGATGGTCATCTCACACCGATATCTGCAGTGATGCTGATCTCACACCTATATCTACAGTGACAGAGATCTCACACCTATATCTGAAGTAATATCTGCAGTGATAGTGATCTTACACCTATATCAGCAGTGATAGTGATCTCACACCAATATCTGCAGTGATGCTGATCTCACACCTATATCTACAGTGACAGAGATCTCACAGCTATATCTGAAGTAATATCTGCAGTGATAGTCATCTTACACCTATATCAGCAGTGATATTGATCTCAAACCAATATCTGCAGTGATGGTGATCTCACACCTATATCTGTAGTGATGTTGATCTCACACCTATATCTGCAGTGATAGTGATCTCACACCAATATCTTCAGTGATAGTAATCTCAAAAATATATCTGTAGTAATGGTGATCTCACACCTATACCTGCAGTGATGGTGATCTCACCTATATCTGCAGTGATAGTGATCTCTCACCATTTACTGCAGTGCTGGTGATCTTACACCTATATCGGCAGTGATAGTGATCTTACACCTATCTCTGCAATGATAGTGATCTCACATCCATATCTGCAGTGATGGTGATCTCACCTATATCTGTGGTGATAGTGATCTCACAACTATATATGAAGTGATGGTGATCTGACACCTATATCTGCAGTGATAGTGATCCCACACCTATATCTGCAGTGATGGTGATCTCACACCTATATATCTGCAATGATAGTGATCTCACACCTACATCTGCAGTGATGCTGATCTCACATCTATATCTGCAGTGATGTGGATCTCACACCTATATCTGCAGTGATGGTCATCTCACACCGATATCTGCAGTGATGCTGATCTCACACCTATATCTTCAGTGACAGAGATCTCACACCTATATCTGAAGTAATATCTGCAGTGATAGTGATCTTACACCTAAATCAGCGGTGATAGTGAGCTCACACCAAGATCTGCAGTGATGATGATCTCACAGCTATATCTTTAGTGATGTTGATCCCACACCTATATCTGCAGTGATAGTGATCTCACACCAATATCTGCAGTGATAATGATCTCAAACCTATATCAGCAGTGATGGTGATCTCACACCTATATCTGCAGTGATGGTGCTCTCACCTATATCTGCAGTGATAGTGATCTAACACCAGAGTCTGCAGTGATAGTAATCTCACACCTATATATGCATAGATCGTGATCTCACACCTATATCTGAAGTGAAAGTGATTTCACACCTACATCTCCAGTAATAGTGATCTCATACCTATATATCTAGTGATAGTGATCTAACACCTGTATCTGCGGTGATGGTGATCTCACCTATATCTGCAGTGATAGTGATCTCACACCTATATCTGCAGTGATAGTGATCTCATACCAATAACTGCAGTGATGGAGATCTCTCATCTGTATCTGCAGTGAAAGTGATATCAGATTCATATCTGCGGTGATAGTAATCTCACACCAATATCTGCAGTGATGGAGATCTCATACCTATATCTGCAGTGATAGTGATCTCACACCTATATCTGCAGTGATAGTGATCTCACACCAATATCTACAGTGATAGAGATCTTACACCTATATCTGCAGTGATAGTGATCTCACACCTATATCAGCAGTGATTGTGATCTCACAACAATATCTGCAGTGATGGTCATCTCACACCTATATCTGCAGTGATAGTGATCTCACACCTGTATCTGTAGTTATAGTGATCTCACACCTATATCGGCAGTGATAGTGACCTCAAATATATCTGAAGTGATAGTGATCTCATACCAATATCTGCAGTGATAGTGATCTCACACCTATATCTACAGTGATAGTGATCTCTCACCAATAACTGCAGTGCTGGTGATCTTACACCTATATCGGCAGAGATAGTGATCTCACACCTATATCTGCAGTGATGGTGATCTCACACCTATATCTGCAATGATAGTGATCTCACACCTACATCTGCAGTGATGCTGATCTCACACCTATATCTGCAGTGATGCTGATCTCACACCTATATCTGCAGTGATGGTCATCTCACACTGATATCTGCAGTGATGCTGATCTCACACCTATATCTACAGTGACAGAGATCTCACACCTGTATCTGAAGTAATATCTGCAGTGATAGTGATCTTACACCTATATCAGCAGTGATAGTGATCTCACACCAATATCTGCAGAGAGGTGATCTCACACCTATATCTGTAGTGATGTTGATCTCACACCTATATCTGCAATGATAGTGATCTAACACCAGTATCTGCAGTGATAGTGATCTCACACCTATATCTGAAGTGATAGTGATTTCACACCTATATATCCAGTAATAGTGATCTCGCACCTATATCTCTAGTGATAGTGATCTCACACCTGTATCTGCAGTGATGGTGATCTCACCTATATCTGCAGTGATAGTGATCTCACACCTATATCTGCACTGATAGTGATCTCACACCAATAACTGCAGTGATGGTGATCTAACACCTCTATATGTAGTGATGGTAATCTCACACCTATATCTGCAGTGATAGTGATCTCACACCTGTATCTGCAATGATGGTGATCTCACACACATATCTGCAGTGATGGTGATCTCAGCTATATCTGTGGTGATAGAGATCTCACACCTATATCTGCAGTGATACTGATCTTCCACCAATATCTGCATTGATGGTCATCTCACTCCTATATCTGCAGTGATGGTGATCTCACACCTATATCTTCAGTGATAGTGATATCACACCTATATCTGCAGTGACGGTGATCTCACACCTATATCTGCAGTGATGGTGATCTCACCTACATCTGCAGTGATAGTGATCTCACACCTAAACGGCAGAGATAGTGATCTCACACATATATCTGAAGTAATGGTGATCTAAAACCTATATCTGCTGTGATGTGATCTCACCTATATCAGCAGTGATAGTGATCTCACACCTATATCTGAAGTAATATCTGCAGTGATGGTGATCTCACACGTATATCTGCAGTGATGATTATCTCACACCTACCTCTGCAGTGATGGTGATATCACAACGAAATCTGCAATTATAGTGATCTCACACCTATATCTTAAGTAATGGTGATCTCACACCTATATATGCACTGATATTGATCTCACACCTATATCTGAAGTAATATCCGCAGTAATAGTGATCTCAAACCTACATCTGCAGTGATAGTGATCTCACACCAATATCTACAGTGATAGTGTTCTCACACCTATATCTGCAGTGATAGTGATCTAACACCAATATCTGCAGTGATAGTGAGCTCACACCTATATATGCAGAGATAGTGATCTCACACCTATATCTGCAGCGATAGTGATTTCACACCTATATCTCCAGTAATAGTGATCTCACACCTATATCTCTAGTGAGAGTGATCTCACACCTATATCTGCAGTGATGGTGATCTCACCTATATCTGCAGTGATAGTGATCTCACACCTATATCTGCAGTGATAATGATCTCACACCAATAACTGCAGTGTCGGTGATCTTACACCTATATCTGCAGTGATAGTGATCTCACACCTATCTCTGCAATGATAGTGATCTCACACCCATATCTGCAGTGATGGTGATCTCACCTATATCGGTGGTGATAGAGATCTCACACCTATATCTACAGTGATACTGATCTTCCACCAAGATCTGCAGCGATGGTCATCTCACACCTATATCTGCAGTGATGGTGATCTCACACAAATATATCCAGTGATAGTGATATCACACCTATATCTGCAGTGATGGTGATCTTACACCTATATCTGCAGTGATGGTGATCTCACCTATATCTGCAGTGATAGTGATATCACACCTAAACTGCAGAGATAGTGATCTCACACCTATATCTGAAGTAATGGTGATTTCACACCTATATCTGCAATGATAATGATCTCACACCTATATCTGCAGTAATAGTGATCCCACACCTATATCAGCAGTGATAGTGATCTCACACATTTATCTGAAGTAATATCTGCAGTGATGGTGATATCACACCTATATCTGTAGTGATGATTATCTCACACCTACATCTGCTGTGATGGTGATATCACAACTAAATATGCAATGATAGTGATCTCACACGTATATCTTAAGTAATGGTAATCTCACACCTATAGCTGCACTGATATTGATCTCACACCTATATCTGAAGTAATATCCGCAGTGATAGTGATCTCAAACCTATATCTGCAGTGATAGTGATCTCACACCAATATCTACAGTGATAGAGATCTCACACCTGTATCTGCAGTGATAGTGATCTCACGCCTATATCTGCAGTGATAGTGAACTCACACCAATATCTACAGTGAAAGAGATCCCACACCTATAGCTGCAGTGATAGTGTTCTCACACCTATATCTGCAGTGATAGTGATCTAACACCAATATCTGCAGGGATAGTGAGCTCACACCTATATATGCAGAGATAGTGATCTCACACCTATATCTTAAGTAATGGTGATCTCACACCTATATCTGCACGGATATTGATCTCACACCTATATCTGAAGTAATATCCGCCGTGATAGTGATCTCAAACCAATATCTGCAGTGATAGTGATTTCACACCTATATCTCCAGTAATAGTGATCTCACACCTATAGTGATAGTGATCTCACACCTATATCTGCTGTGATGGTGATCACACCTATATCTGCAGTGATAGTGATCTCACACTTATATCTGCAGTGATAATGATCTCACACCAATAACTGCAGTGCCGGTGATCTTATACCTATATCTGCAGTGATAGTGATCTCACACCTATCTCTGCAATGATAGTGATCCCACACCTATATCTGCAGTGATGGTGCTCTCACACCTATATCTCCAATGATAGTGATCTCACACCTACATCTGCAGTGATGCTGATCTCACTCCTATATCTGCAGTGATGCTGATCTCACATCTATATCTGCAGTGATGGTCATCTCACACCGATATCTGCAGTGATGCTGATCTCACACCTATATCTACAGTGACAGAGATCTCACACCTATATCTGAAGTAATATCTGCAGTGATAGTGATCTTACACCTATATCAGCAGTGATAGTGATCTCACACCAATATCTGCAGTGATGGTGATCTCACACCTATATCTGTAGTGATGTTGATCTCACACCCATATCTGCAGTGATGGTGATCTCACCTATATCTGTGGTGATGGTGATCTCACAACTATATATGAAGTAATGGTGATCTTACACCTATATCTGCAGTGATAGTGATCCCACACCTATATCTGCAGTGATGGTGATCTCACACCTATATATCTGCAATGATAGTGATCTCACACCTACATCTGCAGTGATGCTGATCTCACACCTATATCTGCAATGATGCGGATCTCACACCTATATCTGCAGTGATAGTCATCTCAAACTGATATCTGCAGTGATGCTGATCTCACACCTATATCTACAGTGACAGAGATCTCACACCTATATCTGAAGTAATATATGCAGTGATAGTGATCTTACACCTAAATCAGCAGTGAGAGTGATCTCACACCAAGATCTGCAGTGATGGTGATCTCACACCTATATCTTTAGTGATGCCGATCTCACACCTATATCTGCAGTGATAGTGATCTCACACCAATATCTGCAGTGATAGTGATCTCAAACCTATATCAGCAGTGATGGTGATCTCACACCTATATCTGCAGTGATGGTGATCTCACCTATATCTGCAGTGATAGTGATCTAACACCAGTATTTGCAATGATAGTGATCTCACACCTATAATGCAGAGATAGTGATCTCACACCTATATCTGAAGTGAAAGTGATTTCACACCTATATCTCCAGTAATAGTGATCTCACACCTATATATCTAGTGATAGTGATCTAACACCTGTATCTGCAGTGATGGTGATCTCACCTATATCTGCAGTGATAGTGATCTCACACCTATATCTGCAGTGATAGTGATCTCACACCAATAACTGCAGTGATGGTGATCTCACACCCATATATGTAGTGATGGTGATCTCACACCTATATCTGCAGTAATAGTGATCCCACACCTATATCTGCAGTGATGGCGATCTCAAATATATCCGCAGTGATAGTGATCTCACACCTATATCTGAAGTAATATCTGCAGTGATGATGATTTCACACCAATATGTACAGTGATAGTGATCTCACACATATGTTTACAGTGATAGTGGTCTCACACCAATATCTTCAGTGATGGTGATCTCATACCAATATCTACAGTGATAGAGATCTCACACCTATATCTGCAGTGATAGTGATCTTACACAAATATCTGCAGTGATGGTCATCTCACACCTATATCTGCAGTAATAGTGATCTCACACCTATATCTGCAGTGTTCGTGATCTCACACCTATATCTGCAGTGATAGTGATCTCACAACTATATCTGATGTAATATCTGCAGTGATACTGATCTCACACCTATATCTGTAGTGATGGTGATCTCACACCGATGTCTGCAGTGATAGTGATCTCACACCTATTTCTGTAGTGATGGTGATCTCACACCTATATCTGCAGTGATGCTGATCTCACACCTATGTCTGAAGTAATATCCACAGTGATAGTGATCTCAAACCTATATCTGCAGTGATAGTGATCTCACACCAATATCTACAGTGATAGAGATCTCACACCTATATCTATAGTGATAGTGATCTCACACCTATATCTGCAGTGATAGTGAACTCACACCAATATCTACAGTGATAGATATCTCACACCTATAGCTGCAGTGATAGTGATCTCACCCCTATATCTGCAGTGATAGTGATTTAACACCCGTATCTGCAGTGATAGTGATCTCTCACCTATATATGCAGAGATAGTGATCTCACACCTATATCTGAAGTGATAGTGATTTCACACCTATATCTCCAGTAATAGTGATCTCACACCTATATCTCTAGTGATAGTGATCTCACACCTGTATCTGCAGTGATGGTGATCTCACCTATATCGGCAGTGATAGTGATCTCACACCTATATCTGCAGTGATAGTGATCTCACACCAATAACTGCAGTGATGGTGATCTCACACCTATATATGTAGTGATGGTGATCTCACACCTAAACTGCAGAGATAGTGATCTCACAACTATATCTGCAGTGATAGTGATCTCACACCATTATCTACAGTGATAGAGATCTCAAAACTATATCTGCAGTGATAGTGATCAAACACCTATATCTTTAGTGATAACGATCTCACACCTATATCTGCAGTAATAGTGATCCCACACCTATATCTGCAGTGATACAGATCAGACACATTTATCTGCAGTGATAATGATCTCACACCTATATCTGCAGTGATAGTGATCTCATACCTATATCTGCAGGTATGGTGATCTCACACCTATGTCCGAAGTAATGGTGATCTCACACCAATATCTACAGTGATAGTGATCTCACATCTATGTCTGCAGTGATAGTTATCTCACACCTATATCTGCAGTAATAGTGATCTAACACCTCTATCTGCAGTGATGGTGATCTCACACCTATATCTGCAGTGATTGTGATCTCACACCTATATGTGATAGTGATCCCACACCTATATCTACAGTGATAGTGGTCTCACACCAATATCTGCAGTGACGTTGATCTCATGCCAATATCTACAGTGATAGAGATCTCACACCTATATCTGCAGTCATACTGATCTTACACCAATATCTGCAGCGATGGTCATCTCACACGTATATCTGCAGTGATGGTGATCTCACACCTATATCTACAGTGATAGTGATATCACACCCATATCTGCAGTGATGGTGATCTCACCTATATCTGTGGTGATAGTGATCTCACAACTATATATGAAGTAATGGTGATCTTACACCTATATCTGCAGTGAGAGTTATCCAACACCTATATCTGCAGTGATGGTGATCTCACACCTATATCTGCAATGATAGTGATCTCACACCTACATCTGCAGTGATGCTGATCTCACACCTATATATGCAGTGATGGTCATCTCACACCAATATCTGCAGTGATGCTGATCTCACACCTATATCTACAGTGACAGAGATCTCACACCTATATCTGAAGTAATATCTGCGGTGATAGTGATCTTACACCTATATCAGCAGTAATAGTGATCTCACACCAATATCTGCAGTGATGGTGATCTCACACCTATATCGGTAGTGATGTTGATCTCACACCTATATCTGCAGTGATAGTGATCTCACACCAATATCTGCAGTGATAGTGATCTCAAACCTATATCTGCAGTGATGGTGATCTCACACCTATATCTGCAGTGATGGTTATCTCACCTATATCTTCAGTGATAGTGATCTCACACCTATATCTGCAGTGGTCGTGATCTCACCGATATCTGCAGTGATAGTGATCTCACATCTATATCTGATGTAATATCTGCGGTGATAGTGATCTCACACCTATATCTGCAGTAATAGTGATCACACATCTATATCTGCAGTGATAGTGATCTCACACCTATATCTGCAGTGATAGTGATCGCACACCTATATCTGCAGTGATGGTGATCTCACACCTATATCTGCAGTGATAGTGATCTCATACCTATATCTGCAGTTATGGTGATCTCACACCTATATCCGAAGTAATGGTGATCTCACACCTATATGTACAGTGATAGTGATCTCACACATATATTTACAGTGATAGTGATCTCACACCAATATCTGCAGTGATGGTGATCTCACACCAATATCTACAGTGATAGAGATCTCACATCTTTATCTGCAGTGAGAGTGATCTCACATTTATATCTGCGGTGATAGTAATCTCACACCAATATCTGCAGTGTTGGCAATCTCACACATATATCTACAGTGATAGTGATCTTGCACCTATATCTGCAGTAATAGTGCTCTCACACCTATATTGGCAGTGATAGTAACCTCACCTATATCTGAAGTGATAGTGATCTCACACCTATTTCTGAAGTAATATATGCAGTGATAGGTATCTCACGCCTATATCTGCAGTGATAGTGATCTCACAACAATATCAACAGTAATAGAGATCTCACACCTATATCTGCAGTGATGGTGATCTCACACCAATATCTGCAGTGATAGTGATCTCACATCTATAGCTGCAGTGATAGTGATCTCACACCTATATCTGCAGTAACAGTGATCTCACATCCGTATCTACAGTGATGGTGATCTCACACCTATATCTGCAGTGATGGTAATCTCACACCTATATTTGCAGTGATATCTCACATCAGCTGACCTCCACCTCCTGAACTCTAAAGCCACCCATGAGAAAGGACAGCTTTTAGACCCGATTTTCACTAATATCAGGAACCTAAAAACCCAAGATCCTAGTCTACCCCCCTCCCATGGACAGACCATTTGCTGGTTCCTATGCACTGGTCTCTCCAGACCACCCCAGCACTCAAACAGAAAACCAGGATACGAGCTAGACGGTGGCACAAACTAATTCCAGAGGAATGGGAAGCGAAGTTACGGGAATCCGTTGACCCTCTCTCCGCGGACCCTAACACAGCTGACAGAGAATTTAACGGTTGGCTCACCCACCCCCTGGACAGCCTTATCCCACTAACCAGCACTCTTAAACACGTCAAAAGGATCAACCCCGCTCCATGGTATACACCCTCCCTTAATGCCTTAAGGAAAGAGTGCAAAAAGACAGAACGCACTTGGAGGAAAAACAAGTCGGTGACGGAGAAAGACGCTTATCAATTATCTATGAAAGCGTACAAACAAGCCTTCCACAACGCGAAAAGCGCCTTCTACGAGGAAAATATAAAGAATTCCGCCTGCTCAGCCAAGGAGACCTTCTCTATCCTTAAAGAGCTCCTCCATGTCCCGGACCCCCCGCAGAAACCCATGGACCCCATAGCAGCAGAAGAAAAATGCGTCAATTTGGCCACCTTTTTTGACGAAAAAATTAAAAAAATCCTCGCCTCCCTCCCTGATGCTAATCCCGACACCACAGAGAAAGCTAAGGACTTACCTCTATTACCATGGAACCCCCCGCGAAACCCAATACGCCTTATCTAGCGTCGTTCGGCCCAATCACTGAAGAGGAAGTGGCAGCCACATTTGCTTCAACTAAGAGTGGCGCCCCCAGGGACCCAGTTCCCATATGGTTCGTCAAAAACATCACCCGGACCATAGTGCCCCAACTGACTGCCCTCATCAACATCTCGCTAGCCCAAGGAGAAGTCCCTTTAAGCTGGAAGGAGGCTGTCGTAAAAGGGCTTCTCAAGAAACCATCACCGGACCCTGCGGATCTTTCCAATTACAGACCAATTTCACTCCTCCCCTGGATAGGTAAGGTCGCCGAGAAACTAGCGAATAAAAAGCTGTCACACTTCCTAGAATCAAACCAACTCCTCAAAAACTCACAGACAGGCTTTAGACCAGGTCAGGGCACTGATACCGCTCTCCTCGCAGCAGTAGAGAAGACCAGGGAAATCATCGATACAGGAGGATCAGTGGCAGTGGTCCTCCTAGACCTGAGCGCGGCCTTCGACACGGTCAGCCACCAGGTCCTAACCCAACGTCTAGATAACATCGGAGTGAAAGACAGAGCGCTGAAATGGCTCACGTCTTTTCTCTCCCGACGCTCCTTCCAAGTCTGGGAAGTTGAAAGCCGCTCCCCCTCCACCCCCCTCCGGTGTGGTGTGCCACAGGGCTCATCACTAAGCCCCACGTTGTTTAACGTGTACATGGCCCCACTGGAGGAGCTGGTTTCACCATTTGGAGTCACCATAGTAAGCTATGCTGACGATACTCAGCTGGTGGTGACGCTTTCCCACCCCAAGCTAGAGCCTTCCAATCTCCATGACTGCCTCTCCAATGTCCATCAATGGATGAGTGACTCAGCCCTAAAATTAAACGGATCAAAAACGGAGATCCTGCTCCTAGGACACAAAACCATGAACCTTCCCCCTAACATCTGGCCCGCCTGTATGGGTGAACCCCCTACCCCCAAGACGGAGGTTAAGAGTCTGGGAGTGTGGTTGGAGACAGATCTCACCTTCAGAACACAGGCAAGAAAAACGGCCGGTATCTGCTATGGCCTACTCAGATCATGCAGAAAGGTGCTCCCCTACTCCCATTCCAGTCCCGACTTCTGCTGATCCAAGGCCTAATTTTATCCAGGCTGGACTACAGCAACGCCATTTACCTGGGAGCACCGGAATCCACTCTTCAAACATTGCAAAAAACCCAGAATGCCGCAGCCCGACTACTGACGAATACTCCAGCCAGAACATCAGCCAAACCTGCACTGAGGAAGCTACACTGGCTCCCAATTAGGGAAAGAGTAACTTTCAAGGCCCTTTGCTTGGCCCACAAGGTACTGCACAACGCAGGCCCCCCAATCCTCAACAACTGGATCACACCCTACAGACCTACGAGAGCGCTTCGGTCAGAACATGGTAACCTTATCATGATTCCCAGGGTGAAGAAGGCCCGCGCAGGTGGCCGCCGTTTTTCAGTCAATACAGCAAAAAAATGGAACGCGCTCCCCCCGAGTCTCAGAGCAGAACCAAACCTCCTACGGTTCAGGAAGTCCCTTAAAACCCTACTCTTCCCTTGAGTCGTCGACATCCCCTACTTCAACCCTTAGGAGCCTGAGGTTTAGCGCTGGGATACTCGTGGGTGACTACGCGCTCTAGAAAACCTAAATAATAATAAGTGATAGTGATCACACACCTATATCTGCAGTGATAGTGGTCTCACACCAATATCTGCAGTGATAACGATCTCACACCTATTTTTGCAGTAATAGTGATCCCACACCTATATCTGCAGTGATGGTGATCTCACAAGTATATCTGCTCTGATGGTGATCTCAAATATATCAGCAGTGATAGTGATCTCACACCTATATCTGAAGAAATAGTGATCTCACACCAATAAGTACAGTGATAGAGATCTCACACCTATATCTGCAGTGATAGTGATCTCACACCTATATCTGCAGTGATAGTGAACTCACACCAATATCTACAGTGATATAGATCTCACACCTATAGCTGCAGTGATAGTGATCTCACACCTATATCTGCAGTGATAGTGATCTAACACCCGTATCTGCAGTGATAGTGATCTCACACCTACATATGCAGAGATAGTGATCTCACACCAATATCTACAGTGATAGAGATCTCACACCTATAGCTGCAGTGATAGAGATCTCACACATATATCTGCAGTGATAGTGATCTCACACCTATATCTGCAGTGATAGTGAACTCACACCAAGATCTACAGTGATAGAGATCTCACACCTATAGCTGCAGTGATAGTGATCTCACACCTATATCTGCAGTGATAGTGATCTTACACCTACATATGCAGAGATAGTGATCTCACACCTATATCTGAAGTGATAGTGATTTCACACCTATATCTCCAGTAATAGTGATCTCACACCTATATCTCTAGTGATAGTGATCTCACACCTGTATCTGCAGTGATGGTGATCTCACCTATATCTGCAGTGATATTGATCTCACACCTATATCTGCAGTGATAGTGATCTCACACCAATAATTGCAGTGATGGTGATATTACACCTATATCTGAGTAATATCTGCAGTGATGGTGATCTCACACCTATATCTGCAGTGATGATTATCTCACACCTACATCTGCAGTGATGGTGATATCACAACTAAATCTGCACTGATAGTGGTCTCACACCTATATCTTAAATAATGGTGATCTCACACCTATATCTGCACTGATATTGATCTCACACTTATATCTGAAGTAATATCCGCAGTGATAGTGATCTCAAACCTATATCTACAGTGATAGTGATCTCACACCAATATCTACAGTGATAGAGATCTCACACCTATATCTGCAGTGTTAGTGATCTCACACCTATATCTGCAGTGATAGTGAATTCACACCAATATCTACAGTGAAAAAGATCTCACACCTATAGCTGCAGTGATAGTGTTCTCACACCTATATCTGCAGTGATAGTGATCTAACACCAATATCTGCAGTGATAGTGAGCTCACACCTATATATGCAGAGATAGTGATCTCACACCTATATCAGCAGTGATAGTGATTTCACACCTATATCTCCAGTAATAGTGATCTCACACCTATATCTCTAGTGATAGTGATCTCACACCTATATCTGCATTGATGGTGATCTCACCTAGATCTGCAGTGATAGTGATCTCACACCTATATCTGCAGTGATAGTGATCTCACACCAATAACTGCAGTGCCGGTGATCTTACACCTATATCTGCAGTGATAGTGATCTCACACCTATCTCTGCAATGATAGTGATCTCACACCCATATCTGCAGTGATGGTGATCTCACCTCTATCTGTGGTGATAGTGATCTCACAACTATATATGAAGTAATGGTGATCTTACACCTATATCTGCAGTGATAGCGATCCCAAACCTACATCTGCAGTGATGGTAATCTTACACCTATATCTGCAATGATAGTGACCTCACACCGATATCTGCAGTGATGCTGATGTCACACCTATATCTGCAGTGATGCTGATCTCACACCTATATCTGCAGTGATGGTGATCTCACACCAATATCTACAGTGATACTGATCTCACACCAATATCTGCAGGGATAGTGATCTCAAACCTATATCTGAACTAATATCTGCAATGATAGTGACCTCACACATATATCTGCAGTGATAGTGACCTCACACATATATCTGCTCTGATGGTGATCTCAAATATATCAGCAGTGATAGTGATCTCACACCTATATCTGAAGTAATAGTGATCTCACACCAATAAGTACAGTGATAGAGATCTCACACCTATATCTGCAGTGATAGTGATGTCACACCTAAATCTGCAGTGATAGTGATCTCACACCTATGTCTGCAGTGATAGTGATCTCACACCTATATCTACAGTGATGGTGATCTCACCTATATCTGCAGTGATAGTAATCTCACACCTATATCTGAATTAATATCTGCAGTGATAGTGATCTCAAACCTATATCTGCAGTGATAGTGATCTCACACCAATATCTACAGTGATAGAGATCTCACACCTATATCTGCAGTGATAGTGATCTCACACCTATATCTGCAGTGATAGTGAACTCACACCAATATCTACAGTGAGAGAGATCTCACACCTATAGCTGCAGTGATAGTGATCTCACACCTATATCTGCAGTGATAGTGATCTAACACAAATATCTGCAGTGATAGTGATCTCACACCTATATATGCAGAGATAGTGATCTCACAACTATATCTGAAGTGATAGTGATTTCACACCTATATCTCCAGTAATAGTGATCTCACACCTATATCTCTAGTGATAGTGATCTCACACCTGCATCTGCAGTGATGGTGATCTCACCTATATCTGCAGTGATAGTGATCTCACACCTATATCTGCAGTGATAGTGATCTCACACCAATAATTGCAGTGATGGTGATCTTACACCTATATCTGAGTAATATCTGCAGTGATGGTGATCTCACACCTATATCTGCAGTGATGATTATCTCACACCTACATCTGCAGTGATGGTGATATCACAACTAAATCTGCAGTGATAGTGGTCTCACACCTATATCTTAAATAATGGTGATCTCACACCTATATCTGCACTGATATTGATCTCACACCTATATCTGAAGTAATATGCGCAGTGATAGTGATCTCAAACCTATATCTGCAGTGATAGTGATCTCACACCAATATCTGCAGTGATAGTGATCTCCCACCTATATCTGAAGTAATATCTACAGTGATAGAGATCTCACACCTATATCTGCAGCGTTAGTGATCTCACACCTATATCTGCAGTGATAGTGAATTCACACCAATATCTACAGTGAAAGAGATCTCACACTTATAGCTGCAGTGATAGTGTTCTCACACCTATATCGGCAGTGATAGTGATTTCACACCTATATCTCAAGTAATAGTGATCTCACACCTATATCTCTAGTGATAGTGATCTCACACCTATATCTGCAGTGATGGTGATCTCACCTAGATCTGCAGTGATAGTGATCTCACACCTATATCTGCAGTGATAGTGATCTCACACCAATAACTGCAGTGCCGGTGATCTTACACCTATATCTGCAGTGACAGTGATCTCACACCTATCTCTGCAATGATAGTGATCTCACACCCATATCTGCAGTGATGGTGATCTCACCTATATCTGTGGTGATAGTGATCTCACAACTATATATGAAGTAATGGTGATCTCACACCTATATCTGCAGCGATACTGATCTTCCACCAATATCTGCAGCGATGGTCATCTCACACCTATATCTGCAGTGATGGTGATCTCACACCTATATATCCAGTGATAGTGATATCACACCTATATCTGCAGTGATGGTGATCTTACACCTATATCTGCAGTGATGGTGATCTCACCTATATCTGCAGTGATAGTTATCTCACACCGAAACTGCAGAGATAGTAATCTCACACCTATCTCTGAAGTAATGGTGATTTCACACCTATATCTGCAATGATAATGATCTCACACCTATATCTGCAGTAATAGTGAACCCACACCTATATATGCAGTGATGGTGATCTCACATCTATATCTGCTGTGATGTGATCTCACCTATATCAGCAGTGATTGTGATCTCACACCTATATCTGAAGTAATATCTGCAGTGATGGTGATCTCACACCTATATCTGTAGTGATGATTATCTCACACCTACATCTGCTGTGATGGTGATATCACAACTAAATCTGCAATGATAGTGATCTCACACCTATATCTTAAGTAATGGTGATCTCACACCTATATCTGCACTGATATTGATCTCACACCTATATCTGAAGTAATATCCGCAGTGATAGTGATATCAAACCTATATCTGCAGTGATAGTGATCTCACACCAATATCTACAGTGATAGAGATCTCACACCTATATCTGCAGTGATAGTGTTCTCACGCCTATATCTGCAGTTATAGTGAACTAACACCAATATCTACAGTGAAAGAGATCTCACACCTATAGCTGCAGTGATAGTGTTCTCACACCTATATCTGCAGTGATAGTTATCTAACACCAATATCTGCAGGGATAGTGAGCTCACACCTATATATGCAGAGATAGTGATCTCACACCTATATCTTAAGTAATGGTGATCTCACACCTATATCTGCACTGATATTGATCTCACACCTATATCTGAAGTAATATCCGCAGTGATAGTGATCTCAAACCTATATCTGCAGTGATAGTGATCTCACACCAATATCTACAGTGATAGAGATCTCACACCTATATCTGCAGTGATAGTGATTTCACACCTATATCTCCAGTAATAGTGATCTCACACCTATATCTCTAGTGATAGTGATCTCACACCTATATCTGCTGTGATGGTGATCACACCTATATCTGCAGTGATAGTGATCCCACACTTATATCTGCAGTGATAATGAGCTCAAACAAATAACTGCAGTGCCGGCGATCTTACACCTATATCTGCAGTGATAGTGGTCTCCCATCTATCTCTGCAATGATAGTGATCACACACCCATATCTGCAGTGGTGGTGATCTCACCTGTATCTGTGGTGATAGTGATCTCACAACTATATATGAAGTAATGGTGATCTTACACCTATATCTGCTGAGATAGTGATCCCACACCTATATCTGCAATGATGGTGATCTCACACCTATATCTGCAATGATAGTGATTTCACACCTACATCTGCAGTGATGCTGATCTCACTCCTATATCTGCAGTGATGCTGATCTCACATCTATATCTGCAGTGATGGTCATCTCACACCAATATCTGCAGTGATGCTGATCTCACACCTATATCTACAGTGACAGAGATCTCACACCTATATCTGAAGTAATATCTGCAGTGATAGTGATCTTACACCTATATCAGCAGTGATATTGATCTCAAACCAATATCTGCAGTGATGGTGATCTCACATCTATATCTGTAGTGATGTTGATCTCACACCTATATCTGCAGTGATAGTGATCTCACACCAATATCTGCAGTGATAGTAATCTCAAAAATATATCTGTAGTAATGGTGATCTCACACCTATACCTGCAGTGATGGTGATCTCACCTATATCTGCAGTGATAGTGATCGCTCACCATTTACTGCAGTACTGGTGATCTTACACCTATATCGGCAGTGATAGTGATCTTACACCTATCTCTGCAATGATAGTGATCTCACATCCATATCTGCAGTGATGGTGATCTCACCTATATCTGTGGTGATAGTGATCTCACAACTCTATATGAAGTGATGGTGATCTTACACCTATATCTGCAGTGATAGTGATCCTACACCTATATCTGCAGTGATGGTGATCTCACACCTATATATCTGCAATGATAGTGATCTCACACCTACATCTGCAGTGATGCTGATCTCACACCTATATCTGCAGTGATGCGGATCTCACACCTATATCTGCAGTGATGGTCATCTCACACCGATATCTGCAGTGATGCTGATCTCACACCCATATCTTCAGTGACAGAGATCTCACACCTATATCTGAAGTAATATCTGCAGTGATAGTGATCTTACACCTAAATCAGCAGTGATAGTGAGCTCACACCAAGATCTGCAGTGATGATGATCTCACACCTATATCTTTAGTGATGTTGATCTCACACCTATATCTGCAGTGATAGTGATCTCACACCAATATCTGCAGTGATAGTGATCTCAAACCTATATCAGCAGTGATGGTGATCTCACACCTATATCTGCAGTGATGGTGCTCTCACCTATATCTGCAGTGATAGTGATCTAACACCAGAGTCTGCAGTGATAGTGATCTCACACCTATATATGCATAGATCGTGATCTCACACCTATATCTGAAGTGAAAGTGATTTCACACCTATATCTCCAGTAATAGTGATCTCACACCTATATATCTAGTGATAGTGATCTAACACCTGTATCTGCGGTGATGGTGATCTCATCTATATCTGCAGTGATAGTGATCTCACACCTATATCTGCAGTGATAGTGATCTCACACCAATAACTGCAGTGATGGAGATCTCTTATCTGTATCTGCAGTGAAAGTGATATCACATTCATATCTGCGGTGATAGTAATCTCACACCAATATCTGCAGTGATGGAGATCTCACACCTATATCTGCAGTGATAGTGATCTCACACCTATATCTGCAGTGATGGTGATCTCACACCAATATCTACAGTGATAGAGATCTTACACCTATATCTGCAGTGATAGTGATCTCACACCTATATCAGCAGTGATTGTGATCTCACAACAATATCTGCAGTGATGGTCATCTCACACCTATATCTGCAGTGATGGTGATCTCACACCTGTATCTGTAGTTATAGTGACCTCACACCTATATCAGCAGCGATAGTGACCTCACCTATATCTGAAGTGATAGTGATCTCACACCAATATCTGCAGTGATAGTGATCTCACACCTATATCTACAGTGATAGTGATCTCTCACCAATAACTGCAGTGCTGGTGATCTTACACCTATATCGGCAGAGATAGTGATCTCACACATATATCTGCAGTGATGGTCATCTCACACCGATATCTGGAGTGATGCTGATCTCACACCTACATCTACAGTGACAGAGATTTCACAACTATCTATGAAGTAATGGTGATCTTACACCTATATCTGCAGTGATGGTGATCTCACACCTATATCTGCAATGATAGTGATCTCACACCTACATCTGCAGTGATGCTGATCTCACACCTATATCTGCAGTGATGCTGATCTCACACCTATATCTGCAGTGATGGTCATCTCACACCTATATCTGTAGTGATGTTGATCTCACACCTATATCTGCAGTGATAGTGATCTAACACCAGTATCTGCAGTGATAGTGATCTCACACCTATATATGCAGAGATAGTGATCTCACACCTATATCTGAAGTGATAGTGATTTCATACCTATATCTCCAGTAATAGTGATCTCGCACCTATATCTCTAGTGATAGTGATCTCACACCTGTATCTGCAGTGATGGTGATCTCACCTATATCTGCAGTGATAGCAATCTCACACCTATATCTGCACTGATAGTGATCTCACACCAATAACTGCAGTGATGGTGATCTAACACCTCTATATGTAGTGATGGTAATCTCACACCTATATCTGCAGTGATAGTGATCTCACACCTGTATCTGCAATGATAGTGATCTCACACACATATCTGCAGTGATGGTGATCTCAGCTATATCTGTGGTGATAGAGATCTCACACCTATATCTGCAGTGATACTGATCTTCCACCAATATCTGCATTGATGGTCATCTCACTCCTATATCTGCAGTGATGGTGATCTCACACCTATATCTTCAGTGATAGTGATATCACACCTATATCTGCAGTGATGGTGATCTCACACCTATATCTGCAGTGATGGTGATCTCACCTACATCTGCAGTGATAGTGATTTCACACCTAAACGGCAGAGATAGTGATCTCACACATATATCTGAAGTAATGGTGATCTAAAACCTATATCTGCTGTGATGTGATCTCACCTATATCAGCAGTGATAGTGATCTTCCACCAATATCTGCAGCGATGGTCATCTCACTCCTATATCTGCAGTGATGGTGATCTCACACCTATATCTTCAGTGATAGTGATATCACACCTATATCTGCAGTGATGGTGATCTCACACCTATCTCTGCAATGATAGTGATCTCACACCAATATCTGCAGTGGTGGTGATCTCACCTGTATCTGTGGTGATAGTGATCTCACAACTATATATGAAGTAATGGTGATCTTACACCTATATCTGCTGAGATAGTGATCCCACACCTATATCTGCAATGATGGTGATCTCACACCTATATCTGCAATGATAGTGATCTCACACCTACATCTGCAGTGATGCTGATCTCACTCCAATATCTGCAGTGATGCTGATCTCACATCTATATCTGCAGTGATGATCATCTCACACCAATATCTGCAGTGATGCTGATCTCACACCTATATCTACAGTGACAGAGATCTCACACCTATATCTGAAGTAATATCTGCAGTGATAGTGATCTTACACCTATATCAGCAGTGATATTGATCTCAAACCAATATCTGCAGTGATGGTGATCTCACACCTATATCTGCAGTGATGGTGATCTCACCTACATCTGCAGTGATAGTGATCTCACACCTAAACGGCAGAGATAGTGATCTCACACCTATATCTGAAGTAATGGTGATCTAACACCTATATCTGCTGTAATGTGATCTCACCTATATCAGCAGTGATAGTGATCTCACACCTATATCTGAAGTAATATCTGCAGTGATGGTGATCTCACACGTATATCTGCAGTGATGATGATCTCACACCGATGTCTGCAGTGATAGTGATCTCACACCTATATCTGTAGTGATGGTGATCTCACACCTATATCTGCAGTGATGGTGATCTCACACCTATATCTGAAGTAATATCCACAGTGATAGTGATCTCAAACCTATATCTGCAGTTATAGTGATCTCACACCAATATTTACAGTGATAGAGATCTCACACCTATATCTATAGTGATAGTGATCTCACACCTATATATCCAGTGATAGTGATATCACACCTATATCTGCAGTGATGTGATCTTACACCTATATCTGCAGTGATAGTGACCTCACACATATATCTGCTCTGATGGTGATCTCAAATATATCAGCAGTGATAGTGATCTCACACCTATATCTGAAGTAATGGTGATTTCACACCTATATCTGCAATGATAATGATCTCACACCTATATCTGCAGTAATAGTGATCCCACACCTATATCAGCAGTGATAGTGATCTCACACCTTTATCTGAAGTAATATCTGCAGTGATGGTGATTTCACACCAATATGTACAGTGATATTGATCTCACACATATGTTTACAGTGATAGTGGTCTCACACCAATATCTTCAGTGATGGTGATCTCATACCAATATCTACAGTGATAGAGATCTCACACCTATATCTGCAGTGATAGTGATCTTACACCAATATCTGCAGTGATGGTCATCTCGCACCTATATCTGCAGTAATAGTGATCTCACACCTATATCTGCAGTGTTCGTGATCTCACACCTATATCTGCAGTGATAGTGATCTCACAACTATATCTGATGTAATATCTGCAGTGATAGTGATCTCACACCTATATCTGTAGTGATGGTGATCTCACACCGATGTCTGCAGTGATAGTGATCTCACACCTATATCTGTAGTGATGGTGATCTCACACCTATATCTGCAGTGATGGTGATCTCACACCTATATCTGAAGTAATATCCACAGTGATAGTGATCTCAAACCTATATCTGCAGTTATAGTGATCTCACACCAATATCTGCAGCGATGGTCATCTCACACCTATATCTGCAGTGATGGTGATCTCACACCTATATATCCAGTGATAGTGATATCACACCTATATCTGCAGTGATGGTGATCTTACACCTATATCTGCAGTGATGGTGATCTCACCTACATCTGCAGTGATAGTGATCTCACACCTAAACGGCAGAGATAGTGATCTCACACATATATCTGAAGTAATGGTGATCTAAAACCTATATCTGCTGTGATGTGATCTCACCTATATCAGCAGTGATAGTGATCTTCCGCCAATATCTGCAGCGATGGTCATCTCACTCCTATATCTGCAGTGATGGTGATCTCACACCTATATCTTCAGTGATAGTGATATCACACCTATATCTGCAGTGATGGTGATCTCACACCTATATCTGCAGTGATGGTGATCTCACCTATATCTGCAGTGATAGTGATCTCACACCTAAACTGCAGAGATAGTGATCTCACACCTATATCTGAAGTAATGGTGATCTAACACCTATATCTGCTGTAATGTGATCTCACCTATATCAGCAGTGATAGTGATCTCACACCTATATCTGAAGTAATATCTGCAGTGATGGTGATCTCACACGTATATCTGCAGTGATGATGATCTCACACCGATGTCTGCAGTGATAGTGATCTCACACCTATATCTGTAGTGATGGTGATCTCACACCTATATCTGCAGTGATGGTGATCTCACACCTATATCTGAAGTAATATCCACAGTGATAGTGATCTCAAACCTATATCTGCAGTTATAGTGATCTCACACCAATATCTACAGTGATAGAGATCTCACACCTATATCTATAGTGATAGTGATCTCACACCTATATATCCAGTGATAGTGATATCACACCTATATCTGCAGTGATGTGATCTTACACCTATATCTGCAGTGATGGTGATCTCACCTATATCTGCAGTGATAGTGATCTCACACCTAAACTGCAGGGATAGTGATCTCACACCTATATCTGAAGTAATGGTGATTTCACACCTATATCTGCAATGATAATGATCTCACACCTATATCTGCAGTAATAGTGATCCCACACCAATATCAGCAGTGATAGTGATCTCACACCTTTATCTGAAGTAATATCTGCAGTGATGGTGATTTCACACCAATATGTACAGTGATAGTGATCTCACACATATGTTTACAGTGATAGTGGTCTCACACCAATATCTTCAGTGATGGTGATCTCATACCAATATCTACAGTGATAGAGATCTCACACCTATATCTGCAGTGATAGTGATCTTACACCAATATCTGCAGTGATGGTCATCTCGCACCTATATCTGCAGTAATAGTGATCTCACACCTATATCTGCAGTGTTCGTGATCTCACACCTATATCTGCAGTGATAGTGATTTCACAACTATATCTGATGTAATATCTGCAGTGATAGTGATCTCACACCTATATCTGTAGTGATGGTGATCTCACACCGATGTCTGCAGTGATAGTGATCTCACACCTATATCTGTAGTGATGGTGATCTCACACCTATATCTGCAGTGATGGTGATCTCACACCTATATCTGAAGTAATATCCACAGTGATAGTGATCTCAAACCTATATCTGCAGTTATAGTGATCTCACACCAATATCTGCAGCGATGGTCATCTCACACCTATATCTGCAGTGATGGTGATCTCACACCTATATATCCAGTGATAGTGATATCACACCTATATCTGCAGTGATGGTGATCTTACACCTATATCTGCAGTGATGGTGATCTCACCTATATCTGCAGTGATAGTGATCTCACACCTAAACTGCAGAGATAGTGATCTCACACCTATATCTGAAGTAATGGTGATTTCACACATATATCTGCAATGATAATGATCTCACACCTATATCTGCAGTAATAGTGATCCCACACCTATATCAGCAGTGATAGTGATCTCACACCTTTATCTGAAGTAATATCTGCAGTGATGGTGATCTCACACCAATATCTGTAGTGATGATTATCTCACACCTACATCTGCTGTGATGGTGATATCACAACTAAATATGCAATGATAGTGATCTCACATGTATATCTTAAGTAATGGTAATCTCACACCTATATCTGCACTGATATTGATCTCACACCTATATCTGAAGTAATATCCGCAGTGATAGTGATCTCAAACCTATATCTGCAGTGATACTGATCTCATACCAATATCTACAGTGATAGAGATCTCACACCTATATCTGCAGTGATAGTGATCTCATGCCTATATCTGCAGTGATAGTGAACTCACACCAATATCTACAGTGAAAGAGATCTCACACCTATAGCTGCAGTGATAGTGTTCTCACACCTATATCTGCAGTGATAGTGATCTAACACCAATATCTGCAGGGATAGTGAGCTCACACCTATATATGCAGAGATAGTGATCTCACACCTATATCTTAAGTAATGGTGATCTCACACCTATATCTGCACTGATATTGATCTCACACCTATATCTGAAGTAATATCCGCAGTGATAGTGATCTCAAACCTATATCTGCAGTGATAGTGATTTCACACCAATATCTACAGTGATAGAGATCTCACACCTATATCTGCAGTGATAGTGATTTCACACCTATATCTCCAGTAATAGTGATCTCACACCTATATCTCTAGTGATATTGATCTCACACCTATATCTGCTGTGATGGTGATCACACCTATATCTGCAGTGATAGTGATCTCACACTTATATCTGCAGTGATAATTATCTCACACCAATAACTGCAGTGCCGGTGATCTTACACCTATATATGCAGTGATAGTGATCTCACACCTATCTCTGCAATGATAGTGATCCCACACCTATATCTGCAGTGATGATGATCTCACACCTCTATCTCCAATGATAGTGATCTCACACCTACATCTGCAGTGATGCTGATCTCACTCCTATATCTGCAGTGATGCTGATCTCACATCTATATCTGCAGTGATGGTCATCTCACACTGATATCTGCAGTGATGCTGATCTCACACCTATATCTACAGTGACAGAGATCTCACACCTATATCTGAAGTAATATCTGCAGTGATAGTGATCTTACACCTATATCAGCAGTGATAGTGATCTCACACCAATATCTGCAGTGATGGTGATCTCACACCTATATCTGTAGTGATGTTGATCTCACACCCATATCTGCAGTAATGGTGATCTCACCTATATCTGTGGTGATGGTGATCTCACAACTATATATGAAGTAATGGTGATCTTACACCTATATCTGCAGTGATAGTGATCCCACACCTATATCTGCAGTGATGGTGATCTCACACCTATATATCTGCAATGATAGTGATCTCACACCTACATCTGCAGTGATGCTGATCTCACACCTATATCTGCAGTGATGCGGATCTCACACCTATATCTGCAGTGATAGTCATCTCACACCGATATCTGCAGTGATGCTGATCTCACACCTATATCTACAGTGACAGAGATCTCACACCTATATCTGAAGTAATATATGCAGTGATAGTGATCTTACACGTAAATCTGCAGTGATGCTGATCTCACACCTATATCTTTAGTGATGCCGATCTCACACCTTTATCTGCAGTGATAGTGATCTCACACCAATATCTGCAGTGATAGTGATCTCAAACCTATATCAGCAGTGATGGTGATCTCACACCTATATCTGCAGTGATGGTGATCTCACCTATATCTGCAGTGATGGTGATCTAACACCAGTATTTGCAGTGATAGTGATCTCACACCTATATATGCAGAGATAGTGATCTCACACCTATATCTGAAGTGAAAGTGATTTCACACCTATATCTCCAGTAATAGTGATCTCATACATATATATCTAGTGATAGTGATCTAACACCTGTATCTGCAGTGATGGTGATCTCACCTATATCTGCAGTGATAGTGATCTTACACCTATATCTGCAGTGATAGTGATCTCACACCAATATCTGCAGTGATGGTGATCTCACACCTATATCTGTAGTGATGTTGATCTCACACCTATATCTGCAGTAATAGTGATCCCACACCTATATCTGCAGTGATGGTGATCTCAAATATATCCGTAGTGATAGTGATCTCACACCTATATCTGAAGTAATATCTGCAGTGATGATGATTTCACACCAATATGTACAGTGATAGTGATCTCACACATATGTTTACAGTGATAGTGGTCTCACACCAATATCTTCAGTGATGGTGATCTCATACCAATATCTACAGTGATAGAGATCTCACACCTATATCTGCAGTGATAGTGATCTTACACCAATATCTGCAGTGATGGTCATCTCGCACCTATATCTGCAGTAATAGTGATCTCACACCTATATCTGCAGTGTTCGTGATCTCACACCTATATCTGCAGTGATAGTGATCTCACAACTATATCTGATGTAATATCTGCAGTGATAGTGATCTCACACCTATATCTGTAGTGATGGTGATCTCACACCGATGTCTGCAGTGATAGTGATCTCACACCTATATCTGTAGTGATGGTGATCTCACACCTATATCTGCAGTGATGGTGATCTCACACCTATATCTGAAGTAATATCCACAGTGATAGTGATCTCAAACCTATATCTGCAGTGATAGTGATCTCACACCAATATCTACAGTGATAGAGATCTCACACCTATATCTATAGTGATAGTGATCTCACACCTATATCTGCAGTGATAGTGAACTCACACCAATATCTACAGTGATAGATATCTCACACCAATAGCTGCAGTGATAGTGATCTCACCCCTATATCTGCAGTGATAGTGATCTAACACCCGTATCTGCAGTGATAGTGATCTCCCACCTATATATGCAGAGATAGTGATCTCACACCTATATCTGAAGTGATAGTGATTTCACACCTAGATCTCCAGTAATAGTGATCTCACACCTATATCTCTAGTGATTGTGATCTCATACCTGTATCTGCAGTGATGGTGATCTCACCTATATCGGCAGTGATAGTGATCTCACACCTATATCTGCAGTGATAGTGATCTCACACCAATAACTGCAGTGATGGTGATCTCACACCCATATATGTAGTGATGGTGATCTCACACCTAAACTGCAGAGATAGTGATCTCACAACTATATCTGCAGTGATAGTGATCTCACACCATTATCTACAGTGATAGAGATCTCAAACCTATATCTGCAGTGATAGTGATCAAACACCTATATCTGCATTGATAACGATCTCACACCTATATCTGCAGTAATAGTGATCCCACACCTATATCTGCAGTGATACAGATCAGACACATTTATCTGCAGTGATAATGATCTCACACCTATATCTGCAGTGATAGTGATCTCATACCTATATCTGCAGGTATGGTGATCTCACACCTATATCCGAAGTAATGGTGATCTCACACCAATATCTACAGTGATAGTGATCTCACATCTATGTCTGCAGTGATAGTTATCTCACACCTATATGTGCAGTAATAGTGATCTAACACCTCTATCTGCAGTGATGGTGATCTCACACCTATATCTGCAGTGATTGTGATCTCACACCTGTATGTGATAGTAATCCCACACCTATATCTACAGTGATAGTGGTCTCACACCAATATCTGCAGTGACATTGATCTCATGCCAATATCTACAGTGATCGAGATCTCATACCTATATCTGCAGTCATACTGATCTTACACCAATATCTGCAGCGATGGTCATCTCACACGTATATCTGCAGTGATGGTGATCTCACACCTATATCTACAGTGATAGTGATATCACACCCATATCTGCAGTGATGGTGATCTCACCTATATCTGTGGTGATAGTGATCTCACAACTATATATGAAGTAATGGTGATCTTACACCTATATCTGCAGTGAGAGTTATCCAACACCTATATCTGCAGTGATGGTGATCTCACAACTATATCTGCAATGATAGTGATCTCACACCTACATCTGCAGTGATGCTGATCTCACACCTATATATGCAGTGATGGTCATCTCACACCAATATCTGCAGTGATGCTGATCTCACACCTATATCTACAGTGACAGAGATCTCACACCTATATCTGAAGTAATATCTGCAGTGATAGTGATCTTACACCTATATCAGCAGTGATAGTGATCTCACACCAATATCTGCAGTGATGGTGATCTCACACCTATATCTGTAGTGATGTTGATCTCACACCTATATCTGCAGTGATAGTGATCTCACACCAATATCTGCAGTGATAGTGATCTCAAACCTATATCTGCAGTGATGGTGATCTCACACCTATATCTGCAGTGACGGTTATCTCACCTATATCTGCAGTGATAGTGATCTCACACCTATATCTGCAGTGGTCGTGATCTCACCTATATCTGCAGTGATAGTGATCTCACAACTATATCTGATGTAATATCTGCGGTGATAGTGATCTCACACCTATATCTGCAGTAATAGTGATCACACATCTATATCTGCAGTGATAGTGATCTCACACCAATATCTGCAGTGATAGTGATCGCACACCTATATCTGCAGTGATGGTGATCTCACACCTATATCTGCAGTGAAAGTGATCTCATACCTATATCTGCAGTTATGGTGATCTCACACCTATTTTCGAAGTAATGGTGATCTCACACCTATATGTACAGTGATAGTGATCTCACACATATATTTACAGTGATAGTGATCTCACACCAATATCTGCAGTGATGGTGATCTCACACCAATATCTACAGTGATAGAGATCTCACATCTTTATCTGCAGTGAGAGTGATCTCACATTTATATCTGCGGTGATAGTAATCTCACACCAATATCTGCAGTGATGGCAATCTCACACATATATCTACAGTGATAGTGATCTTGCACCTATATCTGCAGTGATAGTGATCTCACATCTATATGTGCAGTGATAGTGATCTCACACCTATATCTGCAGTAACAGTGATCTCACATCCGTATCTACAGTGATGGTGATCTCACACCTATATCTGCAGTGATGGTAATCTCACACCTATATTTGCAGTGATAGTGATCACACACCTATATCTGCAGTGATAGTGGTCTCACACCAATATCTGCAGTGATAACAATCTCACACCTATTTTTGCAGTAATAGTGATCCCACACCTATATCTGCAGTGATGGTGATCTCACAAGTATATCTGCTCTGATGGTGATCTCAAATATATCAGCAGTGATAGTGATCTCACACCTATATCTGAATAAATAGTGATCTCACACCAATAAGTACAGTGATAGAGATCTCACACCTATATCTGCAGTGATAGTGATCTCACACCTATATCTGCAGTGATAGTGAACTCACACCAATATCTACAGTGATAGAGATCTCACACCTATAGCTGCAGTGATAGTGATCTCACACCTATATCTGCAGTGATAGTGATCTAACACCCGTATCTGCAGTGATAGAGATCTCACACCTCATATGCAGAGATAGTGATCTCACACCAATATCTACAGTGATAGAGATCTCACACCTATAGCTGCAGTGATAGAGATCTCACACCTATATCTGCAGTGATAGTGATCTCACACCTATATCTGCAGTGGTAGTGAACTCACACCAAGATCTACAGTGATAGAGATCTCACACCTATAGCTGCAGTGATAGTGATCTCACACCTATATCTGCAGTGATAGTCATCTAACACCCGTATCTGCAGTGATAGTGATCTCACACCTACATATGCAGAGATAGTGATCTCACACCTATATCTGAAGTGATAGTGATTTCACACCTATATCTCCAGTAATAGTAATCTCACACTTATATCTCTAGTGATAGTGATCTCACACCTGTATCTGCAGTGATGGTGATCTCACCTATATCTGCAGTGATATTGATCTCACACCTTTATCTGCAGTGATAGCGATCTCACACCAATAATTGCAGATCACTATCACTGCAGATATTAATTCAGGGATAGGTGTGAAATCACTATCACTGCAGATATAGGTGTGAGATCACTATCACTGCAGATATAGGTGTGAGATCACTATTGCTGCAGGTATAGGTGTGAGATCACTATCACTGCAGATATAGGTGTGAGATCACCACCAATGCAGATATTGGTGTGAGATCACTATCACTGCAGATATAGGTGTGAGATCACCATCACTGCAGATAAAGGTGTGAGATCTCTATCACTGCAGATATTGGTGTGAGATCACCATCACTACAGATATTGGTGTGAGATCACTATCACTGCAGATATAGGTGTCAGAGCATCATCACTTCAGATATAGGTGTGAGATCACTATCACTGCAGATATAGGTGTGAGATGACCATCACTGCAGATATAGGCGTGAGATCAGCATCACTGCAGATGTAGGTGTGAGATCACTATCACTGCAGATATAGGCATGAGATCACCATCACTGCAGATATAGGTATGAGATTATTATTACTGTAGATATAGGTGTGAGATCACCATTACTTCAGATATGGGTGTGAGATCACTATCACTGCATATATAGGTGAGATCACCATCACTGCAGATATGGGTGTGAGATCACTATCACTGCAGAGATGGGTGTAAGATCACTATCACTGTAGATATAGGCGTGAGATCAGCATCACTGCAGATATAGGTGTGAGATCACTATCACTGCAGATATAGGTGAGATCACTATCATTGCAGCTATAGGTTTGAGATCACTATCACTGCAGATATTACTTCAGATATAGGTGTGAGATCCCTATCACTGCAGATTTAGGTATGAGATCACCATCACTGCAGATATAGGTGTGAGATCACCATCACTGCAGATATTGGTGTGAGATCATTATCACTGCAAATATAGGTGTGAGATCATCATTACTTGAGATATAGGTGTGAGATCACTATCACTGCAGATACAGGTGTGAGATCACCATCACTGCAGATATTGTTGTGAGATCACAATCACTGCTGATATAGGTGTGAGATCACTATCACGGCAGATATAGGTGTGAGATCTCTATCACTGTAGATATTGGTGTGAGATGACTATCACTGCAGATATAGGTTTGAGATCACTATCACTGCAGATATTAATTCAGAGATAGGTGTGAGATCACTATCACTGCAGATATAGGTGTGAGATCACTATCACTGCGCGTATAGGTGTAAGATCACCATCTCTGCAGAGATAGGTGAGAGATCACTATCACTGCAGATATAGGTGTAAGATCACCATCGCTGCAGATATACGTGTGAGATCACTATCACTGCAGAGATAGGTGTGAGAACCCTATCACAGCAGATATAGGTGTAAGATCACCATCACTGCAGATATAGGTGTGAGATCTCTATCTCTGTAGATATTGGTGTTAGATCACTATCACTGCAGCTATAGGTTTGAGATCACTATCATTGCAGACATTACTTCAGATATAGGTGTGAGATCCCTATCACTGCAGATTTAGGTATGAGATCACCATCACTGCAGATATAGGTGTGAGATCACCATCACTGCAGATATAGGTGTGAGATCATTATCACTGCAAATATAGGTGTGAGATCATCATTACTTGAGAGATAGGTGTGAGATCACTATCACTGCAGATACAGGTGTGAAATCACCATCACTGCAGATATAGGTGTGAGATCACCATCACTGCAGATATTGTTGTGAGATCACAATCACTGCTGATATAGGTGTGAGATCACTATCACGGCAGATGTAGGTGTGAGATCACTATCACTGCAGATATTAATTCAGAGATAGGTGTGAGATCACTATCACTGCAGATATAGGTGTGAGATCACTATCACTGCAGATATAGGTGTGAGATCACTATTGCTGCAGGTATAGGTGTGAGATCACTATCACTGCAGATATAGGTGTGAGATCACCACCAATGCAGATATTGGTGTGAGATCACTATCACTGCAGATATAGATGTGAGATCACTATCTCTGCAGTTTAGGTGGGAGATCACCATCACTACATATATCGGTGTGAGATCAGCATCACTGCAGATGTTTGTTTGATTTCAGTATCACTGCAGATATAGTAGTGAGATCACTATCACTGCAGATATAGATGTGAGATCTCTATCACTGTAGATATTTCTGTGAGATCACTATCATTGCAGCTATAGTTTTGAGATCACTATCACTGCAGATATTACTTCAGATATAGGTGTGAGATCCCTATCACTGCAGATTTAGGTATGAGATCACCATCACTGCAGATATAGGTGTGAGATCACCATCGCTGCAGATATTGGTGTGAGATCATTATCACTGCAAATATAGGTGTGAGATAATCATTACTTGAGATATAGGTGTGAGATCACTATCACTGCAGATACAGGTGTGAGATACCATCACTGCAGATATCGGTGTGAGATCAGCATCACTGCAGATGTTGGTGTGATTTCAGTATCACTGCAGATATAGTAGTGAGATCACTATCACTGCAGATATAGGTGTGAGATCACTATCACTGCAGATATTGGTGTGAGATCACTATCACTGCAGATATAGGTGTTTGATCACTATCACTGCAGATATAGGTTTGAGATCTCTATCACTGCAGATATAGGTGAGATCACCATCATTGCATATATAGGTGTGAGATCACTAGCACTGCAGATATTGGTGTGAGGTCAACATCATTAGTAATATTGGTGTGAGATCACTATCACTGCAGATATAGGTGTTAGATCTCTATCACTGCAGATATAGGTGTGAGGTCACTATCACTGCAGATATTAGTTCAGATATAGGTGTGAAATCACTATCACTGCAGATATAGGTGTGAGATCACTATCACTGCAGATATTAATTCAGGGATAGGTGTGAAATCACTATCACTGCAGATACAGGCGTGAGATCACCATCACTGCAGATATCGGTGTGAGATCAGCATCACTGCAGATGTTGGTGTGATTTCAGTATCACTGCAGATATAGTAGTGAGATCACTATCACTGCAGATATAGATGTGAGATCTCTATCACTGTAGATATTTCTGTGATATCACCATCACTGTAGGTATTGATGTGACATCTCTATCACTGAAGATATAGGTGTGAGCTCACTATCACTGCAGATATTATGTCAGAGATAGGTGTGAGATCACTATCACTGCAGATATAGGTGAGATCACTATCACTGCAGATAAAGGTGTGAGATCACTATCACTGCAGATATAGGTGTGAGATCACTATCACTGCAGATATTGGTGTGAGATCACTATCACTGCAGATATAGGTGTTTGATCACTATCACTGCAGATATAGGTTTGAGATCTCTATCACTGTAGATAATGGTGTGAGATCACTATCACTGCAGATATTGGTGTGAGATCACTATCATTGCAGACATACTTTTGAGATCTCTATCACTGCAGATATAGGTGAGATCACCATCATTGCATATATAGGTGTGAGATCACTAGCACTGCAGATATTGGTGTGAGATCAACATCATTGGTAATATTGGTGTGAGATCACTATCACTGCAGATATAGGTGTTAGATCTCTATCTCTGTAGATATTGGTGTGAGATCACTATCACTGCAGATATAGGTGTGAGATCATCATTACTGCAGATATAGGTGTGAGGTCACTATCACTGCAGATATATGTGTGAGGTCACTATCACTGCAGATATAGGTGTGAAATCACTATCACTGCAGATATAGGTGTGAGATCACTATCACTGCAGATATTAATTCAGGGATAGGTGTGAAATCACTATCACTGCAGATATAGGTGTGAGATTACTATCACTGCAGATATAGGTGTGAGATCACTATTGCTGCAGGTATAGGTGTGAGATCACTATCACTGCAGATATAGGTGTGAGATCACCACCAATGCAGATATTGGTGTGAGATCACTATCACTGCAGATATAGGTGTGAGATCACCATCACTGCAGATAAAGGTGTGAGATCTCTATCACTGCAGATATTGGTGTGAGATCACCATCACTACAGATATTGGTGTGAGAGCACTATCACTGCAGATATAGGTGTTAGAGCATCATCACTTCAGATATAGGTGTGAGATCACTATCACTGCAGATATAGGTGTGAGATGACCATCACTGCAGATATAGGCGTGAGATCAGCATCACTGCAGATGTAGGTGTGAGATCACTATCACTGCAGATATAGGTGTGAGATCACCATCACTGCAGATATAGGTATGAGATTATTATTACTGTAGATATAGGTGTGAGATCACTATTACTTCAGATATGGGTGTGAGATCACTATCACTGCCTATATAGGTGAGATCACCATCACTGCAGATATGGGTGTGAGATCACTATCACTGCAGAGATGGGTGTAAGATCACTATCACTGTAGATATAGGCGTGAGATCAGCATCACTGCAGATATAGGTGTGAGATCACTATCACGGCAGATATAGGTGTGAGATCTCTATCACTGTAGATATTGGTGTGAGATGACTATCACTGCAGATATAGGTTTAAGATCACTATCACTGCAGATATTAATTCAGAGATAGGTGTGAGATCACTATCACTGCAGATATAGGTGTGAGATCACTATCACTGCACGTATAGGTGTAAGATCACCATCACTGCAGAGATAGGTGAGAGATCACTATCACTGCAGATATAGGTGTAAGATCACCATCGCTGCAGATATACGTGTGAGATCACTATCACTGCAGAGATAGGTGTGAGAACCCTATCACAGCAGATATAGGTGTAAGATCACGATCACTGCAGATATAGGTGTGAGATCTCTATCACTGTAGATATTGGTGTTAGATCACTATCATTGCAGCTATAGGTTTGAGATCACTATCACTGCAGATATTACTTCAGATATAGGTGTGAGATCCCTATCACTGCAGATTTAGGTATGAGATCACCATCACTGCAGATATAGGTGTGAGATCACCATCACTGCAGATATTGGTGTGAGATCATTATCACTGCAAATATAGGTGTGAGATCATCATTACTTGAGATATAGGTGTGAGATCACTATCACTGCAGTTACAGGTGTGAGATCACCATCACTCCAGATATAGGTGTGAGATCACCATCACTGCAGATATTGTTGTGAGATCACAATCACTGCTGATATAGGTGTGAGATCACTATCACGGCAGATATAGGTGTGAGATCTCTATCACTGTAGATATTGGTGTGAGATGACTATCACTGCAGATATAGGTTTGAGATCACTATCACTGCAGATATTAATTCAGAGATAGGTGTGAGATCACTATCACTGCAGATATAGGTGTGAGATCACTATCACTGCGCGTATAGGTGTAAGATCACCATCACTGCAGAGATAGGTGAGAGATCACTATCACTGCAGATATAGGTGTAAGATCACCATCGCTGCAGATATATGTGTGAGATCACTATCACTGCAGAGATAGGTGTGAGAACCCTATCACAGCAGATATAGGTGTAAGATCAGCATCACTGCAGATATAGGTGTGAGATCACTATCACGGCAGATATAGGTGTGAGATCTCTATCACTGTAGATATTGGTGTGAGATGACTATCACTGCAGATATAGGTTTAAGATCACTATCACTGCAGATATTAATTCAGAGATAGGTGTGAGATCACTATCACTGCAGATATAGGTGTGAGATCACTATCACTGCACGTATAGGTGTAAGATCACCATCACTGCAGAGATAGGTGAGAGATCACTATCACTGCAGATATAGGTGTAAGATCACCATCGCTGCAGATATACGTGTGAGATCACTATCACTGCAGAGATAGGTGTGAGAACCCTATCACAGCAGATATAGGTGTAAGATCACGATCACTGCAGATATAGGTGTGAGATCTCTATCACTGTAGATATTGGTGTTAGATCACTATCATTGCAGCTATAGGTTTGAGATCACTATCACTGCAGATATTACTTCAGATATAGGTGTGAGATCCCTATCACTGCAGATTTAGGTATGAGATCACCATCACTGCAGATATAGGTGTGAGATCACCATCACTGCAGATATTGGTGTGAGATCATTATCACTGCAAATATAGGTGTGAGATCATCATTACTTGAGATATAGGTGTGAGATCACTATCACTGCAGTTACAGGTGTGAGATCACCATCACTGCAGATATAGGTGTGAGATCACCATCACTGCAGATATTGTTGTGAGATCACAATCACTGCTGATATAGGTGTGAGATCACTATCACTGCAGATATAGGTGTGAGATCATCATTACTGCAGATATAGGTGTGAGGTCACTATCACTGCAGATATATGTGTGAGGTCACTATCACTGCAGATATAGGTGTGAAATCACTATCACTGCAGATATAGGTGTGAGATCACTATCACTGCAGATATTAATTCAGGGATAGGTGTGAAATCACTATCACTGCAGATATAGGTGTGAGATTACTATCACTGCAGATATAGGTGTGAGATCACTATTGCTGCAGGTATAGGTGTGAGATCACTATCACTGCAGATATAGGTGTGAGATCACCACCAATGCAGATATTGGTGTGAGATCACTATCACTGCAGATATAGGTGTGAGATCACCATCACTGCAGATAAAGGTGTGAGATCTCTATCACTGCAGATATTGGTGTGAGATCACCATCACTACAGATATTGGTGTGAGAGCACTATCACTGCAGATATAGGTGTTAGAGCATCATCACTTCAGATATAGGTGTGAGATCACTATCACTGCAGATATAGGTGTGAGATGACCATCACTGCAGATATAGGCGTGAGATCAGCATCACTGCAGATGTAGGTGTGAGATCACTATCACTGCAGATATAGGTGTGAGATCACCATCACTGCAGATATAGGTATGAGATTATTATTACTGTAGATATAGGTGTGAGATCACTATTACTTCAGATATGGGTGTGAGATCACTATCACTGCCTATATAGGTGAGATCACCATCACTGCAGATATGGGTGTGAGATCACTATCACTGCAGAGATGGGTGTAAGATCACTATCACTGTAGATATAGGCGTGAGATCAGCATCACTGCAGATATAGGTGTGAGATCACTATCACGGCAGATATAGGTGTGAGATCTCTATCACTGTAGATATTGGTGTGAGATGACTATCACTGCAGATATAGGTTTAAGATCACTATCACTGCAGATATTAATTCAGAGATAGGTGTGAGATCACTATCACTGCAGATATAGGTGTGAGATCACTATCACTGCACGTATAGGTGTAAGATCACCATCACTGCAGAGATAGGTGAGAGATCACTATCACTGCAGATATAGGTGTAAGATCACCATCGCTGCAGATATACGTGTGAGATCACTATCACTGCAGAGATAGGTGTGAGAACCCTATCACAGCAGATATAGGTGTAAGATCACGATCACTGCAGATATAGGTGTGAGATCTCTATCACTGTAGATATTGGTGTTAGATCACTATCATTGCAGCTATAGGTTTGAGATCACTATCACTGCAGATATTACTTCAGATATAGGTGTGAGATCCCTATCACTGCAGATTTAGGTATGAGATCACCATCACTGCAGATATAGGTGTGAGATCACCATCACTGCAGATATTGGTGTGAGATCATTATCACTGCAAATATAGGTGTGAGATCATCATTACTTGAGATATAGGTGTGAGATCACTATCACTGCAGTTACAGGTGTGAGATCACCATCACTCCAGATATAGGTGTGAGATCACCATCACTGCAGATATTGTTGTGAGATCACAATCACTGCTGATATAGGTGTGAGATCACTATCACGGCAGATATAGGTGTGAGATCTCTATCACTGTAGATATTGGTGTGAGATGACTATCACTGCAGATATAGGTTTGAGATCACTATCACTGCAGATATTAATTCAGAGATAGGTGTGAGATCACTATCACTGCAGATATAGGTGTGAGATCACTATCACTGCGCGTATAGGTGTAAGATCACCATCACTGCAGAGATAGGTGAGAGATCACTATCACTGCAGATATAGGTGTAAGATCACCATCGCTGCAGATATATGTGTGAGATCACTATCACTGCAGAGATAGGTGTGAGAACCCTATCACAGCAGATATAGGTGTAAGATCAGCATCACTGCAGATATAGGTGTGAGATCACTATCACGGCAGATATAGGTGTGAGATCTCTATCACTGTAGATATTGGTGTGAGATGACTATCACTGCAGATATAGGTTTAAGATCACTATCACTGCAGATATTAATTCAGAGATAGGTGTGAGATCACTATCACTGCAGATATAGGTGTGAGATCACTATCACTGCACGTATAGGTGTAAGATCACCATCACTGCAGAGATAGGTGAGAGATCACTATCACTGCAGATATAGGTGTAAGATCACCATCGCTGCAGATATACGTGTGAGATCACTATCACTGCAGAGATAGGTGTGAGAACCCTATCACAGCAGATATAGGTGTAAGATCACGATCACTGCAGATATAGGTGTGAGATCTCTATCACTGTAGATATTGGTGTTAGATCACTATCATTGCAGCTATAGGTTTGAGATCACTATCACTGCAGATATTACTTCAGATATAGGTGTGAGATCCCTATCACTGCAGATTTAGGTATGAGATCACCATCACTGCAGATATAGGTGTGAGATCACCATCACTGCAGATATTGGTGTGAGATCATTATCACTGCAAATATAGGTGTGAGATCATCATTACTTGAGATATAGGTGTGAGATCACTATCACTGCAGTTACAGGTGTGAGATCACCATCACTGCAGATATAGGTGTGAGATCACCATCACTGCAGATATTGTTGTGAGATCACAATCACTGCTGATATAGGTGTGAGATCACTATCACGGCAGATATAGGTGTGAGATCTCTATCACTGTAGATATTGGTGTGAGATGACTATCACTGCAGATATAGGTTTGAGATCACTATCACTGCAGATATTAATTCAGAGATAGGTGTGAGATCACTATCACTGCAGATATAGGTGTGAGATCACTATCACTGCGCGTATAGGTGTAAGATCACCATCACTGCAGAGATAGGTGTAAGATCACCATCGCTGCAGATATATGTGTGAGATCACTATCACTGCAGAGATAGGTGTGAGAACCCTATCACAGCAGATATAGGTGTAAGATCACCATCACTGCAGATATAGGTGTGAGATCTCTATCTCTATAGATATTGGTGTTAGATCACTATCACTGCAGCTATAGGTTTGAGATCACTATCATTGCAGACATTACTTCAGATATAGGTGTGAGATCCCTATCACTGCAGATTTAGGTATGAGATCACCATCACTGCAGATATAGGTGTGAGATCACCATCACTGCAGATATAGGTGGGAGATCATTATCACTGCAAATATAGGTGTGAGATCATCATTACTTGAGAGATAGGTGTGAGATCACTATCACTGCAGATACAGGTGTGAAATCACCATCACTGCAGATATAGGTGTGAGATCACCATCACTGCAGATATTGTTGTGAGATCACAATCACTGCTGATATAGGTGTGAGATCACTATCACGGCAGATGTAGGTGGGATATCACTATCACTGCAGATATTAATTCAGAGATAGGTGTGAGATCACTATCACTGCAGATATAGGTGTGAGATCACTATTGCTGCAGGTATAGGTGTGAGATCACTATCACTGCAGATATAGGTGTGAGATCACCACCAATGCAGATATTGGTGTGAGATCACTATCACTGCAGATATAGATGTGAGATCACTATCTCTGCAGTTTAGGTAGGAGATCACCATCACTACATATATCGGTGTGAGATCAGCATCACTGCAGATGTTTGTGTGATTTCAGTATCACTGCAGATATAGTAGTGAGATCACTATCACTGCAGATATAGATGTGAGATCTCTATCACTGTAGATATTTCTGTGAGATCACTATCATTGCAGCTATAGTTTTGAGATCACTATCACTGCAGATATTACTTCAGATATAGGTATGAGATCCCTATCACTGCAGATTTAGGTATGTGATCACCATCACTGCAGATATAGGTGTGAGATCACCATCGCTGCAGATATTGGTGTGAGATCATTATCACTGCAAATATAGGTGTGAGATAATCATTACATGAGATATAGGTGTGAGATCACTATCACTGCAGATACAGGTGTGAGATACCATCACTGCAGATATCGGAGTGAGATCAGCATCACTGCAGATGTTGGTGTGATTTCAGTATCACTGCAGATATAGTAGTGAGATCACTATCACTGCAGATATAGATGTGAGATCTCTATCACTGTAGATATTTCTGTGAGATCACCATCACTGTAGGTATTGGTGTGACATCACTATCACTGAAGATATAGGTGTGAGCTCACTATCACTGCAGATATTATGTCAGAGATAGGTGTGAGATCACTATCACTGCAGATATAGGTGCGATCACTATCACTGCAGATAAAGGTGTGAGATCACTATCACTGCAGATATAGGTGTGAGATCACTATCACTGCAGATATTGGTGTGAGATCACTATCACTGCAGATATAGGTGTTTGATCACTATCACTGCAGACATAGGTTTGAGATCTCTATCACTGCAGATATAGGTGAGATCACCATCATTGCATATATAGGTGTGAGATCACTAGCACTGCAGATATTGGTGTGAGGTCAACATCATTGGTAATATTGGTGTGAGATCACTATCACTGCAGATATAGGTGTTAGATCTCTATCACTGCAGATATAGGTGTGAGGTCACTATCACTGCAGATATTAGTTCAGATATAGGTGTGAAATCACTATCACTGCAGATATAGGTGTGAGATCACTATCACTGCAGATATTAACTCAGGGATAGGTGTGAAATCACTATCACTGCAGATACAGGCGTGAGATCACCATCACTGCAGATATCGGTGTGAGATCAGCATCACTGCAGATGTTGGTGTGATTTCAGTATCACTGCAGATATAGTAGTGAGATCACTATCACTGCAGATATAGATGTGAGATCTCTATCACTGTAGATATTTCTGTGAGATCACCATCACTGTAGGTATTGATGTGACATCTCTATCACTGAAGATATAGGTGTGAGCTCACTATCACTGCAGATATTATGTCAGAGATAGGTGTGAGATCACTATCACTGCAGATATAGGTGAGATCACTATCACTGCAGATAAAGGTGTGAGATCACTTTCACTGCAGATATAGGTGTGAGATCACTATCACTGCAGATATTGGTGTGAGATCACTATCACTGCAGATATAGGTGTTTGATCACTATCACTGCAGATATAGGTTTGAGATCTCTATCACTGTAGATAATGGTGTGAGATCACTATCACTGCAGATATTGGTGTGAGATCACTATCATTGCAGACATACTTTTGAGATCTCTATCACTGCAGATATAGGTGAGATCACCATCATTGCATATATAGGTGTGAGATCACTAGCACTGCAGATATTGGTGTGAGATCAACATCATTGGTAATATTGGTGTGAGATCACTATCACTGCAGATATAGGTGTTAGATCTCTATCTCTGTAGATATTGGTGTGAGATCACTATCACTGCAGATATAGGTGTGAGATCATCATTACTGCAGATATAGGTGTGAGGTCACTATCACTGCAGATATATGTGTGAGGTCACTATCACTGCAGATATAGGTGTGAAATCCCTATCACTGCAGATATAGGTGTGAGATCACTATCACTGCAGATATTAATTCAGGGATAGGTGTGAAATCACTATCACTGCAGATATAGGTGTGAGATCACTATCACTGCAGATATAGGTGTGAGATCACTATTGCTGCAGGTATAGGTGTGAGATCACTATCACTGCAGATATAGGTGTGAGATCACCACCAATGCAGATATTGGTGTGAGATCACTATCACTGCAGATATAGGTGTGAGATCACCATCACTGCAGATAAAGGTGTGAGATCTCTATCACTGCAGATATTGGTGTGAGATCACCATCACTACAGATATTGGTGTGAGAGCACTATCACTGCAGATATAGGTGTTAGAGCATCATCACTTCAGATATAGGTGTGAGATCACTATCACTGCAGATATAGGTGTGAGATGACCATCACTGCAGATATAGGCGTGAGATCAGCATCACTGCAGATGTAGGTGTGAGATCACTATCACTGCAGATATAGGTGTGAGATCACCATCACTGCAGATATAGGTATGAGATTATTATTACTGTAGATATAGGTGTGAGATCACTATTACTTCAGATATGGGTGTGAGATCACTATCACTGCCTATATAGGTGAGATCACCATCACTGCAGATATGGGTGTGAGATCACTATCACTGCAGAGATGGGTGTAAGATCACTATCACTGTAGATATAGGCGTGAGATCAGCATCACTGCAGATATAGGTGTGAGATCACTATCACGGCAGATATAGGTGTGAGATCTCTATCACTGTAGATATTGGTGTGAGATGACTATCACTGCAGATATAGGTTTGAGATCACTATCACTGCAGATATTAATTCAGAGATAGGTGTGAGATCACTATCACTGCAGATATAGGTGTGAGATCACTATCACTGCATGTATAGGTGTAAGATCACCATCACTGCAGAGATAGGTGAGAGATCACTATCACTGCAGATATAGGTGTAAGATCACCATCGCTGCAGATATACGTGTGAGATCACTATCACTGCAGAGATAGGTGTGAGAACCCTATCACAGCAGATATAGGTGTAAGATCACCATCACTGCAGATATAGGTGTGAGATCTCTATCACTGTAGATATTGGTGTTAGATCACTATCATTGCAGCTATAGGTTTGAGATCACTATTACTGCAGATATTACTTCAGATATAGGTGTGAGATCCCTATCACTGCAGATTTAGGTATGAGATCACCATCACTGCAGATATAGGTGTGAGATCACCATCACTGCAGATATTGGTGTGAGATCATTATCACTGCAAATATAGGTGTGAGATCATCATTACTTGAGATATAGGTGTGAGATCACTATCACGGCAGATACAGGTGTGAGATCACCATCACTGCAGATATAGGTGTGAGATCACCATCACTGCAGATATTGTTGTGAGATCACAATCACTGCTGATATAGGTGTGAGATCACTATCACGGCAGATATAGGTGTGAGATCTCTATCACTGTAGATATTGGTGTGAGATGACTATCACTGCAGATATAGGTTTGAGATCACTATCACTGCAGATATTAATTCAGAGATAGGTGTGAGATCACTATCACTGCAGATATAGGTGTGAGATCACTATCACTGCGCGTATAGGTGTAAGATCACCATCACTGCAGAGATAGGTGAGAGATCACTATCACTGCAGATATAGGTGTAAGATCACCATCGCTGCAGATATACGTGTGAGATCACTATCACTGCAGAGATAGGTGTGAGAACCCTATCACAGCAGATATAGGTGTAAGATCACCATCACTGCAGATATAGGTGTGAGATCTCTATCTCTATAGATATTGGTGTTAGATCACTATCACTGCAGCTATAGGTTTGAGATCACTATCATTGCAGACATTACTTCAGATATAGGTGTGAGATCCCTATCACTGCAGATTTAGGTATGAGATCACCATCACTGCAGATAAAGGTGTGAGATCACCATCACTGCAGATATAGGTGTGAGATCATTATCACTGCAAATATAGGTGTGAGATCATCATTACTTGAGAGATAGGTGTGAGATCACTATCACTGCAGATACAGGTGTGAAATCACCATCACTGCAGATATAGGTGTGAGATCACCATCACTGCAGATATTGTTGTGAGATCACAATCACTGCTGATATAGGTGTGAGATCACTATCACGGCAGATGTAGGTGTGAGATCACTATCACTGCAGATATTAATTCAGAGATAGGTGTGAGATCACTATCACTGCAGATATAGGTGTGAGATCACTATCACTGCAGATATAGGTGTGAGATCACTATTGCTGCAGGTATAGGTGTGAGATCACTATCACTGCAGATATAGGTGTGAGATAACCACCAATGCAGATATTGGTGTGAGATCACTATCACTGCAGATATAGATGTGAGATCACTATCTCTGCAGTTTAGGTGGGAGATCACCATCACTACATATATCGGTGTGAGATCAGCATCACTGCAGATGTTTGTGTAATTTCAGTATCACTGCAGATATAGTAGTGAGATCACTATCACTGCAGATATAGATGTGAGATCTCTATCACTGTAGATATTTCTGTGAGATCACTATCATTGCAGCTATAGTTTTGAGATCACTATCACTGCAGATATTACTTCAGATATAGGTGTGAGATCCCTATCACTGCAGATTTAGGTATGAGATCACCATCACTGCAGATATAGGTGTGAGATCACCATCGCTGCAGATATTGGTGTGAGATCATTATCACTGCAAATATAGGTGTGAGATAATCATTACTTGAGATATAGGTGTGAGATCACTATCACTGCAGATACAGGTGTGAGATACCATCACTGCAGATATCGGTGTGAGATCAGCATCACTGCAGATGTTGGTGTGATTTCAGTATCACTGCAGATATAGTAGTGAGATCACTATCACTGCAGATATAGATGTGAGATCTCTATCACTGTAGATATTTCTGTGAGATCACCATCACTGTAGGTATTGGTGTGACATCACTATCACTGAAGATATAGGTGTGAGCTCACTATCACTGCAGATATTATGTCAGAGATAGGTGTGAGATCACTATCACTGCAGATATAGGTGCGATCACTATCACTGCAGATAAAGGTGTGAGATCACTATCACTGCAGATATAGGTGTGAGATCACTATCACTGCAGATATTGGTGTGAGATCACTATCACTGCAGATATAGGTGTTTGATCACTATCACTGCAGATATAGGTTTGAGATCTCTATCACTGCAGATATAGGTGAGATCACCATCATTGCATATATAGGTGTGAGATCACTAGCACTGCAGATATTGGTGTGAGGTCAACATCATTGGTAATATTGGTGTGAGATCCCTATCACTGCAGATATAGGTGTTAGATCTCTATCACTGCAGATATAGGTGTGAGGTCACTATCACTGCAGATATTAGTTCAGATATAGGTGTGAAATCACTATCACTGCAGATATAGGTGTGAGATCACTATCACTGCAGATATTAATTCAGGGATAGGTGTGAAATCACTATCACTGCAGATACAGGCGTGAGATCACCATCACTGCAGATATCGGTGTGAGATCAGCATCACTGCAGATGTTGGTGTGATTTCAGTATCACTGCAGATATAGTAGTGAGATCACTATCACTGCAGATATAGATGTGAGATCTCTATCACTGTAGATATTTCTGTGAGATCACCATCACTGTAGGTATTGATGTGACATCTCTATCACTGAAGATATAGGTGTGAGCTCACTATCACTGCAGATATTATGTCAGAGATAGGTGTGAGATCACTATCACTGCAGATATAGGTGAGATCACTATCACTGCAGATAAAGGTGTGAGATCACTTTCACTGCAGATATAGGTGTGAGATCACTATCACTGCAGATATTGGTGTGAGATCACTATCACTGCAGATATAGGTGTTTGATCACTATCACTGCAGATATAGGTTTGAGATCTCTATCACTGTAGATAATGGTGTGAGATCACTATCACTGCAGATATTGGTGTGAGATCACTATCATTGCAGATATACTTTTGAGATCTCTATCACTGCAGATATAGGTGAGATCACCATCATTGCATATATAGGTGTGAGATCACTAGCACTGCAGATATTGGTGTGAGATCAACATCATTGGTAATATTGGTGTGAGATCACTATCACTGCAGATATAGGTGTTAGATCTCTATCTCTGTAGATATTGGTGTGAGATCACTATCACTGCAGATATAGGTGTGAGATCATCATTACTGCAGATATAGGTGTGAGGTCACTATCACTGCAGATATATGTGTGAGGTCACTATCACTGCAGATATAGGTGTGAAATCACTATCACTGCAGATATAGGTGTGAGATCACTATCACTGCAGATATTAATTCAGGGATAGGTGTGAAATCACTATCACTGCAGATATAGGTGTGAGATCACTATCACTGCAGATATAGGTGTGAGATCACTATTGCTGCAGGTATAGGTGTGAGATCACTATCACTGCAGATAGAGGTGTGAGATCACCACCAATGCAGATATTGGTGTGAGATCACTATCACTGCAGATATAGGTGTGAGATCACCATCACTGCAGATAAAGGTAAGAGATCTCTATCACTGCAGATATTGGTGTGAGATCACCATCACTACAGATATTGGTGTGAGAGCACTATCACTGCAGATATAGGTGTTAGAGCATCATCACTTCAGATATAGGTGTGAGATCACTATCACTGCAGATATAGGTGTGAGATGACCATCACTGCAGATATAGGCGTGAGATCAGCATCACTGCAGATGTAGGTGTGAGATCACTATCACTGCAGATATAGGTGTGAGATCACCATCACTGCAGATATAGGTATGAGATTATTATTACTGTAGATATAGGTGTGAAATCACTATTACTTCAGATATGGGTGTGAGATCACTATCACTGCATATATAGGTGGGATCACCATCACTGCAGATATGGGTGTGAGATCACTATCACTGCAGAGATGGGTGTAAGATCACTATCACTGTAGATATAGGCGTGAGATCAGCATCACTGCAGATATAGGTGTGAGATCACTATCACAGCAGATATAGGTGTGAGATCTCTATCACTGTAGATATTGGTGTGAGATGACTATCACTGCAGATATAGGTTTGAGATCACTATCACTGCAGATAATAATTCAGAGATAGGTGTGAGATCACTATCACTGCAGATATAGGTGTGAGATCACTATCACTGCACGTATAGGTGTAAGATCACCATCACTGCAGAGATAGGTGAGAGATCACTATCACTGCAGATATAGGTGTAAGATCACCATCGCTGCAGATATACGTGTGAGATCACTATCACTGCAGAGATAGGTGTGAGAACCCTATCACAGCAGATATAGGTGTAAGATCACCATCACTGCAGATATAGGTGTGAGATCTCTATCACTGTAGATATTGGTGTTAGATCACTATCATTGCAGCTATAGGTTTGAGATCACTATCACTGCAGATATTACTTCAGATATAGGTGTGAGATCCCTATCACTGCAGATTTAGGTATGAGATCACCATCACTGCAGATATAGGTGTGAGATCACCATCACTGCAGATATTGGTGTGAGATCATTATCACTGCAAATATAGGTGTGAGATCATCATTACTTGAGATATAGGTGTGAGATCACTATCACTGCAGATACAGGTGTGAGATCACCATCACTGCAGATATAGGTGTGAGATCACCATCACTGCAGATATTGTTGTGAGATCACAATCACTGCTGATATAGGTGTGAGATCACTATCACGGCAGATATAGGTGTGAGATCTCTATCACTGTAGATATTAGTGTGAGATGACTATCACTGCAGATAAAGGTTTGAGATCACTATCACTGCAGATAATAATTCAGAGATAGGTGTGAGATCACTATCACTGCAGATATAGGTGTGAGATCACTATCACTGCGCGTATAGGTGTAAGATCACCATCACTGCAGAGATAGGTGAGAGATCACTATCACTGCAGATATAGGTGTAAGATCACCATCGCTGCAGATATACGTGTGAGATCACTATCACTGCAGAGATAGGTGTGAGAACCCTATCACAGCAGATATAGGTGTAAGATCACCATCACTGCAGATATACGTGTGAGATCACTATCACTGCAGAGATAGGTGTGAGAACCCTATCACAGCAGATATAGGTGTAAGATCACCATCACTGCAGATATAGGTGTGAGATCACCATCACTGCAGATATAGGTGTGAGATCATTATCACTGCAAATATAGGTGTGAGATCATCATTACTTGAGAGATAGGTGTGAGATCACTATCACTGCAGATACAGGTGTGAAATCACCATCACTGCAGATATAGGTGTGAGATCACCATCACTGCAGATATTGTTGTGAGATCACAATCACTGCTGATATAGGTGTGAGATCACTATCACGGCAGATGTAGGTGTGAGATCACTATCACTGCAGATATTAATTCAGAGATAGGTGTGAGATCACTATCACTGCAGATATAGGTGTGAGATCACTATCACTGCAGATATAGGTGTGAGATCACTATTGCTGCAGGTATAGGTGTGATATCACTATCACTGCAGATATAGGTGTGAGATCACCACCAATGCAGATATTGGTGTGAGATCACTATCACTGCAGATATAGATGTGAGATCACTATCTCTGCAGTTTAGGTGGGTGATCACCATCACTACATATATCGGTGTGAGATCAGCATCACTGCAGATGTTTGTGTGATTTCAGTATCACTGCAGATATAGTAGTGAGATCACTATCACTGCAGATATAGATGTGAGATCTCTATCACTGTAGATATTTCTGTGAGATCACTATCATTGCAGCTATAGTTTTGAGATCACTATCACTGCAGATATTACTTCAGATATAGGTGTGAGATCCCTATCACTGCAGATTTAGGTATGAGATCACCATCACTGCAGATATAGGTGTGAGATCACCATCGCTGCAGATATTGGTGTGAGATCATTATCACTGCAAATATAGGTGTGAGATAATCATTACTTGAGATATAGGTGTGAGATCACTATCATTGCAGATACAGGTGTGAGATACCATCACTGCAGATATCGGTGTGAGATCAGCATCACTGCAGATGTTGGTGTGATTTCAGTATCACTGCAGATATAGTAGTGAGATCACTATCACTGCAGATATAGATGTGAGATCTCTATCACTGTAGATATTTCTGTGAGATCACCATCACTGTAGGTATTGGTGTGACATCACTATCACTGAAGATATAGGTGTGAGCTCACTATCACTGCAGATATTATGTCAGAGATAGGTGTGAGATCACTATCACTGCAGATATAGGTGCGATCACTATCACTGCAGATAAAGGTGTGAGATCACTATCACTGCAGATATAGGTGTGAGATCACTATCACTGCAGATATTGGTGTGAGATCACTATCACTGCAGATATAGGTGTTTGATCACTATCACTGCAGATATAGTTTTGAGACCTCTATCACTGCAGATATAGGTGAGATCACCATCATTGCATATATAGGTGTGAGATCACTAGCACTGCAGATATTGGTGTGAGGTCAACATCATTGGTAATATTGGTGTGAGATCACTATCACTGCAGATATAGGTGTTAGATCTCTATCACTGCAGATATAGGTGTGAGGTCACTATCACTGCAGATATTAGTTCAGATATAGGTGTGAAATCACTATCACTGCAGATATAGGTGTGAGATCACTATCACTGCAGATATTAATTCAGGGATAGGTGTGAAATCACTATCACTGCAGATAAAGGTGTGAGATCTCTATCACTGCAGATATTGGTGTGAGATCACCATCACTACAGATATTGGTGTGAGATCACTATCACTGCAGATATAGGTGTCAGAGCATCATCACTTCAGATATAGGTGTGAGATCACTATCACTGCAGATATAGGTGTGAGATGACCATCACTGCAGATATAGGCGTGAGATCAGCATCACTGCAGATGTAGGTGTGAGATCACTATCACTGCAGATATAGGCATGAGATCACCATCACTGCAGATATAGGTATGAGATTATTATTACTGTAGATATAGGTGTGAGATCACCATTACTTCAGATATGGGTGTGAGATCACTATCACTGCATATATAGGTGAGATCACCATCACTGCAGATATGGGTGTGAGATCACTATCACTGCAGAGATGGGTGTAAGATCACTATCACTGTAGATATAGGCGTGAGATCAGCATCACTGCAGATATAGGTGTGAGATCACTATCACTGCAGATATAGGTGAGATCACTATCATTGCAGCTATAGGTTTGAGATCACTATCACTGCAGATATTACTTCAGATATAGGTGTGAGATCCCTATCACTGCAGATTTAGGTATGAGATCACCATCACTGCAGATATAGGTGTGAGATCACCATCACTGCAGATATTGGTGTGAGATCATTATCACTGCAAATATAGGTGTGAGATCATCATTACTTGAGATATAGGTGTGAGATCACTATCACTGCAGATACAGGTGTGAGATCACCATCACTGCAGATATAGGTGTGAGATCACCATCACTGCAGATATTGTTGTGAGATCACAATCACTGCTGATATAGGTGTGAGATCACTATCACGGCAGATATAGGTGTGAGATCTCTATCACTGTAGATATTAGTGTGAGATGACTATCACTGCAGATAAAGGTTTGAGATCACTATCACTGCAGATAATAATTCAGAGATAGGTGTGAGATCACTATCACTGCAGATATAGGTGTGAGATCACTATCACTGCGCGTATAGGTGTAAGATCACCATCACTGCAGAGATAGGTGAGAGATCACTATCACTGCAGATATAGGTGTAAGATCACCATCGCTGCAGATATACGTGTGAGATCACTATCACTGCAGAGATAGGTGTGAGAACCCTATCACAGCAGATATAGGTGTAAGATCACCATCACTGCAGATATACGTGTGAGATCACTATCACTGCAGAGATAGGTGTGAGAACCCTATCACAGCAGATATAGGTGTAAGATCACCATCACTGCAGATATAGGTGTGAGATCACCATCACTGCAGATATAGGTGTGAGATCATTATCACTGCAAATATAGGTGTGAGATCATCATTACTTGAGAGATAGGTGTGAGATCACTATCACTGCAGATACAGGTGTGAAATCACCATCACTGCAGATATAGGTGTGAGATCACTATCACTGCAGATATAGGTGCGATCACTATCACTGCAGATAAAGGTGTGAGATCACTATCACTGCAGATATAGGTGTGAGATCACTATCACTGCAGATATTGGTGTGAGATCACTATCACTGCAGATATAGGTGTTTGATCACTATCACTGCAGATATAGGTTTGAGATCTCTATCACTGCAGATATAGGTGAGATCACCATCATTGCATATATAGGTGTGAGATCACTAGCACTGCAGATATTGGTGTGAGGTCAACATCATTGGTAATATTGGTGTGAGATCCCTATCACTGCAGATATAGGTGTTAGATCTCTATCACTGCAGATATAGGTGTGAGGTCACTATCACTGCAGATATTAGTTCAGATATAGGTGTGAAATCACTATCACTGCAGATATAGGTGTGAGATCACTATCACTGCAGATATTAATTCAGGGATAGGTGTGAAATCACTATCACTGCAGATACAGGCGTGAGATCACCATCACTGCAGATATCGGTGTGAGATCAGCATCACTGCAGATGTTGGTGTGATTTCAGTATCACTGCAGATATAGTAGTGAGATCACTATCACTGCAGATATAGATGTGAGATCTCTATCACTGTAGATATTTCTGTGAGATCACCATCACTGTAGGTATTGATGTGACATCTCTATCACTGAAGATATAGGTGTGAGCTCACTATCACTGCAGATATTATGTCAGAGATAGGTGTGAGATCACTATCACTGCAGATATAGGTGAGATCACTATCACTGCAGATAAAGGTGTGAGATCACTTTCACTGCAGATATAGGTGTGAGATCACTATCACTGCAGATATTGGTGTGAGATCACTATCACTGCAGATATAGGTGTTTGATCACTATCACTGCAGATATAGGTTTGAGATCTCTATCACTGTAGATAATGGTGTGAGATCACTATCACTGCAGATATTGGTGTGAGATCACTATCATTGCAGATATACTTTTGAGATCTCTATCACTGCAGATATAGGTGAGATCACCATCATTGCATATATAGGTGTGAGATCACTAGCACTGCAGATATTGGTGTGAGATCAACATCATTGGTAATATTGGTGTGAGATCACTATCACTGCAGATATAGGTGTTAGATCTCTATCTCTGTAGATATTGGTGTGAGATCACTATCACTGCAGATATAGGTGTGAGATCATCATTACTGCAGATATAGGTGTGAGGTCACTATCACTGCAGATATATGTGTGAGGTCACTATCACTGCAGATATAGGTGTGAAATCACTATCACTGCAGATATAGGTGTGAGATCACTATCACTGCAGATATTAATTCAGGGATAGGTGTGAAATCACTATCACTGCAGATATAGGTGTGAGATCACTATCACTGCAGATATAGGTGTGAGATCACTATTGCTGCAGGTATAGGTGTGAGATCACTATCACTGCAGATAGAGGTGTGAGATCACCACCAATGCAGATATTGGTGTGAGATCACTATCACTGCAGATATAGGTGTGAGATCACCATCACTGCAGATAAAGGTAAGAGATCTCTATCACTGCAGATATTGGTGTGAGATCACCATCACTACAGATATTGGTGTGAGAGCACTATCACTGCAGATATAGGTGTTAGAGCATCATCACTTCAGATATAGGTGTGAGATCACTATCACTGCAGATATAGGTGTGAGATGACCATCACTGCAGATATAGGCGTGAGATCAGCATCACTGCAGATGTAGGTGTGAGATCACTATCACTGCAGATATAGGTGTGAGATCACCATCACTGCAGATATAGGTATGAGATTATTATTACTGTAGATATAGGTGTGAGATCACTATTACTTCAGATATGGGTGTGAGATCACTATCACTGCATATATAGGTGGGATCACCATCACTGCAGATATGGGTGTGAGATCACTATCACTGCAGAGATGGGTGTAAGATCACTATCACTGTAGATATAGGCGTGAGATCAGCATCACTGCAGATATAGGTGTGAGATCACTATCACAGCAGATATAGGTGTGAGATCTCTATCACTGTAGATATTGGTGTGAGATGACTATCACTGCAGATATAGGTTTGAGATCACTATCACTGCAGATAATAATTCAGAGATAGGTGTGAGATCACTATCACTGCAGATATAGGTGTGAGATCACTATCACTGCACGTATAGGTGTAAGATCACCATCACTGCAGAGATAGGTGAGAGATCACTATCACTGCAGATATAGGTGTAAGATCACCATCGCTGCAGATATACGTGTGAGATCACTATCACTGCAGAGATAGGTGTGAGAACCCTATCACAGCAGATATAGGTGTAAGATCACCATCACTGCAGATATAGGTGTGAGATCTCTATCACTGTAGATATTGGTGTTAGATCACTATCATTGCAGCTATAGGTTTGAGATCACTATCACTGCAGATATTACTTCAGATATAGGTGTGAGATCCCTATCACTGCAGATTTAGGTATGAGATCACCATCACTGCAGATATAGGTGTGAGATCACCATCACTGCAGATATTGGTGTGAGATCATTATTACTGCAAATATAGGTGTGAGATCATCATTACTTGAGATATAGGTGTGAGATCACTATCACTGCAGATACAGGTGTGAGATCACCATCACTGCAGATATAGGTGTGAGATCACCATCACTGCAGATATTGTTGTGAGATCACAATCACTGCTGATATAGGTGTGAGATCACTATCACGGCAGATATAGGTGTGAGATCTCTATCACTGTAGATATTAGTGTGAGATGACTATCACTGCAGATAAAGGTTTGAGATCACTATCACTGCAGATAATAATTCAGAGATAGGTGTGAGATCACTATCACTGCAGATATAGGTGTGAGATCACTATCACTGCGCGTATAGGTGTAAGATCACCATCACTGCAGAGATAGGTGAGAGATCACTATCACTGCAGATATAGGTGTAAGATCACCATCGCTGCAGATATACGTGTGAGATCACTATCACTGCAGAGATAGGTGTGAGAACCCTATCACAGCAGATATAGGTGTAAGATCACCATCACTGCAGATATACGTGTGAGATCACTATCACTGCAGAGATAGGTGTGAGAACCCTATCACAGCAGATATAGGTGTAAGATCACCATCACTGCAGATATAGGTGTGAGATCACCATCACTGCAGATATAGGTGTGAGATCATTATCACTGCAAATATAGGTGTGAGATCATCATTACTTGAGAGATAGGTGTGAGATCACTATCACTGCAGATACAGGTGTGAAATCACCATCACTGCAGATATAGGTGTGAGATCACCATCACTGCAGATATTGTTGTGAGATCACAATCACTGCTGATATAGGTGTGAGATCACTATCACGGCAGATGTAGGTGTGAGATCACTATCACTGCAGATATTAATTCAGAGATAGGTGTGAGATCACTATCACTGCAGATATAGGTGTGAGATCACTATCACTGCAGATATAGGTGTGAGATCACTATTGCTGCAGGTATAGGTGTGATATCACTATCACTGCAGATATAGGTGTGAGATCACCACCAATGCAGATATTGGTGTGAGATCACTATCACTGCAGATATAGATGTGAGATCACTATCTCTGCAGTTTAGGTGGGTGATCACCATCACTACATATATCGGTGTGAGATCAGCATCACTGCAGATGTTTGTGTGATTTCAGTATCACTGCAGATATAGTAGTGAGATCACTATCACTGCAGATATAGATGTGAGATCTCTATCACTGTAGATATTTCTGTGAGATCACTATCATTGCAGCTATAGTTTTGAGATCACTATCACTGCAGATATTACTTCAGATATAGGTGTGAGATCCCTATCACTGCAGATTTAGGTATGAGATCACCATCACTGCAGATATAGGTGTGAGATCACCATCGCTGCAGATATTGGTGTGAGATCATTATCACTGCAAATATAGGTGTGAGATAATCATTACTTGAGATATAGGTGTGAGATCACTATCATTGCAGATACAGGTGTGAGATACCATCACTGCAGATATCGGTGTGAGATCAGCATCACTGCAGATGTTGGTGTGATTTCAGTATCACTGCAGATATAGTAGTGAGATCACTATCACTGCAGATATAGATGTGAGATCTCTATCACTGTAGATATTTCTGTGAGATCACCATCACTGTAGGTATTGGTGTGACATCACTATCACTGAAGATATAGGTGTGAGCTCACTATCACTGCAGATATTATGTCAGAGATAGGTGTGAGATCACTATCACTGCAGATATAGGTGCGATCACTATCACTGCAGATAAAGGTGTGAGATCACTATCACTGCAGATATAGGTGTGAGATCACTATCACTGCAGATATTGGTGTGAGATCACTATCACTGCAGATATAGGTGTTTGATCACTATCACTGCAGATATAGTTTTGAGACCTCTATCACTGCAGATATAGGTGAGATCACCATCATTGCATATATAGGTGTGAGATCACTAGCACTGCAGATATTGGTGTGAGGTCAACATCATTGGTAATATTGGTGTGAGATCACTATCACTGCAGATATAGGTGTTAGATCTCTATCACTGCAGATATAGGTGTGAGGTCACTATCACTGCAGATATTAGTTCAGATATAGGTGTGAAATCACTATCACTGCAGATATAGGTGTGAGATCACTATCACTGCAGATATTAATTCAGGGATAGGTGTGAAATCACTATCACTGCAGATAAAGGTGTGAGATCTCTATCACTGCAGATATTGGTGTGAGATCACCATCACTACAGATATTGGTGTGAGATCACTATCACTGCAGATATAGGTGTCAGAGCATCATCACTTCAGATATAGGTGTGAGATCACTATCACTGCAGATATAGGTGTGAGATGACCATCACTGCAGATATAGGCGTGAGATCAGCATCACTGCAGATGTAGGTGTGAGATCACTATCACTGCAGATATAGGCATGAGATCACCATCACTGCAGATATAGGTATGAGATTATTATTACTGTAGATATAGGTGTGAGATCACCATTACTTCAGATATGGGTGTGAGATCACTATCACTGCATATATAGGTGAGATCACCATCACTGCAGATATGGGTGTGAGATCACTATCACTGCAGAGATGGGTGTAAGATCACTATCACTGTAGATATAGGCGTGAGATCAGCATCACTGCAGATATAGGTGTGAGATCACTATCACTGCAGATATAGGTGAGATCACTATCATTGCAGCTATAGGTTTGAGATCACTATCACTGCAGATATTACTTCAGATATAGGTGTGAGATCCCTATCACTGCAGATTTAGGTATGAGATCACCATCACTGCAGATATAGGTGTGAGATCACCATCACTGCAGATATTGGTGTGAGATCATTATCACTGCAAATATAGGTGTGAGATCATCATTACTTGAGATATAGGTGTGAGATCACTATCACTGCAGATACAGGTGTGAGATCACCATCACTGCAGATATAGGTGTGAGATCACCATCACTGCAGATATTGTTGTGAGATCACAATCACTGCTGATATAGGTGTGAGATCACTATCACGGCAGATATAGGTGTGAGATCTCTATCACTGTAGATATTAGTGTGAGATGACTATCACTGCAGATAAAGGTTTGAGATCACTATCACTGCAGATAATAATTCAGAGATAGGTGTGAGATCACTATCACTGCAGATATAGGTGTGAGATCACTATCACTGCGCGTATAGGTGTAAGATCACCATCACTGCAGAGATAGGTGAGAGATCACTATCACTGCAGATATAGGTGTAAGATCACCATCGCTGCAGATATACGTGTGAGATCACTATCACTGCAGAGATAGGTGTGAGAACCCTATCACAGCAGATATAGGTGTAAGATCACCATCACTGCAGATATACGTGTGAGATCACTATCACTGCAGAGATAGGTGTGAGAACCCTATCACAGCAGATATAGGTGTAAGATCACCATCACTGCAGATATAGGTGTGAGATCACCATCACTGCAGATATAGGTGTGAGATCATTATCACTGCAAATATAGGTGTGAGATCATCATTACTTGAGAGATAGGTGTGAGATCACTATCACTGCAGATACAGGTGTGAAATCACCATCACTGCAGATATAGGTGTGAGATCACCATCACTGCAGATATTGTTGTGAGATCACAATCACTGCTGATATAGGTGTGAGATCACTATCACGGCAGATGTAGGTGTGAGATCACTATCACTGCAGATATTAATTCAGAGATAGGTGTGAGATCACTATCACTGCAGATATAGGTGTGAGATCACTATCACTGCAGATATAGGTGTGAGATCACTATTGCTGCAGGTATAGGTGTGATATCACTATCACTGCAGATATAGGTGTGAGATCACCACCAATGCAGATATTGGTGTGAGATCACTATCACTGCAGATATAGATGTGAGATCACTATCTCTGCAGTTTAGGTGGGTGATCACCATCACTACATATATCGGTGTGAGATCAGCATCACTGCAGATGTTTGTGTGATTTCAGTATCACTGCAGATATAGTAGTGAGATCACTATCACTGCAGATATAGATGTGAGATCTCTATCACTGTAGATATTTCTGTGAGATCACTATCATTGCAGCTATAGTTTTGAGATCACTATCACTGCAGATATTACTTCAGATATAGGTGTGAGATCCCTATCACTGCAGATTTAGGTATGAGATCACCATCACTGCAGATATAGGTGTGAGATCACCATCGCTGCAGATATTGGTGTGAGATCATTATCACTGCAAATATAGGTGTGAGATAATCATTACTTGAGATATAGGTGTGAGATCACTATCATTGCAGATACAGGTGTGAGATACCATCACTGCAGATATCGGTGTGAGATCAGCATCACTGCAGATGTTGGTGTGATTTCAGTATCACTGCAGATATAGTAGTGAGATCACTATCACTGCAGATATAGATGTGAGATCTCTATCACTGTAGATATTTCTGTGAGATCACCATCACTGTAGGTATTGGTGTGACATCACTATCACTGAAGATATAGGTGTGAGCTCACTATCACTGCAGATATTATGTCAGAGATAGGTGTGAGATCACTATCACTGCAGATATAGGTGCGATCACTATCACTGCAGATAAAGGTGTGAGATCACTATCACTGCAGATATAGGTGTGAGATCACTATCACTGCAGATATTGGTGTGAGATCACTATCACTGCAGATATAGGTGTTTGATCACTATCACTGCAGATATAGTTTTGAGACCTCTATCACTGCAGATATAGGTGAGATCACCATCATTGCATATATAGGTGTGAGATCACTAGCACTGCAGATATTGGTGTGAGGTCAACATCATTGGTAATATTGGTGTGAGATCACTATCACTGCAGATATAGGTGTTAGATCTCTATCACTGCAGATATAGGTGTGAGGTCACTATCACTGCAGATATTAGTTCAGATATAGGTGTGAAATCACTATCACTGCAGATATAGGTGTGAGATCACTATCACTGCAGATATTAATTCAGGGATAGGTGTGAAATCACTATCACTGCAGATACAGGCGTGAGATCACCATCACTGCAGATATCGGTGTGAGATCAGCATCACTGCAGATGTTGGTGTGATTTCAGTATCACTGCAGATATAGTAGTGAGATCACTATCACTGCAGATATAGATGTGAGATCTCTATCACTGTAGATATTTCTGTGAGATCACCATCACTGTAGGTATTGATGTGACATCTCTATCACTGAAGATATAGGTGTGAGCTCACTATCACTGCAGATATTATGTCAGAGATAGGTGTGAGATCACTATCACTGCAGATATAGGTGAGATCACTATCACTGCAGATAAAGGTGTGAGATCACTTTCACTGCAGATATAGGTGTGAGATCACTATCACTGCAGATATTGGTGTGAGATCACTATCACTGCAGATATAGGTGTTTGATCACTATCACTGCAGATATAGGTTTGAGATCTCTATCACTGTAGATAATGGTGTGAGATCACTATCACTGCAGATATTGGTGTGAGATCACTATCATTGCAGACATACTTTTGAGATCTCTATCACTGCAGATATAGGTGAGATCACCATCATTGCATATATAGGTGTGAGATCACTAGCACTGCAGATATTGGTGTGAGATCAACATCATTGGTAATATTGGTGTGAGATCACTATCACTGCAGATATAGGTGTTAGATCTCTATCTCTGTAGATATTGGTGTGAGATCACTATCACTGCAGATATAGGTGTGAGATCATCATTACTGCAGATATAGGTGTGAGGTCACTATCACTGCAGATATATGTGTGAGGTCACTATCACTGCAGATATAGGTGTGAAATCACTATCACTGCAGATATAGGTTTGAGATCACTATCACTGCAGATATTAATTCAGGGATAGGTGTGAAATCACTATCACTGCAGATATAGGTGTGAGATCACTATCACTGCAGATATAGGTGTGAGATCACTATTGCTGCAGGTATAGGTGTGAGATCACTATCACTGCAGATATAGGTGTGAGCTCACCACCAATGCAGATATTGGTGTGAGATCACTATCACTGCAGATATAGGTGTGAGATCACCATCACTGCAGATAAAGGTGTGAGATCTCTATCACTGCAGATATTGGTGTGAGATCACCATCACTACAGATATTGGTGTGAGAGCACTATCACTGCAGATATAGGTGTTAGAGCATCATCACTGCAGATGTAGGTGTGAGATCACTGTCACTGCAGATATAGGTATGAGATCACCATCACTGCAGATATAGGTATGAGATTATTATTACTTTAGATATAGGTGTGAGATCACTATTACTTCAGATATGGGTGTGAGATCACTATCACTGCATATATAGGTGAGATCACCATCACTGCAGATATGGGTGTGAGATCACTATCACTGCAGAGATGGGTGTAAGATCACTATCACTGTAGATATGGGCGTGAGATCAGCATCACTGCAGATATAGGTGTGAGATCACTATCACGGCAGATATAGGTGTGAGATCTCTATCACTGTAGATATTGGTGTGAGATGACTATCACTGCAGATATAGGTTTGAGATCACTATCACTGCAGATATTAATTCAGAGATAGGTGTGAGATCACTATCACTGCAGATATAGGTGTGAGATCACTATCACTGCACGTATAGGTGTAAGATCACCATCACTGCAGAGATAGGTGAGAGATCACTATCACTGCAGATATAGGTGTAAGATCACCATCGCTGCAGATATACGTGTGAGATCACTATCACTGCAGAGATAGGTGTGAGAACCCTATCACAGCAGATATAGGTGTAAGATCACCATCACTGCAGATATAGGTGTGAGATCTCTATCACTGTAGATATTGGTGTTAGATCACTATCATTGCAGCTATAGGTTTGAGATCACTATCACTGCAGATATTACTTCAGATATAGGTGTGAGATCCCTATCACTGCAGATTTAGGTATGAGATCACCATCACTGCAGATATAGGTGTGAGATCACCATCACTGCAGATATTGGTGTGAGATCATTATCACTGCAAATATAGGTGTGAGATCATCATTACTTGAGATATAGGTGTGAGATCACTATCACTGCAGATACAGGTGTGAGATCACCATCACTGCAGATATAGGTGTGAGATCACCATCACTGCAGATATTGTTGTGAGATCACAATCACTGCTGATATAGGTGTGAGATCACTATCACGGCAGATATAGGTGTGAGATCTCTATCACTGTAGATATTGGTGTGAGATGACTATCACTGCAGATATAGGTTTGAGATCACTATCACTGCAGATAATAATTCAGAGATAGGTGTGAGATCACTATCACTGCAGATATAGGTGTGAGATCACTATCACTGCGCGTATAGGTGTAAGATCACCATCACTGCAGAGATAGGTGAGAGATCACCATCGCTTCAGATATACGTGTGAGATTACTATCACTGCAGAGATAGGTGTGAGAACCCTATCACAGCAGATATAGGTGTAAGATCACCATCACTGCAGATATAGGTGTGAGATCTCTATCTCTGTAGATATTGGTGTTAGATCACTATCACTGCAGCTATAGGTTTGAGATCACTATCATTGCAGACATTACTTCAGATATAGGTGTGAGATCCCTATCACTGCAGATTTAGGTATGAGATCACCATCACTGCAGATATAGGTGTGAGATCACCATCACTGCAGATATAGGTGTGAGATCATTATCACTGCAAATATAGGTGTGAGATCATCATTACTTGAGAGATAGGTGTGAGATCACTATCACTGCAGATACAGGTGTGAAATCACCATCACTGCAGATATAGGTGTGAGATCACCATCACTGCAGATATTGTTGTGAGATCACAATCACTGCTGATATAGGTGTGAGATCACTATCACGGCAGATGTAGGTGTGAGATCACTATCACTGCAGATATTAATTCAGAGATAGGTGTGAGATCACTATCACTGCAGATATAGGTGTGAGATCACTATCACTGCAGATATAGGTGTGAGATCACTATTGCTGCAGGTATAGGTGTGAGATCACTATCACTGCAGATATAGGTGTGAGATCACCACCAATGCAGATATTGGTGTGAGATCACTATCACTGCAGATATAGATGTGAGATCACTATCTCTGCAGTTTAGGTGGGAGATCACCATCACTACATATATCAGTGTGAGATCAGCATCACTGCAGATGTTTGTGTGATTTCAGTATCACTGCAGATATAGTAGTGAGATCACTATCACTGCAGATATAGATGTGAGATCTCTATCACTGTAGATATTTCTGTGAGATCACTATCATTGCAGCTATAGTTTTGAGATCACTATCACTGCAGATATTACTTCAGATATAGGTGTGAGATCCCTATCACTGCAGATTTAGGTATGAGATCACCATCACTGCAGATATAGGTGTGAGATCACCATCACTGCAGATATTGGTGTGAGATCATTATCACTGCAAATATAGGTGTGAGATAATCATTACTTGAGATATAGGTGTGAGATCACTATCACTGCAGATACAGGTGTGAGATACCATCACTGCAGATATCAGTGTGAGATCAGCATCACTGCAGATGTTGGTGTGATTTCAGTATCACTGCAGATATAGTAGTGAGATCACTATCACTGCAGATATAGATATGAGATCTCTATCACTGTAGATATTTCTGTGAGATCACCATCACTGTAGGTATTGGTGTGACATCACTATCACTGAAGATATAGGTGTGAGCTCACTATCACTGCAGATATTATGTCAGAGATAGATGTGAGATCACTATCACTGCAGATATAGGTGCGATCACTATCACTGCAGATAAAGGTGTGAGATCACTATCACTGCAGATATAGGTGTGAGATCACTATCACTGCAGATATTGGTGTGAGATCACTATCACTGCAGATATAGGTGTTTGATCACTATCACTGCAGATATAGGTTTGAGATCTCTATCACTGCAGATATAGGTGAGATCACCATCATTGCATATATAGGTGTGAGATCACTAGCACTGCAGATATTGGTGTGAGGTCAACATCATTGGTAATATTGGTGTGAGATCACTATCACTGCAGATATAGGTGTTAGATCTCTATCACTGCAGATATAGGTGTGAGGTCACTATCACTGCAGATATTAGTTCAGATATAGGTGTGAAATCACTATCACTGCAGATATAGGTGTGAGATCACTATCACTGCAGATATTAATTCAGGGATAGGTGTGAAATCACTATCACTGCAGATACAGGCATGAGATCACCATCACTGCAGATATCGGTGTGAGATCAGCATCACTGCAGATGTTGGTGTGATTTCAGTATCACTGCAGATATAGTAGTGAGATCACTATCACTGCAGATATAGATGTGAGATCTCTATCACTGTAGATATTTCTGTGAGATCACCATCACTGTAGGTATTGATGTGACATCTCTATCACTGAAGATATAGGTGTGAGCTCACTATCACTGCAGATATTATGTCAGAGATAGGTGTGAGATCACTATCACTGCAGATATAGGTGAGATCACTATCACTGCAGATAAAGGTGTGAGATCACTTTCACTGCAGATATAGGTGTGAGATCACTATCACTGCAGATATTGGTGTGAGATCACTATCACTGCAGATATAGGTGTTTGATCACTATCACTGCAGATATAGGTTTGAGATCTCTATCACTGTAGATAATGGTGTGAGATCACTATCACTGCAGATATTGGTGTGAGATCACTATCATTGCAGACATACTTTTGAGATCTCTATCACTGCAGATATAGGTGAGATCACCATCATTGCATATATAGGTGTGAGATCACTAGCACTGCAGATATTGGTGTGAGATCAACATCATTGGTAATATTGGTGTGAGATCACTATCACTGCAGATATAGGTGTTAGATATCTATCTCTGTAGATATTGGTGTGAGATCACTATCACTGCAGATATAGGTGTGAGATCATCATTACTGCAGATATAGGTGTGAGGTCACTATCACTGCAGATATATGTGTGAGGTGACTATCACTGCAGATATAGGTGTGAAATCACTATCACTGCAGATATAGGTTTGAGATCACTATCACTGCAGATATTAATTCAGGGATAGGTGTGAAATCACTATCACTGCAGATATAGGCGTGAGATCACTATCACTGCAGATATAGGTGTGAGATCACTATTGCTGCAGGTATAGGTGTGAGATCACTATCACTGCAGATATAGGTGTGAGATCACCACCAATGCAGATATTGGTGTGAGATCACTATCACTGCAGATATAGGTGTGAGATCACCATCACTGCAGATAAAGGTGTGAGATCTCTATCACTGCAGATATTGGTGTGAGATCACCATCACTACAGATATTGGTGTGAGAGCACTATCACTGCAGATATAGGTGTTAGAGCATCATCACTGCAGATATAGGTATGAGATTTTTATTACTTTAGATATAGGTGTGAGATCACTATTACTTCAGATATGGGTGTGAGATCACTATCACTGCATATATAGGTGAGATCACCATCACTGCAGATATGGGTGTGAGATCACTATCACTGCAGAGATGGGTGTAAGATCACTATCACTGTAGATATAGGCGTGAGATCAGCATCACTGCAGATATAGGTGTGAGATCACTATCACGGCAGATATAGGTGTGAGATCTCTATCACTGTAGATATTGGTGTGAGATGACTATCACTGCAGATATAGGTTTGAGATCACTATCACTGCAGATATTAATTCAGAGATAGGTGTGAGATCACTATCACTGCAGATATAGGTGTGAGATCACTATCACTGCACGTATAGGTGTAAGATCACCATCACTGCAGAGATAGGTGAGAGATCACTATCACTGCAGATATAGGTGTAAGATCACCATCGCTGCAGATATACGTGTGAGATCACTATCACTGCAGAGATAGGTGTGAGAACCCTATCACAGCAGATATAGGTGTAAGATCACCATCACTGCAGATATAGGTGTGAGATCTCTATCACTGTAGATATTGGTGTTAGATCACTATCATTGCAGCTATAGGTTTGAGATCACTATCACTGCAGATATTACTTCAGATATAGGTGTGAGATCCCTATCACTGCAGATTTAGGTATGAGATCACCATCACTGCAGATATAGGTGTGAGATCACCATCACTGCAGATATTGGTGTGAGATCATTATCACTGCAAATATAGGTGTGAGATCATCATTACTTGAGATATAGGTGTGAGATCACTATCACTGCAGATACAGGTGTGAGATCACCATCACTGCAGATATAGGTGTGAGATCACCATCACTGCAGATATTGTTGTGAGATCACAATCACTGCTGATATAGGTGTGAGATCACTATCACGGCAGATATAGGTGTGAGATCTCTATCACTGTAGATATAGGTGTGAGATGACTATCACTGCAGATATAGGTTTGAGATCACTATCACTGCAGATAATAATTCAGAGATAGGTGTGAGATCACTATCACTGCAGATATAGGTGTGAGATCACTATCACTGCGCGTATAGGTGTAAGATCACCATCACTGCAGAGATAGGTGAGAGATCACTATCACTGCAGATATAGGTGTAAGATCACCATCGCTTCAGATATACGTGTGAGATTACTATCACTGCAGAGATAGGTGTGAGAACCCTATCACAGCAGATATAGGTGTAAGATCACCATCACTGCAGATATGGGTGTGAGATCTCTATCTCTGTAGATATTGGTGTTAGATCACTATCACTGCAGCTATAGGTTTGAGATCACTATCATTGCAGACATTACTTCAGATATAGGTGTGAGATCCCTATCACTGCAGATTTAGGTATGAGATCATCATCACTGCAGATATAGGTGTGAGATCACCATCACTGCAGATATAGGTGTGAGATCATTATCACTGCAAATATAGGTGTGAGATCATCATTACTTGAGAGATAGGTGTGAGATCACTATCACTGCAGATACAGGTGTGAAATCACCATCACTGCAGATATAGGTGTGAGATCACCATCACTGCAGATATTGTTGTGAGATCACAATCACTGCTGATATAGGTGTGAGATCACTATCACGGCAGATGTAGGTGTGAGATCACTATCACTGCAGATATTAATTCAGAGATAGGTGTGAGATCACTATCACTGCAGATATAGGTGTGAGATCACTATCACTGCAGATATAGGTGTGAGATCACTATTGCTGCAGGTATAGGTGTGAGATCACTATCACTGCAGATATAGGTGTGAGATCACCACCAATGCAGATATTGGTGTGAGATCACTATCACTGCAGATATAGGTGTGAGATCACCATCACTGCAGATAAAGGTGTGAGATCTCTATCACTGCAGATATTGGTGTGAGATCACCATCACTACAGATATTGGTGTGAGAGCACTATCACTGCAGATATAGGTGTTAGAACATCATCACTTCAGATATAGGTGTGAGATCACTATCACTGCAGATATAGGTGTGAGATGACCATCACTGCAGATATAGGCGTGAGATCAGCATCACTGCAGATGTAGGTGTGAGATCACTATCACTGCAGATATAGGTGTGAGATCACCATCACTGCAGATATAGGTATGAGATTATTATTACTGTAGATATAGGTGTGAGATCACTATTACTTCAGATATGGGTGTGAGATCACTATCACTGCATATGTAGGTGAGATCACCATCACTGCAGATATGGGTGTGAGATCACTATCACTGCAGAGATGGGTGTAAGATCACTATCACTGTAGATATAGGCGTGAGATCAGCATCACTGCAGATATAGGTGTGAGATCACTATCACAGCAGATATAGGTGTGAGATCTCTATCACTGTAGATATTGGTGTGAGATGACTATCACTGCAGATATAGGTTTGAGATCACTATCACTGCAGATATTAATTCAGAGATAGGAGTGAGATCACTATCACTGCAGATATAGGTGTGAGATCACTATCACTGCACGTATAGGTGTAAGATCACCATCACTGCAGAGATAGGTGAGAGATCACTATCACTGCAGATATAGGTGTAAGATCACCATCGCTGCAGATATACGTGTGAGATCACTATCACTGCAGAGATAGGTGTGAGAATCCTATCACAGCAGATATAGGTGTAAGATCACCATCACTGCAGATATAGGTGTGAGATCTCTATCACTGTAGATATTGGTGTTAGATCACTATCATTGCAGCTATAGGTTTGAGATCACTATCACTGCAGATATTACTTCAGATATAGGTGTGAGATCCCTATCACTGCAGATTTAGGTATGAGATCACCATCACTGCAGATATAGGTGTGAGATCACCATCACTGCAGATATTGGTGTGAGATCATTATCACTGCAAATATAGGTGTGAGATCATCATTACTTGAGATATAGGTGTGAGATCACTATCACTGCAGATATAGGTGTGAGATCACCATCACTGCAGATATTGTTGTGAGATCACAATCACTGCTGATATAGGTGTGAGATCACTATCACGGCAGATATAGGTGTGAGATCTCTATCACTGTAGATATTGGTGTGAGATGACTATCACTGCAGATATAGGTTTGAGATCACTATCACTGCAGATAATAATTCAGAGATAGGTGTGAGATCACTATCACTGCAGATATAGGTGTGAGATCACTATCACTGCGCGTATAGGTGTAAGATCACCATCACTGCAGAGATAGGTGAGAGATCACTATCACTGCAGATATAGGTGTAAGATCACCATCGCTGCAGATATACGTGTGAGATCACTATCACTGCAGAGATAGGTGTGAGAACCCTATCACAGCAGATATAGGTGTAAGAACACCATCACTGCAGATATAGGTGTGAGATCTCTATCTCTGTAGATATTGGTGTTAGATCACTATCACTGCAGCTATAGGTTTGAGATCACTATCATTGCAGACATTACTTCAGATATAGGTGTGAGATCCCTATCACTGCAGATTTAGGTATGAGATCACCATCACTGCAGATATAGGTGTGAGATCACCATCACTGCAGATATAGGTGTGAGATCATTATCACTGCAAATATAGGTGTGAGATCATCATTACTTGAGAGATAGGTGTGACATCACTATCACTGCAGATACAGGTGTGAAATCAACATCACTGCAGATATAGGTGTGAAATCACCAGCACTGCAGATATTGTTGTGAGATCACAATCACTGCTGATATAGGTGTGAGATCACTATCACGGCAGATGTAGGTGTGAGATCACTATCACTGCAGATATTAATTCAGAGATAGGTGTGAGATCACTATCACTGCAGATATAGGTGTGAGATCACTATCACTGCAGATATAGGTGTGAGATCACTATTGCTGCAGGTATAGGTGTGATATCACTATCACTGCAGATATAGGTGTGAGATCACCACCAATGCAGATATTGGTGTGAGATCAATATCACTGCAGATATAGATGTGAGATCACTATCTCTGCAGTTTAGGTGGGAGATCACCATCACTACATATATCGGTGTGAGATCAGCATCACTGCAGATGTTTGTGTGATTTCAGTATCACTGCAGATATAGTAGTGAGATCACTATCACTGCAGATATAGATGTGAGATCTCTATCACTGTAGATATTTCTGTGAGATCACTATCATTGCAGCTATAGTTTTGAGATCACTATCACTGCAGATATTACTTCAGATATAGGTGTGAGATCCCTATCACTGCAGATTTAGGTATGAGATCACCATCACTGCAGATATAGGTGTGAGATCACCATCGCTGCAGATATTGGTGTGAGATCATTATCACTGCAAATATAGGTGTGAGATAATCATTACTTGAGATATAGGTGTGAGATCACTATCATTGCAGATACAGGTGTGAGATACCATCACTGCAGATATCGGTGTGATTTCAGTATCACTGCAGATATAGTAGTGAGATCACTATCACTGCAGATATAGATGTGAGATCTCTATCACTGTAGATATTTCTGTGAGATCACCATCACTGTAGGTATTGGTGTGACATCACTATCACTGAAGATATAGGTGTGAGCTCACTATCACTGCAGATATTATGTCAGAGATAGGTGTGAGATCACTATCACTGCAGATATAGGTGTGATCACTATCACTGCAGATAAAGGTGTGAGATCACTATCACTGCAGATATAGGTGTGAGATCACTATCACTGCAGATATTGGTGTGAGATCACTATCACTGCAGATATAGGTGTTTGATCACTATCACTGCAGATATAGGTTTGAGATCTCTATCACTGCAGATATAGGTGAGATCACCATCATTGCATATATAGGTGTGAGATCACTAGCACTGCAGATATTGGTGTGAGGTCAACATCATTGGTAATATTGGTGTGAGATCACTATCACTGCAGATATAGGTGTTAGATCTCTATCACTGCAGATATAGGTGTGAGGTCACTATCACTGCAGATATTAGTTCAGATATATGTGTGAAATCACTATCACTGCAGATATAGGTGTGAGATCACTATCACTGCAGATATTAATTCAGGGATAGGTGTGAAATCACTATCACTGCAGATACAGGCGTGAGATCACCATCACTGCAGATATCGGTGTGAGATCAGCATCACTGCAGATGTTGGTGTGATTTCAGTATCACTGCAGATATAGTAGTGAGATCACTATCACTGCAGATATAGATGTGAGATCTCTATCACTGTAGATATTTCTGTGAGATCACCATCACTGTAGGTATTGATGAGACATCTCTATCACTGAAGATATAGGTGTGAGCTCACTATCACTGCAGATATTATGTCAGAGATAGGTGTGAGATCACTATCACTGCAGATATAGGTGAGATCACTATCACTGCAGATAAAGGTGTGAGATCACTTTCACTGCAGATATAGGTGTGAGATCACTATCACTGCAGATATTGGTGTGAGATCACTTTCACTGCAGCTATATGTGTTTGATCACTATCACTGCAGATATAGGTTTGAGATCTCTATCACTGTAGATAATGGTGTGAGATCACTATCACTGCAGATATTGGTGTGAGATCACTATCATTGCAGATATACTTTTGAGATCTCTATCACTGCAGATATAGGTGAGATCACCATCATTGCATATATAGGTGTGAGATCACTAGCACTGCAGATATTGGTGTGAGATCAACATCATTGGTAATATTTGTGTGAGATCACTATCACTGCAGATATAGGTGTTAGATCTCTATCTCTGTAGATATTGGTGTGAGATCACTATCACTGCAGATATAGGTGTGAGATCATCATTACTGCAGATATAGGTGTGAGGTCACTATCACTGCAGATATATGTGTGAGGTCACTATCACTGCAGATATAGGTGTGAAATCACTATCACTGCAGATATAGGTGTGAGATCACTATCACTGCAGATATTAATTCAGGGATAGGTGTGAAATCACTATCACTGCAGATATAGGTGTGAGATCACTATCACTGCAGATATAGGTGTGAGATCACTATTGCTGCAGGTATAGGTGTGAGATCACTATCACTGCAGATAGAGGTGTGAGATCACCACCAATGCAGATATTGGTGTGAGATCACTATCACTGCAGATATAGGTGTGAGATCACCATCACTGCAGATAAAGGTGTGAGATCTCTATCACTGCAGATATTGGTGTGAGATCACCATCACTACAGATATTGGTGTGAGAGCACTATCACTGCAGATATAGGTGTCAGAGCATCATCACTTCAGATATAGGTGTGAGATCACTATCACTGCAGATATAGGTGTGAGATGACCATCACTGCAGATATAGGCGTGAGATCAGCATCACTGCAGATGTAGGTGTGAGATCACTATCACTGCAGATATAGGCGTGAGATCACCATCACTGCAGATATAGGTATGAGATTATTATTACTGTAGATATAGGTGTGAGATCACCATTACTTCAGATATGGGTGTGAGATCACTATCACTGCATATGTAGGTGAGATCACCATCACTGCAGATATGGGTGTGAGATCACTATCACTGCAGAGATGGGTGTAAGATCACTATCACTGTAGATATAAGCGTGAGATCAGCATCACTGCAGATATAGGTGTGAGATCACTATCACAGCAGATATAGGTGTGAGATCTCTATCACTGTAGATATTGGTGTGAGATGACTATCACTGCAGATATAGGTTTGAGATCACTATCACTGCAGATATTAATTCAGAGATAGGTGTGAGATCACTATCACTGCAGATATAGGTGTGAGATCACTATCACTGCACGTATAGGTGTAAGATCACCATCACTGCAGAGATAGGTGAGAGATCACTATCACTGCAGATATAGGTGTAAGATCACCATCGCTGCAGATATACGTGTGAGATCACTATCACTGCAGAGATAGGTGTGAGAACCCTATCACAGCAGATATAGGTGTAAGATCACCATCACTGCAGATATAGGTGTGAGATCTCTATCACTGTAGATGTAGGTGTGAGATCACTATCACTGCAGCTATAGGTTTGAGATCACTATCATTGCAGACATTACTTCAGATATAGGTGTAAGATCCCTATCACTGCAGATTTAGGTATGAGATCACCATCACTGCAGATATAGGTGTGAGATCACCATCACTGCAGATATAGGTGTGAGATCATTATCACTGCAAATATAGGTGTGAGATCATCATTACTTGAGATATAGGTGTGAGATCACTATCACTGCAGATACAGGTGTGAGATCACCATCACTACAGATATAGGTGTGAGATCACCATCACTGCAGATATTGTTGTGAGATCACAATCACTGCTGATATAGGTGTGAGATCACTATCACGGCAGATATAGGTGTGAGATCTCTATCACTGAAGATATTGGTGTGAGATGACTATCACTGCAGATATAGGTTTGAGATCACTATCACTGCAGATATTAATTCAGAGATAGGTGTGAGATCACTATCACAGCAGATATAGGTGTGAGATCACTATCACTGCACGTATAGGTGTAAGATCACCATCACTGCAGAGATAGGTGGGAGATCACTATCACTGCAGATATAGGTGTAAGATCACCATCGCTGCAGATATACGTGTGAGATCACTATCAATGCAGAGATAGGTGTGAGAACCCTATCACAGCAGATATAGGTGTAAGATCACCATCACTGCAGATATAGGTGTGAGATCTCTATCACTGTAGATATTGGTGTTAGATCACTATCACTGCAGCTATAGGTTTGAGATCACTATCACTGCAGACATTACTTCAGATATAGGTGTGAGATCCCTATCACTGCAGATTTAGGTATGAGATCACCATCTCTGCAGATATAGGTGTGAGATCACCATCACTGCAGATATAGGTGTGAGATCATTATCACTGCAAATATAGGTGTGAGATCATCATTACTTGAGAGGTAGGTGCGAGATCACTATCACTGCAGATACAGGTGTGAGATCACCATCACTGTAGATATAGGTGTGAGATCACCATCACTGCAGATATTGTTGTGAGATCACAATCACTGCTGATATAGGTGTGAGATCACTATCACGGCAGATGTAGGTGTGAGATCACTATCACTGCAGATATTTTTTCAGAGATAGGTGTGAGATCACTATCACTGCAGATATAGGTGTGAGATCACTATCACTGCAGATATAGGTGTGAGATCACTATTGCTGCAGGTATAGGTGTGAGATCACTATCACTGCAGATATAGGTGTGAGATCACCACCAATGCAGATATTGGTGTGAGATCACTATCACTGCAGATATAGATGTGAGATCACTATCTCTGCAGTTTAGGTGGGAGATCACCATCACTACATATATCGGTGTGAGATCAGCATCACTGCAGATGTTGGTGTGATTTTAGTATCACTGCAGATATAGTAGTGAGATCACTATCACTGCAGATATAGATGTGAGATCTCTATCACTGTAGATATTTCTGTGAGATCACCATCACTGTAGGTATTGGTGTGACATCACTATCACTGAAGATAAAGGTGTGAGCTCACTATCACTGCAGATATTATGTCAGAGATAGGTGTGAGATCACTATCACTGCAGATATAGGTGAGATCACTATCACTGCAGATAAAGGTGTGAAATCACTATCACTGCAGATATAGGTGTGAGATCACTATCACTGCAGATATTGGTGTGAGATCACTATCACTGCAGATATAGGTGTTTGATCACTATCACTGCAGATATAGGTTTGAGATCTATATCACTGTAGATAATGGTGTGAGATCACTATCACTGCAGATATTGGTGTGAGATCACTATCATTGCAGATATACTTTTGAGATCTCTATCACTGCAGATATAGGTGAGATCACCATCATTGCATATATAGGTGTGAGATCACTAGCACTGCAGATATTGGTGTGAGATCAACATCATTGGTAATATTGGTGTGAGATCACTATCACTGCAGATATAGGTGTTAGATCTCTATCTCTGTAGATATTGGCGTGAGATCACTATCACTGCAGATATAGGTGTGAGATCATCATTACTGCAGATATAGGTGTGAGGTCACTATCACTGCAGATATATGTGTGAGGTCACTATCACTGCAGATATTAGTTCAGATATAGGTGTGAAATCACTATCACTGCAGATATAGGTGTGAGATCACTATCACTGCAGATATTAATTCAGGGATAGGTGTGAAATCACTATCACTGCAGATATAGGTGTGAGATCACTATCACTGCAGATATAGGTGTGAGATCACTATTGCTGCAGGTATAGGTGTGAGATCACTATCACTGCAGATATAGGTGTGAGATCACCACCAATGCAGATATTGGTGTGAGATCAATATCACTGCAGATATAGATGTGAGATCACTATCTCTGCAGTTTAGGTGGGAGATCACCATCACTACATATATCGGTGTGAGATCAGCATCACTGCAGATGTTTGTGTGATTTCAGTATCACTGCAGATATAGTAGTGAGATCACTATCACTGCAGATATAGATGTGAGATCTCTATCACTGCAGATATTGGTGTGAGATCACTATCACTGCAGATATAGGTGTGAGATTACCATCACTACATATATAGGTGTTAGATCACCATCACTGCAGTTATTGGTGTGAGACCACTATCACTGTAGATATAGGTGTGGGATCACTATCACTGCAGATATAGGTGTGAGATCACCATCACTGCAGATACAGGTGTGAGGTCACCATCACTGCAGATATAGGTGTGAGATCATTATCACTGCAAATATAGGTGTGAGATCATCATTACTTGAGATATAGGTGTGAGATCACTATCACTGCAGATACAGGTGTGAGATCACCATCACTGCAGATATAGGTGTGAGATCACCATCACTGCAGATATTGTTGTGAGATCACAATCACTGCTGATATAGGTGTGAGATCACTATCACTGCACGTATAGGTGTAAGATCACTATCACTGCAGATATAGGTGTGAGATCACCATCACTGCGGATAAAGGTGTGAGATCTCTATCACTGCAGATATTGGTGTGAGTTCACCATCACTACAGATATTGGTGTGAGATCACTATCACTGCAGATATAGGTGTCAGAGCATCAACACTTCAGATATAGGTGTGAGATCACTATCACTGCAGATATAGGTGTGAGATGACCATCACTGCAGATATAGGTGTGAGATCAGTATCACTGCAGATGTAGGTGTGAGATCACTATCACTGCAGATATAGGTGTGAGATCACCATCACTGCGGATATAGGTATGAGATTATTATTACTGTAGATATAGGTGTGAGATCACCATTACTTCAGATATGGGTGTGAGATCACTATCACTGCATATATAGGTGAGATCACCATCACTGCAGATATGGGTGTGAGATCACTATCACTGCAGAGATGGGTGTAAGATCACTATCACTGTAGATATAGGTGTAAGATCACCATCACTGCAGATATAGGTGTGAGATCACTATCACTGCACGTATAGGTGTAAGATCACCATCACTGCAGAGATAGGTGTGAGATCACTGCAATTATAGGTGTAAGATCACCATCACTGCAGATATAAGTGTGAGATCACTAGCACTGCTGAGATAGGTGTGAGATCACAATTACAGCAGATATAGGTGTAAGATCACCATCACCGCAGATATAGGTGTGAGATCTCTATCACTGTAGATATTGGTGTTAGATCACTATCACTGCAGCTATAGGTTTGAGATCACTATCACTGCAGATATTACTTCAGATATAGGTGTGAGATCCCTATCACTGCAGATTTAGGTATGAGATCACCATCACTGCAGATATAGGTGTGAGATCACCATCACTGCAGATATTGGTGTGAGATCATTATCACTGCAAATATAGGTGTGAGATCATCATTACTTGGGATATAGGTGTGAGATCACTATCACTGCAGATACAGGGGTGAGATCACCATCACTGCAGGTATAGGTGTGAGATCACCATCACTGCAGATATTGTTGTGAGATCACAATCACTGCTGATATAGGTGTGAGATCACTATCACGGCAGATGTAGGTGTGAGATCACTATCACTGCAGATATTAATTCAGAGATAGGTGTTAGATCACTATCACTGCAGATATAGGTGTGAGATCACTATCACTGCAGATATAGGTGTGAGATCACTATTGCTGCAGGTATAGGTGTGAGATCACTATCACTGCAGATATAGGTGTGAGATCACCACCAATGCAGATATTGGTGTGAGATCACTATCACTGCAGATATAGATGTGAGATCACTATCTCTGCAGTTTAGGTGGGAGATCACCATCACTACATATATCGGTGTGAGATCAGCATCACTGCAGATGTTGGTGTGATTTCAGTATCACTGCAGATATAGTAGTGAGATCACTATCACTGCAGATATAGATGTGAGATCTCTATCACTGTAGATATTTCTGTGACATCACCATCACTGTAGGTATTGGTGTGACATCACTATCACTGAAGATTTAGGTGTGAGCTCACTATCACTGCAGATATTATGTCAGAGATAGGTGTGAGATCACTATCACTGCAGATATAGGTGAGATCACTATCACTGCAGATAAAGGTGTGAGATCACTATCACTGCAGATATAGGTGAGATCACCATCATTGCATATATAGGTGTGAGATCACTAGCACTGCAGATATTGGTGTGAGATCAACAGCATTGGTAATATTGGTGTGAGATCACTATCACTGCAGATATAGGTGTTAGATCTCTATCTCTGTAGATATTGGCGTGAGATCACTATCACTGCAGATATAGGTGTGAGATCATCATTACTGCAGATATAGGTGTGAGGTCACTATCCCTGCAGATATATGTGTGAGGTCACTATCACTGCAGATATTAGTTCAGATATAGGTGTGAAATCACTATCACTGCAGATATAGGTGTGAGATCACTATCACTGCAGATATTAATTCAGGGATAGGTGTGAAATCACTATCACTGCAGATATAGGTGTGAGATCACTATCACTGCAGATATAGGTGTGAGATCACTATTGCTGCAGGTATAGGTGTGAGATCACTATCACTGCAGATATAGGTGTGAGATCACCACCAATGCAGATATTGGTGTGAGATCACTATCACTGCAGATATAGGTGTGAGATCACCATCACTGCAGATAAAGGTGTGAGATCTCTATCACTGCAGATATTGGTGTGAGTTCACCATCACTACAGATATTGGTGTGAGATCACTATCACTGCAGTTATAGGTGTCAGAGCATCAACACTTCAGATATAGGTGTGAGATCACTATCACTGCAGATATAGGTGTGAGATGACCATCACTGCAGATATAGGTGTGAGATCAGCATCACTGCAGATGTAGGTGTGAGATCACTATCACTGCAGATATAGGCGTGAGATCACCATCACTGCAGATATAGGTATGAGATTATTATTACTGTAGATATAGGTGTGAGATCACCATTACTTCAGATATGGGTGTGAGATCACTATCACTGCATATATAGGTGAGATCACCATCACTGCAGATATGGGTGTGAGATCAATATCACTGCAGAGATGGGTGTAAGATCACTATCACTGCAGATATAGGGGTAAGATCACCATCACTGCAGATATAGGTGTGAGATCACTATCACTGCACGTATAGGTGTAAGATCACCATCACTGCAGAGATAGGTGTGAGATCACTATCACTGCAATTATAGGTGTAAGATCACCATCACTGCAGATATAAGTGTGAGATCACTAGCACTGCTGAGATAGGTGTGAGATCACAATTACAGCAGATATAGGTGTAAGATCACCATCACCGCAGATATAGGTGTGAGATCTCTATCACTGTAGATATTGGTGTTAGATCACTATCACTGCAGCTATAGGTTTGAGATCACTATCACTGCAGATATTACTTCAGATATAGGTGTGAGATCCCTATCACTGCAGATTTAGGTATGAGATCACCATCACTGCAGATATAGGTGTGAGATCACCATCACTGCAGATATTGGTGTGAGATCATTATCACTGCAAATATAGGTGTGAGATCATCATTACTTGAGATATAGGTGTGAGATCACTATCACTGCAGATACAGGGGTGAGATCACCATCACTGCATGTATAGGTGTGAGATCACCATCACTGCAGATATTGTTGTGAGATCACAATCACTGCTGATATAGGTGTGAGATCACTATCACGGCAGATGTAGGTGTGAGATCACTATCACTGCAGATATTAATTCAGAGATAGGTGTTAGATCACTATCACTGCAGATATAGGTGTGAGATCACTATTGCTGCAGGTATAGGTGTGAGATCACTATCACTGCAGATATAGGTGTGAGATCACCACCAATGCAGATATTGGTGTGAGATCACTATCACTGCAGATATAGATGTGAGATCACTATCTCTGCAGTTTAGGTGGGAGATCACCATCACTACATATATCGGTGTGAGATCAGCATCACTGCAGATGTTGGTGTGATTTCAGTATCACTGCAGATATAGTAGTGAGATCACTATCACTGCAGATATGAGATGTGAGATCTCTATCACTGTAGATATTTCTGTGACATCACCATCACTGTAGGTATTGGTGTGACATCACTATCACTGAAGATTTAGGTGTGAGCTCACTATCACTGCAGATATTATGTCAGAGATAGGTGTGAGATCACTATCACTGCAGATATAGGTGTTAGATCTCTGTAGATATTGGTGTGAGATCACTATCACTGCAGATATAGGTGTCAGAGCATCATCACTTCAGATATAGGTGTGAGATCACTATCACTGCAGATATAGGTGTGAGATGACCATCACTGCAGATATAGGCGTGAGATCAGCATCACTGCAGATGTAGGTGTGAGATCACTATCACTGCAGATATAGGCATGAGATCACCATCACTGCAGATATAGGTATGAGATTATTATTACTGTAGATATAGGTGTGAGATCACCATTACTTCAGATATGGGTGTGAGATCACTATCACTGCCTATATAGGTGAGATCACCATCACTGCAGATATGGGTGTGAGATCACTATCACTGCAGAGATGGGTGTAAGATCACTATCACTGCAGATATAGGTGTAAGATCACCATCACTGCAGATATAGGTGTGAGATCACTATCACTGCACGTATAGGAGTAAGATCACCATCACTGCAGATATAGGTGTGAGATCACTATCACTGCAATTATAGGTGTAAGATCACCATCACTGCAGATATAAGTGTGAGATCACTAGCACTGCTGAGATAGGTGTGAGATCACAATTACAGCAGATATAGGTGTAAGATCACCAACACCACAGATATAGGTGTGAGATCTCTATCACTGTAGATATTGGTGTTAGATCACTATCACTGCAGCTATAGGTTTGAGATCACTATCACTGCAGATATTACTTCAGATATAGGTGTGAGATCCCTATCACTGCAGATTTAGGTATGAGATCACCATCACTGCAGATGTAGGTGTGAGATCACCATCACTGCAGATATTGGTGTGAGATCATTATCACTGCAAATATAGGTGTGAGATCATCATTACTTGAGATATAGGTGTGAGATCACTATCACTGCAGATACAGGGGTGAGATCACCATCACTGCAGATATAGGTGTGAGATCACCATCACTGCAGATATTGTTGTGAGATCACAATCACTGCTGATATAGGTGTGAGATCACTATCACGGCAGATATAGGTGTGAGATCTCTATCACTGTAGATATTGGTGTGAGATGACTATCACTGCAGATATAGGTTTGAGATCACTATCACTGCAGATATTAATTCAGAGATAGGTGTGAGATCACTATCACTGCAGATATAGGTGTGAGATCACTATCACTGCGCGTATAGGTGTAAGATCACCATCACTGCAGAGATAGGTGAGAGATCACTATCACTGCAGATATAGGTGTAAGATCACCATCGCTGCAGATATATGTGTGAGATCACTATCACTGCAGAGATAGGTGTGAGAACCCTATCACAGCAGATATAGGTGTAAGATCAGCATCACTGCAGATATAGGTGTGAGATCACTATCACGGCAGATATAGGTGTGAGATCTCTATCACTGTAGATATTGGTGTGAGATCACTATCACTGCAGATATAGGTGTGAGATCACCATCACTGCGGATAAAGGTGTGAGATCTCTATCACTGCAGATATTGGTGTGAGTTCACCATCACTACAGATATTGGTGTGAGATCACTATCACTGCAGATATAGGTGTCAGAGCATCAACACTTCAGATATAGGTGTGAGATCACTATCACTGCAGATATAGGTGTGAGATGACCATCACTGCAGATATAGGTGTGAGATCAGCATCACTGCAGATGTAGGTGTGAGATCACTATCACTGCAGATATAGGTGTGAGATCACCATCACTGCGGATATAGGTATGAGATTATTATTACTGTAGATATAGGTGTGAGATCACCATTACTTCAGATATGGGTGTGAGATCACTATCACTGCATATATAGGTGAGATCACCATCACTGCAGATATGGGTGTGAGATCACTATCACTGCAGAGATGGGTGTAAGATCACTATCACTGTAGATATAGGTGTAAGATCACCATCACTGCAGATATAGGTGTGAGATCACTATCACTGCACGTATAGGTGTAAGATCACCATCACTGCAGAGATAGGTGTGAGATCACTGCAATTATAGGTGTAAGATCACCATCACTGCAGATATAAGTGTGAGATCACTAGCACTGCTGAGATAGGTGTGAGATCACAATTACAGCAGATATAGGTGTAAGATCACCATCACCGCAGATATAGGTGTGAGATCTCTATCACTGTAGATATTGGTGTTAGATCACTATCACTGCAGCTATAGGTTTGAGATCACTATCACTGCAGATATTACTTCAGATATAGGTGTGAGATCCCTATCACTGCAGATTTAGGTATGAGATCACCATCACTGCAGATATAGGTGTGAGATCACCATCACTGCAGATATTGGTGTGAGATCATTATCACTGCAAATATAGGTGTGAGATCATCATTACTTGGGATATAGGTGTGAGATCACTATCACTGCAGATACAGGGGTGAGATCACCATCACTGCAGGTATAGGTGTGAGATCACCATCACTGCAGATATTGTTGTGAGATCACAATCACTGCTGATATAGGTGTGAGATCACTATCACGGCAGATGTAGGTGTGAGATCACTATCACTGCAGATATTAATTCAGAGATAGGTGTTAGATCACTATCACTGCAGATATAGGTGTGAGATCACTATCACTGCAGATATAGGTGTGAGATCACTATTGCTGCAGGTATAGGTGTGAGATCACTATCACTGCAGATATAGGTGTGAGATCACCACCAATGCAGATATTGGTGTGAGATCACTATCACTGCAGATATAGATGTGAGATCACTATCTCTGCAGTTTAGGTGGGAGATCACCATCACTACATATATCGGTGTGAGATCAGCATCACTGCAGATGTTGGTGTGATTTCAGTATCACTGCAGATATAGTAGTGAGATCACTATCACTGCAGATATAGATGTGAGATCTCTATCACTGTAGATATTTCTGTGACATCACCATCACTGTAGGTATTGGTGTGACATCACTATCACTGAAGATTTAGGTGTGAGCTCACTATCACTGCAGATATTATGTCAGAGATAGGTGTGAGATCACTATCACTGCAGATATAGGTGAGATCACTATCACTGCAGATAAAGGTGTGAGATCACTATCACTGCAGATATAGGTGAGATCACCATCATTGCATATATAGGTGTGAGATCACTAGCACTGCAGATATTGGTGTGAGATCAACAGCATTGGTAATATTGGTGTGAGATCACTATCACTGCAGATATAGGTGTTAGATCTCTATCTCTGTAGATATTGGCGTGAGATCACTATCACTGCAGATATAGGTGTGAGATCATCATTACTGCAGATATAGGTGTGAGGTCACTATCCCTGCAGATATATGTGTGAGGTCACTATCACTGCAGATATTAGTTCAGATATAGGTGTGAAATCACTATCACTGCAGATATAGGTGTGAGATCACTATCACTGCAGATATTAATTCAGGGATAGGTGTGAAATCACTATCACTGCAGATATAGGTGTGAGATCACTATCACTGCAGATATAGGTGTGAGATCACTATTGCTGCAGGTATAGGTGTGAGATCACTATCACTGCAGATATAGGTGTGAGATCACCACCAATGCAGATATTGGTGTGAGATCACTATCACTGCAGATATAGGTGTGAGATCACCATCACTGCAGATAAAGGTGTGAGATCTCTATCACTGCAGATATTGGTGTGAGTTCACCATCACTACAGATATTGGTGTGAGATCACTATCACTGCAGATATAGGTGTCAGAGCATCAACACTTCAGATATAGGTGTGAGATCACTATCACTGCAGATATAGGTGTGAGATGACCATCACTGCAGATATAGGTGTGAGATCAGCATCACTGCAGATGTAGGTGTGAGATCACTATCACTGCAGATATAGGCGTGAGATCACCATCACTGCAGATATAGGTATGAGATTATTATTACTGTAGATATAGGTGTGAGATCACCATTACTTCAGATATGGGTGTGAGATCACTATCACTGCATATATAGGTGAGATCACCATCACTGCAGATATGGGTGTGAGATCAATATCACTGCAGAGATGGGTGTAAGATCACTATCACTGCAGATATAGGGGTAAGATCACCATCACTGCAGATATAGGTGTGAGATCACTATCACTGCACGTATAGGTGTAAGATCACCATCACTGCAGAGATAGGTGTGAGATCACTATCACTGCAATTATAGGTGTAAGATCACCATCACTGCAGATATAAGTGTGAGATCACTAGCACTGCTGAGATAGGTGTGAGATCACAATTACAGCAGATATAGGTGTAAGATCACCATCACCGCAGATATAGGTGTGAGATCTCTATCACTGTAGATATTGGTGTTAGATCACTATCACTGCAGCTATAGGTTTGAGATCACTATCACTGCAGATATTACTTCAGATATAGGTGTGAGATCCCTATCACTGCAGATTTAGGTATGAGATCACCATCACTGCAGATATAGGTGTGAGATCACCATCACTGCAGATATTGGTGTGAGATCATTATCACTGCAAATATAGGTGTGAGATCATCATTACTTGAGATATAGGTGTGAGATCACTATCACTGCAGATACAGGGGTGAGATCACCATCACTGCATGTATAGGTGTGAGATCACCATCACTGCAGATATTGTTGTGAGATCACAATCACTGCTGATATAGGTGTGAGATCACTATCACGGCAGATGTAGGTGTGAGATCACTATCACTGCAGATATTAATTCAGAGATAGGTGTTAGATCACTATCACTGCAGATATAGGTGTGAGATCACTATTGCTGCAGGTATAGGTGTGAGATCACTATCACTGCAGATATAGGTGTGAGATCACCACCAATGCAGATATTGGTGTGAGATCACTATCACTGCAGATATAGATGTGAGATCACTATCTCTGCAGTTTAGGTGGGAGATCACCATCACTACATATATCGGTGTGAGATCAGCATCACTGCAGATGTTGGTGTGATTTCAGTATCACTGCAGATATAGTAGTGAGATCACTATCACTGCAGATATGAGATGTGAGATCTCTATCACTGTAGATATTTCTGTGACATCACCATCACTGTAGGTATTGGTGTGACATCACTATCACTGAAGATTTAGGTGTGAGCTCACTATCACTGCAGATATTATGTCAGAGATAGGTGTGAGATCACTATCACTGCAGATATAGGTGTTAGATCTCTGTAGATATTGGTGTGAGATCACTATCACTGCAGATATAGGTGTCAGAGCATCATCACTTCAGATATAGGTGTGAGATCACTATCACTGCAGATATAGGTGTGAGATGACCATCACTGCAGATATAGGCGTGAGATCAGCATCACTGCAGATGTAGGTGTGAGATCACTATCACTGCAGATATAGGCATGAGATCACCATCACTGCAGATATAGGTATGAGATTATTATTACTGTAGATATAGGTGTGAGATCACCATTACTTCAGATATGGGTGTGAGATCACTATCACTGCATATATAGGTGAGATCACCATCACTGCAGATATGGGTGTGAGATCACTATCACTGCAGAGATGGGTGTAAGATCACTATCACTGCAGATATAGGTGTAAGATCACCATCACTGCAGATATAGGTGTGAGATCACTATCACTGCACGTATAGGAGTAAGATCACCATCACTGCAGATATAGGTGTGAGATCACTATCACTGCAATTATAGGTGTAAGATCACCATCACTGCAGATATAAGTGTGAGATCACTAGCACTGCTGAGATAGGTGTGAGATCACAATTACAGCAGATATAGGTGTAAGATCACCAACACCACAGATATAGGTGTGAGATCTCTATCACTGTAGATATTGGTGTTAGATCACTATCACTGCAGCTATAGGTTTGAGATCACTATCACTGCAGATATTACTTCAGATATAGGTGTGAGATCCCTATCACTGCAGATTTAGGTATGAGATCACCATCACTGCAGATGTAGGTGTGAGATCACCATCACTGCAGATATTGGTGTGAGATCATTATCACTGCAAATATAGGTGTGAGATCATCATTACTTGAGATATAGGTGTGAGATCACTATCACTGCAGATACAGGGGTGAGATCACCATCACTGCAGATATAGGTGTGAGATCACCATCACTGCAGATATTGTTGTGAGATCACAATCACTGCTGATATAGGTGTGAGATCACTATCACTGCAGAGATAGGTGAGAGATCACTATCACTGCAGATATAGGTGTAAGATCACCATCGCTGCAGATATACGTGTGAGATCACTATCACTGCAGAGATAGGTGTGAGAACCCTATCACAGCAGATATATCTAAGTAATATCTGCAGTGATGGTGATCTCACACCTATATCTGCAGTGATGATTATCTCACACCTACATCTGCAGTGATGGTGATATCACAACTAAATCTGCAGTGATAGTGGTCTCACACCTATATCTTAAATAATGGTGATCTCACACCTATATCTGCACTGATATTGATCTCACACTTATATTTGAAGTAATATCCGCAGTGATAGTGATCTCAAACCTATATCTACAGTGATAGTGATCTCACACCAATATCTACAGTGATAGAGATCTCACACCTATATCTGCAGTGTTAGTGATCTCACATTTATATCTGCGGTGATAGTAATCTCACACCAATATCTGCAGTGATGGCAATCTCACACATATATCTACAGTGATAGTGATCTTGCACCTATATCTGCAGTGATAGTGATCTCACATCTATATCTGCAGTGATAGTGATCTCACACCTATATCTGCAGTAACAGTGATCTCACATCCGTATCTACAGTGATGGTGATCTCACACCTATATCTGCAGTGATGGTAATCTCACACCTATATTTGCAGTGATAGTGATCACACACCTATATCTGCAGTGATAGTGGTCTCACACCAATATCTGCAGTGATAACGATCTCACACCTATTTTTGCAGTAATAGTGATCCCACACCTATATCTGCAGTGATGGTGATCTCACAAGTATATCTGCTCTGATGGTGATCTCAAATATATCAGCAGTGATAGTGATCTCACACCTATATCTGCTTAAATAGTGATCTCACACCAATAAGTACAGTGAAAGAGATCTCACACCTATATCTGCAGTGATAGTGATCTCACACCTATATCTGCAGTGATAGTGAACTCACACCAATATCTACAGTGATAGAGATCTCACACCTATAGCTGCAGTGATAGTGATCTCACACCTATATCTGCAGTGATAGTGATCTAACACCCGTATCTGCAGTGATAGTGATCTCACACCTCATATGCAGAGATAGTGATCTCACACCAATATCTACAGTGATAGAGATCTCACACCTATAGCTGCAGTGATAGAGATCTCACACCTATATCTGCAGTGATAGTGATCTCACACCTATATCTGCAGTGGTAGTGAACTCACACCAAGATCTACAGTGATAGAGATCTCACACCTATAGCGGCAGTGATAGTGATCTCACACCTATATCTGCAGTGATAGTCATCTAACACCCGTATCTGCAGTGATAGTGATCTCACACCTACATATGCAGAGATAGTGATCTCACACCTATATCTGAAGTGATAGTAATTTCACACCTATATCTCCAGTAATAGTAATCTCACACCTATATCTCTACTGATAGTGATCTCACACCTGTATCTGCAGTGATGGTGATCTCACCTATATCTGCAGTGATATTGATCTCACACCTATATCTGCAGTGATAGTGATCTCACACCAATAATTGCAGTGATGGTGATCTTACACCTATATCTACAGTGATAGTGATCTCACACCAATATCTACAGTGATAGAGATCTCACACCTATATCTGCAGTGTTAGTGATCTCACACCTATATCTGCAGTGATAGTGAATTCACACCAATATCTACAGTGAAAAAGATCTCACACCTATAGCTGCAGTGATAGTGTTCTCACACCTATATCTGCAGTGATAGTGATCTAACACCAATATCTGCAGTGATAGTGAGCTCACACCTATATATGCAGAGATAGTGATCTCACACCTATATCAGCAGTGATAGTGATTTCACACCTATATCTCCAGTAACAGTGATCTCACACCCATATCTCTAGTGATAGTGATCTCACACCTATATCTGCAGTGATGGTGATCTCACCTAGATCTGCAGTGATAGGGATCTCACACCTATATCTGCAGTGATAGTGATCTCACACCAATAACTTCAGTGCCGGTGATCTTACACCTATATCTGCAGTGATAGTGATCTCACACCTATCTCTGCAATGATAGTGATCTCACACCCATATCTGCAGTGATAGTGATCTCACCTATATCTGTGGTGATAGTGATCTCACAACTATATATGAAGTAATGGTGATCTTACACCTATATCTGCAGTGATAGCGATCCCAAACCTACATCTGCAGTGATGGTAATCTTACACCTATATCTGCAATGATAGTGATCTCACACCGATATCTGCAGTGATGCTGATGTCACACCTATATCTGCAGTGATGCTGATCTCACACCTATATCTGCAGTGATGGTGATCTCACACCGATATCTACAGTGATACTGATCTCACACCAATATCTGCAGTGATAGTGATCTCAAACCTATATCTGAACTAATATCTGCAATGATAGTGACCTCACACATATATCTGCAGTGATAGTGACCTCACACATATATCTGCTCTGATGGTGATCTCAAATATATCAGCAGTGATAGTGATCTCACACCTATATCTGAAGTAATAGTGATCTCACACCAATAAGTACAGTGATAGAGATCTCACACCTATATCTGCAGTGATAGTGATGTCACACCTAAATCTGCAGTGATAGTGATCTCACACCTATGTCTGCAGTGATAGTGATCTCACACCTATATCTGCAGTGATGGTGATCTCACCTATATCTGCAGTGATAGTAATCTCACACCTATATCTGAATTAATATCCGCAGTGATAGTGATCTCAAACCTATATCTGCAGTGATAGTGATCTAACACCCGTATCTGCAGTGATAGTGATCTCACACCTATATATGCAGAGATAGTGATCTCACACCCATATCTGAAGTGATAGTGATTTCACACCTATATCTCCAGTAGTAGTGATCTCACACCTATATCTCTAGTGATAGTGATCTCACACCTGTATCTGCAGTGATGGTGATCTCACCTATATCTGCAGTGATAGTGATCTCACACCTATATCTGCAGTGATAGTGATCTCACACCAATAATTGCAGTGATGGTGATCTTACACCTATATCTGAGTAATATCTGCAGTGATGGTAATCTCACACCTATATCTGCAGTGATGATTATCTCACACCTACATCTGCAGTGATGGTGATATCACAACTAAATCTGCAGTGATAGTGGTCTCACACCTATATCTTAAATAATGGTGATCTCACACCTATATCTGCACTGATATTGATCTCACACCTATATCTGAAGTAATATGCGCAGTGATAGTGATCTCAAACCTATATCTGCAGTGATAGTGATCTCACACCAATATCTACAGTGATAGAGATCTCACACCTATATCTGCAGTGTTAGTGATCTCATACCCATATCTGCAGTGATAGTGAATTCACACCAATATCTACATTGAAAGAGATCTCACACTTATAGCTGCAGTGATAGTGTTCTCACACCTATATCTGCAGTGATGGTGATCTCACCTAGATCTGCAGTGATAGTGATCTCACACCTATATCTGCAGTGATAGTGGTCTCACACCAATAACTGCAGTGCCGGTGATCTTACACATATATCTGCAGTGATAGTGATCTCACACCTATCTCTGCAATGATAGTGATCTCACACCCATATCTGCAGTGATGGTGATCTCACCTATATCTGTGGTGATAGTGATCTCACAACTATATATGAAGTAATGGTGATCTTACACCTATATCTGCAGTGATAGCGATCCCAAACCTACATCTGCAGTGATGGTAATCTCACACCTATATCTGCAATGATAGGGATCTCACACCGATATCTGCAGTGATGCTGATGTCACACCTATATCTGCAGTGATGCTGATCTCACGCCTATATCTGAAGTGATGGTGATCTAACACCGATATCTACAGTGATGCTGATCTCACACCAATATCTGCAGTGATAGTGATCTCACACCTATATCTGCAGTGATGGTGATCTCACCTATATCTGCTGTGATAGTAATCTCACACCTATATCTGCACTGATATTGATCTCACACCTATATCTGAAGTAATATTCGCAGTGATAGTGATCTCAAACCTATATCTGCAGTGATAGTGATCTCACACCAATATCTACAGTGATAGAGATCTCACACCTATATCTGCATTGATAGTGATCTCACACCTATATCTGCATTGATAGTGAACTCACACCAATATCTACAGTGAAAGAGATCTCACACCTATAGCTGCAGTGATAGTGTTCTCACACCTATATCTGCAGTGATAGTGATCTAACACCAATATCTACAGTGATAGTGAGCTCACACCTATATATGCAGAGATAGTGACCTCACACCTATATCTGCAGTGATAGTGATTTCACACCTATATCTCCAGTAATAGTGATCTCACACCTATATCTCTAGTGAGAGTGATCTCACACCTATATCTGCAGTGATGGTGATCTCACCTATATCTGCAGTGATAGTGATCTCACACCTATATCTGCAGTGATAATGATCTCACACCAATAACTCTAGTGCCGGTGATCATACACCTATATCTGCAGTGATAGTGATCTCACACCTATCTCTGCAATGATGGTGATCTCAGCTATATCTGTGGTGATAGAGATCTCACACCTATATCTGCAGTGATACTGATCTTTCACCAATATCTGCAGCAATGGTCATCTCACACCTATATCTGCAGTGATGGTGATCTCACACCTATATATCCAGTGATAGTGATATCACACCTATATCTGCAGTGATGGTGATCTTACACCTATATCTGCAGTGATGGTGATCTCACCTATATCTGCAGTGATAGTAATCTCACACCTAAACTGCAGAGATAGTGATATCACACCTATATCTGAATTAATGGTGATTTCACACCTATATCTGCAATGATAATGATCTCACACCTATATCTGCAGTGATATAGATCAGACACATGTATCTGCAGTGATAATGATCTCACACCTATATCTGCAGTGATAGTGATCTCTCACCAATAACTGCAGTGCTGGTGATCTTACACCTATATCGGCAGAGATAGTGATCCCACACCTATATCTGCAGTGATGGTGATCTCACACCTATATCTGCAATGATAGTGATCTCACACCTATATCTGCAGTGATGCTGATCTCACACCTATATCTGCAGTGATGGTCATCTCACACCGATATCTGCAGTGATGCTGATCTCACACCTATATCTACAGTGACAGAGATCTCACACCTGTATCTGAAGTAATATCTGCAGTGATAGTGATCTTACACCTATATCAGCAGTGATGGTGATCTCACACCAATATCTGCAGTGATGGTGATCTCACACCTATATCTGTAGTGATGTTGATCTCAAACCTATATCTGCAGTGATAGTGATCTAACACCAGTATCTGCAGTGATAGTGATCTCACACCTATATATGCAGAGATAGTGATATCACACCTATATCTGAAGTGATAGTGATTTCACACCTATATCTCCAGTAATAGTGATCTCGCACCTATATCTCTAGTGATAGTGATCTCTCACCTGTATCTGCAGTGATGGTGATCTCACCTATATCTGCAGTGATAGTGATCTCACATCTATATCTGCAGTGATAGTGATCTCACACCAATAACTGCAGTGATGGTGATCTAACACCTATATATGTAGTGATGGTAATCTCACACCTATATCTGCAGTGATAGTGATCTCACACCTGTATCTGCAGTGATGGTGATCTCACACCTATATCTGCAGTGATGGTGATCTCACACCTATTTCTGCAGTGATAGTGATCCCACACCTATATCTACAGTGATAGTGGTCTCACACCAATATCTGCAGTGACGGTGTTCCCATACCAATATCTACAGTGATAGAGATCTCACACCTATATCTGCAGTGATACTGATCTTCCACCAATATCTGCAGCAATGGTCATCTCACACCTATATCTGCAGTGATGGTGATCTCACACCTATATCTCCAGTGATAGTGATATCACACCAATATCTGCAGTGATGGTGATCTCACACCTATATCTGCAGTGATGGTGATCTCACACCTATATCTGAAGTAATGGTGATTTCACACCTATATCTGCAATGATAATGATCTCACACCTATATCTGCAGTAATAGTGATCCCACACCTATATATGCAGTGATGGTGATCTCACACCTATATCTGCTGTGATGTGATCTCACCTATATCAGCAGTGATAGTGATCTCACACCTATATCTGAAGTAATATCTGCAGTGATGGTGATATCACACCTATATCTGCAGTGATGATTATCTCACACCTACCTCTGCAGTGATGGTGATATCACAACTAAATCTGCAATGATAGTGATCTCACACCTATATCTTAAGTAATGGTGATCTCACACCTATATCTGCACTGATATTGATCTCACACCTATATCTGAAGTAATATACGCAGTAATAGTGATCTCAAACCTATATCTGCAGTGATGGTGATCTCACACCAATATCTACAGTGATAGAGATCTCACACCTATATCTGCAGTGATAGTGATCTCACACCTATATCTGCAGTGATAGTGAACTCACACCAATATCTACAGTGAAAGAGATCTCACACCTATAGCTGCAGTGATAGTGTTCTCACACCTATATCTGCAGTGATAGTGATCTAAAACCAATATCTGCAGTGATAGTGAGCTCACACATATATATGCAGAGATAGTGATCTCACACCTATATCTGCAGTGATAGTGATTTCACACCTATATCTCCAGTAATAGTGATCTCACACCTATATCTCTAGTGAGTGTGATCTCACACCTATATCTGCAGTGATGGTGATCTCACCTATATCTGCAGTGATAGTGATCTCACACCTATATCTGCAGTGATAATGATCTCACACCAATAACTGCAGTGCCTGTGATCTTACACCTATATCTGCAGTGATAGTGATCTCACACCTATCTCTGCAATGATAGTGATCTCACACCCATATCTGCAGTGATGGTGATCTCACCTATATCTGTGGTGATAGAGATCTCACACCTATATCTGCAGTGATACTGATCTTCCACCAATATCTGCAGCGATGGTCATCTCACACCTATATCTGCAGTGATGGTGATCTCACACCTATATATCCAGTGATAGTGATATCACACCTATATCTGCAGTGATGGTGATCTTACACCTATATCTGCAGTGATGGTGATCTCACCTATATCTGCAGTTATAGTGATATCACACCTAAACTGCAGAGATAGTGATCTCACACCTATATCTGAAGTAATGGTGATTTCACACCTATATCTGCAATGATAATGATCTCACACCTATATCTGCAGTAATAGTGATCCCACACCTATATCAGCAGTGATAGTGATCTCACACTTTATCTGAAGTAATATCTGCAGTAATAGTGATCTTACACCTATATCAGCAGTGATAGTGATCTCACACCAATATCTGCAGTGATGGTGATCTCACACCAATATCTGCAGTGATGGTCATCTCACCTCTATATCTGCAGTGATTCTGATCTCACACCTATATCTACAGTGACAGAGATCTCACCCCTATATCTGAAGCAATATCTGCAGTGATAGTGATCTTACACCTATATCAGCAGTGTTTGTGATCTCACACCAATATCTGCAGTGATGGTGAACTCATACCTATATCTGAAGTAATATCTGCAGTGATAGTGATCTTTCACCTAAATCAGCAGTGATAGTGATCTCACACCAAGATCTGCAGTGATGGTGATCTCACACCTATATCTTTAGTGATGCCAATCTCACACCTATATCTGCAGTGATAGTGATCTCACACCAATATCTGCAGTGATAGTGATCTCAAACCTATATCAGCAGTGATGGTGATCTCACACCTATATCTGCAGTGATGGTGATCTCACCTATATCTGCAGTGATAGTGATCTAACACCAGTATCTGCAGTGATAGTGATCTCACACCTATATATGCAGAGATAGTGATCTCACACCTATATCTGACGTGAAAGTGATTTCATACCTATATCTCCAGTAATAGTGATCTCACACCTATATATTTAGTGATAGTGATCTAACACCTGTATCTGCAGTGATGGTGATCTCACCTATATCTGCAGTGATAGTGATCTCACACCTATATCTGCAGTGATAGTGATCTCACACCAATAACTGCAGTGATGGTGATCTCACACCCATATATGTAGTGATGGTGATCATACACCTAAACTGCAGAGATAGTGATCTCACAACTATATCTGCAGTGATAGTGATATCACACCAGTACCTACAGTGATAGAGATCTCAAACCTATATCTGCAGTGACAGTGACCAAACACCTATATCTGCAGTAATAGTGATCCCACACCTATATCTGCAGTGATGGTGAACTCAAATATATCCGCAGTGATAGTGATCTCACACCTATATCTGAAGTAATATCTGCAGTGATGATGATTTCACACCTATATCTGCAGTGATAGTGATCTCAAACCTATATCTGCAGTGATAGTGATCTCACACCAATATCTACAGTGATAGAGATCTCACACCTATATCTGCATTGATAGTGATCTCACACCTATATCTGCATTGATAGTGAACTCACACCAATATCTACACTGAAAGAGATCTCACACCTATAGCTGCAGTGATAGTGTTCTCACACCTATATCTGCAGTGATAGTGATCTAACACCAATATCTACAGTGATAGTGAGCTCACACCTATATATGCAGAGATAGTGACCTCACACCTATATCTGCAGTGATAGTGATTTCACACCTATATCTCCAGTAATAGTGATCTCACACCTATATCTCTAGTGAGAGTGATCTCACACCTATATCTGCAGTGATGGTGATCTCACCTATATCTGCAGTGATAGTGATCTCACACCTATATCTGCAGTGATAATGATCTCACACCAATAACTCTAGTGCCGGTGATCATACACCTATATCTGCAGTGATAGTGATCTCACACCTATCTCTGCAATGATAGTGATCTCATACCCATATCTGCAGTGATGGTGATCTCAGCTATATCTGTGGTGATAGAGATCTCACACCTATATCTGCAGTGATACTGATCTTTCACCAATATCTGCAGCGATGGTCATCTCACACCTATATCTGCAGTGATGGTGATCTCACACCTATATATCCAGTGATAATGATATCACACCTATATCTGCAGTGATGGTGATCTTACACCTATATCTGCAGTGATGGTGATCTCACCTATATCTGCAGTGATAGTGATCTCACACCTAAACTGCAGAGATAGTGATATCACACCTATATCTGAATTAATGTTGATTTCACACCTATATCTGCAATGATAATGATCTCACACCTATATCTGCAGTGATATAGATCAGACACATGTATCTGCAGTGATAATGATCTCACACCTATATCTGCAGTGATGGTGATCTCACACCTATATATCCAGTGATAGTGATATCACACCTATATCTGCAGTGATGGTGATCTTACACCTATATCTGCAGTGATGGTGATCTCACCTATATCTGCAGTGATAGTGATATCACACCTAAACTGCAGAGATAGTGATCTCACACCTATATCTGAAGTAATGGTGATTTCACACCTATATCTGCAATGATAATGATCTCACACCTATATCTGCAGTAATAGTGATCCCACACCTATATCAGCAGTGATAGTGATCTCACACTTTATCTGAAGTAATATCTGCAGTAATAGTGATCTTACACCTATATCAGCAGTGATAGTGATCTCACACCAATATCTGCAGTGATGGTGATCTCACACCAATATCTGCAGTGATGGTCATCTCACATCTATATCTGCAGTGATTCTGATCTCACACCTATATCTACAGTGACAGAGATCTCACCCCTATATCTGAAGCAATATCTGCAGTGATAGTGATCTTACACCTATATCAGCAGTGTTTGTGATCTCACACCAATATCTGCAGTGATGGTGATCTCATACCTATATCTGAAGTAATATCTGCAGTGATAGTGATCTTTCACCTAAATCAGCAGTGATAGTGATCTCACACCAAGATCTGCAGTGATGGTGATCTCACACCTATATCTTTAGTGATGCCGATCTCACACCTATATCTGCAGTGATAGTGATCTCACACCAATATCTGCAGTGATAGTGATCTCAAACCTATATCAGCAGTGATGGTGATCTCACACCTATATCTGCAGTGATGGTGATCTCACCTATATCTGCAGTGATAGTGATCTAACACCAGTATCTGCAGTGATAGTGATCTCACACCTATATATGCAGAGATAGTGATCTCACACCTATATCTGACGTGAAAGTGATTTCATACCTATATCTCCAGTAATAGTGATCTCACACCTATATATTTAGTGATAGTGATCTAACACCTGTATCTGCAGTGATGGTGATCTCACCTATATCTGCAGTGATAGTGATCTCACACCTATATCTGCAGTGATAGTGATCTCACACCAATAACTGCAGTGATGGTGATCTCACACCCATATATGTAGTGATGGTGATCTCACACCTAAACTGCAGAGATAGTGATCTCACAACTATATCTGCAGTGATAGTGATATCACACCAGTACCTACAGTGATAGAGATCTCAAACCTATATCTGCAGTGACAGTGACCAAACACCTATATCTGCAGTATTAACAAACTCACACCTATATCTGCAGTAATAGTGATCCCACACCTATATCTGCAGTGATGGTGAACTCAAATATATCCGCAGTGATAGTGATCTCACACCTATATCTGAAGTAATATCTGCAGTGATGATGATTTCACACCTATATCTGCAGTGATAGTGATCTCAAACCTATATCTGCAGTGATAGCGATCTCACACCAATATCTACAGTGATAGAGATCTCACACCTATATCTGCATTGATAGTGATCTCACACCTATATCTGCATTGATAGTGAACTCACACCAATATCTACAGTGAAAGAGATCTCACACCTATAGCTGCAGTGATAGTGTTCTCACACCTATATCTGCAGTGATAGTGATCTAACACCAATATCTACAGTGATAGTGAGCTCACACCTATATATGCAGAGATAGTGACCTCACACCTATATCTGCAGTGATAGTGATTTCACACCTATATCTCCAGTAATAGTGATCTCACACCTATATCTCTAGTGAGAGTGATCTCACACCTATATCTGCAGTGATGGTGATCTCACACCTATATCTGCAGTGATAGTGATCTCACACCTATATCTGCAGTGATAATGATCTCACACCAATAACTCTAGTGCCGGTGATCATACACCTATATCTGCAGTGATAGTGATCTCACACCTATCTCTGCAATGATAGTGATCTCATACCCATATCTGCAGTGATGGTGATCTCAGCTATATCTGTGGTGATAGAGATCTCACACCAATATCTGCAGTGATACTGATCTTTCACCAATATCTGCAGCGATGGTCATCTCACACCTATATCTGCAGTGATGGTGATCTCACACCTATATATCCAGTGATAGTGATATCACACCTATATCTGCAGTGATGGTGATCTTACACCTATATCTGCAGTGATAGTGAACTCACACCAATATCTACAGTGAAAGAGATCTCACACCTATAGCTGCAGTGATAGTGTTCTCACACCTATATCTGCAGTGATAGTGATCTAAAACCAATATCTGCAGTGATAGTGAGCTCACACATATATATGCAGAGATAGTGATCTCACACCTATATCTGCAGTGATAGGGATTTCACACCTATATCTCCAGTAATAGTGATCTCACACCTATATCTCTAGTGAGTGTGATCTCACACCTATATCTGCAGTGATGGTGATCTCACCTATATCTGCAGTGATAGTGATCTCACACCTATATCTGCAGTGATAATGATCTCACACCAATAACTGCAGTGCCTGTGATCTTACACCTATATCTGCAGTGATAGTGATCTCACACCTATCTCTGCAATGATAGTGATCTCACACCCATATCTGCAGTGATGGTGATCTCACCTATATCTGCAGTGATAGTGATCTCACACCTATATCTGCAGTGATACTGATCTTCCACCATTATCTGCAGCGATGGTCATCTCACACCTATATCTGCAGTGATGGTGATCTCACACCTATATATCCAGTGATAGTGATATCACACCTATATCTGCAGTGATGGTGATCTTACACCTATATCTGCAGTGATGGTGATCTCACCTATATCTGCAGTGATAGTGATATCACACCTAAACTGCAGAGATAGTGATCTCACACCTATATCTGAAGTAATGGTGATTTCACACCTATATCTGCAATGATAATGATCTCACACCTATATCTGCAGTAATAGTGATCCCACACCTATATCAGCAGTGATAGTGATCTCACACTTTATCTGAAGTAATATCTGCAGTAATAGTGATCTTACACCTATATCAGCAGTGATAGTGATCTCACACCAATATCTGCAGTGATGGTGATCTCACACCAATATCTGCAGTGATGGTCATCTCACATCTATATCTGCAGTGATTCTGATCTCACACCTATATCTACAGTGACAGAGATCTCACCCCTATATCTGAAGCAATATCTGCAGTGATAGTGATCTTACACCTATATCAGCAGTGTTTGTGATCTCACACCAATATCTGCAGTGATGGTGATCTCATACCTATATCTGAAGTAATATCTGCAGTGATAGTGATCTTTCACCTAAATCAGCAGTGATAGTGATCTCACACCAAGATCTGCAGTGATGGTGATCTCACACCTATATCTTTAGTGATGCCGATCTCACACCTATATCTGCAGTGATAGTGATCTCACACCAATATCTGCAGTGATAGTGATCTCAAACCTATATCAGCAGTGATGGTGATCTCACACCTATATCTGCAGTGATGGTGATCTCACCTATATCTGCAGTGATAGTGATCTAACACCAGTATCTGCAGTGATAGTGATCTCACACCTATATATGCAGAGATAGTGATCTCACACCTATATCTGACGTGAAAGTGATTTCATACCTATATCTCCAGTAATAGTGATCTCACACCTATATATTTAGTGATAGTGATCTAACACCTGTATCTGCAGTGATGGTGATCTCACCTATATCTGCAGTGATAGTGATCTCACACCTATATCTGCAGTGATAGTGATCTCACACCAATAACTGCAGTGATGGTGATCTCACACCCATATATGTAGTGATGGTGATCTCACACCTAAACTGCAGAGATAGTGATCTCACAACTATATCTGCAGTGATAGTGATATCACACCAGTACCTACAGTGATAGAGATCTCAAACCTATATCTGCAGTGACAGTGACCAAACACCTATATCTGCAGTAATAGTGATCCCACACCTATATCTGCAGTGATGGTGAACTCAAATATATCCGCAGTGATAGTGATCTCACACCTATATCTGAAGTAATATCTGCAGTGATGATGATTTCACACCTATATCTGCAGTGATAGTGATCTCAAACCTATATCTGCAGTGATAGTGATCTCACACCAATATCTACAGTGATAGAGATCTCACACCTATATCTGCATTGATAGTGATCTCACACCTATATCTGCATTGATAGTGAACTCACACCAATATCTACAGTGAAAGAGATCTCACACCTATAGCTGCAGTGATAGTGTTCTCACACCTATATCTGCAGTGATGCTGATCTCACACCTATATCTACAGTGACAGAGATCTCACACCTGTATCTGAAGTAATATCTGCAGTGATAGTGATCTTACACCTATATCAGCAGTGATAGTGATCTCACACCTATATCTGCAGTGATGGTGATCTCACACCAATAACTGCAGTGCCGGTGATCTTACACCTATATCTGCAGTGATAGTGATCTCACACCTATCTCTGCAATGATAGTGATCTCACACCCATATCTGCAGTGATGGTGATCTCACCTATATCTGTGGTGATAGTGATCTCACAACTATATATGAAGTAATGGTGATCTTACACCTATATCTGCAGTGATAGCGATCCCAAACCTACATCTGCAGTGATGGTAATCTCACACCTATATCTGCAATGATAGGGATCTCACACCAATATCTGCAGTGATGCTGATGTCACACCTATATCTGCAGTGATGCTGATCTCACACCTATATCTGCAGTGATGGTGATCTCACACCGATATCTACAGTGATGCTGATCTCACAAAAATATCTGCAGTGATAGTGATCTCACACCTATATCTGCAGTGATGGTGATCTCACCTATATCTGCTGTGATAGTAATCTCACACCTATATCTGCACTGATATTGATCTCACACCTATATCTGAAGTAATATTCGCAGTGATAGTGATCTCAAACCTATATCTGCAGTGATAGTGATCTCACACCAATATCTACAGTGATAGAGATCTCACACCTATATCTGCATTTATAGTGATCTCACACCTATATCTGCATTGATAGTGAACTCACACCAATATCTACAGTGAAAGAGATCTCACACCTATAGCTGCAGTGATAGTGTTCTCACACCTATATCTGCAGTGATAGTGATCTAACACCAATATCTACAGTGATAGTGAGCTCACACCTATATATGCAGAGATAGTGACCTCACACCTATATCTGCAGTGATAGTGATTTCACACCTATATCTCCAGTAATAGTGATCTCACACCTATATCTCTAGTGAGAGTGATCTCACACCTATATCTGCAGTGATGGTGATCTCACCTATATCTGCAGTGATAGTGATCTCACACCTATATCTGCAGTGATAATGATCTCACACCAATAACTCTAGTGCCGGTGATCATACACCTATATCTGCAGTGATAGTGATCTCACACCTATCTCTGCAATGATAGTGATCTCATACCCATATCTGCAGTGATGGTGATCTCAGCTATATCTGTGGTGATAGAGATCTCACACCTATATCTGCAGTGATACTGATCTTTCACCAATATCTGCAGCGATGGTCATCTCACACCTATATCTGCAGTGATGGTGATCTCACACCTATATATCCAGTGATAGTGATATCACACCTATATCTGCAGTGATGGTGATCTTACACCTATATATGCAGTGATAGTGAACTCACACCAATATCTACAGTGAAAGAGATCTCACACCTATAGCTGCAGTGATAGTGTTCTCACACCTATATCTGCAGTGATAGTGATCTAAAACCAATATCTGCAGTGATAGTGAGCTCACACATATATATGCAGAGATAGTGATCTCACACCTATATCTGCAGTGATAGTGATTTCACACCTATATCTCCAGTAATAGTGATCTCACACCTATATCTCTAGTGAGTGTGATCTCACACCTATATCTGCAGTGATGGTGATCTCACCTATATCTGCAGTGATAGTGATCTCACACCTATATCTGCAGTGATAATGATCTCACACCAATAACTGCAGTGCCTGTGATCTTACACCTATATCTGCAGTGATAGTGATCTCACACCTATCTCTGCAATGATAGTGATCTCACACCCATATCTGCAGTGATGGTGATCTCACCTATATCTGTGGTGATAGAGATCTCACACCTATATCTGCAGTGATACTGATCTTCCACCAATATCTGCAGCGATGGTCATCTCACACCTATATCTGCAGTGATGGTGATCTCACACCTATATATCCAGTGATAGTGATATCACACCTATATCTGCAGTGATGGTGATCTTACACCTATATCTGCAGTGATGGTGATCTCACCTATATCTGCAGTGATAGTGATATCACACCTAAACTGCAGAGATAGTGATCTCACACCTATATCTGAAGTAATGGTGATTTCACACCTATATCTGCAATGATAATGATCTCACACCTATATCTGCAGTAATAGTGATCCCACACCTATATCAGCAGTGATAGTGATCTCACACTTTATCTGAAGTAATATCTGCAGTAATAGTGATCTTACACCTATATCAGCAGTGATAGTGATCTCACACCAATATCTGCAGTGATGGTGATCTCACACCAATATCTGCAGTGATGGTCATCTCACATCTATATCTGCAGTGATTCTGATCTCACACCTATATCTACAGTGACAGAGATCTCACCCCTATATCTGAAGCAATATCTGCAGTGATAGTGATCTTACACCTATATCAGCAGTGTTTGTGATCTCACACCAATATCTGCAGTGATGGTGATCTCATACCTATATCTGAAGTAATATCTGCAGAGATAGTGATCTTTCACCTAAATCAGCAGTGATAGTGATCTCACACCAAGATCTGCAGTGATGGTGATCTCACACCTATATCTTTAGTGATGCCAATCTCACACCTATATCTGCAGTGATAGTGATCTCACACCAATATCTGCAGTGATAGTGATCTCAAACCTATATCAGCAGTGATGGTGATCTCACACCTATATCTGCAGTGATGGTGATCTCACCTATATCTGCAGTGATAGTGATCTAACACCAGTATCTGCAGTGATAGTGATCTCACACCTATATATGCAGAGATAGTGATCTCACACCTATATCTGACGTGAAAGTGATTTCATACCTATATCTCCAGTAATAGTGATCTCACACCTATATATTTAGTGATAGTGATCTAACACCTGTATCTGCAGTGATGGTGATCTCACCTATATCTGCAGTGATAGTGATCTCACACCTATATCTGCAGTGATAGTGATCTCACACCAATAACTGCAGTGATGGTGATCTCACACCCATATATGTAGTGATGGTGATCTCACACCTAAACTGCAGAGATAGTGATCTCACAACTATATCTGCAGTGATAGTGATATCACACCAGTACCTACAGTGATAGAGATCTCAAACCTATATCTGCAGTGACAGTGACCAAACACCTATATCTGCAGTATTAACAAACTCACACCTATATCTGCAGTAATAGTGATCCCACACCTATATCTGCAGTGATGGTGAACTCAAATATATCCGCAGTGATAGTGATCTCACACCTATATCTGAAGTAATATCTGCAGTGATGATGATTTCACACCTATATCTGCAGTGATAGTGATCTCACACCAATATCTACAGTGATAGAGATCTCACACCTATATCTGCATTGATAGTGATCTCACACCTATATCTGCATTGATAGTGAACTCACACCAATATCTACAGTGAAAGAGATCTCACACCTATAGCTGCAGTGATAGTGTTCTCACACCTATATCTGCAGTGATAGTGATCTAACACCAATATCTACAGTGATAGTGAGCTCACACCTATATATGCAGAGATAGTGACCTCACACCTATATCTGCAGTGATAGTGATTTCACACCTATATCTCCAGTAATAGTGATCTCACACCTATATCTCTAGTGAGAGTGATCTCACACCTATATCTGCAGTGATGGTGATCTCACCTATATCTGCAGTGATAGTGATCTCACACCTATATCTGCAGTGATAATGATCTCACACCAATAACTCTAGTGCCGGTGATCATACACCTATATCTGCAGTGATAGTGATCTCACACCTATCTCTGCAATGATAGTGATCTCATACCCATATCTGCAGTGATGGTGATCTCAGCTATATCTGTGGTGATAGAGATCTCACACCTATATCTGCAGTGATACTGATCTTTCACCAATATCTGCAGCGATGGTCATCTCACACCTATATCTGCAGTGATGGTGATCTCACACCTATATATCCAGTGATAGTGATATCACACCTATATCTGCAGTGATGGTGATCTTACACCTATATCTGCAGTGATGGTGATCTCACCTATATCTGCAGTGATAGTGATCTCACACCTAAACTGCAGAGATAGTGATATCACACCTATATCTGAATTAATGGTGATTTCACACCTATATCTGCAATGATAATGATCTCACACCTATATCTGCAGTGATATAGATCAGACACATGTATCTGCAGTGATAATGATCTCACACCTATATCTGCAGTGATAGTGATCTCTCACCAATAACTGCAGTGCTGGTGATCTTACACCTATATCGGCAGAGATAGTGATCCCACACCTATATCTGCAGTGATGGTGATCTCACACCTATATCTGCAATGATAGTGATCTCACACCTATATCTGCAGTGATGCTGATCTCACACCTATATCTGCAGTGATGGTCATCTCACACCGATATCTGCAGTGATGCTGATCTCACACCTATATCTACAGTGACAGATATCTCACACCTGTATCTGAAGTAATATCTGCAGTGATAGTGATCTTACACCTATATCAGCAGTGATAGTGATCTCACACCAATATATGCAGTGATGGTGATCTCACACCTATATCTGTAGTGATGTTGATCTCAAACCTATATCTGCAGTGATAGTGATCTAACACCAGTATCTGCAGTGATAGTGATCTCACACCTATATATGCAGAGATAGTGATATCACACCTATATCTGAAGTGATAGTGATTTCACACCTATATCTCCAGTAATAGTGATCTCGCACCTATATCTCTAGTGATAGTGATCTCTCACCTGTATCTGCAGTGATGGTGATCTCACCTATATCTGCAGTGATAGTGATCTCACATCTATATCTGCAGTGATAGTGATCTCACACCAATAACTGCAGTGATGGTGATCTAACACCTATATATGTAGTGATGGTAATCTCACACCTATATCTGCAGTGATAGTGATCTCACACCTGTATCTGCAGTGATGGTGATCTCACACCTATATCTGCAGTGATGGTGATCTCACACCTATTTCTGCAGTGATAGTGATCCCACACCTATATCTACAGTGATAGTGGTCTCACACCAATATCTGCAGTGACGGTGTTCTCATACCAATATCTACAGTGATAGAGATCTCACACCTATATCTGCAGTGATACTGATCTTCCACCAATATCTGCAGCAATGGTCATCTCACACCTATATCTGCAGTGATGGTGATCTCACACCTATATCTCCAGTGATAGTGATATCACACCAATATCTGCAGTGATGGTGATCTCACACCTATATCTGCAGTGATGGTGATCTCACACCTATATCTGAAGTAATGGTGATTTCACACCTATATCTGCAATGATAATGATCTCACACCTATATCTGCAGTAATAGTGATCCCACACCTATATATGCAGTGATGGTGATCTCACACCTATATCTGCTGTGATGTGATCTCACCTATATCAGCAGTGATAGTGATCTCACACCTATATCTGAAGTAATATCTGCAGTGATGGTGATATCACACCTATATCTGCAGTGATGATTATCTCACACCTACCTCTGCAGTGATGGTGATATCACAACTAAATCTGCAATGATAGTGATCTCACACCTATATCTTAAGTAATGGTGATCTCACACCTATATCTGCACTGATATTGATCTCACACCTATATCTGAAGTAATATCCGCAGTAATAGTGATCTCAAACCTATATCTGCAGTGATAGTGATCTCACACCAATATCTACAGTGATAGAGATCTCACACCTATATCTGCAGTGATAGTGATCTCACACCTATATCTGCAGTGATAGTGAACTCACACCAATATCTACAGTGAAAGAGATCGCACACCTATAGCTGCAGTGATAGTGTTCTCACACCTATATCTGCAGTGATAGTGATGTAAAACCAATATCTGCAGTGATAGTGAGCTCACACATATATATGCAGAGATAGTGATCTCACACCTATATCTGCAGTGATAGTGATTTCACACCTATATCTCCAGTAATAGTGATCTCACACCTATATCTCTAGTGAGTGTGATCTCACACCTATATCTGCAGTGATGGTGATCTCACCTATATCTGCAGTGATAGTGATCTCACACCTATATCTGCAGTGATAATGATCTCACACCAATAACTGCAGTGCCTGTGATCTTACACCTATATCTGCAGTGATAGTGATCTCACACCTATCTCTGCAATGATAGTGATCTCACACCCATATCTGCAGTGATGGTGATCTCACCTATATCTGTGGTGATAGAGATCTCACACCTATATCTGCAGTGATACTGATCTTCCACCAATATCTGCAGCGATGGTCATCTCACACCTATATCTGCAGTGATGGTGATCTCACACCTATATATCCAGTGATAGTGATATCACACCTATATCTGCAGTGATGGTGATCTTACACCTATATCTGCAGTGATGGTGATCTCACCTATATCTGCAGTGATAGTGATATCACACCTAAACTGCAGAGATAGTGATCTCACACCTATATCTGAAGTAATGGTGATTTCACACCTATATCTGCAATGATAATGATCTCACACCTATATCTGCAGTAATAGTGATCCCACACCTATATCAGCAGTGATAGTGATCTCACACTTTATCTGAAGTAATATCTGCAGTAATAGTGATCTTACACCTATATCAGCAGTGATAGTGATCTCACACCAATATCTGCAGTGATGGTGATCTCACACCAATATCTGCAGTGATGGTCATCTCACATCTATATCTGCAGTGATTCTGATCTCACACCTATATCTACAGTGACAGAGATCTCACCCCTATATCTGAAGCAATATCTGCAGTGATAGTGATCTTACACCTATATCAGCAGTGTTTGTGATCTCACACCAATATCTGCAGTGATGGTGATCTCATACCTATATCTGAAGTAATATCTGCAGTGATAGTGATCTTTCACCTAAATCAGCAGTGATAGTGATCTCACACCAAGATCTGCAGTGATGGTGATCTCACACCTATATCGTTAGTGATGCCGATCTCACACCTATATCTGCAGTGATAGTGATCTCACACCAATATCTGCAGTGATAGTGATCTCAAACCTATATCAGCAGTGATGGTGATCTCACACCTATATCTGCAGTGATGGTGATCTCACCTATATCTGCAGTGATAGTGATCTAACACCAGTATCTGCAGTGATAGTGATCTCACACCTATATATGCAGAGATAGTGATCTCACACCTATATCTGAAGTGAAAGTGATTTCATACCTATATCTCCAGTAATAGTGATCTCACACCTATATATCTAGTGATAGTGATCTAACACCTGTATCTGCAGTGATGGTGATCTCACCTATATCTGCAGTGATAGTGATCTCACACCTATATCTGCAGTGATAGTGATCTCACACCAATAACTGCAGTGATGGTGATCTCACACCCATATATGTAGTGATGGTGATCTCACACCTAAACTGCAGAGATAGTGATCTCACAACTATATCTGCAGTGATAGTGATATCACACCATTACCTACAGTGATAGAGATCTCAAACCTATATCTGCAGTGACAGTGACCAAACACCTATATCTGCAGTATTAACGATCTCACACCTATATCTGCAGTAATAGTGATCCCACACCTATATCTGCAGTGATGGTGAACTCAAATATATCCGCAGTGATAGTGATCTCACACCTATATCTGAAGTAATATCTGCAGTGATGATGATTTCACACCTATATCTGCAGTGATAGTGATCTCACACCAATATCTACAGTGATACAGATCAGACACATTTATCTGCAGTGATAATGATCTCACACCTATATCTGCAGTGATAGTGATCTCATACCTATATCTGCAGTTATGGTGATCTCACACCTATATCCAAATTAATGGTGATCTCACACCAATATGTACAGTGATAGTGATCTCACACATATATTTACAGTGATAGTGGTCTCACACCAATATCTTCAGTGATGGTGATCTCATACCAATATCTACAGTGATAGAGATCCCATACCTATATCTGCAGTGATAGTGATCTTACACCAAGATCTGCAGTGATGGTCATCTCACACCTATATCTGCAGTAATAGTGATCTCACACCTATATCTGCAGTGTTCATGATCTCACAACTATATCTGATGTAACATTTGCAGTGACAGTGATCTCACACCTATATCTGTAGTGATGGTGATCTCACACCTATGTCTGCAGTGATAGTGATCTCACACCTATATCTGTAGTGATGGTGATCTCACACCTATATCTGCAGTGATGGTGATCTCACACCTATACCTGAAGTAATATCCGCAGTGATAGTGATCTCAAACCTATATCTGCAGTGATAGTGATAGTGATCTCACACCAATATCTACAGTGATAGAGATTTCACACCTATATCTGCAGTGATAGTGATCTCACACCTATATCTGCAGTGATAGTGAACTCACACCAATATCTTCAGTTATAGATATCTCACACCTATAGCTGCAGTGATAGTGATCTCACACCTATATCTGCAGTGATAGTGGTCTAACACCTGTATCTGCAGTGATGGTGATCTCACCTATATCGGCAGTGATAGTGATCTCACACCTATATCTGCAGTGATAGTGATCTCACACCAATAACTGCAGTGATGGTGATCTCACACCCATATATGTAGTGATGGTGATCTCACACCTAAACTGCAGAAATAGTGATCTCACAACTATATCTGCAGTGATAGTGATCTCACACCTATATCTCTAGTGATAGTGATCTCATACTAATATCTGCAGTGATGGTGATCTCACACCAATATCTGCAGTGATGGTCATCTCTCACCGATATCTGCAGGGATGCTGATCTCACACCTATATCTACAGTGACAGAGATCTCACACCTATATCTGAAATAATATCTGCAGTGATAGTGATCTTACACCTATATCAGCAGTGATAGTGATCTCACACCAATATCTGCAGTGATGGTGATCTCACACCTATATCTGTAGTGATGTTGATCTCACACCTATATCTGCAGTGATAGTGATCTAACACCAGTATCTGCAGTGATAGTGATCTCACACCAATAACTGCAGTGATGGTGATCTAACACCTATATATGTAGTGATGGTAATCTCACACCTATATCTGCAGTGATAGTGATCTCACACCTGTATCTGCAGTGATGGTGATCTCACACCTATATCTGCAGTGATGGTGATCTCACACCTATATCTGCAGTGATAGTGATCCCACACCTATATCTACAGTGATAGTGGTCTCACACCAATATCTGCAGTGACGGTGTTCTCATACCAATATCTACAGTGATAGAGATCTCACACCTATATCTGCAGTGATACTGATCTTCCACCAATATCTGCAGCAATGGTCATCTCACACCTATATCTGCAGTGATGGTGATCTCACACCTATATCTCCAGTGATAGTGATATCACACCAATATCTGCAGTGATGGTGATCTCACACCTATATCTGCAGTGATGGTGATCTCACACCTATATCTGAAGTAATGGTGATTTCACACCTATATCTGCAATGATAATGATCTCACACCTATATCTGCAGTAATAGTGATCCCACACCTATATATGCAGTGATGGTGATCTCACACCTATATCTGCTGTGATGTGATCTCACCTATATCAGCAGTGATAGTGATCTCACACCTCTATCTGAAGTAATATCTGCAGTGATGGTGATATCACACCTATATCTGCAGTGATGATTATCTCACACCTACCTCTGCAGTGATGGTGATATCACAACTAAATCTGCAATGAAAGTGATCTCACACCTATATCTTAAGTAATGGTGATCTCACACCTATATCTGCACTGATATTGATCTCACACCTATATCTGAAGTAATATCCGCAGTAATAGTGATCTCAAACCTATATCTGCAGTGATAGTGATCTCACACCAATATCTACAGTGATAGAGATCTCACACCTATATCTGCAGTGAAACTGATCTCACACCTATATCTGCAGTGATAGTGAACTCACACCAATATCTACAGTGAAAGAGATCTCACACCTATAGCTGCAGTGATAGTGTTCTCACACCTATATCTGCAGTGATAGTGATCTAAAACCAATATCTGCAGTGATAGTGAGCTCACACCTATATCTGCAGTGATAGTGATTTCACACCTATATCTCCAGTAATAGTGATCTCACACTTATATCTCTAGTGAGTGTGATCTCACACCTATATCTGCAGTGATGGTGATCTCACCTATATCTGCAGTGATAGTGATCTCACACCTATATCTGCAGTGATAATGATCTCACACCAATAACTGCAGTGCCTGTGATCTTACACCTATATCTGCAGTGATAGTGATCTCACACCTATCTCTGCAATGATAGTGATCTCACACCCATATCTGCAGTGATGGTGATCTCACCTATATCTGTGGTGATAGAGATCTCACACCTATATCTGCAGTGATACTGATCTTCCACCAATATCTGCAGCGATGGTCATCTCACACCTATATCTGCAGTGATGGTGATCTCACACCTATATATCCAGTGATAGTGATATCACACCTATATCTGCAGTGATGGTGATCTTACACCTATATCTGCAGTGATGGTGATCTCACCTATATCTGCAGTGATAGTGATATCACACCTAAACTGCAGAGATAGTGATCTCACACCTATATCTGAAGTAATGGTGATTTCACACCGATATCTGCAATGATAATGATCTCACACCTATATCTGCAGTAATAGTGATCTCAAACCTATATCTGAACTAATATCTGCAATGATAGTGACCTCACACATATATCTGCAGTAATAGTGATCTCACACCAATAAGTACAGTGATAGTGATCTCACACCGATATCTGCAATGATGCTGATGTCACACCTATATCTGCAGTGATGCTGATCTCACACCTATATCTGCAGTGATGGTGATCTCACACCGATATCTACAGTGATACTGATCTCACACCAATATCTGCAGTGATAGTGATCTCAAACCTATATCTGAACTAATATCTGCAATGATAGTGACCTCACACATATATCTGCAGTGATAGTGACCTCACACATATATCTGCTCTGATGGTGATCTCAAATATATCAGCAGTGATAGTGATCTCACACCTATATCTGAAGTAGTAGTGATCTCACACCAATAAGTACAGTGATAGAGATCTCACACCTATATCTGCAGTGATAGTGATGTCACACCTAAATCTGCAGTGATAGTGATCTCACACCTATGTCTGCAGTGATAGTGATCTCACACCTATATCTGCAGTGATGGTGATCTCACCTATATCTGCAGTGATAGTAATCTCACACCTATATCTGAATTAATATCCGCAGTGAGAGTGATCTCAAACCTATATCTGCAGTGATAGTGATCTCACACCAATATCTACAGTGATAGAGATCTCACACCTATAGCTGCAGTGATAGTGATCTCACACCTATATATGCAGAGATAGTGATCTCACACCCATATCTGAAGTGATAGTGATTTCGCACCTATATCTCCAGTAGTAGTGATCTCACACCTATATCTCTAGTGATAGTGATCTCACACCTGTATCTGCAGTGATGGTGATCTCACCTATATCTGCAGTGATAGTGATCTCACACCTATATCTTCAGTGATAGTGATCTCACACCAATAATTGCAGTGATGGTGATCTTACACCTATATCTGAGTAATATCTGCAGTGATGGTAATCTCACACCTATATCTGCAGTGATGATTATCTCACACCTACATCTGCAGTGATGGTGATATCACAACTAAATCTGCAGTGATAGTGGTCTCACACCTATATCTTAAATAATGGTGATCTCACACCTATATCTGCACTGATATTGATCTCACACCTATATCTGAAGTAATATGCGCAGTGATAGTGATCTCAAACCTATATCTGCAGTGATAGTGATCTCACACCTATTTCTGCAGTGATAGTGATCCCACACCTATATCTACAGTGATAGTGGTCTCACACCAATATCTGCAGTGACGGTGTTCTCATACCAATATCTACAGTGATAGAGATCTCACACCTATATCGGCAGTGATACTGATCTTCCACCAATATCTGCAGCAATGGTCATCTCACACCTATATCTGCAGTGATGGTGATCTCACACCTATATCTCCAGTGATAGTGATATCACACCAATATCTGCAGTGATGGTGATCTCACACCTATATCTGCAGTGATGGTGATCTCACACCTATATCTGAAGTAATGGTGATTTCACACCTATATCTGCAATGATAATGATCTCACACCTATATCTGCAGTAATAGTGATCCCACACCTATATATGCAGTGATGGTGATCTCACACCTATATCTGCTGTGATGTGATCTCACCTATATCAGCAGTGATAGTGATCTCACACCTATATCTGAAGTAATATCTGCAGTGATGGTGATATCACACCTATATCTGCAGTGATGATTATCTCACACCTACCTCTGCAGTGATGGTGATATCACAACTAAATCTGCAATGATAGTGATCTCACACCTATATCTTAAGTAATGGTGATCTCACACCTATATCTGCACTGATATTGATCTCACACCTATATCTGAAGTAATATCCGCAGTAATAGTGATCTCAAACCTATATCTGCAGTGATAGTGATCTCACACCAATATCTACAGTGATAGAGATCTCACACCTATATCTGCAGTGATAGTGATCTCACACCTATATCTGCAGTGATAGTGAACTCACACCAATATCTACAGTGAAAGAGATCTCACACCTATAGCTGCAGTGATAGTGTTCTCACACCTATATCTGCAGTGATAGTGATCTAAAACCAATATCTGCAGTGATAGTGAGCTCACACATATATATGCAGAGATAGTGATCTCACACCTATATCTGCAGTGATAGTGATTTCACACCTATATCTCCAGTAATAGTGATCTCACACCTATATCTCTAGTGAGTGTGATCTCACACCTATATCTGCAGTGATGGTGATCTCACCTATATCTGCAGTGATAGTGATCTCACACCTATATCTGCAGTGATAATGATCTCACACCAATAACTGCAGTGCCTGTGATCTTACACCTATATCTGCAGTGATAGTGATCTCACACCTATCTCTGCAATGATAGTGATCTCACACCCATATCTGCAGTGATGGTGATCTCACCTATATCTGTGGTGATAGAGATCTCACACCTATATCTGCAGTGATACTGATCTTCCACCAATATCTGCAGCGATGGTCATCTCACACCTATATCTGCAGTGATGGTGATCTCACACCTATATATCCAGTGATAGTGATATCACACCTATATCTGCAGTGATGGTGATCTTACACCTATATCTGCAGTGATGGTGATCTCACCTATATCTGCAGTGATAGTGATATCACACCTAAACTGCAGAGATAGTGATCTCACACCTATATCTGCAGTAATAGTGATCCCACACCTATATCAGCAGTGATAGTGATCTCACACTTTATCTGAAGTAATATCTGCAGTAATAGTGATCTTACACCTATATCAGCAGTGATAGTGATCTCACACCAATATCTGCAGTGATGGTGATCTCACACCAATATCTGCAGTGATGGTCATCTCACATCTATATCTGCAGTGATTCTGATCTCACACCTATATCTACAGTGACAGAGATCTCACCCCTATATCTGAAGCAATATCTGCAGTGATAGTGATCTTACACCTATATCAGCAGTGTTTGTGATCTCACACCAATATCTGCAGTGATGGTGATCTCATACCTATATCTGAAGTAATATCTGCAGTGATAGTGATCTTTCACCTAAATCAGCAGTGATAGTGATCTCACACCAAGATCTGCAGTGATGGTGATCTCACACCTATATCTTTAGTGATGCCGATCTCACACCTATATCTGCAGTGATAGTGATCTCACACCAATATCTGCAGTGATAGTGATCTCAAACCTATATCAGCAGTGATGGTGATCTCACACCTATATCTGCAGTGATGGTGATCTCACCTATATCTGCAGTGATAGTGATCTAACACCAGTATCTGCAGTGATAGTGATCTCACACCTATATATGCAGAGATAGTGATCTCACACCTATATCTGAAGTGAAAGTGATTTCATACCTATATCTCCAGTAATAGTGATCTCACACCTATATATCTAGTGATAGTGATCTAACACCTGTATCTGCAGTGATGGTGATCTCACCTATATCTGCAGTGATAGTGATCTCACACCTATATCTGCAGTGATAGTGATCTCACACCAATAACTGCAGTGATGGTGATCTCACACCCATATATGTAGTGATGGTGATCTCACACCTAAACTGCAGAGATAGTGATCTCACAACTATATCTGCAGTGATAGTGATATCACACCAGTACCTACAGTGATAGAGATCTCAAACCTATATCTGCAGTGACAGTGACCAAACACCTATATCTGCAGTATTAACAAACTCACACCTATATCTGCAGTAATAGTGATCCCACACCTATATCTGCAGTAATGGTGAACTCAAATATATCCGCAGTGATAGTGATCTCACACCTATATCTGAAGTAATATCTGCAGTGATGATGATTTCACACCTATATCTGCAGTGATAGTGATCTCACACCAATATCTACAGTGATACAGATCAGACACATTTATCTGCAGTGATAATGATCTCACACCTATATCTGCAGTGATAGTGATCTCATACCTATATCTGCAGTTATGGTGATCTCACACCTATATCCAAATTAATGGTGATCTCACACCAATATGTACAGTGATAGTGATCTCACACATATATTTACAGTGATAGTGGTCTCACACCAATATCTTCAGTGATGGTGATCTCATACCAATATCTACAGTGATAGAGATCTCATACCTATATCTGCAGTGATAGTGATCTTACACCAAGATCTGCAGTGATGGTCATCTCACACCTATATCTGCAGTAATAGTGATCTCACACCTATATCTGCAGTGTTTATGATCTCACAACTATATCTGATGTAACATCTGCAGTGACAGTGATCTCACACCTATATCTGTAGTGATGGTGATCTCACACCTATGTCTGCAGTGATAGTGATCTCACACCTATATCTGTAGTGATGGTGATCTCACACCTATATCTGCAGTGATGGTGATCTCACACCTATACCTGAAGTAATATCCGCAGTGATAGTGATCTCAAACCTATATCTGCAGTGATAGTGATAGTGATCTCACACCAATATCTACAGTGATAGAGATTTCACACCTATATCTGCAGTGATAGTGATCTCACACCTATATCTGCAGTGATAGTGAACTCACACCAATATCTTCAGTGATAGATATCTCACACCTATAGCTGCAGTGATAGTGATCTCACACCTATATCTGCAGTGATAGTGGTTTAACACCTGTATCTGCAGTGATGGTGATCTCACCTATATCGGCAGTGATAGTGATCTCACACCTATATCTGCAGTGATAGTGATCTCACACCAATAACTGCAGTGATGGTGATCTCACACCTATATATGTAGTGATGGTGATCAAACACCTAAACTTTAGAAATAGTGATCTCACAACTATATCTGCAGTGATAGTGATCTCACACCTATATCTCTAGTGATAGTGATCTCATACCAATATCTGCAGTGATGGTGATCTCACACCAATATCTGCAGTGATGGTCATCTCTCACCGATATCTGCAGGGATGCTGATCTCACACCTATATCTACAGTGACAGAGATCTCACACCTATATCTGAAATAATATCTGCAGTGATAGTGATCTTACACCTATATCAGCAGTGATAGTGATCTCACACCAATATCTGCAGTGATGGTGATCTCACACCTATATCTGTAGTGATGTTGATCTCACACCTATATCTGCAGTGATAGTGATCTAACACCAGTATCTGCAGTGATAGTGATCTCACACCTATATATGCAAAGATAGTGATCTCACACCTATATCTGAAGTAATAGTGATTTCACACCTATATCTCCAGTAATAGTGATCTCGCACCTATATCTCTACTGATAGTGATCTCACACCTGTATCTGCAGTGATGGTGATCTCACCTATATCTGCAGAGATAGTGATCTCACACCTATATCTGCAGTGATAGTGATCTCACACCAATAACTGCAGTGATGGTGATCTAACACCTATATATGTAGTGATGGTAATCTCACACCTATATCTGCAGTGATAGTGATCTCACACCTGTATATGCAGTGATGGTGATCTCACACCTATATCTGCAGTGATAGTGATCCCACACCTATATCTACAGTGATAGTGGTCTCACACCAATAACTGCAGTGATGGTGATCTAACACCTATATATGTAGTGATGGTAATCTCACACCTATATCTGCAGTGATAGTGATCTCACACCAATATCTGCAGTGACGGTGATCTCATACCAATATCTACAGTGAAAGAGATCTCACAGCTATATCTGCAGTGATACTGATCTTCCACCAATATCTGCAGCGATGGTCATCTCACACCTATATCTGCAGTGATGGTGATCTCACACCTATATCTCCAGTGATAGTGATATCACACCAATATCTGCAGTGATGGTGATCTCACCTCTATCTGCAGTGATAGTGATCTCACACCTAAACTGCAGAGATAGTGATCTCACACCTATATCTGAAGTAATGGTGATTTCACACCTATATCTGCAATGATAATGATCTCACACCTATATCTGCAGTAATAGTGATCCCACACCTATATATGCAGTGATGGTGATCTCACACCTATATCTGCTGTGATGTGATCTCACCTATATCAGCAGTGATAGTGATCTCACACCTATATCTGAAATAATATCTGCAGTGATGGTGATCTCACACCTATATCTACAGTGATGATTCTCTCACACCTACCTCTGCAGTGATGGTGATATCACAACTAAATCTGCAATGATAGTGATCTCACACCTATATCTTAAGTAATGGTGATCTCACACCTATATCTGCACTGATATTGATCTCACACCTATATCTGAAGTAATATCCGCAGTAATAGTGATCTCAAACCTATATCTGCAGTGATAGTGATCTCACACCAATATCTACAGTGATAGAGATCTCACACCTATATCTGCAGTGATAGTGATCTCACACCTATATCTGAAGTGATAGTGAACTCACACCTATATCTGCAGTGATAGTGATCCCACACCTATATCAGCAGTGATATTGATCTCACACCAATATCTGCAGTGATGGTGATCTCACACCTATATCTGTAGTGATGTTGAACTCACACCTATATCTGCAGTGATAGTGATGTCACACCAATATCTGCAGTGATAGTAATCTCAAAAATATATCTGTAGTGATGGTGATCTCACACCTATAGCTGCAGTGATGGTGATCTCACCTATATCTGCAGTGATAGTGATCTCACACCTATATCTGCAGTGATAGTGATCTCACACCTATATCTGCAGTGATGGTGATCTTACACCTATATCTGCAGTGATAGTGATCTCACACCCATCTCTGCAGTGATAGTGATCTCACACCCATATCTGCAGTGATGGTGATCTCACCTATATCTGCAGTAATAGTGATCCCACACCTGTATCTGCAGTGATGGAGATCTCACACCTAAACTGCAGAGATAGTGAGCTCACACCAATATCTGCAGTGATAGTGATCTTAAACCTATATCAGCAGTGATGGTGATCTCACACCTATATCTGCAGTGATGGTGATCTTACCTATATCTGCAGTGATAGTGATTTCACACCTATATCTCCAGTAATAGTGATCTCACACCTATATATCTAGTGATAGTGATCTAACACCTGTATCTGCAGTGATGGTGATCTCACCTATATCTGCAGTGATAGTGATCTCACACCTATATCTGCAGTGATAGTGATCTCACACCAATAACTGCAGTGATGGTGATCTCACACCCATATATGTAGTGATGGTGATCTCACACCTAAACTACAGAGATAGTGATCTCACAACTATATCTGCAGTGATAGTGATCTCACACCATGATCTACAGTGATAGGGATCTCAAAAATATATCTGCAGTGATAGTGATCAAACACCTATATCTGCAGTGATAACGATCTCACACCTATATCTGCAGTAATAGTGATCCCACACCTATATCTGCAGTGATGGTGATCTCAAATATATCCGCAGTGATAGTGACCTCACACCTATATCTGAAGTAATATCTGCAGTGATAATGATTCCACACCTATATCTGCAGTGATAGTGATCTCACACCAATATCTACATTGATACAGATCAGACACATGTATCTGCAGTGATAATGATCTCAAACCTATATCTGCAGTGATAGTGATCGCATACCTATATCTGCAGTTATGGTGATCTCACACCTATATCCGAAGTAATGTGATCTCACACCAATATGTACAGTGATAGTGATCTCACACATATATTTACAGTGATAGTGATCTCACACCAATATCTGCAGTGATGGTGATCTCACACCAATATCTACAGTGATAGAGATCTCTCATCTTTATCTGCAGTGAAAGTGATATCACATTCATATCTGCGGTGATAGTAATCTCACACCAATATCTGCAGTGATGGAGATCTCACACCTATATCTGCAGTGATACTGATCTCACACCTATATCAGCAGTGATTGTGATCTCACAAAAATATCTGCAGTGATGGTCATCTCACACCTATATCTGCAGTGATGGTGATCTCACACCAGTATCTGTAGTTATAGTGATCTCACACCTATATCGGCAGTGATAGTGACCTCACCTATATCTGAAGTGATAGTGATCTCACACCAATATCTGCAGTGATAGTGATCTCACACCTATATCTACAGTGATAATGATCTCTCACCAATAACTGCAGTGCTGGTGATCTTACACCTATATTGGCAGAGATAGTGATCTCACACCTATATCTGCAGTGATGGTCATCTCACACCGATATCTGCAGTGATGCTGATCTCACACCTACATCTACAGTGACAGAGATATCACAACTATATATGAAGTAATGGTGATCTTACACCTATATCTGCAATGATAGTGATCTCACACCTACATCTGCAGTGATGCTGATCTCACACCTATATCTGCAGTGATGCTGATCTCACACCTATATCTGCAGTGATGGTCATCTCACACCGATATCTGCAGTGATGCTGATCTCACACCTATATCTACAGTGACAGAGATCTCACACCTGTATCTGAAGTAATATCTGCAGTGATAGTGATCTTAAACCTATATCAGCAGTGATAGTGATCTCACACCAATATCTGCAGTGATGGTGATCTCACACCTATATCTGTAGTGATGTTGATCTAACACCTGTATCTGCAGTGATGGTGATCTCACCTATATCTGCAGTGATAGTGATCTCACACCTATATCTGCAGTGATAGTGATCTCACACCAATAACTGCAGTGATGGTGATCTCACACCCATATATGTAGTGATGGTGATCTCACACCTAAACTGCAGAGATAGTGATCTCACAACTATATCTGCAGTGATAGTGATATCACACCATTATCTACAGTGATAGAGATCTCAAACCTATATCTGCAGTGACAGTGACCAAACACCTATATCTGCAGTGATAACGATCTCACACCTATATCTGCAGTAATAGTGATCCCACACCTATATCTGCAGTGATGGTGAACTCAAATATATCCGAAGTGATAGTGATCTCACACCTATATCTGAAGTAATATCTGCAGTGATGATGATTTCACACCTATATCTGCAGTGATAGTGATCTCACACCAATATCTACAGTGATACAGATCAGACACATTTATCTGCAGTGATAATGATCTCACACCTATATCTGCAGTGATAGTGATCTCATACCTATATCTGCAGTTATGGTGATCTCACACCTATATCCAAATTAATGGTGATCTCACACCAATATGTACAGTGATAGTGATCTCACACATATATTTACAGTGATAGTGGTCTCACACCAATATCTTCAGTGATGGTGATCTCATACCAATATCTACAGTGATAGAGATCTCACACCTATATCTGCAGTGATAGTGATCTTACACCAAGATCTGCAGTGATGGTCATCTCACACCTATATCTGCAGTAATAGTGATCTCACACCTATATCTGCAGTGTTCATGATCTCACAACTATATCTGATGTAATATCTGCAGTGATAGTGATCTTTCACCTAAATCAGCAGTGATAGTGATCTCACACCAAGATCTGCAGTGATGGTGATCTCACACCTATATCTTTAGTGATGCCGATCTCACACCTATATCTGCAGTGATAGTGATCTCACACCAATATCTGCAGTGATAGTGATCTCAAACCTATATCAGCAGTGATGGTGATCTCACACCTATATCTGCAGTGATGGTGATCTCACCTATATCTGCAGTGATAGTGATCTAACACCAGTATCTGCAGTGATAGTGATCTCACACCTATATATGCAGAGATAGTGATCTCACACCTATATCTGACGTGAAAGTGATTTCATACCTATATCTCCAGTAATAGTGATCTCACACCTATATATCTAGTGATAGTGATCTAACACCTGTATCTGCAGTGATGGTGATCTCACCTATATCTGCAGTGATAGTGATCTCACACCTATATCTGCAGTGATAGTGATCTCACACCAATAACTGCAGTGATGGTGATCTCACACCCATATATGTAGTGATGGTGATCTCACACCTAAACTGCAGAGATAGTGATCTCACAACTATATCTGCAGTGATAGTGATATCACACCAGTACCTACAGTGATAGAGATCTCAAACCTATATCTGCAGTGACAGTGACCAAACACCTATATCTGCAGTATTAACAAACTCACACCTATATCTGCAGTAATAGTGATCCCACACCTATATCTGCAGTGATGGTGAACTCAAATATATCCGCAGTGATAGTGATCTCACACCTATATCTGAAGTAATATCTGCAGTGATGATGATTTCACACCTATATCTGCAGTGATAGTGATCTCACACCAATATCTACAGTGATACAGATCAGACACATTTATCTGCAGTGATAATGATCTCACACCTATATCTGCAGTGATAGTGATCTCATACCTATATCTGCAGTTATGGTGATCTCACACCTATATCCAAATTAATGGTGATCTCACACCAATATGTACAGTGATAGTGATCTCACACATATATTTACAGTGATAGTGGTCTCACACCAATATCTTCAGTGATGGTGATCTCATACCAATATCTACAGTGATAGAGATCTCATACCTATATCTGCAGTGATAGTGATCTTACACCAAGATCTGCAGTGATGGTCATCTCACACCAATATCTGCAGTGATAGTGATCTCAAACCTATATCAGCAGTGATGGTGATCTCACACCTATATCTGCAGTGATGGTGATCTCACCTATATCTGCAGTGATAGTGATCTAACACCAGTATCTGCAGTGATAGTGATCTCACACCTATATATGCAGAGATAGTGATCTCACACCTATATCTGACGTGAAAGTGATTTCATACCTATATCTCCAGTAATAGTGATCTCACACCTATATATCTAGTGATAGTGATCTAACACCTGTATCTGCAGTGATGGTGATCTCACCTATATCTGCAGTGATAGTGATCTCACACCTATATCTGCAGTGATAGTGATCTCACACCAATAACTGCAGTGATGGTGATCTCACACCCATATATGTAGTGATGGTGATCTCACACCTAAACTGCAGAGATAGTGATCTCACAACTATATCTGCAGTGATAGTGATATCACACCAGTACCTACAGTGATAGAGATCTCAAACCTATATCTGCAGTGACAGTGACCAAACACCTATATCTGCAGTATTAACAAACTCACACCTATATCTGCAGTAATAGTGATCCCACACCTATATCTGCAGTGATGGTGAACTCAAATATATCCGCAGTGATAGTGATCTCACACCTATATCTGAAGTAATATCTGCAGTGATGATGATTTCACACCTATATCTGCAGTGATAGTGATCTCACACCAATATCTACAGTGATACAGATCAGACACATTTATCTGCAGTGATAATGATCTCACACCTATATCTGCAGTGATAGTGATCTCATACCTATATCTGCAGTTATGGTGATCTCACACCTATATCCAAATTAATGGTGATCTCACACCAATATGTACAGTGATAGTGATCTCACACATATATTTACAGTGATAGTGGTCTCACACCAATATCTTCAGTGATGGTGATCTCATACCAATATCTACAGTGATAGAGATCTCATACCTATATCTGCAGTGATAGTGATCTTACACCAAGATCTGCAGTGATGGTCATCTCACACCTATATCTGCAGTAATAGTGATCTCACACCTATATCTGCAGTGTTTATGATCTCACAACTATATCTGATGTAACATCTGCAGTGACAGTGATCTCACACCTATATCTGTAGTGATGGTGATCTCACACCTATGTCTGCAGTGATAGTGATCTCACACCTATATCTGTAGTGATGGTGATCTCACACCTATATCTGCAGTGATGGTGATCTCACACCTATACCTGAAGTAATATCCGCAGTGATAGTGATCCCACACCTATATCAGCAGTGATATTGATCTCATACCAATATCTGCAGTGATGGTGATCTCACACCTATATCTGTAGTGATGTTGAACTCACACCTATATCTGCAGTGATAGTGATGTCACACCAATATCTGCAGTGATAGTAATCTCAAAAATATATCTGTAGTGATGGTGATCTCACACCTATAGCTGCAGTGATGGTGATCTCACCTATATCTGCAGTGATAGTGATCTCACACCTATATCTGCAGTGATAGTGATCTCTCACCATTTACTGCAGTGCTGGTGATCTTACACCTTTATCGGCAGTGATAGTGATCTCACACCTATCTCTGCAATGATAGTGATCTCACACCCATATCTGCAGTGATGGTGATCTCACCTATATCTGTGGTGATAGTGATCTCACAACTATATATGAAGTAATGGTGATCTTACACCTATATCTGCAGTGATAGTGATCCCACACCTGTATCTGCAGTGATGGAGATCTCACACCTAAACTGCAGAGATAGTGAGCTCACACCAATATCTGCAGTGATAGTGATCTTAAACCTATATCAGCAGTGATGGTGATCTCACACCTATATCTGCAGTGATGGTGATCTCACCTATATCTGCAGTGATAGTGATTTCACACCTATATCTCCAGTAATAGTGATCTCACACCTATATATCTAGTGATAGTGATCTAACACCTGTATCTGCAGTGATGGTGATCTCACCTATATCTGCAGTGATAGTGATCTCACACCTATATCTGCAGTGATAGTGATCTCACACCAATAACTGCAGTGATGGTGATCTCACACCCATATATGTAGTGATGGTGATCTCACACCTAAACTACAGAGATAGTGATCTCACAACTATATCTGCAGTGATAGTGATCTCACACCATGATCTACAGTGATAGGGATCTCAAAAATATATCTGCAGTGATAGTGATCAAACACCTATATCTGCAGTGATAACGATCTCACACCTATATCTGCAGTAATAGTGATCCCACACCTATATCTGCAGTGATGGTGATCTCAAATATATCCGCAGTGATAGTGACCTCACACCTATATCTGAAGTAATATCTGCAGTGATAATGATTCCACACCTATATCTGCAGTGATAGTGATCTCACACCAATATCTACATTGATACAGATCAGACACATGTATCTGCAGTGATAATGATCTCAAACCTATATCTGCAGTGATAGTGATCGCATACCTATATCTGCAGTTATGGTGATCTCACACCTATATCCGAAGTAATGTGATCTCACACCAATATGTACAGTGATAGTGATCTCACACATATATTTACAGTGATAGTGATCTCACACCAATATCTGCAGTGATGGTGATCTCACACCAATATCTACAGTGATAGAGATCTCTCATCTTTATCTGCAGTGAAAGTGATATCACATTCATATCTGCGGTGATAGTAATCTCACACCAATATCTGCAGTGATGGAGATCTCACACCTATATCTGCAGTGATACTGATCTCACACCTATATCAGCAGTGATTGTGATCTCACAAAAATATCTGCAGTGATGGTCATCTCACACCTATATCTGCAGTGATGGTGATCTCACACCATTATCTGTAGTTATAGTGATCTCACACCTATATCGGCAGTGATAGTGACCTCACCTATATCTGAAGTGATAGTGATCTCACACCAATATCTGCAGTGATAGTGATCTCACACCTATATCTACAGTGATAATGATCTCTCACCAATAACTGCAGTGCTGGTGATCTTACACCTATATTGGCAGAGATAGTGCTCTCACACCTATATCTGCAGTGATGGTCATCTCACACCGATATCTGCAGTGATGCTGATCTCACACCTACATCTACAGTGACAGAGATATCACAACTATATATGAAGTAATGGTGATCTTACACCTATATCTGCAATGATAGTGATCTCACACCTACATCTGCAGTGATGCTGATCTCACACCTATATCTGCAGTGATGCTGATCTCACACCTATATCTGCAGTGATGGTCATCTCACACCGATATCTGCAGTGATGCTGATCTCACACCTATATCTACAGTGACAGAGATCTCACACCTGTATCTGAAGTAATATCTGCAGTGATAGTGATATTAAACCTATATCAGCAGTGATAGTGATCTCACACCAATATCTGCAGTGATGGTGATCTCACACCTATATCTGTAGTGATGTTGATCTAACACCTGTATCTGCAGTGATGGTGATCTCACCTATATCTGCAGTGATAGTGATCTCACACCTATATCTGCAGTGATAGTGATCTCACACCAATAACTGCAGTGATGGTGATCTCACACCCATATATGTAGTGATGGTGATCTCACACCTAAACTGCAGAGATAGTGATCTCACAACTATATCTGCAGTGATAGTGATATCACACCATTATCTACAGTGATAGAGATCTCAAACCTATATCTGCAGTGACAGTGACCAAACACCTATATCTGCAGTGATAACGATCTCACACCTATATCTGCAGTAATAGTGATCCCACACCTATATCTGCAGTGATGGTGAACTCAAATATATCCGAAGTGATAGTGATCTCACACCTATATCTGAAGTAATATCTGCAGTGATGATGATTTCACACCTATATCTGCAGTGATAGTGATCTCACACCAATATCTACAGTGATACAGATCAGACACATTTATCTGCAGTGATAATGATCTCACACCTATATCTGCAGTGATAGTGATCTCATACCTATATCTGCAGTTATGGTGATCTCACACCTATATCCAAATTAATGGTGATCTCACACCAATATGTACAGTGATAGTGATCTCACACATATATTTACAGTGATAGTGGTCTCACACCAATATCTTCAGTGATGGTGATCTCATACCAATATCTACAGTGATAGAGATCTCACACCTATATCTGCAGTGATAGTGATCTTACACCAAGATCTGCAGTGATGGTCATCTCACACCTATATCTGCAGTAATAGTGATCTCACACCTATATCTGCAGTGTTCATGATCTCACAACTATATCTGATGTAATATCTGCAGTGATAGTGATCTTTCACCTAAATCAGCAGTGATAGTGATCTCACACCAAGATCTGCAGTGATGGTGATCTCACACCTATATCTTTAGTGATGCCGATCTCACACCTATATCTGCAGTGATAGTGATCTCACACCAATATCTGCAGTGATAGTGATCTCAAACCTATATCAGCAGTGATGGTGATCTCACACCTATATCTGCAGTGATGGTGATCTCACCTATATCTGCAGTGATAGTGATCTAACACCAGTATCTGCAGTGATAGTGATCTCACACCTATATATGCAGAGATAGTGATCTCACACCTATATCTGACGTGAAAGTGATTTCATACCTATATCTCCAGTAATAGTGATCTCACACCTATATATCTAGTGATAGTGATCTAACACCTGTATCTGCAGTGATGGTGATCTCACCTATATCTGCAGTGATAGTGATCTCACACCTATATCTGCAGTGATAGTGATCTCACACCAATAACTGCAGTGATGGTGATCTCACACCCATATATGTAGTGATGGTGATCTCACACCTAAACTGCAGAGATAGTGATCTCACAACTATATCTGCAGTGATAGTGATATCACACCAGTACCTACAGTGATAGAGATCTCAAACCTATATCTGCAGTGACAGTGACCAAACACCTATATCTGCAGTATTAACAAACTCACACCTATATCTGCAGTAATAGTGATCCCACACCTATATCTGCAGTGATGGTGAACTCAAATATATCCGCAGTGATAGTGATCTCACACCTATATCTGAAGTAATATCTGCAGTGATGATGATTTCACACCTATATCTGCAGTGATAGTGATCTCACACCAATATCTACAGTGATACAGATCAGACACATTTATCTGCAGTGATAATGATCTCACACCTATATCTGCAGTGATAGTGATCTCATACCTATATCTGCAGTTATGGTGATCTCACACCTATATCCAAATTAATGGTGATCTCACACCAATATGTACAGTGATAGTGATCTCACACATATATTTACAGTGATAGTGGTCTCACACCAATATCTTCAGTGATGGTGATCTCATACCAATATCTACAGTGATAGAGATCTCATACCTATATCTGCAGTGATAGTGATCTTACACCAAGATCTGCAGTGATGGTCATCTCACACCAATATCTGCAGTGATAGTGATCTCAAACCTATATCAGCAGTGATGGTGATCTCACACCTATATCTGCAGTGATGGTGATCTCACCTATATCTGCAGTGATAGTGATCTAACACCAGTATCTGCAGTGATAGTGATCTCACACCTATATATGCAGAGATAGTGATCTCACACCTATATCTGACGTGAAAGTGATTTCATACCTATATCTCCAGTAATAGTGATCTCACACCTATATATCTAGTGATAGTGATCTAACACCTGTATCTGCAGTGATGGTGATCTCACCTATATCTGCAGTGATAGTGATCTCACACCTATATCTGCAGTGATAGTGATCTCACACCAATAACTGCAGTGATGGTGATCTCACACCCATATCTGCAGTGATGGTGATCTCACCTATATCTGCAGTGATAGTGATCTCACACCTATATCTGCAGTGATAGTGATCTCACACCAATAACTGCAGTGATGGTGATCTCACACCCATATATGTAGTGATGGTGATCTCACACCTAAACTGCAGAGATAGTGATCTCACAACTATATCTGCAGTGATAGTGATATCACACCAGTACCTACAGTGATAGAGATCTCAAACCTATATCTGCAGTGACAGTGACCAAACACCTATATCTGCAGTATTAACAAACTCACACCTATATCTGCAGTAATAGTGATCCCACACCTATATCTGCAGTGATGGTGAACTCAAATATATCCGCAGTGATAGTGATCTCACACCTATATCTGAAGTAATATCTGCAGTGATGATGATTTCACACCTATATCTGCAGTGATAGTGATCTCACACCAATATCTACAGTGATACAGATCAGACACATTTATCTGCAGTGATAATGATCTCACACCTATATCTGCAGTGATAGTGATCTCATACCTATATCTGCAGTTATGGTGATCTCACACCTATATCCAAATTAATGGTGATCTCACACCAATATGTACAGTGATAGTGATCTCACACATATATTTACAGTGATAGAGGTCTCACACCAATATCTTCAGTGATGGTGATCTCATACCAATATCTACAGTGATAGAGATCTCATACCTATATCTGCAGTGATAGTGATCTTACACCAAGATCTGCAGTGATGGTCATCTCACACCAATATCTGCAGTGATAGTGATCTCAAACCTATATCAGCAGTGATGGTGATCTCACACCTATATCTGCAGTGATGGTGATCTCACCTATATCTGCAGTGATAGTGATCTAACACCAGTATCTGCAGTGATAGTGATCTCACACCTATATATGCAGAGATAGTGATCTCACACCTATATCTGACGTGAAAGTGATTTCATACCTATATCTCCAGTAATAGTGATCTCACACCTATATATCTAGTGATAGTGATCTAACACCTGTATCTGCAGTGATGGTGATCTCACCTATATCTGCAGTGATAGTGATCTCACACCTATATCTGCAGTGATAGTGATCTCACACCAATAACTGCAGTGATGGTGATCTCACACCCATATATGTAGTGATGGTGATCTCACACCTAAACTGCAGAGATAGTGATCTCACAACTATATCTGCAGTGATAGTGATATCACACCAGTACCTACAGTGATAGAGATCTCAAACCTATATCTGCAGTGACAGTGACCAAACACCTATATCTGCAGTATTAACAAACTCACACCTATATCTGCAGTAATAGTGATCCCACACCTATATCTGCAGTGATGGTGAACTCAAATATATCCGCAGTGATAGTGATCTCACACCTATATCTGAAGTAATATCTGCAGTGATGATGATTTCACACCTATATCTGCAGTGATAGTGATCTCACACCAATATCTACAGTGATACAGATCAGACACATTTATCTGCAGTGATAATGATCTCACACCTATATCTGCAGTGATAGTGATCTCATACCTATATCTGCAGTTATGGTGATCTCACACCTATATCCAAATTAATGGTGATCTCACACCAATATGTACAGTGATAGTGATCTCACACATATATTTACAGTGATAGTGGTCTCACACCAATATCTTCAGTGATGGTGATCTCATACCAATATCTACAGTGACAGAGATCTCATACCTATATCTGCAGTGATAGTGATCTTACACCAAGATCTGCAGTGATGGTCATCTCACACCTATATCTGCAGTAATAGTGATCTCACACCTATATCTGCAGTGTTTATGATCTCACAACTATATCTGATGTAACATCTGCAGTGACAGTGATCTCACACCTATATCTGTAGTGATGGTGATCTCACACCTATGTCTGCAGTGATAGTGATCTCACACCTATATCTGTAGTGATGGTGATCTCACACCTATATCTGCAGTGATGGTGATCTCACACCTATACCTGAAGTCATATCCGCAGTGATAGTGATCCCACACCTATATCAGCAGTGATATTGATCTCACACCAATATCTGCAGTGATGGTGATCTCACACCTATATCTGTAGTGATGTTGAACTCACACCTATATCTGCAGTGATAGTGATGTCACACCAATATCTGCAGTGATAGTAATCTCAAAAATATATCTGTAGTGATGGTGATCTCACACCTATAGCTGCAGTGATGGTGATCTCACCTATATCTGCAGTGATAGTGATCTCACACCTATATCTGCAGTGATAGTGATCTCTCACCATTTACTGCAGTGCTGGTGATCTTACACCTTTATCGGCAGTGATAGTGATCTCACACCTATCTCTGCAATGATAGTGATCTCACACCCATATCTGCAGTGATGGTGATCTCACCTATATCTGTGGTGATAGTGATCTCACAACTATATATGAAGTAATGGTGATCTTACACCTATATCTGCAGTGATAGTGATCCCACACCTGTATCTGCAGTGATGGAGATCTCACACCTAAACTGCAGAGATAGTGAGCTCACACCAATATCTGCAGTGATAGTGATCTTAAACCTATATCAGCAGTGATGGTGATCTCACACCTATATCTGCAGTGATGGTGATTTCACACCTATATCTCCAGTAATAGTGATCTCACACCTATATATCTAGTGATAGTGATCTAACACCTGTATCTGCAGTGATGGTGATCTCACCTATATCTGCAGTGATAGTGATCTCACACCTATATCTGCAGTGATAGTGATCTCACACCGATAACTGCAGTGATGGTGATCTCACACCCATATATGTAGTGATGGTGATCTCACACCTAAACTACAGAGATAGTGATCTCACAACTATATCTGCAGTGATAGTGATCCCACACCTATATCTGCAGTGATGGTGATCTCAAATATATCCGCAGTGATAGTGACCTCACACCTATATCTGAAGTAATATCTGCAGTGATAATGATTCCACACCTATATCTGCAGTGATAGTGATCTCACACCAATATCTACATTGATACAGATCAGACACATGTATCTGCAGTGATAATGATCTCAAACCTATATCTGCAGTGATAGTGATCGCATACCTATATCTGCAGTTATGGTGATCTCACACCTATATCCGAAGTAATGTGATCTCACACCAATATGTACAGTGATAGTGATCTCACACATATATTTACAGTGATAGTGATCTCACACCAATATCTGCAGTGATGGTGATCTCACACCAATATCTACAGTGATAGAGATCTCTCATCTTTATCTGCAGTGAAAGTGATATCACATTCATATCTGCGGTGATAGTAATCTCACACCAATATCTGCAGTGATGGAGATCTCACACCTATATCTGCAGTGATACTGATCTCACACCTATATCAGCAGTGATTGTGATCTCACAAAAATATCTGGAGTGATGGTCATCTCACACCTATATCTGCTGTGATGGTGATCTCACACCAGTATCTGTAGTTATAGTGATCTCACACCTATATCGGCAGTGATAGTGACCTCACCTATATCTGAAGTGATAGTGATCTCACACCAATATCTGCAGTGATAGTGATCTCACACCTATATCTACAGTGATAATGATCTCTCACCAATAACTGCAGTGCTGGTGATCTTACACCTATATTGGCAGAGATAGTGCTCTCACACCTATATCTGCAGTGATGGTCATCTCACACCGATATCTGCAGTGATGCTGATCTCACACCTACATCTACAGTGACAGAGATATCACAACTATATATGAAGTAATGGTGATCTTACACCTATATCTGCAATGATAGTGATCTCACACCTACATCTGCAGTGATGCTGATCTCACACCTATATCTGCAGTGATGCTGATCTCACACCTATATCTGCAGTGATGGTCATCTCACACCGATATCTGCAGTGATGCTGATCTCACACCTATATCTACAGTGACAGAGATCTCACACCTGTATCTGAAGTAATATCTGCAGTGATAGTGATATTAAACCTATATCAGCAGTGATAGTGATCTCACACCAATATCTGCAGTGATGCTGATCTCACACCTATATCTGTAGTGATGTTGATCTAACACCTGTATCTGCAGTGATGGTGATCTCACCTATATCTGCAGTGATAGTGATCTCACACCTATATCTGCAGTGATAGTGATCTCACACCAATAACTGCAGTGATGGTGATCTCACACCCATATATGTAGTGATGGTGATCTCACACCTAAACTGCAGAGATAGTGATCTCACAACTATATCTGCAGTGATAGTGATATCACACCATTATCTACAGTGATAGAGATCTCAAACCTATATCTGCAGTGACAGTGACCAAACACCTATATCTGCAGTGATAACGATCTCACACCTATATCTGCAGTAATAGTGATCCCACACCTATATCTGCAGTGATGGTGAACTCAAATATATCCGAAGTGATAGTGATCTCACACCTATATCTGAAGTAATATCTGCAGTGATGATGATTTCACACCTATATCTGCAGTGATAGTGATCTCACACCAATATCTACAGTGATACAGATCAGACACATTTATCTGCAGTGATAATGATCTCACACCTATATCTGCAGTGATAGTGATCTCATACCTATATCTGCAGTTATGGTGATCTCACACCTATATCCAAATTAATGGTGATCTCACACCAATATGTACAGTGATAGTGATCTCACACATATATTTACATTGATAGTGGTCTCACACCAATATCTTCAGTGATGGTGATCTCATACCAATATCTACAGTGATAGAGATCTCACACCTATATCTGCAGTGATAGTGATCTTACACCAAGATCTGCAGTGATGGTCATCTCACACCTATATCTGCAGTAATAGTGATCTCACACCTATATCTGCAGTGTTCATGATCTCACAACTATATCTGATGTAATATCTGCAGTGATAGTGATCTTTCACCTAAATCAGCAGTGATAGTGATCTCACACCAAGATCTGCAGTGATGGTGATCTCACACCTATATCTTTAGTGATGCCGATCTCACACCTATATCTGCAGTGATAGTGATCTCACACCAATATCTGCAGTGATAGTGATCTCAAACCTATATCAGCAGTGATGGTGATCTCACACCTATATCTGCAGTGATGGTGATCTCACCTATATCTGCAGTGATAGTGATCTAACACCAGTATCTGCAGTGATAGTGATCTCACACCTATATATGCAGAGATAGTGATCTCACACCTATATCTGACGTGAAAGTGATTTCATACCTATATCTCCAGTAATAGTGATCTCACACCTATATATCTAGTGATAGTGATCTAACACCTGTATCTGCAGTGATGGTGATCTCACCTATATCTGCAGTGATAGTGATCTCACACCTATATCTGCAGTGATAGTGATCTCACACCAATAACTGCAGTGATGGTGATCTCACACCCATATATGTAGTGATGGTGATCTCACACCTAAACTGCAGAGATAGTGATCTCACAACTATATCTGCAGTGATAGTGATATCACACCAGTACCTACAGTGATAGAGATCTCAAACCTATATCTGCAGTGACAGTGACCAAACACCTATATCTGCAGTATTAACAAACTCACACCTATATCTGCAGTAATAGTGATCCCACACCTATATCTGCAGTGATGGTGAACTCAAATATATCCGCAGTGATAGTGATCTCACACCTATATCTGAAGTAATATCTGCAGTGATGATGATTTCACACCTATATCTGCAGTGATAGTGATCTCACACCAATATCTACAGTGATACAGATCAGACACATTTATCTGCAGTGATAATGATCTCACACCTATATCTGCAGTGATAGTGATCTCATACCTATATCTGCAGTTATGGTGATCTCACACCTATATCCAAATTAATGGTGATCTCACACCAATATGTACAGTGATAGTGATCTCACACATATATTTACAGTGATAGAGGTCTCACACCAATATCTTCAGTGATGGTGATCTCATACCAATATCTACAGTGATAGAGATCTCATACCTATATCTGCAGTGATAGTGATCTTACACCAAGATCTGCAGTGATGGTCATCTCATACCAATATCTGCAGTGATAGTGATCTCAAACCTATATCAGCAGTGATGGTGATCTCACACCTATATCTGCAGTGATGGTGATCTCACCTATATCTGCAGTGATAGTGATCTAACACCAGTATCTGCAGTGATAGTGATCTCACACCTATATATGCAGAGATAGTGATCTCACACCTATATCTGACGTGAAAGTGATTTCATACCTATATCTCCAGTAATAGTGATCTCACACCTATATATCTAGTGATAGTGATCTAACACCTGTATCTGCAGTGATGGTGATCTCACCTATATCTGCAGTGATAGTGATCTCACACCTATATCTGCAGTGATAGTGATCTCACACCAATAACTGCAGTGATGGTGATCTCACACCCATATATGTAGTGATGGTGATCTCACACCTAAACTGCAGAGATAGTGATCTCACAACTATATCTGCAGTGATAGTGATATCACACCAGTACCTACAGTGATACAGATCTCAAACCTATATCTGCAGTGACAGTGACCAAACACCTATATCTGCAGTATTAACAAACTCACACCTATATCTGCAGTAATAGTGATCCCACACCTATATCTGCAGTGATGGTGAACTCAAATATATCCGCAGTGATAGTGATCTCACACCTATATCTGAAGTAATATCTGCAGTGATGATGATTTCACACCTATATCTGCAGTGATAGTGATCTCACACCAATATCTACAGTGATACAGATCAGACACATTTATCTGCAGTGATAATGATCTCTTACCTATATCTGCAGTGATAGTGATCTCATACCTATATCTGCAGTTATGGTGATCTCACACCTATATCCAAATTAATGGTGATCTCACACCAATATGTACAGTGATAGTGATCTCACACATATATTTACAGTGATAGTGGTCTCACACCAATATCTTCAGTGATGGTGATCTCATACCAATATCTACAGTGATAGAGATCTCATACCTATATCTGCAGTGATAGTGATCTTACACCAAGATCTGCAGTGATGGTCATCTCACACCTATATCTGCAGTAATAGTGATCTCACACCTATATCTGCAGTGTTTATGATCTCACAACTATATCTGATGTAACATCTGCAGTGACAGTGATCTCACACCTATATCTGTAGTGATGGTGATCTCACACCTATGTCTGCAGTGATAGTGATCTCAAACCTATATCTGCAGTGATAGTGATAGTGATCTCACACCAATATCTACAGTGATAGAGATTTCACACCTATATCTGCAGTGATAGTGATCTCACACCTATATCTGCAGTGATAGTGAACTCACACCAATATCTTCAGTGATAGATATCTCACACCTATAGCTGCAGTGATAGTGATCTCACACCTATATCTGCAGTGATAGTGGTTTAACACCTGTATCTGCAGTGATGGTGATCTCACCTATATCGGCAGTGATAGTGATCTCACACCTATATCTGCAGTGATAGTGATCTCACACCAATAACTGCAGTGATGGTGATCTCACACCTATATATGTAGTGATGGTGATCAAACACCTAAACTTTAGAAATAGTGATCTCACAACTATATCTGCAGTGATAGTGATCTCACACCTATATCTCTAGTGATAGTGATCTCATACCAATATCTGCAGTGATGGTGATCTCACACCAATATCTGCAGTGATGGTCATCTCACACCTATATCTGCAGTAATAGTGATCTCACACCTATATCTGCAGTGTTTATGATCTCACAACTATATCTGATGTAACATCTGCAGTGACAGTGATCTCACACCTATATCTGTAGTGATGGTGATCTCACACCTATGTCTGCAGTGATAGTGATCTCACACCTATATCTGTAGTGATGGTGATCTCACACCTATATCTGCAGTGATGGTGATCTCACACCTATACCTGAAGTCATATCCGCAGTGATAGTGATCCCACACCTATATCAGCAGTGATATTGATCTCACACCAATATCTGCAGTGATGGTGATCTCACACCTATATCTGTAGTGATGTTGAACTCACACCTATATCTGCAGTGATAGTGATGTCACACCAATATCTGCAGTGATAGTAATCTCAAAAATATATCTGTAGTGATGGTGATCTCACACCTATAGCTGCAGTGATGGTGATCTCACCTATATCTGCAGTGATAGTGATCTCACACCTATATCTGCAGTGATAGTGATCTCTCACCATTTACTGCAGTGCTGGTGATCTTACACCTTTATCGGCAGTGATAGTGATCTCACACCTATCTCTGCAATGATAGTGATCTCACACCCATATCTGCAGTGATGGTGATCTCACCTATATCTGTGGTGATAGTGATCTCACAACTATATATGAAGTAATGGTGATCTTACACCTATATCTGCAGTGATAGTGATCCCACACCTGTATCTGCAGTGATGGAGATCTCACACCTAAACTGCAGAGATAGTGAGCTCACACCAATATCTGCAGTGATAGTGATCTTAAACCTATATCAGCAGTGATGGTGATCTCACACCTATATCTGCAGTGATGGTGATTTCACACCTATATCTCCAGTAATAGTGATCTCACACCTATATATCTAGTGATAGTGATCTAACACCTGTATCTGCAGTGATGGTGATCTCACCTATATCTGCAGTGATAGTGATCTCACACCTATATCTGCAGTGATAGTGATCTCACACCGATAACTGCAGTGATGGTGATCTCACACCCATATATGTAGTGATGGTGATCTCACACCTAAACTACAGAGATAGTGATCTCACAACTATATCTGCAGTGATAGTGATCCCACACCTATATCTGCAGTGATGGTGATCTCAAATATATCCGCAGTGATAGTGACCTCACACCTATATCTGAAGTAATATCTGCAGTGATAATGATTCCACACCTATATCTGCAGTGATAGTGATCTCACACCAATATCTACATTGATACAGATCAGACACATGTATCTGCAGTGATAATGATCTCAAACCTATATCTGCAGTGATAGTGATCGCATACCTATATCTGCAGTTATGGTGATCTCACACCTATATCCGAAGTAATGTGATCTCACACCAATATGTACAGTGATAGTGATCTCACACATATATTTACAGTGATAGTGATCTCACACCAATATCTGCAGTGATGGTGATCTCACACCAATATCTACAGTGATAGAGATCTCTCATCTTTATCTGCAGTGAAAGTGATATCACATTCATATCTGCGGTGATAGTAATCTCACACCAATATCTGCAGTGATGGAGATCTCACACCTATATCTGCAGTGATACTGATCTCACACCTATATCAGCAGTGATTGTGATCTCACAAAAATATCTGGAGTGATGGTCATCTCACACCTATATCTGCTGTGATGGTGATCTCACACCAGTATCTGTAGTTATAGTGATCTCACACCTATATCGGCAGTGATAGTGACCTCACCTATATCTGAAGTGATAGTGATCTCACACCAATATCTGCAGTGATAGTGATCTCACACCTATATCTACAGTGATAATGATCTCTCACCAATAACTGCAGTGCTGGTGATCTTACACCTATATTGGCAGAGATAGTGCTCTCACACCTATATCTGCAGTGATGGTCATCTCACACCGATATCTGCAGTGATGCTGATCTCACACCTACATCTACAGTGACAGAGATATCACAACTATATATGAAGTAATGGTGATCTTACACCTATATCTGCAATGATAGTGATCTCACACCTACATCTGCAGTGATGCTGATCTCACACCTATATCTGCAGTGATGCTGATCTCACACCTATATCTGCAGTGATGGTCATCTCACACCGATATCTGCAGTGATGCTGATCTCACACCTATATCTACAGTGACAGAGATCTCACACCTGTATCTGAAGTAATATCTGCAGTGATAGTGATATTAAACCTATATCAGCAGTGATAGTGATCTCACACCAATATCTGCAGTGATGCTGATCTCACACCTATATCTGTAGTGATGTTGATCTAACACCTGTATCTGCAGTGATGGTGATCTCACCTATATCTGCAGTGATAGTGATCTCACACCTATATCTGCAGTGATAGTGATCTCACACCAATAACTGCAGTGATGGTGATCTCACACCCATATATGTAGTGATGGTGATCTCACACCTAAACTGCAGAGATAGTGATCTCACAACTATATCTGCAGTGATAGTGATATCACACCATTATCTACAGTGATAGAGATCTCAAACCTATATCTGCAGTGACAGTGACCAAACACCTATATCTGCAGTGATAACGATCTCACACCTATATCTGCAGTAATAGTGATCCCACACCTATATCTGCAGTGATGGTGAACTCAAATATATCCGAAGTGATAGTGATCTCACACCTATATCTGAAGTAATATCTGCAGTGATGATGATTTCACACCTATATCTGCAGTGATAGTGATCTCACACCAATATCTACAGTGATACAGATCAGACACATTTATCTGCAGTGATAATGATCTCACACCTATATCTGCAGTGATAGTGATCTCATACCTATATCTGCAGTTATGGTGATCTCACACCTATATCCAAATTAATGGTGATCTCACACCAATATGTACAGTGATAGTGATCTCACACATATATTTACATTGATAGTGGTCTCACACCAATATCTTCAGTGATGGTGATCTCATACCAATATCTACAGTGATAGAGATCTCACACCTATATCTGCAGTGATAGTGATCTTACACCAAGATCTGCAGTGATGGTCATCTCACACCTATATCTGCAGTAATAGTGATCTCACACCTATATCTGCAGTGTTCATGATCTCACAACTATATCTGATGTAATATCTGCAGTGATAGTGATCTTTCACCTAAATCAGCAGTGATAGTGATCTCACACCAAGATCTGCAGTGATGGTGATCTCACACCTATATCTTTAGTGATGCCGATCTCACACCTATATCTGCAGTGATAGTGATCTCACACCAATATCTGCAGTGATAGTGATCTCAAACCTATATCAGCAGTGATGGTGATCTCACACCTATATCTGCAGTGATGGTGATCTCACCTATATCTGCAGTGATAGTGATCTAACACCAGTATCTGCAGTGATAGTGATCTCACACCTATATATGCAGAGATAGTGATCTCACACCTATATCTGACGTGAAAGTGATTTCATACCTATATCTCCAGTAATAGTGATCTCACACCTATATATCTAGTGATAGTGATCTAACACCTGTATCTGCAGTGATGGTGATCTCACCTATATCTGCAGTGATAGTGATCTCACACCTATATCTGCAGTGATAGTGATCTCACACCAATAACTGCAGTGATGGTGATCTCACACCCATATATGTAGTGATGGTGATCTCACACCTAAACTGCAGAGATAGTGATCTCACAACTATATCTGCAGTGATAGTGATATCACACCAGTACCTACAGTGATAGAGATCTCAAACCTATATCTGCAGTGACAGTGACCAAACACCTATATCTGCAGTATTAACAAACTCACACCTATATCTGCAGTAATAGTGATCCCACACCTATATCTGCAGTGATGGTGAACTCAAATATATCCGCAGTGATAGTGATCTCACACCTATATCTGAAGTAATATCTGCAGTGATGATGATTTCACACCTATATCTGCAGTGATAGTGATCTCACACCAATATCTACAGTGATACAGATCAGACACATTTATCTGCAGTGATAATGATCTCACACCTATATCTGCAGTGATAGTGATCTCATACCTATATCTGCAGTTATGGTGATCTCACACCTATATCCAAATTAATGGTGATCTCACACCAATATGTACAGTGATAGTGATCTCACACATATATTTACAGTGATAGAGGTCTCACACCAATATCTTCAGTGATGGTGATCTCATACCAATATCTACAGTGATAGAGATCTCATACCTATATCTGCAGTGATAGTGATCTTACACCAAGATCTGCAGTGATGGTCATCTCATACCAATATCTGCAGTGATAGTGATCTCAAACCTATATCAGCAGTGATGGTGATCTCACACCTATATCTGCAGTGATGGTGATCTCACCTATATCTGCAGTGATAGTGATCTAACACCAGTATCTGCAGTGATAGTGATCTCACACCTATATATGCAGAGATAGTGATCTCACACCTATATCTGACGTGAAAGTGATTTCATACCTATATCTCCAGTAATAGTGATCTCACACCTATATATCTAGTGATAGTGATCTAACACCTGTATCTGCAGTGATGGTGATCTCACCTATATCTGCAGTGATAGTGATCTCACACCTATATCTGCAGTGATAGTGATCTCACACCAATAACTGCAGTGATGGTGATCTCACACCCATATATGTAGTGATGGTGATCTCACACCTAAACTGCAGAGATAGTGATCTCACAACTATATCTGCAGTGATAGTGATATCACACCAGTACCTACAGTGATACAGATCTCAAACCTATATCTGCAGTGACAGTGACCAAACACCTATATCTGCAGTATTAACAAACTCACACCTATATCTGCAGTAATAGTGATCCCACACCTATATCTGCAGTGATGGTGAACTCAAATATATCCGCAGTGATAGTGATCTCACACCTATATCTGAAGTAATATCTGCAGTGATGATGATTTCACACCTATATCTGCAGTGATAGTGATCTCACACCAATATCTACAGTGATACAGATCAGACACATTTATCTGCAGTGATAATGATCTCTTACCTATATCTGCAGTGATAGTGATCTCATACCTATATCTGCAGTTATGGTGATCTCACACCTATATCCAAATTAATGGTGATCTCACACCAATATGTACAGTGATAGTGATCTCACACATATATTTACAGTGATAGTGGTCTCACACCAATATCTTCAGTGATGGTGATCTCATACCAATATCTACAGTGATAGAGATCTCATACCTATATCTGCAGTGATAGTGATCTTACACCAAGATCTGCAGTGATGGTCATCTCACACCTATATCTGCAGTAATAGTGATCTCACACCTATATCTGCAGTGTTTATGATCTCACAACTATATCTGATGTAACATCTGCAGTGACAGTGATCTCACACCTATATCTGTAGTGATGGTGATCTCACACCTATGTCTGCAGTGATAGTGATCTCAAACCTATATCTGCAGTGATAGTGATAGTGATCTCACACCAATATCTACAGTGATAGAGATTTCACACCTATATCTGCAGTGATAGTGATCTCACACCTATATCTGCAGTGATAGTGAACTCACACCAATATCTTCAGTGATAGATATCTCACACCTATAGCTGCAGTGATAGTGATCTCACACCTATATCTGCAGTGATAGTGGTTTAACACCTGTATCTGCAGTGATGGTGATCTCACCTATATCGGCAGTGATAGTGATCTCACACCTATATCTGCAGTGATAGTGATCTCACACCAATAACTGCAGTGATGGTGATCTCACACCTATATATGTAGTGATGGTGATCAAACACCTAAACTTTAGAAATAGTGATCTCACAACTATATCTGCAGTGATAGTGATCTCACACCTATATCTCTAGTGATAGTGATCTCATACCAATATCTGCAGTGATGGTGATCTCACACCAATATCTGCAGTGATGGTCATCTCTCACCGATATCTGCAGGGATGCTGATCTCACACCTATATCTACAGTGACAGAGATCTCACACCTATATCTGAAATATTATCTGCAGTGATAGTGATCTTACACCTATATCAGCAGTGATAGTGATCTCACACCAATATCTGCAGTGATGGTGATCTCACACCTATATCTGTAGTGATGTTGATCTCACACCTATATCTGCAGTGATAGTGATCTAACACCAGTATCTGCAGTGATAGTGATCTCACACCTATATATGCAAAGATAGTGATCTCACACCTATATCTGAAGTAATAGTGATTTCACACCTATATCTCCAGTAATAGTGATCTCGCACCTATATCTCTACTGATAGTGATCTCACACCTATATCTGCAGTGATGGTGATCTCACCTATATCTGCAGAGATAGTGATCTCACACCTATATCTGCAGTGATAGTGATCTCACACCAATAACTGCAGTGATGGTGATCTAACACCTATATATGTAGTGATGGTAATCTCACACCTATATCTGCAGTGATAGTGATCTCACACCTGTATATGCAGTGATGGTGATCTCACACCTATATCTGCAGTGATAGTGATCCCACACCTATATCTACAGTGATAGTGGTCTCACACCAATAACTGCAGTGATGGTGATCTAACACCTATATATGTAGTGATGGTAATCTCACACCTATATCTGCAGTGATAGTGATCTCACACCAATATCTGCAGTGACGGTGATCTCATACCAATATCTACAGTGAAAGAGATCTCACAGCTATATCTGCAGTGATACTGATCTTCCACCAATATCTGCAGCGATGGTCATCTCACACCTATATCTGCAGTGATGGTGATCTCACACCTATATCTCCAGTGATAGTGATATCACACCAATATCTGCAGTGATGGTGATCTCACACCTATATCTGCAGTGATGGTGATCTCACCTCTATCTGCAGTGATAGTGATCTCACACCTAAACTGCAGAGATAGTGATCTCACACCTATATCTGAAGTAATGGTGATTTCACACCTATATCTGCAATGATAATGATCTCACACCTATATCTGCAGTAATAGTGATCCCACACCTATATATGCAGTGATGGTGATCTCACACCTATATCTGCTGTGATGTGATCTCACCTATATCAGCAGTGATAGTGATCTCACACCTATATCTGAAATAATATCTGCAGTGATGGTGATCTCACACCTATATCTACAGTGATGATTCTCTCACACCTACCTCTGCAGTGATGGTGATATCACAACTAAATCTGCAATGATAGTGATCTCACACCTATATCTTAAGTAATGGTGATCTCACACCTATATCTGCACTGATATTGATCTCACACCTATATCTGAAGTAATATCCGCAGTAATAGTGATCTCAAACCTATATCTGCAGTGATAGTGATCTCACACCAATATCTACAGTGATAGAGATCTCACACCTATATCTGCAGTGATAGTGATCTCACACCTATATCTGAAGTGATAGTGAACTCACACCTATATCTGCAGTGATAGTGATCCCACACCTATTTCAGCAGTGATATTGATCTCACACCAATATCTGCAGTGATGGTGATCTCACACCTATATCTGTAGTGATGTTGAACTCACACCTATATCTGCAGTGATAGTGATGTCACACCAATATCTGCAGTGATAGTAATCTCAAAAATATATCTGTAGTGATGGTGATCTCACACCTATAGCTGCAGTGATGGTGATCTCACCTATATCTGCAGTGATAGTGATCTCACACCTATATCTGCAGTGATAGTGATCTCTCACCATTTACTGCAGTGCTGGTGATCTTACACCTTTATCGGCAGTGATAGTGATCTCACACCTATCTCTGCAATAATAGTAATCTCACACCCATATCTGCAGTGATGGTGATCTCACCTATATCTGTGGTGATAGTGATCTCACAACTATATATGAAGTAATGGTGATCTTACACCTATATCTGCAGTGATAGTGATCCCACACCTGTATCTGCAGTGATGGAGATCTCACACCTAAACTGCAGAGATAGTGAGCTCACACCAATATCTGCAGTGATAGTGATCTTAAACCTATATCAGCAGTGATGGTGATCTCACACCTATATCTGCAGTGATGGTGATCTCACCTATATCTGCAGTGATAGTGATTTCACACCTATATCTCCAGTAATAGTGATCTCACACCTATATATCTAGTGATAGTGATCTAACACCTGTATCTGCAGTGATGGTGATCTCACCTATATCTGCAGTGATAGTGATCTCACACCTATATCTGCAGTGATAGTGATCTCACACCAATAACTGCAGTGATGGTGATCTCACACCCATATATGTAGTGATGGTGATCTCACACCTAAACTACAGAGATAGTGATCTCACAACTATATCTGCAGTGATAGTGATCTCACACCATGATCTACAGTGATAGGGATCTCAAAAATATATCTGCAGTGATAGTGATCAAACACCTATATCTGCAGTGATAACGATCTCACACCTATATCTGCAGTAATAGTGATCCCACACCTATATCTGCAGTGATGGTGATCTCAAATATATCCGCAGTGATAGTGACCTCACACCTATATCTGAAGTAATATCTGCAGTGATAATGATTCCACACCTATATCTGCAGTGATAGTGATCTCACACCAATATCTACATTGATACAGATCAGACACATGTATCTGCAGTGATAATGATCTCAAACCTATATCTGCAGTGATAGTGATCGCATACCTATATCTGCAGTTATGGTGATCTCACACCTATATCCGAAGTAATGTGATCTCACACCAATATGTACAGTGATAGTGATCTCACACATATATTTACAGTGATAGTGATCTCACACCAATATCTGCAGTGATGGTGATCTCACACCAATATCTACAGTGATAGAGATCTCTCATCTTTATCTGCAGTGAAAGTGATATCACATTCATATCTGCGGTGATAGTAATCTCACACCAATATCTGCAGTGATGGAGATCTCACACCTATATCTGCAGTGATACTGATCTCACACCTATATCAGCAGTGATTGTGATCTCACAAAAATATCTGCAGTGATGGTCATCTCACACCTATATCTGCAGTGATGGTGATCTCACACCAGTATCTGTAGTTATAGTGATCTCACACCTATATCGGCAGTGATAGTGACCTCACCTATATCTGAAGTGATAGTGATCTCACACCAATATCTGCAGTGATAGTGATCTCACACCTATATCTACAGTGATAATGATCTCTCACCAATAACTGCAGTGCTGGTGATCTTACACCTATATTGGCAGAGATAGTGATCTCACACCTATATCTGCAGTGATGGTCATCTCACACCGATATCTGCAGTGATGCTGATCTCACACCTACATCTACAGTGACAGAGATATCACAACTATATATGAAGTAATGGTGATCTTACACCTATATCTGCAATGATAGTGATCTCACACCTACATCTGCAGTGATGCTGATCTCACACCTATATCTGCAGTGATGCTGATCTCACACCTATATCTGCAGTGATGGTCATCTCACACCGATATCTGCAGTGATGCTGATCTCACACCTATATCTACAGTGACAGAGATCTCACACCTGTATCTGAAGTAATATCTGCAGTGATAGTGATCTTAAACCTATATCAGCAGTGATAGTGATCTCATACCAATATCTGCAGTGATGGTGATCTCACACCTATATCTGTAGTGATGTTGATCTAACACCTGTATCTGCAGTGATGGTGATCTCACCTATATCTGCAGTGATAGTGATCTCACACCTATATCAGCAGTGATAGTGATCTCACACCAATATCTGCAGTGATGGTGATCTCACACCTATATCTGTAGTGATGTTGATCTCACACCTATATCTGCAGTGATAGTGATCTAACACCAGTATCTGCAGTGATAGTGATCTCACACCTATATATGCAAAGATAGTGATCTCACACCTATATCTGAAGTGATAGTGATTTCACACCTATATCTCCAGTAATAGTGATCTCGCACCTATATCTCTACTGATAGTGATCTCACACCTGTATCTGCAGTGATGGTGATCTCACCTATATCTGCAGAGATAGTGATCTCACACCTATATCTGCAGTGATAGTGATGTCACACCAATATCTGCAGTGATAGTAATCTCAAAAATATATCTGTAGTGATGGTGATCTCACACCTATAGCTGCAGTGATGGTGATCTCACCTATATCTGCAGTGATAGTGATCTCACACCTATATCTGCAGTGATAGTGATCTCTCACCATTTACTGCAGTGCTGGTGATCTTACACCTTTATCGGCAGTGATAGTGATCTCACACCTATCTCTGCAATAATAGTGATCTCACACCCATATCTGCAGTGATGGTGATCTCACCTATATCTGTGGTGATAGTGATCTCACAACTATATATGAAGTAATGGTGATCTTACACCTATATCTGCAGTGATAGTGATCCCACACCTGTATCTGCAGTGATGGAGATCTCACACCTAAACTGCAGAGATAGTGAGCTCACACCAATATCTGCAGTGATAGTGATCTTAAACCTATATCAGCAGTGATGGTGATCTCACACCTATATCTGCAGTGATGGTGATCTCACCTATATCTGCAGTGATAGTGATTTCACACCTATATCTCCAGTAATAGTGATCTCACACCTATATATCTAGTGATAGTGATCTAACACCTGTATCTGCAGTGATGGTGATCTCACCTATATCTGCAGTGATAGTGATCTCACACCTATATCTGCAGTGATAGTGATCTCACACCAATAACTGCAGTGATGGTGATCTCACACCCATATATGTAGTGATGGTGATCTCACACCTAAACTGCAGAGATAGTGATCTCACAACTATATCTGCAGTGATAGTGATATCACACCATTATCTACAGTGATAGAGATCTCAAACCTATATCTGCAGTGACAGTGACCAAACACCTATATCTGCAGTGATAACGATCTCACACCTATATCTGCAGTAATAGTGATCCCACACCTATATCTGCAGTGATGGTGAACTCAAATATATCCGAAGTGATAGTGATCTCACACCTATATCTGAAGTAATATCTGCAGTGATGATGATTTCACACCTATATCTGCAGTGATAGTGATCTCACACCAATATCTACAGTGATACAGATCAGACACATTTATCTGCAGTGATAATGATCTCACACCTATATCTGCAGTGATAGTGATCTCATACCTATATCTGCAGTTATGGTGATCTCACACCTATATCCAAATTAATGGTGATCTCACACCAATATGTACAGTGATAGTGATCTCACACATATATTTACAGTGATAGTGGTCTCACACCAATATCTTCAGTGATGGTGATCTCATACCAATATCTACAGTGATAGAGATCTCACACCTATATCTGCAGTGGTAGTGATCTTACACCAAGATCTGCAGTGATGGTCATCTCACACCTATATCTGCAGTAATAGTGATCTCACACCTATATCTGCAGTGTTCATGATCTCACAACTATATCTGATGTAATATCTGCAGTGATAGTGATCTCACACCTATATCTGTAGTGATGGTGATCTCACACCTATGTCTGCAGTGATGGTGATCTCACACCTATATCTGTAGTGAAGGTGATCTCACACCTATATCTGCAGTGATGGTGATCTCACACATATACCTGAAGTAATATCCGCAGTGATAGTGATCTCAAACCTATATCTGCAGTGATAGTGATAGTGATCTCACACCAATATCTACAGTGATAGAGATTTCACACCTATATCTGCAGTGATAGTGATCTCACACCTATATCTGCAGTGATAGTGAACTCACACCAATATCTACAGTGATAGATATCTCACACCTATAGCTGCAGTGATAGTGATCTCACACCTATATCTGCAGTGATAGTGGTCTAACACCTGTATCTGCAGTGATGGTGATCTCACCTATATCGGCAGTGATAGTGATCTCACACCTATATCTGCAGTGATAGTGATCGCACACCAATAACTGCAGTGATGGTGATCTCACACCCATATATGTAGTGATGATGATCTCACACCTAAACTGCAGAAATAGTGATCTCACAACTATATCTGCAGTGATAGTGATCTCACACCTATATCTCTAGTGATAGTGATCTCATACCAATCTCTGCAGTGATGGTGATCTCACACCAATATCTGCAGTGATGGTCATCTCTCACCGATATCTGCAGGGATGCTGATCTCACACCTATATCTACAGTGACAGAGATCTCACACCTATATCTGAAATATTATCTGCAGTGATAGTGATCTTACACCTATATCAGCAGTGATAGTGATCTCACACCAATATCTGCAGTGATGGTGATCTCACACCTATATCTGTAGTGATGTTGATCTCACACCTATATCTGCAGTGATAGTGATCTAACACCAGTATCTGCAGTGATAGTGATCTCACACCTATATATGCAAAGATAGTGATCTCACACCTATATCTGAAGTGATAGTGATCTCACACCTATATCTGAAGTAATGGTGATTTCACACCTATATCTGCAATGATAATGATCTCACACCTATATCTGCAGTAATAGTGATCCCACACCTATATATGCAGTGATGGTGATCTCACACCTATATCTGCTGTGATGTGATCTCACCTATATCAGCAGTGATAGTGATCTCACACCTATATCTGAAATAATATCTGCAGTGATGGTGATCTCACACCTATATCTACAGTGATGATTATCTCACACCTACCTCTGCAGTGATGGTGATATCACAACTAAATCTGCAATGATAGTGATCTCACACCTATATCTTAAGTAATGGTGATCTCACACCTATATCTGCACTGATATTGATCTCACACCTATATCTGAAGTAATATCTGCAGTAATAGTGATCTCAAACCTATATCTGCAGTGATAGTGATCTCACACCAATATCTACAGTGATAGAGATCTCACACCTATATCTGCAGTGATGGTGATCTCACACCTATATCTGTAGTGATGTTGAACTCACACCTATATCTGCAGTGATAGTGATGTCACACCAATATCTGCAGTGATAGTAATCTCAAAAATATATCTGTAGTGATGGTGATCTCACACCTATAGCTGCAGTGATTGTGATCTCACCTATATCTGCAGTGATAGTGATCTCACACCTATATCTGCAGTGATAGTGATCTCTCACCATTTACTGCAGTGCTGGTGATCTTACACCTTTATCGGCAGTGATAGTGATCTCACACCTATCTCTGCAATGATAGTGATCTCACACCCATATCTGCAGTGATGGTGATCTCACCTATATCTGTGGTGATAGTGATCTCACAACTATATATGAAGTAATGGTGATCTTACACCTATATCTGCAGTGATAGTGATCCCACACCTATATCTGCAGTGATGGAGATCTCACACCTAAACTGCAGAGATAGTGAGCTCACACCAATATCTGCACTGATCCTGATCTTAAACCTATATCAGCAGTGATGGTGATCTCACACCTATATCTGCAGTGGTGGTGATCTCACCTATATCTGCAGTGATAGTGATTTCACACCTATATCTCCAGTAATAGTGATCTCACACCTATATATCTAGTGATAGTGATCTAACACCTGTATCTAGAGTGATGGTGATCTCACCTATATCTGCAGTGATAGTGATCTCACACCAATATCTGCAGTGATAGTGATCTCACACCAATAACGGCAGTGATGGTGATCTCACACCCATATATGTAGTGATGGTGATCTCACACCTAAACTACAGAGATAGTGATCTCACAACTATATCTGCAGTAATAGTGATCTCACACCATTATCTACAGTGATAGGGATCTCAAAAATATATCTGCAGTGATAGTGATCAAACACCTATATCTGCAGTGATAACGATCTCACACCTATATCTGCAGTAATAGTGATCCCACACCTATATCTGCAGTGATGGTGATCTCAAATATATCCGCAGTGATAGTGACCTCACACCTATATCTGAAGTATTATCTGCAGTGATGATGATTTCACACCTATATCTGCAGTGATAGTGATCTCACACCAATATCTACATTGATACAGATCAGACACATTTATCTGCAGTGATAATGATCTCACACCTATATCTGCAGTGATAGTGATCGCATACCTATATCTGCAGTTATGGTGATCTCACACCTATATCCGAAGTAATGGTGATCTCACACCAATATGTACAGTGATAGTGATCTCACACATATATTTACAGTGATAGTGATCTCACACCAATATCTGCAGTGATGGTGATCTCACACCAATATCTACAGTGATAGAGATCTCTCATCTTTATCTGCAGTGAAAGTGATATCACATTCATATCTGTGGTGATAGTAATCTCACACCAATATCTGCAGTGATGGAGATATCACACCTATATCTGCAGTGATTGTGATCTCACACCTATATCTGCAGTGATAGTGATCTCACACCAATATCTACAGTGATAGAAATCTTACACCTATATCTGCAGTGATAGTGATCTCACACCTATATCAGCAGTGATTGTGATCTCACAACAATATCTGCAGTGATGGTCATCTCACACCTATATCTGCAGTGATGGTGATCTCACACCAGTATCTGTAGTTATAGTGATCTCACACCTATATCGGCAGTGATAGTGACCTCACCTATATCTGAAGTGATAGTGATCTCACACCAATATCTGCAGTGATAGTGATCTCACACCTATATCTACAGTGATAATGATCTCTCACCAATAACTGCAGTGCTGGTGATCTTACACCTATATCGGCAGAGATAGTGATCTCACACCTATATCTGCAGTGATGGTCATCTCACACCGATATCTACAGTGATGCTGATCTCACACCTACATCTACAGTGACAGAGATATCACAACTATATATGAAGTAATGGTGATCTTACACCTATATCTGCAATGATAGTGATCTCACACCTACATCTGCAGTGATGCTGATCTCACACCTATATCTGCAGTGATGCTGATCTCACACCTATATCTGCAGTGATGCTCATCTCACACCGATATCTGCAGTGATGCTGATCTCACACCTATATCTACAGTGACAGAGATCTCACACCTGTATCTGAAGTAATATCTGCAGTGATAGTGATCTTAAACCTATATCAGCAGTGATAGTGATCTCACACCAATATCTGCAGTGATGGTGATCTCACACCTATATCTGTAGTGATGTTGATCTCACACCTATATCTGCAGTGATAGTGATCTAACACCAGTATCTGCAGTGATAGTGATCTCACACCTATATATGCAGAGATAGTGATCTCACACCTATATCTGAAGTGATAGTGATTTCACACCTATATCTCCAGAAATAGTGATCTCGCACCTATATCTCTAGTGATAGTGATCTCACAGCTGTATCAGCAGTGATGGTGATCTCACCTATATCTGCAGTGATAGTGATCTCACACCTATATCTGCAGTGATAGTGATCTCACACCCATAACTGCAGTGATGGTGTTCTAACACCTATATATGTAGTGATGGTAATCTCACACCTATATCTGCAGTGATAGTGATCTCACACCTGTATCTGCAGTGATGGTGATCTCACACCTATATCTGCAGTGATGGTGATCTCACACCTATATCTGCAGTGATAGTGGTCTCACACCAATATCTGCAGTGACGGTGATCTCATACCAATATCTACAGTGATGGTGATCTCCAACCTATATCTCCAGTGATAGTGATATCACACCTATATCTGCAGTGATGGTGATCTCATACCTATATCTGCAGTGATGGTGATCTCTCCTATATCTGCAGTGATAGTGAACTCACACCAATATCTACAGTGATAGTGAACTCACACCAATATCTACAGTGATAGATATCTCACACCTATAGCTGCAGTGATAGTGATCTCACACCTATATCTGCAGTGATAGTGGTCTAACACCTGTATCTGCAGTGATGGGGATCTCACCTATATCGGCAGTGATAGTGATCTCACACCTATATCTGCAGTGATAGTGATCTCACACCAATAACTGCAGTGATGGTGATCTCACACCCATATATGTAGTGATGATGATCTCACACCTAAACTGCAGAAATAGTGATCTCACAACTATATCTGCAGTGATAGTGATCTCACACCTATATCTCTAGTGATAGTGATCTCATACCAATATCTGCAGTGATGGTGATCTCACACCAATATCTGCAGTGATGGTCATCTCTCACCGATATCTCCAGGGATGCTGATCTCACACCTATATCTACAGTGACAGAGATCTCACACCTATATCTGAAATAATATCTGCAGTGATAGTGATCTTACACCTATATAAGCAGTGATAGTGATCTCACACCAATATCTGCAGTGATGGTGATCTCACACCTATATCTGTAGTGATGTTGATCTCACACCTATATCTGCAGTGATAGTGATCTAACACCAGTATCTGCAGTGATAGTGATCTCACACCTATATATGCAAAGATAGTGATCTCACACCTATATCTGAAGTGATAGTGATTTCACACCTATATCTCCAGTAATAGTGATCTCGCACCTATATCTCTACTGATAGTGATCTCACACCTGTATCTGCAGTGATGGTGATCTCACCTATATCTGCAGAGATAGTGATCTCAGACCTATATCTGCAGTGATAGTGATCTCACACCAATAACTGCAGTGATGGTGATCTAACACCTATATATGTAGTGATGGTAATATCACACCTATATCTGCAGTGATAGTGATCTCACACCTGTATCTGCAGTGATGGTGATCTCACACCTATATCTGCGGTGATAGTGATCCCACACCTATATCTACAGTGATAGTGGTCTCACACCAATAACTGCAGTGATGGTGATCTAACACCTATATATGTAGTGATGGTAATCTCACACCTATATCTGCAGTGATAGTGATCTCACACCAATATCTGCAGTGACGGTGATCTCACACCAATATCTGCAGTGACGGTGATCTCATACCAATATCTACAGTGAAAGAGATCTCACACCTATATCTGCAGTGATACTGATCTTCCACCAATATCTGCAGCGATGGTCATCTCACACCTATATCTGCAGTGATGGTGATCCCACACCTATATATGCAGTGATGGTGATCTCACACCTATATCTGCTGTGATGTGATCTCACCTATATCAGCAGTGATAGTGATCTCACACCTATATCTGAAATAATATCTGCAATGATGGGGATCTCACACCTATATCTACAGTGATGATTATCTCACACCTACCTCTGCAGTGATGGTGATATCACAACTAAATCTGCAATGATAGTGATCTCACACCTATATCTTAAGTAATGGTGATCTCACGCCTATATCTGCACTGATATTGATCTCACACCTATATCTGAAGTAATATCTGCAGTAATAGTGATCTCAAACCTATATCTGCAGTGATAGTGATCTCACACCAATATCTACAGTGATAGAGATCTCACACCTATATCTGCAGTGATGGTGATCTCACACCTATATCTGTAGTGATGTTGATCTCACACCTATATCTGCAGTGATAGTGATGTCACACCAATATCTGCAGTGATAGTAATCTCAAAAATATATCTGTAGTGATGGTGATCTCACACCTATAGCTGCAGTGATTGTGATCTCACCTATATCTGCAGTGATAGTGATCTCACACCTATATCTGCAGTGATAGTGATCTCTCACCATTTACTGCAGTGCTGGTGATCTTACACCTTTATCGGCAGTGATAGTGATCTCACACCTATCTCTGCAATGATAGTGATCTCACACCCATATCTGCAGTGATGGTGATCTCACCTATATCTGTGGTGATAGTGATCTCACAACTATATATAAAGTAATGGTGATCTTACACCTATATCTGCAGTGATAGTGATCCCACACCTATATCTGCAGTGATGGAGATCTCACACCTAAACTGCAGAGATAGTGAGCTCACACCAATATCTGCAGTGATAGTGATCTTACACCTATATCAGCAGTGATGGTGATCTCACACCTATATCTGCAGTGATGGTGATCTCACCTATATCTGCAGTGATAGTGATTTCACACCTATATCTCCAGTAATAGTGATCTCACACCTATATATCTAGTGATAGTGATCTAACACCTGTATCTAGAGTGATGGTGATCTCACCTATATCTGCAGTGATAGTGATCTCACACCAATATCTGCAGTGATAGTGATCTCACACCAATAACTGCAGTGATGGTGATCTCACACCCATATATGTAGTCATGGTGATCTCACACCTAAACTACAGAGATAGTGATCTCACAACTATATCTGCAGTAATAGTGATCTCACACCATTATCTACAGTGATAGGGATCTCAAAAATATATCTGCAGTGATAGTGATCAAACACCTATATCTGCAGTGATAACGATCTCACACCTATATCTGCAGTAATAGTGATCCCACACCTATATCTGCAGTGATAGAGATCTCACACCAATATCTACATTGATACAGATCAGACACATTTATCTGCAGTGATAATGATCTCACACCTATATCTGCAGTGATAGTGATCGCATACCTATATCTGCAGTTATGGTGATCTCACACCTATATCCGAAGTAATGGTGATCTCACACCAATATGTACAGTGATAGTGATCTCACACATATATTTACAGTGATAGTGATCTCACACCAATATCTGCAGTGATGGTGATCTCACACCAATATCTACAGTGATAGAGATCTCTCATCTTTATCTGCAGTGAAAGTGATATCACATTCATATCTGCGGTGATAGTAATCTCACACCAATATCTGCAGTGATGGAGATCTCACACCTATATCTGCAGTGATTGTGATCTCACACCTATATCTGCAGTGATAGTGATCTCACACCAATATCTACAGTGATAGAGATCTTACACCTATATCTGCAGTGATAGTGATCTCACACCTATATCAGCAGTGATTGTGATCTCACAACAATATCTGCAGTGATGGTCATCTCACACCTATATCTGCAGTGATGGTGATCTCACACCAGTATCTGTAGTTATAGTGATCTCACACCTATATCGGCAGTGATAGTGACCTCACCTATATCTGAAGTGATAGTGATCTCACACCAATATCTGCAGTGATAGTGATCTCACACCTATATCTACAGTGATAATGATCTCTCACCAATAACTGCAGTGCTGGTGATCTTACACCTATATCGGCAGAGATAGTGATCTCACACCTATATCTGCAGTGATGGTCATCTCACACTGATATCTACAGTGATGCTGATCTCACACCTACATCTACAGTGACAGAGATATCACAACTATATATGAAGTAATGGTGATCTTACACCTATATCTGCAATGATAGTGATCTCACACCTACATCTGCAGTGATGCTGATCTCACACCTATATCTGCAGTGATGCTGATCTCACACCTATATCTGCAGTGATGCTCATCTCACACCGATATCTGCAGTGATGCTGATCTCACACCTATATCTACAGTGACAGAGATCTCACACCTGTATCTGAAGTAATATCTGCAGTGATAGTGATCTTAAACCTATATCAGCAGTGATAGTGATCTCACACCAATATCTGCAGTGATGGTGATCTCACACCTATATCTGTAGTGATGTTGATCTCACACCTATATCTGCAGTGATAGTGATCTAACACCAGTATCTGCAGTGATAGTGATCTCACACCTATATATGCAGAGATAGTGATCTCACACCTATATCTGAAGTGATAGTGATTTCACACCTATATCTCCAGTAATAGTGATCTTGCACCTATATCTCTAGTGATAGTGATCTCACAGCTGTATCAGCAGTGATGGTGATCTCACCTATATCTGCAGTGATAGTGATCTCACACCTATATCTGCAGTGATAGTGATCTCACACCCATAACTGCAGTGATGGTGTTCTAACACCTATATATGTAGTGATGGTAATCTCACACCTATATCTGCAGTGATAGTGATCTCACACCTGTATCTGCAGTGATGGTGATCTAACACCTATATCTGCAGTGATGGTGATCTCACACCTATATCTGCAGTGATAGTGATCCCACACCTATATCTACAGTGATAGTGGTCTCACACCAATATCTGCAGTGACGGTGATCTCATACCAATATCTACAGTGATAGAGCTCTCACACCTATATCTGCAGTGATACGAATCTTCCACCAATATCTGCAGCGATGGTCATCTCACACCTATATCTGCAGTGATGGTGATCTCCAACCTATATCTCCAGTGATAGTGATATCACACCTATATCTGCAGTGATGGTGATCTCATACCTATATCTGCAGTGATGGTGATCTCTCCTATATCTGCAGTGATAGTGATCTCACACCTAAACTGCAGAGATAGTGATCTCACACCTATATGTTACGTAATGGTGATTTCACACCTAGATCTGCAATGATAATGATCTCACACCTATATCTGCACTAATAGTGGTCCCACACCTATATATGCAGTGATGGTGATCTCACACCTATATCTGCTGTGATGTGATCTCACCTATATCAGCAGTGATAGTGATCTCACACCTATATCTGAAGTAATATCTGCAGTGATGGTGATCTCACACCTATATCTGCAGTGATGATTATCTCACACCTCCCTCTGCAGTGATGGTGATATCACAACTAAATCTGCAATGATAGTGATCTCACACCTATATCTTAAGTAATGGTGATCTCACACCTATATCTGAAGTAATATCCACAGTAATAGTGATCTCAAACCTATATCTGCAGTGATAGTGATCTCACACCTATATCTGCAGTGATAGTGAACTCACACCAATATCTACAGTGAAAGAGATCTCACACCTATAGCTGCAGTGATAGTGATCTAACACCAATATCTGCAGTGATATTGAGCTCACACCTATATATGCAGAGATAGTGATCTCACACCTATATCTGCAGTGATAGTGATTTTACAGCTATATCTCCAGTAATAGTGATCTCACACCTATATCTCTAGTGAGAGTGATCTAACACCTGTATCTGCAGTGATGGTGATCTCACCTATATCGGCAGTGATAGTGATCTCACACCTATATCTACAGTGATAGTGATCTCACACCAATAACTGCAGTGATGGTGATCTCACACCCATATATGTAGTGATGGTGATCTCACACCTAAACAGCAGAGATAGTGATCTCACACCTATATCTGCAGTGATAGTGATCTCACACCAATAACTGCAGTGATGGTGATCTCACACCCATATATGTAGTGATGGTGATCTCACACCTAAACTACAGAGATAGTGATCTCACAACTATATCTGCAGTGATAGTGATCTCACACCATTATCTACAGTGATAGGGATCTCAAAAATATATCTGCAGTGATAGTGATCAAACACCTATATCTGCAGTGATAACGATCTCACACCTATATCTGCAGTAATAGTGATCCCACACCTATATCTGCAGTGATGGTGATCTCAAATATATCTGCAGTGATAGTGACCTCACACCTATATCTGAAGTAATATCTGCAGTGATAGTGATCTCACACCTATATCTGCAGTGATAATGATCTCACACCAATAACTTTAGTGCCGGTGATCTTACACCTATATCTGCAGTGATAGTGATCTCACACCTATCTCTGCAATGATAGTGATCTCACACCCATATCTGCAGTGATGGGGATCTCACCTATATCTGTGGTGATAGAGATCTCACACCTATATCTGCAGTGATACTGATCTTCCACCAATATCTGCAGCGATGGTCATCTCACACCTATATCTGCAGTGATGGTGATCTCACACCTATATCTGCAGTGATGGTGATCTCACCTATATCTGCAGTGATAGTGATCTCACACCTAAACTGCAGAGATAGTGATCTCACACCTATATCTGAAGTAATGGTGATTTCACACCTATATATGCAGTGATGGTGATCTCACACCAATATCTACAGTGAAAGAGATCTCATATCTTTATCTGCAGTGATAGTGATCTCACACTTATATCTGCAGTGATAGTCATCTCACACCAATATCTGCAGTGATGGCAATCTCACACATATATCTGCAGTGATAGTGATCTCACAACAATATCAACAGTAATAGAGATCTCACAGCTATATCTGCAGTGATAGTGATCTCACACCAATATCTGCAGTGATAGTGATCTCACATACATATCTAGTGTAATGGTGATCTCACACCTATATCTGCAGTGATGGTAATCTCACACCTATATCTGCAGTGATAGTGATCCTACACCTATATCTGCAATGATAGTGGTTTCACACAAATATATCTGCAGTGATGGTGATCTCATACCAATATCTACAGTGATAGAGATCTCACACCTATATCTGCAGTGATAGTGATCTTACACCAATATCTGCAGTGATGGTCATCTCACACCTATATCTGCAGTGATAGTGATCTCACACCTATATCTGCAGTAATAGTGATCTCACACCTATATCTGCAGTGGTCGTGATCTCACCTATATCTGCAGTGATAGTGATCTCACAACTATATCTGATGTAATATCTGAGGTGATAGTGATCTCACACCTATATCTGCAGTAATAGTGATCACACATCTATATCTGCAGTGATAGTGATCCTACACCTATATCTGCAATGATAGTGGTCTCACACAAATATATCTGCAGTGATGGTGATCTCATACCAATATCTACAGTGATAGAGATATCACACCTATATCTGCAGTGATACTGATCTTCCACCAATATCTGCAGCGATGGTCATCTCACACCTATATCTGCAGTGATGGTGATCTCACACCTATATCTTTAGTGATGTTGATCTCACACCTATATCTGCAGTGATAGTGATCTCACACCAATATCTGCAGTGATAGTGATCTCAAACCTATATCAGCAGTGATGGTGATCTCACACCTATATCTGCAGTGATAGTGATCTAACACCAGTATCTGCAGTGATAGTGATCTCACACCTATATATGCAGAGATAGTGATCTCACACCTATATCTGAAGTGATAGTGATTTCACACCTATATCTCCAGTAATAGTGATCTCACACCTATATCTGCTGTGATGGTGATCACACCTATATCTGCACTGATAGTGATCTCACACTTATATCTGCAGTGACAATGATCTCACACCAATAACTGCAGTGCCGGTGATCTTACACCTATATATGCAGTGATAGTGATCTCACACCTATCTCTGCAATGATAGTGATCTCACACCCATATCTGCAGTGATGGTGATCTCACCTATATCTGTGGTGATAGTGATCTCACAACTATATATGAAGTAATGGTGATCTTACACTTATATCTGCAGTGATAGTGATCCCACACCTATATCTGCAGTGATGGTGATCTCACACCTATATCTCCAATGATAGTGATCTCACACCTACATCTGCAGTGATGCTGATCTCACTCCTATATCTGCAGTGATGCTGATCTCACATCTATATCTGCAGTGATGGTCATCTCACACTGATATCTGCAGTGATGCTGATCTCACACCTATATCTACAGTGACAGAGATCTCACACCTATATCTGAAGTAATATCTGCAGTGATAGTGATCTTACACCTATATCAGCAGTAAAAGTGATCTCACACCAATATCTGCAGTAATGGTGATCTCACACCTATATCTGTAGTGATGTTGATCTCACACCTATATCTGCAGTGATAGTGATCTCACACCAATATCTGCAGTGATAGTAATCTCAAAAATATATCTGTAGTGATGGTGATCTCACACCTATACCTGCAGTGATGGTGATCTCACCTATATCTGCAGTGATAGTGATCTCACACCTATATCTGCAGTGATAGTGACCTCTCACCATTTACTGCAGAGCTGGTGATCTTACACCTATATCTGCAGTGATAGTGATCTCACACCTATCTCTGCAATGATAGTGATTTCACACCCATATCTACAGTGAAAGAAATCTCACACCTATAGCTGCAGTGATAGTGTTCTCACACCTATATCTGCAGTGATAGTGATCTAACACCAATATCTGCAGGGATAGTGAGCTCACACCTATATATGCAGAGATAGTGATCTCACACCTATATCTTAAGTAATGGTGATTCCACACCTATATCTGCACTGATATTGATCTCACACCTATATCTGAATTAATATCCGCAGTGATAGTGATCTCAAACCTATATCTGCAGTGATAGTGATCTCACACCAATATCTACAGTGATAGAGATCTCACACCTATATCTGCAGTGATAGTGATTTCACACCTATATCTCCAGTAATAGTGATCTCACACCTATATCTCTAGTGATAGTGATCTCACACCTATATCTGCTGTGATGGTGATCACACCTATATCTGCACTGATAGTGATCTCACACTTATATCTGCAGTGATAATGATCTCACACCAATAACTGCAGTGCCGGTGATCTTACACCTATATCTGCAGTGATAGTGATCTCACACCTATCTCTGCAATGATAGTGATCTCACACCCATATATGCAGTGATGGTGATCTCACCTATATCTGTGGTGATAGTAATCTCACAACTATATATGAAGTAATGGTTATCTTACACTTATATCTGCAGTGATAGTGATCCCACACCTATATCTGCAGTGATGGTGATCTCACACCTACATCTACAATGATAGTGATCTCACACCTACATCTGAAGTGATGCTGATCTCACTCCTATATGTGCAGTGATGCTGATCTCACATCTATATCTGCAGTGATGGTCATCTCACACCGATATCTGCAATGATGCTGATCTCACACCTATATCTACAGTGACAGAGATCTCACACCCATATCTGAAGTAATATCTGCAGTGATAGTGATCTTACACCTATATCAGCAGTGATAGTGATCTCACACCAATATCTGCAGTAATGGTGATCTCACACCTATATCTGTAGTGATGTTGTTCTCACACCTATATCTGCAGTGATAGTGATCTCACACCAATATCTGCAGTGATAGTAATCTCAAAAATATATCTGTAGTGATGGTGATCTCACACCTATACCTGCAGTGATGGTGATCTCACCTATATCTCCAGTGATAGTGATCTCACACCTATATCTGCAGTGATAGTGATCTCTCACCATTTACTGCAGTGCTGGTGATCTTACACCTATATCTGCAGTGATAGTGATCTCACACCTATCTCTGCAATGATAGTGATTTCACACCCATATCTGCAGTGATGGTGATCTCACCTATATCTGTGGTGATAGTGATCTCACAACTATATATTAAGTAATGGTGATCTTACACCTATATCTGCAGTGATAGTGATCTCCACCTATATATCTGCAATGATAGTCATCTCACATCTACATCTGCAGTGATGCTGATCTCACACCTATATCTGCAGTGATGGTCATCTCACACCGATATCTGTAGTGATGCTGATCTCACACCTATATCTACAGTGAGAGAGATCTCACACCTATATCTGAAGTAATATCTGCAGTGATAGTGATCTTACCCCCAAATCAGCAGTGATAGTGATCTCACACCAAGATCTGCAGTGATGGTGATCTCACACCTATATCTTTAGTGATGTTGGTCTCACACCTATATCTGCAGTGATAGTGATCTCACACCAATATCTGCAGTGATAGTGATCTCAAACCTATATCAGCAGTGATGGTGATCTCACACCTATATCTGCAGTGATAGTGATCTAACACCAGTATCTGCAGTGATAGTGATCTCACACCTATATATGCAGAGATAGTGATCTCACACCTATATCTGAAGTGATAGTGATTTCACACCTATATCTCCAGTAATAGTGATCTCACACCTATATATCTAGTGATAGTGATCAAAACCTGTATCTGCAGTGATGGTGATCTCACCTATATCTGCAGTGATAGTGATCTCACACCTATATCTGCAGTAATAGTGATCTCACACCAATAACTGCAGTGATGGTGATCCCACACCCATATATGTAGTGATGGTGATCTCACACCTAAACTGCAGAGATAGTGATCTCACAACTATAGCTGCAGTGATAGTGATCTCACACCATTATCTACAGTGATAGAGATCTCAAACCTATATCTGCAGTGATAGTGATCAAACACCTATATCTGCAGTGATAACGATCTCACACCTATATCTGCAGTAATAGTGATCCCACACCTATATCTGTAGTGATGGTGATCTCAAATATATCCACAGTGATAGTGATCTCACACCTATATCTGAAGTAATATCTGCAGTGATGATGATTTCACACCTATATCTGCAGTGATAGTGATCTCACACCAATATCGACAGTGATACAGATCAGACACATTTATCTGCAGTGATAATGATCTCACACCTATATCTGCAGTGATAGTTGTTAGACCTGGCACCATTGGCGTGGGTCACCCTTCCATTTTTGTCTGTGCCTCAATGTGTTTTTGTGTTGGTGTTAGCTGCTCAGGGCACTGTGCCACTGCCATCCAGTGCCACAGTGCAAGTGCTCCCTATGGTAAAATGTATTATGTGAATTGACTTCCCTGTTTGGCTTATTTGGTTTACTGTCAGTCCCTAGTAGAGCGCACCAGGGGTGCCAGGGCTTGTAGATACAAATGCCGCTAGTGGGCTGCAGCACTGGTTGTGCCACCCACAGAAGCGGCTTAGTAAAATGCGTCTAGGATCTGCCACCGCAGAACCTGCGTGCGGTCTGGTACCGTCGCGCTGACTGAGCAAGTGTCCCCAGTTGCCAGTCCCTAAACCTTCCCTTAACTACATGTTAGTCACCCCTCTGGTAGGCCCAAGCGCAGGGTGCATTGTAGGCATAAGGTAGGACATGCCCTGATGTGTGTGGCATGTCTTAATAGTGAATTACAGCCATTTTCGTTTTTCACTATTGAAGGCTACCTGCTCTCCATAGGCCAGAATGGGCTGCTGGGATCACTACACGCTGTGACCCCAGTGGACTCAGAGAGCATGGTAGAAAGTCATGTTTAGTATGCCTGAACTCAGAATAATAAAATACTTCTTTTAGCAAAGTTTATTTTAATATCCTGTGTTTGTAAATACTGCTTTTAGAAAGTTAGTATTTACTGATCTGACCATCCAGTCCGCCTCTGCGTGTGTGTGTGTTCTGCCTAGCAACAGTACAGGAGCAGGGCTGGGGGATTCCAAGAGACAGGTTGGCTGCCAGGTGGTGGGTAGAGAGATTACACCAGGTGGGAGGAGTACACCTTGACTCTTGAATAGGCCTGTGATCTGCCACCACAATGCCGGCTCCGCCCCCTGTGGAGCGTCTGATGTCTCTGCCCTG